>NC_091286.1:687905061-688563811 GCF_032444005.1 Ranitomeya imitator | reverse complement strand
CATTCTCCGCAGGATACTAAGTATCAGTTCCGCCTATTGTAACGCAAGATCAGCAATCCAGAGCGAAGCCACGGGCGACTTCTGGGGCATTATGCTGTAATGTGAGGGCGCCATCGACATGATACTGTCATGATCCAGACGGGGTTTTGAGTCCTGTCTTCCCTTTTCCCGGTCTGATCATGTCAGGGGTTAACTTTTCTCGGCCTCAGTCTGGCCTCAGGTTTGCTATTTATCTCCGCTGCATCCTGTAGGCGGTGTCAGTTATAGCTTCTGCCTACAGCTGTGTGTAGCTGACTCTGGTCATATCCTGATTTGACCTGCTGCGATTCCTGACTGTTCCCGTGTCTGTTCATTCCCCTTCCTCCGTTCTGACTTATTGTTTTCCCTTGGTGTTTGGACTCTCTGGTACTTGACTCGGCTTTGTCTCTGACCTGACTCTGTCTTTTGCTCCTGGTATGTCTGGTATTGACTCTCTGGAGCATCTCTGACTCTGAGTTGATTTTCCCCTTTGTACTACGTTACTCTCCTGGTTTTGACGTGGCTTGTTTGACTACTCTGTTGCCACCTGGTGGTGGCCTCGCTGCAGCACTGCAGGTCTGCTCTGGCAAGCGTTGCAGTCTTCCCTCCACTATAATGCCATCTAGTGGAGCGTGCATCTACCTGCACAGATGCGGCATGACAGATACAATGTGAAGCTTTAATAGTAAATATCGACTGTAAAGTATCAATTTCACCTACTTCAATCCAGCGCTGACTCTGCAGATCACAATCTACTGATGGACGATCAATGTGTACACAATTACTGTCACATTGTAAGGTGACATAAGGTATAAGGACCTCTACCTGGTAGTCGCCTTCACTTGTTGATGTCTATCTAAAAATATTATTTTTAACAGGTGCAATCCATTAAATGAACAAAATGCACATCAGTGTAAAAAAGATGCTGTTTGCATATTACTTCACAATGCAATCTATGCCCTGACGAAAACTGTAGCCGAAACGCGCGCCGGGGTAGACGCCTCTCATAAAAGGTAGCCTGATATTGTAAGTCTAATTATCCTGAAGCAATTTTATTCCTGCGATGGCAAACATTATCGGTGATGGATACTGATTCACATACAATCAATATGCTGTTTGTATTGGCTCTTTATATGTTTGTGGATTCCACACTAGCTGACGATGTATCTGCAATTCCTATATACCATGCAGTGTAAGATAATATCATATTTTTTTTGCACTAGCACTTTATTTATTGAGTTTGTCACATACTCTGTTGGTAGAACCGTCATACAGTATATGAGTAATGATGTCACCTTAATGTGCCAACTCCGATGGACTTCATATAGACACTACTGTGCTTAATTGTGACTTTAACACCCCTTCTTTGGACCTTAGTCAGTATCTTTCTGGGTGTGCGCCCCTTGTTTCTATTACAATTTTAAGACATTATTTTGTTATTGTATTTGTTATCCCCTAATCAAAATAAAGCATAATTTTTTATTCACTATTTCTGACTTATTGGGATTTTTTCTGCTCGGAATCATTCTTCTTTCTTTTTTGATTACTTACTGACTGTTCAATACCTTGATGTATATTGTCCGGTCTTTTGGTTTGTGCGGATCCTATCTATATAATCGTCTAAGGGTCACTTCCCTCTCTGTTTGTCTATCACGGAAATCCCGTGTCGCTGATTGGCCGCGGCCGACCGGCCGCAACCAATCAGCGACGGGGACAGTCAGGCAGCGAATTGGCCCCTCCCTACTCCCCTCCAGTCAGCACCCACATAGCGTTTTAGCCGTCCGTTAAACGGATTGCGTTAAACCACGGCACAACACGGTGTAATGCAGTCCGTTAACGCTGCTATTAACCCTGTGTGACCAACTTTTTACTATTGATGCTGCCTATGCAGCATCAATAGTAAAAAGATCTAATGTTAAAAATAATTTAAAAAAAACAAAAAATCATTATATTCTCAGCTTCCGGCGCCTTTCCCGCTCCTCGCGACGCTCTGGTCCAAGAATGCATTACGGCAATGACTGCTGATGACGTAGCAGTCTCGCGAGATGATGATGTAGCAGTCTTGCGAGACCGCTACATCATAACGTGTTATTGCCGCAATGCATTCTTGGGACCGGAGCGTCGCTAAACGCCTCGGCTGGATCCGGGGGCCGCCGGAAGGTGAGTATATAACTATTTTTTATTTTAATTATTTTTTTAACAGGGATATGGTGCCCACATTGCTATATACTACGTGGGCTGTGTTATATACTACGTGGACTGTGTTATATACTACGTGGGCTGTGTTAAAAACTGCGTGGGCTGTGCTATATACTACGTGGGCTGTGTTATATACTATGTGGGCTGTGCTATATACTACGTGGCTGTGCAATATACTACGCGGCTGTGTTATATACTATGTGAGCTGTGCTATATACTACAATGCATATTCTAGAATACCTGATGCGTTACAATCTGGCCACCATCTAGGTTTATATAACTAAATAATAATCTATACCATATGCCGATCGCACAATAGGACCTACTCTTTTCTATTGCTTTCATATTCTCCTGTGTACAAGTATATAACTACTATAATACTGCCACATGTACAAGAGTATAACTACTATAATACTGCTCCTATGTACAAGAATATAACTACTATAATACTGCCCTATGTACATAGAATATAACTACTATAATACTGCCCCTATGTACAAGAATATAACTACTATAATACTGCTCCTATATACAAGAATATAACTACTATAATACTGCCACTATGTACAAGAATATAACTACTATAATACCGCCCTATGTACATAGAATATAACTACTATAATACTGCTCCTATGTACAAGAATATAACTACTATAATACTGCCCCTATGTACAAGACTATAACTACTATAATACTGCTCCTATATACAAGAATATAACTACTATAATACTGCCACTATGTACAAGAATATAACTACTATAATACTGCCCCTATGTACAAGAATATAACTACTATAATACTGCCTCTATGTGCAAGAATATAACTACTATAATACTGCCGCTATGTACAAGAATATAACTACTATAATACTGCTCCTATGTACAAGAATATAACTACTATAATACTGCCCCTATGTACAAGAATATAACTACTATAATACTGCCCCTATGTACAAGAATATAACTACTATAATACTGCTCCTATGTACAAGAATATAACTACTATAATACTGCTCCTATGTGCAAGAATATAACTACTATAATACTGCCTCTATGTGCAAGAATATAACTACTATAATACTGCCCCTATGTACAAGAATATAACTACTATAATACTGTCCTATGTACATAGAATATAACTACTATAATACTGCTCCTATGTACAAGAATATAACTACTATAATACTGCCCTATGTACATAGAATATAACTACTATAATACTGCTCCTATGTACAAGAATATAACTACTATAATACTGCCCCTATGTACAAGACTATAACTACTATAATACTGCTCCTATATACAAGAATATAACTACTATAATACTGCCACTATGTACAAGAATATAACTACTATAATACTGCCCCTATGTGCAACAATATAACTACTATAATACTGCTCCTATGTACAAGAATATAACTACTATAATACTGCCCTATGTACATAGAATATAACTACTATAATACTGCTCCTATGTACAAGAATATAACTGCTATAATACTGCCCCTATGTACAAAACTATAACTACTATAATACTGCTCCTATATACAAGAATATAACTACTATAATACTGCCACTATGTACAAGAATATAACTACTATAATACTGCTCCTATGTACAAGAATATAACTACTATAATACTGCCCCTATGTGCAACAATATAACTACTATAATACTGCTCCTATGTACAAGAATATAACTACTATAATACTGCTCCTATGTACAAGAATATAACTACTATAATACTGCCCCTATGTACAAGAATATAACTACTATAATACTGCCCCTATGTACAAGAATGTAACTACTATAATACTGCCCCTATGTACAAGAATATAACTACTATAATGCTGTTCCTATGTACAAGAATATAACTACTATAATACTGCTCCTATGTACAAGAATATAACTACTATAATACTGCCCCTATGTACAAGAATATAACTACTATAATACTGCCCCTATGTACAAGAATATAACTACTATAATACTGCCCCTATGTACAAGAATATAACTACTATAATACTGCTCCTATGTACAAGAATATAACTACTATAATACTGCTCCTATGTACAAGAATATAACTACTATAATGCTGTTCCTATGTACAAGAATATAACTACTATAATACTGCTCCTATGTACAAGAATATAACTACTATAATACTGCTCCTATGTACAAGAATATAACTACTATAATGCTGTTCCTATGTACAAGAATATAACTACTATAATACTGCTCCTATGTACAAGAATATAACTACTATAATACTGCCCCTATGTACAAGAATATAACTACTATAATACTGCCCCTATGTACAAGAATATAACTACTATAATACTGCTCCTATGTATAAGAATATAACTACTATAATACTGCTCCTATGTACAAGAATATAACTACTATAATACTGCTCCTATGTGCAAGAATATAACTACTATAATACTGCTCCTATGTACAAGAATATAACTACTATAATACTGCCCCTATGTACAAGAATATAACTACTATAATACTGCCTCTATGTGCAAGAATATAACTACTATAATACTGCTCCTATGTACAAGAATATAACTACTATAATACTGCCCCTATGTACAAGAATATAACTACTATAATACTGTTTGCAAAGGCTGGTGGGACTCCAAAGGTGAACCCACTGGACCGCGACAGCGAACCTCCCTAGGGCGAGTAGACTAGGTTGACCACCCCCTGTACAGGGAGCGTTAGGGACAGGCCCAGGGGAGACTACTGCCACGGCAGCTGGTACCCAGGGACAGTGAGTCGGAAAGAGAGCGGGGACACGGAAAGGCAGGAGAGGTGAAAGACACGGAATGAACACGGGAACACGGACTGTCTGGAACGACGAGGTAACAGGAACACGGACAAGCTGGAATGACGTAATGATGATGGGAACTCGGACAGGCTGGAGACACAAGAAGGCAGGAACTGGAAGGGGGCAAAAGAGAAGGACAAGGTAACGGACAAAAGGGCAGAGAAACAGGGAAGCACGGATCACGGAGACGAGCAAAAGCTGAGCAGAGAAACAATGAGCCAAATCACTTGAGAGATACAAATGACAGTCAGGCACTGTCATAACGAAGAGGCGGGCAGATAAACAGTGCGGGGAGTTACCTTCCGGGTCAGGGTCCTCCAAGATCATAGAGGAGGCTGGAAGGAGCGGCCCAGATCAAGATGGGAAGTGTGCACGTGCACCGCTGAAGTGAGTGCGCGCGCGCACATCCGACAGGGAGCAGAAGCCGGCCGTGCGAGCAGAGCAACAGACGCCAAAGGACAAGCAGGAGCGCGCCGGGATGCCGCGGACAGGTGAGTATAGTGGGAGTCTGGGGAAGATGGCGGCGTGACAGTACCCCCCTCCTTAAGCCCCTCCCTCCTGGAGACTGGAAAAAAAAAACCTTTCTAAAATTCGGGGACCCCGAATGTTCTCCCGAGGCTTCCAAGATCTCTCCTCAGGACCAAAACCCTTCCAATCAACTAGAAAAAAAGGTCCTACCTCTTAGCTTTTTCATCGCAAGGATGTCCTTAACCTCAAAGACATCATCAGTGAAGACAAGTCGAGGAGAATGAGTGGTAGAAGCATGGAACCGGTTGAGGACAACTGGTTTAAGAAGGGAAACATGGAAACAATTGGGAATGCAGAGCGAGGTGGGTAATCTTAACTTGTAAGAGACATCATTGATGCGGGCCAAGACCTCGAAAGGTCCAATATAGTGGGGACCCAACTTACGCGAGGGGATCTTTAAGTGAGCGAACTTAGAAGATAACCAGACCTTTTGACCAGGAAGATAAAGTGGAGAATCTAAACGCCTCTTGTCTGCATGTTTTTTCACTCTGCAGCGTGCTTGTTCGAGCGCGGTTTTGGTCTCCTGCCAAATCCTGGAGAACTCCCCGGACAGAAGATCATCCGCCGGCACACTCAAGACAGCAGGAACGGTAGAGGTACACCAGGATGCTGCCCGTAGATGGTGAAGAAGGGTCATTTGGAAGAAGATTCGCTGGCGTGATTGTTGTATGCGAATTCAGCCCACGGGAGTAAATCAGACCAGTCATTTTGGTGGGAGTTAGAGAAATGGCGGAGATACGTTACCAGAGTCTGATTAGTATGTTCCACCTGGCCGTTGGCCTGTGGATGGTAGGCAGAAGAGAAGTCAAGCGTGATGTTCAGAAAGTTGCAGAGAGCCCTCCAGAACCGAGAGGTGAACTGGACTTCCCTGTCAGAAACTATATGTTGAGGAAGACCATAAATACGAAAAATTATGATGGACAAAAACTTTCGCCAACTGAGGAGCTGAGGGCAGACCAGGAAGAGATATGAAGTGAGCCATCTTGGAGAATCTATCCACAACCATGAGGATGAAGGGGCAGCCGGAAGACCGAGGCAAGTCGGTGATAAAACCAATTGCAATATGTCGCCAAGGAGTCAATGGGACTGGAAGAGGATGAAGGAGGCCAGAAGGTAAGTGCATGGGAACCTTGTTCTTGGTACAAGACGGGCAGGATGCAATAAAGCTTTGGATGTCTTGGAAAAGAGTTGGCCACCAATAGTAGCGAGAAATAATCATGAGAGTCTCCTTGAGTCCAACATGACCTGCAAATTTAGAGGAATGTCCCCAGCGTAGGACTAGCCTCCTGTTGCATTCAGCAAGGAATGTTTTACCAGGAGGTAAAGAATTCAGACTGACAGGTGCTACCATGATGACCTTGGAGGGATCCAGAATGTGCGTGGGTTCCTCCTCCGTATCGAGAGACAAGAAGGACCTGGATAATGCATCAGCCTAAGTCTTTGCGCTGAATGGATATACAGTTAGGGCCAGAAATATTTGGACAGTGACACAAGTTTTGTTATTTTAGCTGTTTACAAAAACATGTTCACAAATACAATTATATATATAATATGGGCTGAAAGTGCACACTCCCAGCTGCAATATGATAGTTTCCACATCCAAATCGGAGAAAGGGTTTAGGAATCATAGCTCTGTAATGCATAGCGTCCTCTTTTTCAAGGGACCAAAAGAAATTGGACAATGGACTCTAAGGGCTGCAATTAACTCTGAAGGCATCTCCCTCGTTAACCTGTAATCAATGAAGTAGTTAAAAGGTCAGGGGTGGATTCCAGGTGTGTGGTTTTGCATTTGGAAGCTGTTGCTGTGAGCAGACAACATGCGGTCAAAGGAACTCTCAATTGAGGTGAAGCAGAACATCCTGAGGCTGAAAAAAAAGAAAAAATCCATCAGAGAGATAGCAGACATGCTTGGAGTAGCAAAATCAACAGTTGGGTACATTCTGAGAAAAAAGGAATTGACTGGTGAGCTTGGGAACTCAAAAAGGCCTGGGCGTCCACGGATGACAACAGTGGTGGATGATCGCCGCATACTTAATTTGGTGAAGAAGAACCCGTTCACAACATCAACTGAAGTCCAGAACACTCTCAGTGAAGTAGGTGTATCTGTCTCTAAGTCAACAGTAAAGAGAAGACTCCATGACAGTAAATACAAAGGGTTCACATCTAGATGCAAACCATTCATCAATACCAAAAATAGACAGGCCAGAGATAAATTTGCAGAAAAACACCTCAAGAAGCCAGCTCAGTTCTGGAAAAGTATTCTATGGACAGATGAGACAAAGATCAACCTGTACCAGAATGATGGGAAGAAAAAAGTTTGGAGAAGAAAGGGAACGGCACATGATCCAAGGCACACCACATCCTCTGTAAAACCTGGTGGAGGCAACGTGATGGCATGGGCATGCATGGCTTTCAATAGCACTGGGTCACTTGTGTTTATTGATGACATAAGAGCAGACAAGAGTAGCCGGATGAATTCTGAAGTGTACCGGGATATACTTTCAGCCCAGATTCAGCCAAATGCTGCAAAGTTGATTGGACGGCGCTTCATAGTACAGATGGACAATGACCCCAAGCATACATCCAAAGCTACCCAGGAGTTCATGAGTGCCAAAAAGTGGAACATTCTGCAATGGCCAAGTCAATCTCCAGATCTAAACCCAATTGAGCATGCATTTCACTTGCTCAAATCCAGACTTAAGACGGCAAGACCCACAAACAAGCAAGACCTGAAGGCTGCGGCTGTAAAGGCCTGGCAAAGCATTAAGAAGGAGGAAACCCAGCGTTTGGTGATGTCCATGGGTTCCAGACTTAAGGCAGTGATTGCCTCCAAAGGATTTGCAACAAAATATTGAAAATAAAAATATTTTGTTTGGGTTATGTTTATTTGTCCAATTACTTTTGACCTCCTAAAATGTGGAGTGTTTGTAAAGAAATGTGTACAATTCCTACATTTTCTATCAGATATTTTTGTTCAACCCTTCAAATTAAACGTTACAATCTGCACTTGAATTCTGTTGTAGAGGTTTCATTTCAAATCCAATGTGGTGGCTTGCAGAGCCCAACTCGCGAAAATTGTGTCACTGTCCAAATATTTCTGGCCCTAACTGTATGCTAGGTTCTTATGATCTGTGTAGATCTTAAAAGGATGAATGGCCCCCCTCCAATAGGTATCTCCATTCCTGCAATGCCAACTTAATGGCCAATAGCTCCCTGTCACCAATGGAATAGTTCCGTTCTGAGATGGAAAATGTCTTGGAGAAGAAACCACAGGCGACAAGCCGCCCAGAGGGAGATCTCTGAGAAAGTACAGCTCCGGCCCCGACAGCAGAAGCATCCACCTCAATGACAAAAGGTTCGTTGACCTCAGGGCGATGAAGTACGGGAGCTGTGGTGAAGGCTTGTTTCAGAGACACAAAGGCATCTTCAGCCTCAGACGTCCAGATGTGAGCATTGGCCCCCTTGCGAATCAAAGAAGT
Organism: Ranitomeya imitator; assembly: GCF_032444005.1. Classification (NCBI taxonomy): domain Eukaryota; kingdom Metazoa; phylum Chordata; class Amphibia; order Anura; family Dendrobatidae; genus Ranitomeya; species Ranitomeya imitator. Next base: position 688,554,752 of record NC_091286.1, on the reverse strand, counting down.
GATAGAACTGGTCAAAGACGAAAAGTGAGGGATGAACTGCCGGTAATAATTCGCGAAGCCAAGGAAATGCTGGATTACTTTGATACCAAGAGGACGTGGCCAGTTGAGCAATGATGTAGCCCAGGAACGGAAGAGATGACAATTCGAAGGCACATTTTTCGAGCTTGGCGTAAAGACGATTCTCCCTCAGACGCAATAGAACGAGACGGACGTTCCTTCTATGGGTAGACCGATCTGGAGAGAAAACAAGAATATCGTCCACGTATACTACCACACAAGAGTACAGAAGGTCTCGGAAGATATCATTAACAAATTCCTGGAACACAGCGGGAGCATTACACAAACCGAAGGGCATGACCAAATACTCATAGTGTCCATCTCTGGTGTTAAAAGCAGTCTTCCACTCATCTCCGGAGCGGATACGGATGAGATTGTAAGCCCCATGGAGATTCGTCCTCCTCGTAACTGATCAAAGCGCTCCGGAATGAGAGTGAGCTGGTATTTGTTCTTAATTGTGATACTGTTGAGACCTCGGTAGTCGATGCAGGGTTGAAGAATTCCATCCTTTTTCTTAACAAAGAAGAAACCTGCGCCCGCAGGTGAAGAGGATTTCCGGATAAAACCCCTGGCTAGATTTTCCTGGACATACTCGGTCATGGCTTGGTATTCAAGAGGGTTCAGCGGATAAATTCGACCCCTGGAAGGAGTAGACCCTGGAACGAGCTAGATAGGGCAATCATATGGTCGATGTGGAGGTAGACTTTCCGCTTCCTTATTGTCGAAAACATCCGCGAAAGAGGAGTAGGCTGAAGGCAAATCTGCAGGCACTGTAGTAGACCGGGAAGACCTTACAGGCTGAACGGGGAGCAGGCATCATTTGGCAGGAATGGCCCCACCAAAGAATATCACCAGAATGCCAATCCAGAACGAGCTCATGAATTCTTAACCAAAGAAGACCCAGAAGAAAGGTATAAGACAGCGAAGGCAGCACATAGAAAGCAATCTCCTCCCGATGCAAGGCTCCAATTTGTAGCTCCAGTTTTTCAGTGACCAGGGTAACGGTCTCCCGCAAGGGCCTGCCGTCAACCGAAGCTATCTACCGGGGAGTCTCCAGTGATCTAACGGCAATCCGGAATTTGCTGACCGCCTCAAGCTGAATAAAGTTCCCTGCGGCTCCAGAGTCTACATAGGCTACCTCAGAAAAGCGACTAGAACCTATATTCAATAAGACAGAGAGTCAAGGGTAGAGAGGTATCAATAACACCTAGGGAGGCCTCTCTTACCTGACCTAGGCGGAGGCGTTTCCCGGCCTCACCGGACAGGAACACAGTAGATGGGAGGCGCTGCCACAGTAGAAGCAAAGACCCTGCGCGAGTCTTTCTTTGCGGCTCTGTTCCGCTGGCTTGATGCAATCCACTTGCATGAGTTCAGGTGTGGAGACGGCAGAAGCAGAAGGGTTCTGCGAGCGAGGAAGACTGCAAGGGACAGAAGAAGGGCGAGAAAATCTTCTCTCCCTGGCTGCTTCACGGAGACGTTCCAGGAAGCGCAAATCAATGCGGGTAACCAGAGAGATAAGGTCTTCCAAAGACATTGGTGTGTCTCGACCCACCAACTCGTCCTTAATCTGAGCAGACAAACCACGCCAAAAAGCTCCCACCAAGGCCTCATTGTTCCACCCCAACTCGGAGGACAAAGTACGGAAACGGAGAGCGTACTGGCCGACAGAAAGAGTGCCCTGGTGGAGGATAAAATGGGACTCGGTGGTAGAAGCAAGACGTCCGGGCTCATCGAACACTTTACGAAAAGTGTCCAAAAAAGTGGAAAGTTGGGAGACAAGAGGGTCATCACGCTCCCAGAGAGGATTAACGCTGGTCAACGCCTCTCCCTCCAAGTGGGACACCACAAAAGCCACCTTAGCTCTGTCGGTGGGGAATTGTTGTGGCAATATCTCGAAATGTAATTGACACTGGTTTATGAATCCCCAACACAATTTAGGGTCTTCACTGTACCGTGGGGGTTTGGCCAGGCGTGGTGGTGGGTGCGGAGCTGGAACCTGGGGAGGGGCAGAGGCGGCAGACTGTAGAGAAAGAAGACGGTTATGCACAGACACCATATAATTTAGGATATGACCTTGGGTGTCACGTTGTTGAGCAAGTTCCTGCTGGAGACCGGCCAGTTGGGATGCGCTACCTGGATCAGAGGACTGTAGTGTGGATAAACGGGACTCGATGGATTTCAAGACGGCCATGATCCTGGTTTGATTCTCCCGTAGGAACAGCAGTTCCTTTTGGGTTGAGGCAGAGGCACCAGCGGGGTCCATGGCCTGACTTTACTGTAAGGGTTGGTGGGACTCCAAAAGTGAACCCACTGGACCACGACAGTGAACCTCCCTAGGGCGAGTAGACCAGGTTGACCACCCCCTGTGCAGGAAGCTTTAGGGACAGGCCCAGGGGAGACTACTGCCACAGCAGCTGGTACCCAGGGACAGGGATTCGGAAAGAGAGTGGAGCGCCCCCAGACACAGGGCCACAGGTTACTCGGTACCGGTCCTCTCTGTCTCAGTTCTGGGGTTGTCACGGTGGCTGGACCCGGTCCGTGACCCTGCTAAGGGGCGTTCAATAAAAGGGATGATGAAAGTCAGCTAAGGCTTCGTGACGCCACCTGTGGTATTCGGCCAGGGAGACCAAAGCTGCTTGGGGTCCACTGGGGTGATGTGATGGCAGCTAGATGGTAAACCTTCCCACAGGTGAAGTGTGTCCCCAGGGCTTCCCGATAATGTAGATGGCGATGGTGTGAGGTGCAGTCAATAACGAGGACACAGGGTTGCAGTCTCTTTACCTCTTTACTGAAGGCATCAGGATCCTCAATCCAGAGCACTGTCAACAGGGCTCTGAGACCGGCCGGTCCGAAGGCACATCCAGAGTTCCCTTTGCAGGTGGAAATCGTTGCCTACCACTAGCGCCTGTGTGTTGTAGTGCTTCCCTGCTGAGCATTCGGGATAGTCCTCACAACTTCTGTTCTCGTTCTTTCTAGTTTTTTCTCTTTCTTTCCATTGTCCGTTCCCCAGGTTTGTTATGGCTAGGACGCACCCGTTTGACGGGTAGGCTCGGAGCTATTCTGGGACCCTAGAGACACCCCTCTCCACGGTTGCCCCCTATGTCTGCTTAGGTGATGTAAGTTAGACAGCCAACCTATAATTTACTGTCCTGCAGTATTTGAAGTAAGGCATAGAGTCAGTTACTTCCTCGGTGTTCCGGTCACCGGCTATGCGCCTCAGTAGGATGTTGCTGTTCTCGGGGCACGGCTCCTACTGGCTCTCCTTTGTGCTTTGATCTCGTTTCTCACTGTTCACAATATCCTTCGCTTCGTGTCCTTTCTTTAGATGCCGCCGCAAGGTAGTGCAGGCGCGGCTCTGTAACGATCTGTCCTTGTCGCTAGGTGCCTGCCAGGTTCCCAAGCCTGACAGGGACCCCCCCTGAATCTTCCCCGCAACACCCCCTGCCACGGGATGTTGCCTGGACAAAACCCAGTCAGCTTCTGTCTAACTTCCTATCCAACCCCTAGTTTTACCAGTGTGAGGAGTGGCCTAAAAAATAAAACCTTTTGCTCCCCCTAGTGGCCGGAGTGTGAAGTGTAATGTGTGCTGGTGATACCTGGTCAGATGAACTCCTTTAGTGCCATCAGACGTACCATCACTCCCCTTAGCGGCAGAGCGACATTACTGCAATGACCAGGTCTCTGGGGCGCTGCACTCCCCCTCCAGTTAAATCCAGTACTCCTGGACTGGGAAGAAGAACAACAATACATGTTAGCAAAAGACATGCAAATTTTTGAAATGCAAGGAAAATATAACAATGCTTCCCTTTATGGGAGCTGAGGACACTTGAATGTTACAAACAAAAACAAGTTTAAATATTTTAAATAACACTCTGACTATAAATAACTTCTGGTACCCTGCCAGGTATTCTACTAAGTGCAAATTCTGAACAATAATTTAACTTCTCCTTTAAGGGCGTATAGGCTGAACCCACTAAAGGCTTACTATAAAGTACTATAATGCAAACTCAACTTTTTCTTTATTTTTCTGTCTTTACAAATGCAGGACCGCCTAGCTCCTTGTCTGGGCCTTCTGCCATCTGTTCTTCTATCAGCGCAACTAACCATCTTTCTATGGTTCTCAGGAGGACTCTCTAACCCCTACGGGTTCACTAGGTTGAAATTCGACTTCCAACTTTTCCTGTCCTCAATCTCTAGTAACATTATTAACATTTCCTAAATCTCAACATTGTAACACGTGAACATTCCCTTTAAGAGGGAGCTAAGTCTCTTTGAGGTAGTGCAGATTCTCTCTATCTGCAAGTCCTTTGGAAACCAAGAACTTCTGTGCTGTATTCAGGAACAGTCTCTTCGCAAAGTCTTCTTTCCTTGGTAAAACCAGTAGAGGGCACCTTTAAGAAGGTGCAAACTATTTACAACACAGTTTGTGAATCATTCACCGTCCATGATTCGGCAGTCTTTTAAAACACTGATGGCAAACAAACAAGCCAAGCAACAATAGGGATCCCGGGTAAACGAAGGGACCCCTTTAAGAACAACCATGGACGGGTATTAGCAGCAGAACAGCAAGAAGTCAAACAGTTAAATAACTATATACAATTTCAGGTTTCCGAGGTTTACATTGATCTGGTGGTTGTAGTTCCGCAGGCAGCAGTGGGCGGGGTCATCCACCCGGATACCTGCGGCTACCAGGTGTGGTTCCAGGGGCTCCTTCACTCCAGGCAGGGGTCTGGGTGGTTACAGTTCTGGACCCTGAAACGGCCTGGGTACTAGCCATCACTGAGGCCAGTCCTTCGGCTACCACGGTGGTAGTGGTATCAGCGGTGCAGGTTGTGGTCTTAACAATGGTGCACGTCGGGGTAACCACCGTAGTCTTGGTAGTAATAATAGACCGGTCACAAGGGGGCGCCTTTGCTACGGGGGACGGCTTCACCGGCACTTTAGTCGGGTATGTCACGGGTCCTCCCCGCTTATGGACGTTCAGGGCGAACCACCCCTTCTCCCCAAAGTGCCGGGTGTAGGTGACCTCGTCCCCCGGGTAGAGATCCCGGTCCGGGTGGCCTTCTCTGAGATGGGACTCCACATCCCTCTGGTTCACAAAGACCTCCGCATACAGGCCCGGCTCTTTAATAAAGCCCCAGCCCCCACAAAGTTTGAAATCGATGATGGTGCCCTGCCTGCGCGGGGCCTGGTGTTTGGTGCGATCCTTGCGGGCCCGGTCCTTCACCGCGAGGTCCCGCTGGTGGTAGGCCTCTCGCCCGGCCTGATACTCCCTCTCCGTCTTCTCCCACTGTCGGTCTAGCTGAACCTGATATTCTTCCCAGCTGAGGGCTTCCACCATCTCCCCTTCCTGTGTCTTCACCCCGGGGAACCCCATGAAGTCGGACTCTGGGTTCACCCAGCGGCACACTTTGCGCTCTGCATAGACCTCGCCTGGCATGGTGATCGGCGAGATCGGGGCTTTCAAGAAGTGCTCCATACCCGTGGCCTGGTCCCAGGGCGGAAGGCGCTGGAGGGCATGGGCCCCAGGGAGAGGGGGTACCGTGATGGGGCCTATCAACAGGTCCTCCGCTAGCGGGGCAGGGTCGGCGGACTCACCGGCCGGTACGACTTCCTCCATCGCAGCTGGCTCCGGTAGCAGCAAAGGAACCGATGACGGGGGGTCCTCTGCTGGCGCCTCCTAGCACGAAGCCTTGGTCTCTATCCGTGAGCAGAGCAGCAGACGCCAAAGGACAAGCAGGAGAGCGCCAGGACGCTGCGGACAGGTGAGTATAGCGGGAGTTGGGGGAAGACAGCGACAGCGGCGTAACACTGCTCCTATGTACACGAATATAACTACTATAATACTGCTCCTATGTACAAGAATATAACTACTATAATACTGCTATGTACAAGAATATAACTACTATAATACTGCTCCCTATGTACAAGAATATAACTACTATAATACTGCTCCTATGTACAAGAATATAACTACTATAATACTGCCCCTATGTACAGGAATATAACTACTATAATACTGCCCATATGTACAAGAACATAACTACTATAATACTGTCTGTATGTACAAGAATATAACTACTATAATACTGCCCCTATGTACAAGAATATAACTACTATAATACTGCCCATATGTACAAGAACATAACTACTATAATACTGCCCGTATGTACAAGAATATAACTACTATAATACTGCTCCTATGTACAAGAATATAACTACTATAATACTGCTCCTATGTACAAGAATATAACTACTATAATACTGCCCCTATGTACAAGAATATAACTACTATAATACTGCTATGTACAAGAATATAACTACTATAATACTGCTCCTATGTACAAGAATATAACTACTATAATACAGCCCCTATGTACAAGAATATAACTACTATAATACTACCCCCTATGTACAAGAATATAACTACTATAATACTGCTCCTATGTACAAGAATATAACTACTATAATACTGCCCCTATGTACAAGAATATAACTACTATAATACTGCCCCTATGTACAGGAATATAACTACTATAATACTGCCCCTATGTACAAGAATATAACTACTATAATACTGCCCTTATGTACAAGAATATAACTACTATAATACTGCTCCTATATACAAGAATATAACTACTATAATACTGCTCCCTACATACAAGAATATAACTACTATAATACTGCCCCTATGTACAGGAATATAACTACTATAATACTGCTCCTATGTATAAGAATATAACTACTATAATACTGCTCCTATGTACAAGAATATAACTACTATAATACTGCTCCTATATACAAGAATATAACTACTATAATACTGCTCCCTACATACAAGAATATAACTACTATAATACTGCCCCCTATGTACAAGAATATAACTACTATAATACTGCCCCTATATACAAGAATATAACTACTATAATACTGCCCCCTACATACAAGAATATAACTACTATAATACTGCCCCTATATACAAGAATATAACTACTATAATACTGCTCCCTACATACAAGAATATAACTACTATAATACTGCCCCTATGTACAGGAATATAACTACTATAATACTGCTCCTATGTATAAGAATATAACTACTATAATACTGCTCCTATGTACAAGAATATAACTACTATAATACTGCCCCTATGTATAAGAATATAACTGCTATAATACTGCCCCTATGTATGAGAATATAACTACTATAATACTGCCCCTATGTATAAGAATATAACTACTATAATACTGCTCCTATGTACAAGAATATAACTACTGTCATACTGCTCCTATGTACAAGAATATAACTACTATAATACTGCCCCTATGTATAAGAATATAACTACTATAATACTGCCCCTATATACAAGAATATAACTACTATAATACTGCCCCCTACATACAAGAATATAACTACTATAATACTGCTCCTATGTATGAGAATATAACTACTATAATACTGCCCCTATGTATGAGAATATAACTACTATAATACTGCCCCTATGTATAAGAATATAACTGCTATAATACTGCCCCTATGTATAAGAATATAACTGCTATAATATGGCCCTTGTGTAGGATTTTTTCCTGTCCTCTGGCATTCAGAGTTTGGTGAAGGTGACACAGTCATATATGTGAATTCCGGGCAGGTTGTGTCTCGCCCTGTGATGTGGATGTGGAGGAAACGCTCGCTGTTCCAGAGATGAGGAGATATAACTGTTGCTGTATCTTGTATATCACCCTATATTATAATACTGGTCCCGTCCGGTGATGTTCTTGTGTATGGATTCAGGTATATACTGTAGTTACTGAACACTATGGATACAGGAGTATATACTATGTGATGGATACAGAAATATACACTATGTGATGGATACAGGAGTATATACTATGTGATGGATACAGGAGTATATATACTATGTGATGGATACAGGAGTATATACTATGTGTTAGATACAGGAGTATATACTATGTGATGGATACAGGAGTATATATACTATGTGATGGATACAGGAGTATATAATATGTGATGGATACAGGAGTATATAATATGTGATGGATACAGGAGTATATATACTATATATATATATTATGTGATGGATACAGGAGTATATATACTATTTGATGGATACAGGAGTATATATATGCTATGTGATGGATACAGGAGTGTGTATATATATATATATATACTATGTGATGGATACAGGAGTATATATATGCTATGTGATGGATACAGGAGTATATACTATGTGATGGATACAGGAGTATATACTATGTGATGGATACAGGAGTATATACTATGTGATGGATACAGGAGTATATATACTATTTGATGGATACAGGAGTATATATATGCTATGTGATGGATACAGGAGTATATATATACTATGTGATGGATACAGGAGTATATATATACTATGTGATGGATACAGGAGTGTATATATATATATATATATATATATATATATATATATATATACTATGTGATGGATACAGGAGTATATATATACTATGTGATGGATACAGGAGTATACACTATGTGATGGATACAGGAGTATATATATACTATGTGATGGATACAGGAGTGTATATATATATATATATATATATATATATATATATATATATACTATGTGATGGATACAGGAGTATATACTATACACACAGTTTGCTATATCTGCATGTAATCTCGCACAGTACTCTGGATTAGCCTCATCTAATGTTCACTTACTGTTATATCTGGTGCCATCTAGTGTCTGTTCTAAGGTATTGCATTGTAAATTGTTTAAACTAGAAAATACTTGTGTTTGTTGACTTTTTACTTTATGTCATAAATCATTGGAAGAGATGAATAGAAAATAGCTTGTCATTTATTTTGCAGCACATAAATCTGTTTATTTATCCCTATACGAATCTCTTCTTCTTCTGCTCCTTTTTCTTCCAACTCTGAAAGACATCTCATATCCATATTGGTCAATGTAAGACAGTGTGCCGCCACAAGAAGTGAGGTGTCAGGTTACACCCCCTAACATACTTTATGAACAGGGGATGAAGGAGCAGAGAGAAATCAAGCACGGGCAGAATCCAGTAGATCATGACGTGGTTACTGAGTGATAACAGCTTATCCCAGAGCTGGATTCACAGTCACACAGCTCAGTAACGCTGCATACAGACAGGAGATCAGGAATCCCCCATGTCTGTGTGTGCTGTATATGGGAGACATCATAGCAGCGATCTCCACCCACTAGCTCAGAGACAACCGGAAATTAGATTTACAGTTTGCAGACAGGAAAACTGGTGAAAAATCCAGGATACAAGTCATATAATGGCCAGGAAAGGTGTTTCTCATATATATACAGTGAGGCAAAAAAGTATTTAGTCAGTCAGCAATAGTGCAAGTTCCACCACTTAAAAAGATGAGAGGCGTCTGTAATTTACTTCATAGGTAGACCTCAACTATGGGAGACAAACTGAGAAAAAAAAATCCAGAAAATCATATTGTCTGTTTTTTTAACATTTTATTTGCATATTATGGTGGAAAATAAGTATTTAGTCAGAAACAAACAATCAAGATTTCTGGCTCTCACAGACCTGTAACTTCTTCTTTAAGAGGCTCCTCTGTCCTCCACTCATTACCTGTAGTAATGGCACCTGTTTAAACTTGTTATCAGTATAAAAAGACACCTGTGCACACCCTCAAACAGTCTGACTCCAAACTCCACTATGGTGAAGACCAAAGAGCTGTCAAAGGACACCAGAAACAAAATTGTAGCCCTGCACCAGGCTGGGAAGACTGAATCTGCAATAGCCAACCAGCTTGGAGTGAAGAAATCAACAGTGGGAGCAATAATTAGAAAATGGAAGACATACAAGACCACTGATAATCTCCCTCGATCTGGGGCTCCACGCAAAATCCCACCCCGTGGGGTCAGAATGATCACAAGAACGGTGAGCAAAAATCCCAGAACCACGCGGGGGGACCTAGTGAATGAACTGCAGAGAGCTGGGACCAATGTAACAAGGCCTACCATAAGTAACACACTACGCCACCATGGACTCAGATCCTGCAGTGCCAGACGTGTGCCACTGCTTAAGCCAGTACATGTCCGGGCCTGTCTGAAGTTTGCTAGAGAGCATTTGGATGATCCAGAGGAGTTTTGGGAGAATGTCCTATGGTCTGATGAAACCAAACTGGAACTGTTTGGTAGAAACACAACTTGTCGTGTTTGGAGGAAAAAGAATACTGAGTTGCATCCATCAAACACCATACCTACTGTAAAGCATGGTGGTGGAAACATCATGCTTTGGGGCTGTTTCTCTGCAAAGGGGCCAGGACGACTGATCCGGGTACATGAAAGAATGAAAGGGGCCATGTATCGTGAGATTTTGAGTGCAAACCTCCTTCCATCAGCAAGGGCATTGAAGATGAAACGTGGCTGGGTCTTTCAACATGACAATGATCCAAAGCACACCGCTAGGGCAACGAAGGAGTGGCTTCATAAGAAGCATTTCAAGGTCCTGGAGTGGCCTAGCCAGTCTCCAGATCTCAACCCTATAGAAAACCTTTGGAGGGAGTTGAAAGTCCGTGTTGCCAAGCAAAAAGCCAAAAACATCACTGCTCTAGAGGAGATCTGCATGGAGGAATGGGCCAACATACCAACAACAGTGTGTGGCAACCTTGTGAAGACTTACAGAAAACGTTTGACCTCTGTCATTGCCAACAAAGGATATATTACAAAGTATTGAGATGAAATTTTGTTTCTGACCAAATACTTATTTTCCACCATAATATGCAAATAAAATGTTAAAAAAACAGACAATGTGATTTTCTGGATTTTTTTTTCTCGGTTTGTCTCCCATAGTTGAGGTCTACCTATGATGTAAATTACAGACGCCTCTCATCTTTTTAAGTGGTGGAACTTGCACTATTGCTGACTGACTAAATACTTTTTTGCCCCACTGTACATAACAGCTTTTCTGGAAAGTCACCTGAAATGACAATTATGCTTTAAAGGCATTGTTCAGACTTGTGATGTTGTTGGTATAGGTGATTAATATCAGATGGGTGCAGGTCTTACGTCCGTCCTGCAGCACCACCAATCTGCTGCTACATCTCCAGCGCCATTCACTGGGAAGTGGCTGTTCTTGGGTACTGCAGCTGATCACCTATTCATTGCTATTATCCAAAAAAGTACTGATTGCTGACAGATCCCAAATATCTGATATCTGTCATCTATTCCAATGATTCGTCATCACAATCCTGGACATCGCCCCCTACAACCTTCCGGAGCTTGTGTCACCTCTGTACAAAAGACGATCAGTGTCTCTAATCCCTTGGGGACCGGCTCTACTGCAGAGCCGCAGACTGTAACGTTGATGGGATGTGTCAGGAAATGGAAAGTTCTGATTACTTCACGTACACATACAGAGCTCTCAGCTGCAGTTTCCTCTTCCTGCCAACGCAAGACTGGAATTCTAATCCACTCTTTCTTCCCCCCCCCCCCCCCCCCCCCCTATATGGTGGTAATGTGAGACTAGCTGCCAACTCCGCTGAAGAATTTATATGGCTCTATGCTGGGCAGTCAGACTCTGTGAAAATCCCTCATTCCCCCCTCCCACCTGGTACTGGTTAAAAAAGGTATAGAAAGCCTGTGCTTCTATTGTTCTTTCAAGGTTATACAGTTAGGGCCAGAAATATTTGGACAGTGACACAAGTTTTGTTATTTTAGCTGTTTACAAAAACATGTTCAGAAATACAATTATATATATAATATGGGCTGAAAGTGCACACTCCCAGCTGCAATATGATAGTTTCCACATCCAAATCGGAGAAAGGGTTTAGGAATCATAGCTCTGTAATGCATAGCGTCCTCTTTTTCAAGGGACCAAAAGTAATTGGACAATGGACTCTAAGGGCTGCAATTAACTCTGAAGGCGTCTCCCTCGTTAACCTGTAATCAATGAAGTAGTTAAAAGGTCAGGGGTGGATTCCAGGTGTGTGGTTTTGCATTTGGAAGCTGTTGCTGTGAGCAGACAACATGCGGTCAAAGGAACTCTCAATTGAGGTGAAGCAGAACATCCTGAGGCTGAAAAAAAAGAAAAAATCCATCAGAGAGATAGCAGACATGCTTGGAGTAGCAAAATCAACAGTTGGGTACATTCTGAGAAAAAAGGAATTGACTGGTGAGCTTGGGAACTCAAAAAGGCCTGGGCGTCCATGGATGACAACAGTGGTGGATGATCGCCGCATACTTAATTTGGTGAAGAAGAACCCGTTCACAACATCAACTGAAGTCCAGAACACTCTCAGTGAAGTAGGTGTATCTGTCTCTAAGTCAACAGTAAAGAGAAGACTCCATGACAGTAAATACAAAGGGTTCACATCTAGATGCAAACCATTCATCAATACCAAAAATAGACAGAAAAACACCTCAAGAAGCCAGCTCAGTTCTGGAAAAGTATTCTATGGACAGATGAGACAAAGATCAACCTGTACCAGAATGATGGGAAGAAAAAAGTTTGGAGAAGAAAGGGAACGGCACATGATCCAAGGCACACCACATCCTCTGTAAAACATGGTGGAGGCAACGTGATGGCATGGGCATGCATGGCTTTCAATGGCACTGGGTCACTTGTGTTTATTGATGACATAAGAGCAGACAAGAGTAGCCGGATGAATTCTGAAGTGTACCGGGATATACTTTCAGCCCAGATTCAGCCAAATGCTGCAAAGTTGATTGGACGGCGCTTCATAGTACAGATGGACAATGACCCCAAGCATACAGCCAAAGCTACCCAGGAGTTCATGAGTGCCAAAAAGTGGAACATTCTGCAATGGCCAAGTCAATCTCCAGATCTAAACCCAATTGAGCATGCATTTCACTTGCTGAAATCCAGACTTAAGACGGAAAGACCCACAAACAAGCAAGACCTGAAGGCTGCGGCTGTAAAGGCCTGGCAAAGCATTAAGAAGGAGGAAACCCAGCGTTTGGTGATGTCCATGGGTTCCAGACTTAAGGCAGTGATTGACTCCAAAGGATTTGCAACAAAATATTGAAAATAAAAATATTTTATTTGGGTTATGTTTATTTGTCCAATTACTTTTGACCTCCTAAAATGTGGAGTGTTTGTAAAGAAATGTGTACAATTCCTACATTTTCTATCAGATATTTTTGTTCAACCCTTCAAATTAAACGTTACAATTTGGTGGTGATGGCGAACTCAGTCGAGGGGTTCAAGAGAGGCCTGGATGTCTTCCTGGAGCAGAACAATATTGTATCATACAATTATTAGGTTCTGTAGAAGGACGTAGATCTGGGGATTTATTATGATGGAATATAGGCTGAACTGGATGGACAAATGTCTTTTTTCGGCCTTACTAACTATGTTACTATGTTACTATGTATGTTACAATCTGCACTTGAATTCTGTTGTAGAGGTTTCATTTCAAATCCAATGTGGTGGCATGCAGAGCCCAACTCGCGAAAATTGTGTCACAGTCCAAATATTTCTGGCCCTAACTGTATATATTGGCACCGATCAGGGCTAGAGATATAAGAATTATATATTCCGGATGCCCATCGCGGGATCTATAACTCCCTGAAATCGCTAGAAGCTAACTGCAATGAGTGCAAAGTGTGGGTTTCACCGTAAGCGGGTCATGTAAATACGCCATGTTTATACATAAAAGAATCGCCCTGACGTGGTGCACCTCTTGATCCAGGTGTCTATCATATATGAGATTCAGACAGCGAGCTAGGTAGAAAAATGGTTGCCATAATACTAAGTAAAAGTGAGGTTTCAGCCTCTAAGTGAGATCACCACAGGGGTAGTGCCTTGGGTTTAAGCTAGGAAATAAGTGAGGGAAGCAAGCAGTCTGCAGGTGTCTTTGTCTGGGGTCTAGCTGCTATACAGATATGCCCAGGGTCTAGCTGCTATACAGATATGCTATGCATCTAGATGTGTCCCCTCCTCCACAGCACACATTCGGCCATGAAATAAGATGACATAACGAAATGTAAGTGTTTATTTTCAACCTTAATGCCATTTTATTTGTAATTGTATTGTACATATGATATTTGTCTTCTTTATATTATCTTTTATACCTCTGTAAACACTGCCTACCTTATTTTGGAGTAAAATATAAAATTACTAGCTTTGTCTCTCCTTGCTCTATAACGTACGGTCACGTCCTCTGAAGTGAATTGCGCTACTAATCTGGGTTGGCTCCGGACCTGTTAATAATTAAGCAATCAGAGCTGGTGGCAGCAGAATTTGTCCTTTGCATTTGAGAGTCTTTGTAGCAACCGACGGCATTGATAATTATTGTTCCCGCCTGAGTGGGAGTAGTTATATCGCCCTTGCTACAGCATGCCCAATAGCCAGTACATAGCAGGCAGCCATTCTGGCGACTAATTACCCTAGGTGCAGTACCATGTCTGACCTGAGGGTAAGGAAGTGCCAGAGAGCTGCAAGTTCCAAACCGGAACTGGGAAGTGGGATATAGATAAATCCCCGTCAGAAAGCACCAGGGGCAATCAAACAACCCCCGGTCATGACAAATTGGTGTGAGTGGTGGGGATGATAAAGGTATCCTCCCCGTGAACCGTGACACCTTTCTTTTTCTTTCTCTCTGTTTTCTCTGTCTTTTACTTTTTCTCTTTTTCTTTGTGCTTTTCTCCATTCTCTCTTTTTCCTACTCTATCTCTTTGTCTCTGTCTTTTTTCTCTCTATCTTTTACTTTTTCTATCTCTTTTTCCTCTTTCATTTCTCTATCTTTCTTTTACTCTTTTTCTCTCTCTTTCTATTTTTCTTTCTTCTTTTCTTTGTTCCTCTTTTCATCTCTCTTCCCCTCTGTTTTATTTTTCTCTCTTTAACCAGCATTTTCCAAGCAATTAGAAGTTTTCCAGTGTTGAAATATAATTGACACTAAATTTCGGGTGAAGATTCAGGCTCTCTGGCATTTTTTTTCCTGAAGTTTTTTTTTTCTGTATATTTGGTCTTCCCCTAAACGCTTTTTCGACATCTTTGTCAGTTGATGTTTTTTTTTTAATCCTTCACATTGACTTCCATCATAATGTATAGACCGTCACTTTTCTAACTGCTTGGTGTCTATAAAGATGATGTAAAGACAGAACATGTCCCCTCTCCGTTGTAGCGCTATAGTCAGTGCCATGTTAGGACTTTCTCGGGTACAGAGGCCTTTACCCTTCATGTCCGACTCTTCCAACCTCTCCGTCCTCCCCACACGTCACGTCCCAATGGCTGACCGCTCATTCTGCCACAGGCACAACAGGGACAAATACAGATTATTTTTATTAAGAGCAAAAGAAAGACAAAAGCCCTAATCCTGCATTGAAATATTGCATCATTATACAGGGTGGAGCGCGGTAATTTGCTTTTTTGCACTGCATGCTGTGGCGGCACTGTCGGTCGAAGAGAGGGGAGAGTGGGTGTGGCTTACAGTGGCTGATGGGAGATTTGTATTCCTCTGCCTTTCAGTTGCCATCATGCAGTGGACACGTGAGGAGAGGTCATTTTGTGTTGAAGCGTATTTTTGAAATGCCCACTCGATCATTGCAGTGCAGCGTGCTTTTCGTTTACAATTTGCTGTTCCTCCACGCGGACGTGTTCCTGGACGGCAATCAATTGTAAATTGGGTGAATGCATTCAGAACAGCAGGGAATGTGTCATGTGTACGAAGGGGACCTGAGAGAAGGATTACAACACCACAAAACATCGAGAGAGTTAGAGCAGCAGTACTGCAATCTCCGAAACGCTCTGCTCGGAAGCAATCATTTGCTCTTGGCATTTCAAGACGTTCTCTCCACCGGATTCTTCATGATGAACTGAATTTTCACCCGTATAAAATGTGCGTGGTCCAACATTTGTCAGCATGGGACTATTTGACACGCGGACCTCTTGTGAAGACATGTTAGCAACGATACCCCGTGACGCAATTGTGTTTTTTTCTGATGAGGCACATTTTCACCTCATTTTCACTGTGTGGTGCGCCATATCACGAGTAAGCATCATTGGTCCTTACTTTTTTCAGGATAATGGTCGTGCCATAACTGTGAACTCCGAACGGTACTTGTCTATGATACAGGATTATTTTCAGCCGGCTCTTGAGGCAATGGAACTAGAGGATACATGGTTCCAACAGGATGGTGCCACTGCACACACAGCGAGGGTTACCATGAATTGTTTGAGGCAAATGTTTCCTGGACGGCTTATCTCTTTGAGGGGAGATGTGAACTGGCCAGCACGCTCACCAGATTTAGCCCCATGCGATTTTTTCCTTTGGGGTTACCTGAAGTCTAAGGTGTATATCAACCGTCCCAACACCTTGGAAGACCTAAGGAACAATATTGAAGCTGAAATTGGCAGAATACCAGTGGACATGCTTGTTAGAGTTCATGAAAACTTCAGAAAACGTATGCAGCAGTGTGTGGATAGCGAAGGTCGACATTTGCCAGATACACTATTTAAAACCATGTAATTTAAAAATTCCATTACTGTTCAGTATAATTAAAATATAAAATAAATTTTTCTAATGATCATAATTTTTTTATTTCATTCCCAAATCAGCAAATTACCGCGCTCCACCCTGTATATTACTGCCATATTGTACACAAATATTGCCTGTATATATTTTTCTGTACTTGGATAATGAACATATTTCATGCACAAAGTGCCCCAAAATAGGCAAACAGGACCCCAAACAGCACATATAGCGGTGTCATCATGTGAGCAGAAGGCGACAGCGTCGTGTTATCATGCCTCCTGCTGGCCACATTCAGTACTGCCTCTAAAAGAATAAATTATTATAGACACGAACATTTCATCTCTGTAGCAGGAGCAGTGTATGGCGACGCTTATACTGTGTGCGGGCCGGCACTGAAAGCATGTGGGAAGTCCGCAAAATAATCAGGGAGACCTTAGTTTAGGACCTGGTATAAGAGAGATGCCGTAACGGGGCTACCAGGTACACATAAAATTGGCCATTTTTATGCGCTAAAAGCTCTCATTTTTCATATTTCTAGTGCAGTAATGCAGTTCAAATTTCGTTTTTCAAGTTTGCATGTTCTAGCGCTGCAGTGTGCTGCCTTATTTACTTAACTAAGTACAGGGATAATACACACATTGATGTCACAGTACAGGGATAATACACACAGTGATGTTACAGTACAGGGATAATACACACAGTGATGTTACAGTACAGGGATAATACACACAGTGATGTTACAGTACAGGGATAATACACACAGTGATGTTACAGTACAGGGATAATACACACAGTGATGTTACAGTACAGGGATAATACACGCAGTGATGTCACAGTACAGAGATAATACACACAGTGATGTCACAGTACAGAGATAATATACACAGTGATGTCACAGTACAGAGAATACACACAGTTGCAGCGCCCCAGAGATCTGGTCGTTGCAGTATGACACTCTGCCACTAAGGGGAGTGATGGTACGTCTGATGGCACTGAAGGAATTCTACTGACCAGTTATCACCAGCACACATTACACTTGGCACCTAGCGACCAGAATAGAACGTTACGGAACCGGGCCTGCACACCCGCGGCGGTATCCTAAGAAAGAGACACAAAGCGAAGGATATTGTGAGACAGTGAGAAACGAGATCAAGCACAAAGGAGAGCCAGTAGGAGTCATGCCGTGAGACCGAGGCAACATCCTACTGAGGCGCGTAGCTGGTGGTCGGAACACCGAGGCAGTAACCGACTCTACGCCTTACTCCAAACTCCGCAGGACAGTCAATTATAGGTTGGCTGTCTCACCTAAACACCTACGAAGACATAGGGGGCAACAGTGGGAGAGGGGCGTCTCTAGGGTCCCGGAAGAACTCCAGGCCTTCCCGTCATACGGGTGCGTCCTAGCCATAACATACCTGGGGGACGTTGAACTAGAAACATCTGGAACACATTAGAAAGAACGAACGAACGAGAGCAGCAGTTGTGAGGACTATTCCGAATGCTCAGCAGGGTAGGACTACAACACACAGGCGCTAGTGGTTGGCAACGATTTCCATCTGCGAAGGGAACTCTGGATGTGCCCATCGGACCGGCCGGTCTCAGATAGCCCTGTTAATCGTGCTCTGGATTGAGGATCCTGAAGCCTTCAGTAAAGAGGTAAAGAGACTGCAACCCTGTGTCCTCGTTATTCCCTGCACCTCACACCATCGCCATCCACCTTACTGGGAAGCCCTGGGGACACACTTCACCTGTGGGAAGGTATACCATCCAGCTGCCATTCCATCACCCCAGCGGACCCCACAGCAGCGTCGGTCACCCTGACCGGACACCACAGGTGGCGTCACGAACCCCATGACAGACTGCACCACCTTTACTGGACTCCCCTTAGCAGGGTCACGGACCGGGTCTAGCCACCGTGACTGCCTCAGAAACCGAATCAGAGAGGCCCGGTACCGAGTAACCTGTGGCCCTGTGTCTGGGGGCGCTCCAACTTGGCGTCACGAACAGGATCGTACTTAAGCCTGAGGAATTGGGTCATGTGTGCCTTGGACTTGTGATTGAAACGTGTTTGGACTGTGATTTATTGCAAAGACTGTATATTGCTATTTGCCACCAAGATTCCCGCCAAAACTGCCGCCATTACCGCGCCACGAGGAGTGCAGGAGAAGAAGTGGGTGTGAAAGAACTGAAGAGCGTGAAAGATAATGGCCGCCCAGTCTAAGTATTGTTGTAACCTGAGGGCGGGCCCGTCAGCCGCTGAGGTCTGCCTTCTCATCCTCTATGGAGGGTGGGGACAGTGGGGATTGGGCGCCCCCGAAAAAGAGCCCGGGAAGAAGATCCAGAGGAGGGGACAAAGATGGCGACTTCCAGTGCACCACAATGAAACGACCCAGCCAGGCGCAGGCCTGCATCACCCGCGGCGACCCCGGAGTCACCGCCGCTGCAGAGATCGGCCGCTGTGGAGCTGCCTGAAGGAAAACCCGGCGGACGGATGCCTGATGGCTGGGTGGCCGCCGCTGAGGCTCGGTGGCTGGCACGCTGCCTGGAGGCCCACGCTCGGGTGAGTTCCCGGTTGGGCCACCCGACAGAGATCCGTCTCTCTCCCGTGTCCCCTCCTCTACCCACTCCGGCCGCGTCAGATCCCCACACCCAACTAGGGAATCGCGCCCCGCAGGAGCCGGACCTGAGGATCCTGCCGGTGACGGAATACTAGCGACGCCTAGTGGTGGCATGGAGGAAACAACCTCGACCTGTGACCATGATTGACCTCACAGAAGAGGAGAACGTCCCACCATCACATTGGGGGGTGGTGGTCTTCTATAACCCCAAGGAAGAGAGGGGGGTCATCCAGGAGATTGGAGAGCCCTTGCAGGTCCGTGTCAACTGGAGCGAGGTGGAGCCCTGTTACGGAACAGTCGGTGAGGATCGTGACCTGAGACCTGGGGATGCTGTGACCTACACCCGATGGCAGAGGGAGACCGGCTGGGTGGCCAGTGGTGTTCAGCGATGCGCAGTCCTCCAGGTTACAGCTGAGGTTCCAGAGGGTGAAGCCCCTGCTGCAGACCACCAGACAAACCAGGCCCCGCGTGTCATTGGGGGTCCCACCCGTTCTCGGCCGAGAGGGGTGGTCTGCGAGGTAAGACCGCAACCGTCGCAGCAATAAACCTCGAGGAACCGAGTATGTACATAGTTATTTAACTGTTTCCTGTTTTGCTGCTTTAAACCCGTCCAGGGTTAACTCTTAAAGGGATCCCTTTGTTGACCCGGGATCCCTCTTCTTTTTGTTTGTTCATCATTGTTTCCAAAGACTGCCGGATCATGAACAGTGAATGAATCCAAAACTGTGTTGTATATAGTTTGCACCTTCTTAAAGGTGCTCCCTACTGGTTTTACATAGAAAGAAGACTTTGCGAAGATAATGCTTTTGGACATGACGCAGAAGGTCTTGCTTTCATTAGATTTGCAGACGGAGAGAATCTGCACTACCTCCTAGAGACTCGGCTCCCTCTTAAAGGGAATGTTCACATGTTGCACTGAAGTTATAATGTTGCCTTGAGAAAAGTTGGAATGTTAATAATGTTGAAATTTAGAAAAGTTTGATAATGTTACTAGAGATTGAGGACAGGAAAGATTGAAAATGAACCCATAGGGGTTAGAGAGAGAGTCCTCCTGAGAACCGTAGAACGATAGTTGGTTGCTGATAGAAAGACAATGACAGTAGGCCCGGCCCAGGAGCTCGGCGGTCCTGCATTGGTGAAGCTAGAAAGGAAAGACAAGTTGAGTTATTTTATAGTATTTTATAGTAGGCCTTTAGTGGGTTCAGCTTATACGCCCTTAAAGGAAAAGTTAAATTATTGTTCAGAATTTTCACTTAGTAGAATACCCGGCTGGGTAATGAGAGTTATTTATAGTATGAAGAATAGGATGTTATTTAAAAAAATATTTAATCTTGTTTTTGTTTGTAACGTTCAAGTGTCCTCACCTCCCATAAAGGGAAGCATTGTTCTGTTTACTTGTTTTAAGCATTTCAAAAAATTTGTATGTCTTTTGCTGAAATGTATTGTTGTTCTTCTTCCCAGTCCAGGAGTACTGGATTTAACCGGGGGGGGGGAGTGCAGCGCCCCAGAGATCTGGTCGTTGCAGTATGACACTCTGCCACTATGGGGAGTGATGGTACGTCTGATGGCACTGAAGGAATTCTACTGACCAGGTATCACCAGCACACATTACACTTCACACTCCGGCCACTAGGGGGAGAAAAAGGCTTTATTTATTGGGCCACTCCTCACACTGGTAAAACTAGGGGTTGGATAGAAAGTTAGTCAGAAGCTGACTAGGTTGGATTCAGGCAACATCCCGTGGCAGGGGGTGTTGCAGGGAGAAGACACAGGCGGGTCCCTGTCAGGTGTGGGAACCTGGCAGGCACCTAGCGACCAGAATAGAACGTTACAGAACCGCGCCTGCACACCCCGCGGCGGTATCCTAAGAAAGAGACACAAAGCGAAGGATATTGTGAGACAATGAGAAACGAGATCAAGCACAAAGGAGAACCAGTAGGAGTCGTGCCGTGAGACCGAGGCAACATCCTACTGAGGCGCGTAGCCGGTGGCCGGAACACCGAGGGAGTAACCGACTCTATGCCTTACTTCGAACTCCGCAGGACAGTTAATTATAGGTTGTGTGTCAAACAGAAATCAGTCCCAGGAGCGCTGAACGAAACTCAGACAACAAATGTCGTTTGCCATATGGTGGTAAACTACATATGTTGTCTGAGTTTCCTTCAGTGCTCCTGGGACTGATTTCTGTTTGACACACATGCTTATCCTCCTTTGGAGGTATTCAGCTGGAGCTGCGGTGGTGCTCGACAACTCCCTTTCATCTCCCCTTCCCTGGGTCAATTCCTCTGCGCTCCCCTCGGACTGCTTTCACTTATCTTGCTAGTTAATTATAGGTTGGCTGTCTACCTAAACACCTACGAAGACATAGGGGGCAACAGTGGGAGAGGGGCGTCTCTAGGGTCCCGGAAGACCTCCAAGCCTTCCCGTCAAACGGGTGCCTCCTAGCCATAACATACCTGGGGGACGTTGAACTAGAAACATCTGGAACCAAAGAAAGAGAAAGCTGTAGAGAATGAAAGAACGAGAACAGCAGTTGTGAGGACTATTCCGAATGCTCAGCAGGGTAGGACTACAACACACAGGCGCTAGTGGTGGGCAACAATTTCCATCTGCGAAGGGAACTCTGGATGTGCCCATCGGACCGACCGGTCTCAGATAGCCCTGTTAAACGTACTCTGGATTGAGGATCCTGAAGTCTGCAGTAAAGAGGTAAAGAGACTGCAACCTTGTGTCCTCGTTATTCCCTGCACCTCACACCATCACCATCCACCTTACTGGGAAGCCCTGGGGACACACTTCACCTGTGGGAAGGTATACCATCCAGCTGCCATTCCATCACCCCAGCGGACCCCACAGCAGCGTCGGTCACCCTGACCGGACACCACAGGTGGCGTCACGAACCCCTGACAGACTGCACCACCTTTATTGGACGCCCCTTAGCAGGGTCGCGGACCGGGTCTAGCCACCGTGACAGCCTCAGAACCGAACCAGAGAGGCCCGGTACCGAGAACCCGTGGCCCTGTGTCTGGGGGCGCTCCACAGTGATGTCACAGTACAGGGATAATATACACAGTGATGTCACAGTACAGGGATAATACACACAGTGATGTCACAGTACAGGGATAATACACACAGTGATGTCACAGTACAGAGATAAGACACACAGGATGTCACAGTACAGGGATAATACACACAGTGATGTCAAAGTACAGAGATAATACACACAGTGATGTCACAGTACAGGGATAATACACACAGTGATGTCACAGTACAGGGATAATACACACAGTGATGTCACAGTACAGGGATAATATACACAGTGATGTCACAGTACAGGGATAATACACACAGTGATGTCACAGTACAGAGATAATACACACAGTGATGTCACAGTACAGGGATAATACACACAGGATGTCACAGTACAGGGATAATACACGCAGTGATGTCACAGTACAGGGATAATGAACATAGTGATGTCACAGTACAGGGATAATACACACAGTGATGTCACAGTACAGGGATAATACACACAGTGATGTCACAGTACAGAGATAATACACACAGTGATGTCACAGTACAGGGATAATACACACAGTGAGGTCACAGTACAGGGATAATACACACAGTGATGTCACAGTACAGGGATAATACACAGTGATATCACAGTACAGGAATAATACACACAGTGATGTCACAGTACAGGGATAATACACACAGTGATGTCACAGTACAGAGATAATATACACAGTGATGTCACAGTACAGTGATAATGCACACAGTGATGTCACAGTACAGGGATAATACACACAGTGATGTCACAGTACAGAGATAATATACACAGTGATGTCACAGTACAGTGATAATGCACACAGTGATGTCACAGTACAGAGATAATGCAAACAGTGATGTTACAGTACAGGAATAATATACAGTGATGTCACAGTACAGGGATAATACACACCGTGATGTCACAGTACAGAGATAATACACACAGTGATGTCACAGTACAGGGATAATACACACAGTGATGTCACAGCACAGGGATAATGCACACAGTGATGTCACAGTACAGAGATAGTATACACAGTGATGTCACAGTACAGGGATAATGCACACAGTGATGTCACAGTACAGAGATAATATACACAGTGATGTCACAGATCAGAGATAGTATACACAGTGATGTCACAGTACAGGGATAATATACACAGTGATGTCACAGTACAGGGATAATACACACAGTGATTTCAAAGTACAGGGATAATGCACACAGTGATGTCACAGTACAGAGATAATATACACAGTGATGTCACAGTACAGAGATAGTATACACAGTGATGTCACAGTACAGGGATAATACACACAGTGATGTCACAGTACAGGGATAATGCACACAGTGATGTCACAGTACAGAGATAATACACACAGTGATGTCACAGTACAGGGATAATATACACAGTGATGTCACAGTACAGGGATAATACACACAGTGATGTCAAAGTACAGGGATAATGCACACAGTGATGTCACAGTACAGAGATAATATACACAGTGATGTCACAGTACAGGGATAATACACACAGTGATGTCACAGTACAGAGATAGTATACACAGTGATGTCACAGTGCAGGGATAATGCACACAGTGATGTCACAGTACAGGGATAATACAGTGATGTCACAGTACAGAGATAAGACACACAATGATGTCACAGTACAGGGATAATACACACAGTGATGTCACAGTACAGGGATAATACACACAGTGATGTCACAGTACAGGGATAATACACACAGTGATGTCACAGTACAGGGATAATGCACAGAGTGATGTTACAGTACAGAGATAATATACACAGTGATGTCACAGTACAGGGATAATATACAGTGATGTCACAGTACAGATATAATGCACACAGTGATGTCACAGTACAGGGATAATGCACACAGTAATGTCACAGTACAGGGATAATACACACAGTGATGTCACAGTACAGGGATAATGCACACAGTGATGTCACAGTACAGAGATAATACACACAGTGATGTCACAGTACAGGGATAATGCACACAGTGATGTCACAGTACAGGGATAATACACACAGTGATGTCACAGTACAGGGATAATACACACAGTGATGTCACAGTACAGAGATAAGACACACAGTGATGTCACAGTACAGGGATAATACACACAGTGATGTCACAGTACAGGCATAATACACACAGTGATGTCACAGTACAGAGATAATATACACAGTGATGTCACAGTACAGTGATAATGCACACAGTGATGTCACAGTACAGAGATAATGCAAACAGTGATGTTACAGTACAGGAATAATATACAGTGATGTCACAGTACAGGGATAATACACACCGTGATGTCACAGTACAGAGATAATACGCACAGTGATGTCACAGTACAGGGATAATACACACAGTGATGTCACAGTACAGGGATAATGAACACAGTGATGTTACAGTACAGAGATAATACACACAGTGATGTCACAGTACAGGAATAATATAAACAATGATGTCACTGTACAGGGATAATACACACAGTGATGTCACAGTACAGGGATAATACACACAGTGATGTCACAGCACAGGGATAATGCACACAGTGATGTCACAGTACAGAGATAGTATACACAGTGATGTCACAGTACAGGGATAATACACACAGTGATGTCACAGTACAGGGATAATGCACACAGTGATGTCACAGTACAGAGATAATATACACAGTGATGTCACAGATCAGAGATAGTATACACAGTGATGTCACAGTACAGGGATAATATACACAGTGATGTCACAGTACAGGGATAATACACACAGTGATGTCAAAGTACAGGGATAATGCACACAGTGATGTCACAGTACAGAGATAATATACACAGTGATGTCACAGTACAGAGATAATATACACAGTGATTTCACAGTACAGGGATAATACACACAGTGATGTCAAAGTACAGGGATAATGCACACAGTGATGTCACACTACAGGGATAATACACACAGTGATGTCACAGTACAGGGATAATGCACACAGTGATGTCACAGTACAGAGATAATACACACAGTGATGTCACAGTACAGGGATAATATACACAGTGATGTCACAGTACAGGGATAATACACACAGTGATGTCAAAGTACAGGGATAATGCACACAGTGATGTCACAGTACAGAGATAATATACACAGTGATGTCACAGTACAGAGATAGTATACACAGTGATGTCACAGTGCAGGGATAATGCACACAGTGATGTCACAGTACAGGGATAATACAGTGATGTCACAGTACAGAGATAAGACACACAATGATGTCACAGTACAGGGATAATACACACAGTGATGTCACAGTACAGGGATAATACACACAGTGATGTCACAGTACAGGGATAATACACACAGTGATGTCACAGTACAGGGATAATGCACAGAGTGATGTTACAGTACAGAGATAATATACACAGTGATGTCACAGTACAGGGATAATATACAGTGATGTCACAGTACAGATATAATGCACACAGTGATGTCACAGTACAGGGATAATGCACACAGTGATGTCACAGTACAGGGATAATACACACAGTGATGTCACAGTACAGGGATAATGCACACAGTGATGTCACAGTACAGAGATAATAAACACAGTGATGTCACAGTACAGGGATAATGCACACAGTGATGTCACAGTACAGGGATAATACACACAGTGATGTCACAGTACAGGGATAATACACACAGTGATGTCACAGTACAGAGATAAGACACACAGTGATGTCACAGTACAGGGATAATACACACAGTGATGTCACAGTACAGAGATAATACACACAATGATGTCACAGTACAGGGATAATACACACAGTGATGTCACAGTACAGGCATAATACACACAGTGATGTCACAGTACAGGGATAATACACACAGTGATGTCACAGTACAGGCATAATACACACAGTGATGTCACAGTACAGGAATAATATACAGTGATGTCACAGTACAGAGATAATACACATAGTGATGCACAGCACAGGGATAATACACACTGTGATGTCACAGTACAGAGATAATGCACACAGTGATGTCACAGTACAGAGATAATGCACACAGTGATGTCACAGTACAGGGATAATGCACACAGTGATGTCACAGTACAGGGATAATACACACAGTGATGTCACAGTACAGGGATAATACACACAGTGATGTCACAGTACAGAGATAATGCACACAGTGATGTCACAGTACAGGGATAATGCACACAGTGATGTCACAGTACAGGGATAATACACACAGTGATGTCACAGTACAGGGATAATACACACAGTGATGTCACAGTACAGGGATAATGCACACAGTGATGTCACAGTACAGGGATAATACACACAGTGATGTCACAGTACAGAGATAATACACACAGTGATGTTACAGTACAGAGATAATACACACAGTGATGTCACAGTACAGAGATAATACACACAGTGATGTCACAGTACAGGGATAATGCACACAGTGATGTCACAGTACAGAGATAATGCACACAGTGATGTCACAGTACAGAGATAATGCACACAGTGATGTCACAGTACAGGGATAATACACACAGTGATGTCACAGTACAGGGATAATGCACACAGTGATGTCACAGTACAGAGATAATGCACACAGTGATGTCACAGTACAGGGATAATACACACAGTGATGTCACAGTACAGGGATAATGCACACAGTGATGTCACAGTACAGAGATAATGCACACAGTGATGTCACAGTACAGGGATAATACACACAGTGATGTCACAGTACAGGGATAATGCACACAGTGATGTCACAGTACAGAGATAATGCACACAGTGATGTCACAGTACAGAGATAATGCACACAGTGACGTCACAGTACAGGGATAATGCACACAGTGATGTCACAGTACAGGGATAATGCACACAGTGATGTCACAGTACAGAGATAATGCACACAGTGATGTCACAGTACAGAGATAATGCACACAGTGATGTCACAGTACAGGGATAATACACACAATGATGAGAACAATTATATTTTGTTCCATAAGTGATGATATATTTTTCTATGGGGTCTGTTGCTTAGAGTTTTTGTGGACACTGTAGATAATTCTTTGCTGCTCAGGAGCCGGAGATCTTCTCATGTTCTGGAAAACAAGTAACAGATGAGAAGTCGGAGAACTCCTCCAAACCGAGCATCATGTTCAGTTGCTAAGCGACACGTCACATGACCCGCGTTATCTGCGCCCGTCTGTACGGGAAATCATTACTCACATTGATACATTGTATATTCCCATTAAGTGCATAGGAATAAAACCGCCCCCACATATCCAGGATCCATAGAGGAGACAGGAGGAGAGCAGGACGGTGAATCATCCCTGGGGGATTTATCACATTATTAACTCCTAACTAGCTGTCATGGCCGCCCACAATCATTACACAACGCGAGTTACAGTATAAGCTCCGCCGGGCCGTCCTAAAGGGCAAGTCTGGGCCGGAATATGCTGCTGAATGCTACATAGGCCCTCGCGACCCAATCAGTCCTCAGGAGTCAAGTGGGAGGTCACAGACAGGTAGTCACGTGGGAGGTCACTGACAGGTAGTCAAGTGGGAGGTCACTGACCGGTAGTCAGGTGGGAGGTCACAGTCAGGTAGTCAGGTGGGAGGTCACAAACAGGTAGTCAGGTGGGAGGTCACAGTCAGGTAGTCAGGTGGGAGGTCACAAACAGGTAGTCAGGTGGGAGGTCACAGTCAGGTAGTCAGGTGGGAGGTCACAGTCAGGTAGTCAGGTGGGAGGTCACAAACAGGTAGTCAGGTGGGAGGTCACAAACAGGTAGTCAGGTGGGAGGTCACAGTCAGGTAGTCAGGTGGGAGGTCACAGTCAGGTGGGAGGTCACAAACAGGTAGTCAGGTGGGAGGTCACAAACAGGTAGTCAGGTGGGAGGTCACAGTCAGGTAGTCAGGTGGGAGGTCACAAAGAGGTAGTCAGGTGGGAGGTCACAGACAGGTAGTTAGGTGGAAGGTAGGTGGGAGGTCACAGACAGGTAGTTAGGTGGAAGGTAGGTGGGAGGTCACAGACAGGTAGGCAGGTGGGAGGTCACTGACAGGTAGGCAGGTGGGAGGTCACAGACAGGTAGTTAGGTGGGAGGTCACAGTCAGGTAGTCATGTGGGAGGTCACTGATAGGAAGGCAGGTGGGAGGTCACAGACAGGTAGGCAGGTGGGAGGTCACAGACAGGTAGTCAGGTGGGAGGTCACAGACAGGTAGTCAGGTAGGTACATAGTCAGACAGGTAGCCAGGTGGGAGGTCACAGACAGGTAGTCAGGTGGGAGGTCACAGACAGGTAGCCAGGTGGGAGGTCACAGACAGGTAGTTAGGTGGAAGGTAGGTGGGAGGTCACAGACAGGTAGCCAGGTGGGAGGTCACAGACAGGTAGTCAGGTGGGAGGTCACAGACAGGTAGCCAGGTCGGAGGTCACAGACAGGTAGTCAGGTGGGAGGTCACAGTCAGCTGGGAGGTCACGGACAGTCAGGTGGGAGGTCACAGACAGGTAGTCAGGTAGGTACATAGTCAGACAGGAAGCCAGGTGGGAGGTCACAGACAGGTAGTCAGGTGGGAGGTCACAGACAGGTAGTCAGGTGGGAGGTCACAGACAGGTAGTCAGGTGGGAGGTCACAGACAGGTAGCCTGGTGGGAGGTCACAGACAGGTAGTTAGGTGGAAGGTAGGTGGGAGGTCACAGACAGGTAGCCAGGTCGGAGGTCACAGAAAGGTAGTCAGGTGGGAGGTCACAGACAGGTAGCCAGGTCGGAGGTCACAGACAGGTAGGCAGGTGGGAGGTCACAGACAGGTAGCCAGGTGGGAGGTCACAGACAGGTAGTCAGGTGGGAGGTCACAGACAGGTAGCCTGGTGGGAGGTCACAGACAGGTAGTTAGGTGGAAGGTAGGTGGGAGGTCACAGACAGGTAGCCAGGTCGGAGGTCACAGACAGGTAGTCAGGTGGGAGGTCACAGACAGGTAGCCAGGTCGGAGGTCACAGACAGGTAGGCAGGTGGGAGGTCACAGACAGGTAGTCAGGTGGGAGGTCACAGACAGGTAGTCAGGTAGGTACATAGTCAGACAGGTAGCCAGGTGGGAGGTCACAGACAGTTAGTCAGGTGGGAGGTCACAGACAGGAAGTCAGGTGGGAGGTCATAGACAGGTAGTCAGGTGGGAGGTCACAGACAGGTAGTCAGGTGGGAGGTCACAGTCAGCTGGGAGGTCACAGACAGTCAGGTGGGAGGTCACAGACAGGTAGTCAGGTAGGTACATAGTCAGACAGGAAGCCAGGTGGGAGGTCACAGACAGGTAGTCAGGTGGGAGGTCACAGACAGGTAGTCAGGTGGGAGGTCACAGACAGGTAGCCAGGTGGGAGGTCACAGACAGGTAGTTAGGTGGAAGGTAGGTGGGAAGTCACAGACAGGTAGCCAGGTGGGAGGTCACAGAAAGGTAGTCAGGTGGGAGGTCACAGACAGGTAGCCAGGTCGGAGGTCACAGACAGGTAGTCAGGTGGGAGGTCACAGACAGGTAGCCAGGTGGGAGGTCACAGACAGGTAGCCAGGTGGGAGGTCACAGACAGGTAGTCAGGTGGGAGGTCACAGACAGGTAGTTAGGTGGAAGGTAGGTGGGAGGTCACAGACAGGTAGCCAGGTCGGAGGTCACAGACAGGTAGTCAGGTGGGAGGTCACAGACAGGTAGCCAGGTCGGAGGTCACAGACAGGTAGGCAGGTGGGAGGTCACAGACAGGTAGCCAGGTCGGAGGTCACAGACAGGTAGTCAGGTGGGAGGTCACAGACAGGTAGTCAGGTAGGTACATAGTCAGACAGGTAGCCAGGTGGGAGGTCACAGACAGTTGGTCAGGTGGGAGGTCACAGACAGGAAGTCAGGTGGGAGGTCATAGACAGGTAGTCAGGTGGGAGGTCACAGACAGGTAGTCAGGTGGGAGGTCACAGTCAGCTGGGAGGTCACAGACAGTCAGGTGGGAGGTCACAGACAGGTAGTCAGGTAGGTACATAGTCAGACAGGAAGCCAGGTGGGAGGTCACAGAGAGGTAGTCAGGTGGGAGGTCACAGACAGGTAGTCAGGTGGGAGGTCACAGACAGGTAGCCAGGTGGGAGGTCACAGACAGGTAGTTAGGTGGAAGGTAGGTGGGAGGTCACAGACAGGTAGCCAGGTGGGAGGTCACAGAAAGGTAGTCAGGTGGGAGGTCACAGACAGGTAGCCAGGTCGGAGGTCACAGACAGGTAGTCAGGTGGGAGGTCACAGACAGGTAGCCAGGTGGGAGGTCACAAACAGGTGGCCAGGTGGGAGGTCACAGACAGGTAGTCAGGTGGGAGGTCACAGACAGGTAGCCAGGTGGGAGGTCATAGACAGGTAGCCAGGTTGGAGGTCACAGACAGGTAGCCAGGTGGGAGGTCACAGACAGGTAGCCAGGAGGGAGGTCACAGACAGTCAGGTGAGAGGTCACAGCCACACTTATGGCAATAGAAAACCAAGAAAAGACGAGCAAGAGAGACTAATTGTCCAATATAAAACATTGGACAATTAGGAAGGCCACGCAAAACGCGCGTCGGGGCTGTCAGCACCTGATCCTGTGTGGAGACTATGGGTAAGAACCCCTATTTTGAGGATTTGGTGGTGCATACTGTTTAGTTGTGAGTGCTCCATACTTGTGCCCTGGATTATCCAGGTTACTTGTCATTAATATTGAGTATATGACTGATTTTCTACTCCTGCACTTTGATTGTTGTGAATTATAGCACAGTATGGGAGCACTGAATGAACAGAACATAACCACTGGCACTTTATTTACAAACGCTGCTATTTCCATGGGTCCTCCAATCCACCATACAAATGTAAACTTTATTTTTTAGGGTTTAGGTGCTACTTTCACTATTTTTCCGCACTATTCAGCTTTTTTCATTGATCGTATCTTTATATATACATTGGTATTTTAATTATGTGATCAATAAAATATTGTTGTTTTATATTGGACAATTAGTCTTTCTTTTTCTTCTTTTTTGTTATTCTATGATATATTGGGGAGTGTCCTATAAAATTTGACCCTTGGTGCCACTTGGTATAGGGTTTCCCCTGATAATATTATGTATTCTGTTCTATGGTTCTTGTTTTCACCCTAGTGGCAATGTAGTAGAGCCCAGTGATGTAGCAGAGCTGGGTATGTCAGGGGGCACAACAGAAATCTAATAAAGGTGCTAACTGTGGTCACGAGCCTTGTCATTAGAGCCTATAATAAATACATCACAGGCAAACCTCACAGGATGAGTTCAGATCACTGAATACAAATGTACGCTGCTTCCATTAACCCCTTAGTGACAGAACCAATTTGGTACTTAATGACCGAGCCAATTTTTACAATTCTGACCACTGTCACTTTATGAGGTTATAACTCTGGAACGCTTCAACGGATCCCGCTGATTCTGAGACTGTTTTTTCGTGACATATTGTACTTCATGTTAGTGGTAACATTTCTTCAATATTACTTGCGATTATTTATGAAAAAAATGGAAATATGGCGAAAATTTTCAAAATTTTGCAATTTTCAAACTTTGTATTTTTATGCCCTTAAATCAGAGAGATATGTCATGAAAAATAGTTAATAAATAACATTTCCCACATGTCTACTTTACATCAGCACAATTTTGGAAACAAAATTTTTTTTTGTTAGGGAGTTATAAGGGTTAAAAGTTGACCAGCAATTTCTCATTTTTACAACACCATTTTTTTTTAGGGACCACATCATATTTGAAGTCATTTTGAGGGGTCTATATGATAGAAAATAACGAAGTGTGACACCATTCTAAAAACTGCACCCCTCAAGGTTCTCAAAACCACATTCACGAAGTTTATTAACCCTTTACGTGCTTCACAGGAACTGAAACAATGTGGAAGGAAAAAATGAATATTTAACTTTTTTTTGCAAACATCTTAATTAAGAACCATTTTTTTTATTTTCACATGTGTAAAAACAGAAATGTAACCATAAATTTTGTTATGCAATTTCTCCTGAATACACCAATACCCCATATGTGGGGGTAAACCACTTTTTTGGCGCACCGCAGAGCTTGGAAGTGAAGGAGCGCCGTTTGACTTTTTCAATGCAGAATTGGCTGGAATTGAGATCGGACGCCATGTCACGTCTCGAGAGCCCCTGATGTGCCTAAACAGTGGAAACCTCCCACAAGTGACACCATTTTGGAAACTAGACCCCTTAAGGAACTTATCTAGATGTGTGGTGAGCACTTTGAACCCCCATGTGCTTCACAGAAGTTTATAACGTAGAGCCGTGAAAATAAAAAATCGCATTTTTTCTACAAAAATTATCTTTTTGCCCCCAAATTTTTATTTTCACAAGGGTAACAGGAGAAATTAGACCACAAAAGTTGTTGTGCAATTTCTCCTGAGTACGTCGATACCCAATATGTAGGAGTAAACCACTGTTTGGGCGCACCGCAGAGCTCGGAAGGGAAGGAGTGCCGTTTTACTTTTTCAATGTAAAATTGGCTGGAATTGAGATTGGACGCCATGTCGCGTTTGGAGAGCCCCTGATGTGCCTAAACAGTGGAAACCCCCCACAAGTGACACCCTTTTGGAAACTAGACCCCTTAAGGAACTTATCTAGATGTGTGGTGAGAACTTTGAATCCCCAAGTGCTTCATAGAAGTTTAGAATGCAGAGTTGTGAAAATAAAAAATATTTTTTTTTCCACAAAAAAGATTTTTTAGCCCCCAAGTTTTTATTTTCACAAGGGTAACAAGAGAAATTGGACCCCAAAAGTTGTTGTCCAATTTGTCCTGAGTATGCTGGTATCCCATATGTGGGGGTAAACCACTGTTTGGGCGCACGGCAGAGCTCGGAAGGAAGGAGCGCCGTTTTGGAATGCAGACTTAGATAGAATGGCCTGTGGGCGTTATGTTGCGTTTGCAGAGCCCCTGATGTACCTAACCAGTAGAAACCCTCCACAAGTGACCCCATTTTGGAAACTAGACCCCCCCAAGGAACTTATCTAGATGTGTGGTGAGAACTTTGAATGCCCAAGTGCTTCACAGAAGTTTAGAATGCAGAGTCGTGAAAATAAAAAATATCTTTTTTTCCACAAAAAAGA
This sequence comes from Ranitomeya imitator, assembly GCF_032444005.1. Classification (NCBI taxonomy): domain Eukaryota; kingdom Metazoa; phylum Chordata; class Amphibia; order Anura; family Dendrobatidae; genus Ranitomeya; species Ranitomeya imitator. Next base: position 688,521,356 of record NC_091286.1, on the reverse strand, counting down.
TATTGTAGCCCCCAAGTTTTTATTTTCACAAGGGTAACAGGAGAAATTGGACCCCAGAAGTTGTTGTCCAATTTATCCCGAGTATGCTGATGCCCCATATGTGGGGGTAACCCACTGTTTGGGCGCATGGCAGAGCTCAGAAGGGAGGGAGCACCATTTAATTTCTTGAGCGCAAAATTGGCTGTCGTGTTTGGAGACCCCCTGATGTACCTAAACAGTGGAAACCCCCCAATTCTAGCTCCAACCCTAACCCCAACACACCCCTAACCCTAATCCCAACCTCATCCATAATCCTAATCACTAACCCTAACGATAATCACAACCCTTACCCCAAAACAACCCTAATGTCAACCCTAACCATAACCCTAATCAAAACCCTAAATCCAACACACCCCTAATCCTAATCTCAACCCTAACCTCAAACCTAACCCTAATCCCAATACACCCCTAATCACAACCCTAACCTTAACCCTAATCCCAAACCTAACCCTAATCCCAAGCATAACCCTAATACCAACCCTAATCCCAACTCTAACCCTAACTTTAGCCCCAACCCTAACCCTAAGGCTACTTTCACACTTGCGTCGTTTGGCATCCGTCGCAATCCGTCGTTTTGGACAAGAAACGGATCCTGCAAATGTGCCCGCAGGATGCGTTTTTTGCCCATAGACTTGTATTGCCGACGGATCAGTGTTTTGGCGTACCGTCAGCACAAAAAAAGTTCAATGTAACTTTTTTTGTACGTCGCATCCGCCATTTCTGACCGCGCATGCGTGGCCGTAACTCCGCCCCCTCCTCCCCAGGATATAGATTGGGCAGCGGATGCGTTGAAAAACTACATCCGCTGCCCACGTTGTGCACAATTTTCACAACGTGCGTCGGTATGTCGGGCCGATACATTTCTAGGAAAGTTCCCACGATCTAGGAACAGCCAGCAGAGGGCGCCTCACCGCAAATGCAGGTAAATATAGGTCATTGACCTACTTTACCTACATTCTCCGGGGTTTTGCATCAAGGAGCTGCGCTGCATTAGCAAAGCTCGTGGCTGCAAAATATTTTAACCCCTTCAGATGGATTTACATCGTTGGACTTTACAGATCTTCGGAAGGTATGGATATTGTTTTTTTTTGTTTTTTTGTTACAGATCGAGGGTCTTCAGTGATTGGATTGAGCGTAGAATAAATTATTACAACAACCTTTGTTTTTATTTCATTAAAATAATTTTTAATAATGTGTTTGTGGTTTTTTTTTAACCCTTTACTACTATTGGATTAATAATGGATAGGTGTCATAATTGACGCCTCTCCATTATTAATTTGGCTTAATGTCACCTTACAATACCAAGGTGGCATTAACCCTTCATTACCCCATATCCCACCGCTACACGGGAATGGGAAGAGAGTGGCCAAGTGCCAGAATAGGCGCATCTTCCAGATGTGCCTTTTCTGGGGTGGCTGGGGGCAGATGTTTTTAGCCAGGGGGGGGGGCCAATAACCATGGACCCTCTCCAGGCTATTAATATCTGCCCTCAGTCACTGGCTTTACTACTCTGGCGGAGAAAATTGCGCGGAAGCCCACGCCAATTTTTTCCGCCATTTAACCCTTTAATTTAATAGCTAGAACGGCCAAATTTTGCATATACACACTACTAACATTAGTAGTGTGGAATATGCAAAAAAAAAATGGTGATATGAGATGGTTTACTGTATGTAACCATGTCTCATATCATGTCGGGTTTAGGAAGGAGAAAGCAAAAGCCGGTAATTGAATTACCGGCCTTCTGCTATATCGCGCTGGATGAAATATTAATATATATATATATGTGTCTCACTGACATATATATATATATACCTATTCTATGTGTACACATTTATTCTACCTATTCTATTCTAACCTGTCAGTGTGATTTTACTGTACACCGCAATGAATTACCGGCTTTTCTCTCTAACAGCGCTGCGTATTTCTCGCAAGTCACACTGCTGGTCCGTGTGTAATTCGTATTTTTGGGGCTTCCATAGACTTTCATTGGCGTTTTTTTTGCGCAATACGGTGACAAACGCAGCATGCTGCGATTTTCTACGGCCGTAGAAAGCCGTATAATACTGATCAGTAAAATACGGCAGATAGGAGCAGGGGCATAGAGAATAATTGGGACGTGTGTAATGCGAGTTTTACGGACATAGTTTCTGCGCTCTTACGTCCGTAAAACTCGCTAGTGTGAGGCCGGCCTTTCTGTTTCAGTTAATGACTATGTTTCAACCTAAATATGAAATTGATGATCATTATCTTCTGTTTGGCAGACTCCCTGTCTGCATGGAGCAGGGAGAGTGGCAGAATACAGCATCTAGGCAGGGATTAGGGCTTTGTTTGTTGCTAAATATATATCTGCTGCACGTGACCACATTCTTTTTTTTTTTGAGGGTTGAAAACATTTTACTATATTGTCATCCATAGAGTATTATGTGCTGTGTGTTACATTGTGGTAGTATATAACACTCTAAAAAGGCACTCAAACATTTTTCTAGATTCAATGAGTCATTCATAGAGTATTGTATGCTTTGCTTTACATTTCAGTAGTATATAACACATTAAAAAAGCATTCAGATTTTTTTCTGGATCGAATTAGTCATTGAGAGAGTAGCAGTGTCTAGGCAGGGATTAGGGCTTTGTTTGTTGGTAAATATATAGCTGCTGCACTTGACCACATTTTTTTTTTGAGGGGTGAAAAAAAATTACTATATTGTCATCTATAGAGTATTATGTGCTTTCTGTTACGTTTCGATGGTAGTTAACACTACAAAAAAGCCTTGCAAAATGTTTCTAGACTCTGTTAGTCATCCATAGAGTATTACGTGCTTTGTTTTATATTTTGGTGGTATATAACACTCCAAAAAAAACATTCAAAACATTTTTCTCAATTGAATTAATAAGCCAAACAGTGTTATTTGATTTGTGGGCAACAATGATGGAATCCCACAAGACTCCCGAGGAAGTGATCGGAGAAAAATTGGAGCCAGACCAAGGTGGCACGACAGCTCAGGTGGCAGGATCCTGTGGTCCGGAACGATCCGTTTTCCCAGAACCACCAGGGCCCAAACCCAGGCAGCAGCCTTCACTGCTGGGGTTCTTGAGGACTGTGGACAGGAAAGCCAGGATTTAGCAACTGGTCAGTTGACGGTGGGGCCTAGACTACTTGGAAGAGAGAAGGAGGCAAGCCAGGTCTAGGGCTGGAGACATGCTAGCAGGCCCGCTAGCTGCAAGTTGGCATCTCGGAGGGAGGTCATAACATATGAACGGCAGTGGAGATGGCGTTCCATAGAAGAGTTTGGGACCCGTCATCACATTTTGTTCAACCAGTGGGCAGTAGAGAAGGAACACTTGTTTTCAAGGCTGCAAGAGCTGATGGCTGGAACCAGGGTCAAAGTCCTCAAAATGGAGAGGCAACATCGCTGGTATGCGGTGAGTGTGATCCAAGAAGGAAGGGAGCAGGATGAACCCTTTTTGAGAAAGGAATGGGCCTGGGAGAGGCTCCTCAAGATGTAGCTACCATCCCCCAGAGATCATACTGTCCTTGGGGTTCCCCAACTCCTATGCGGGAGCAAGCGATGGTGCAGGTGACACAAGCGTCTGTCGCCCATTTCTACATGTCGGAGCCAGGTCATTTACAGCCCAGGCACCTGGGTATCAGACTTTATGAAGCAGATGGAAGCAGTTCTCCCCAGGCTCCTGACGAAGGAGAAAAAGTGGACACCTGAAGAGGATTACTGTATTACCCTCCTTATAATTTTTCCTGACTTTGCCTTCAAGGGTCTATGGATGACCCTCCTTATAATTGTTGGCAGGCTTTGTACATAGTGCATAGCCTTTATGAGTCTAGGAGTTCCATTGTATGACAATTTGAACAGAATGTGTATAAGGCACTCCTTTATGTCTAATACAGATTGTATCTGAGTCCCTCTCCTACATAATTTTTGGCACTTCTTGCTTCTTTCATAAATTATATTGAAATTTCACATTTCAATTTTTTAAATAAAAAATGAATAAAAATTAATAAAAGATTACATTTTGTTTTAGTTAAATTATTATTTTTTCAACCCTTTCCGACTTCGGGTGTAATAGTAAACCGATGTCGGAATCCCTCCCTTTGATGTGAGCTCCCGCCACATCTTTCCCAGCACATGTCAGCTATTTTGAACAGCTGACATGTGCCTCTAACAGACGTGGGAGGAATCGTGATCCCCCGCAGCTGTTAACTAGTTAAATGCCGCTGTCAATCTCTGACAGCGGCATTTAACTTGCGCTTACCGGGAGCGTGTCACTAAACCTGCCTATCAGTGATCCCGTCACATGATCGCGGGTCACCGATGTGTTGGCATGACAACCAGAGGTCTCCAGCAGACCTCTATGGTGGTCAGCACTCTAAGCAAGTGAGCATTTCTGCTACATACAGTTGATCTGATCATTGCCTCTAGGTAGCAGAGCCGATCAAAGTAGTACAGATTCTAGTCTCCCATGGAAGCTATTGAGGCATGCAAAAGGTAAAAAAGTTTTTAAAAATATTTCAAAAAGGGAAAAAATAAATGTTTAAATCACCCCCTTCAAAATAAAACAATAAAAAGATCAAACATACACATATTTTGAATCAACGCATTCAGAATCGCCCGATTTATCAATAAAAAAAAAGAATTACCCTGATCAGTAAATGGCGTAACGAGAAAAGAATGTCAAAACGCCAGAATTACGTTTTTTTGGTCGCCACAACATTGCATTAAAATGCAATAACGGGCGATCAAAAGATTGTGTCTACACGATATGGTAAATCAAATGGTGTCATTCAAAAGTACAACTCGTCCTGCAAAAAACAAGTCCTCACATGGCCATAATGTCGGAAAAATAAAAAACGTACGGCTCTGGGAACAACGGTGAGCAAAAAAACGAAAATACTTCTGATCGTTAAGGGGTTAAATTGTGCCTCATATACAAGTCATTGTACAGAAAAGAATGTTTCTTAACATTTTTTTCCTGTAAGTTTCAATTTCTCATCGGTTTGGAATGTTTTATTGTCCGTCCTTAAAGTGGAGTAACAGTGTGACCCCATTGTTCTCAGCAGTGATCTGGGGGTCAGAGATGCTTCCAGGGGTCTTCCTCGTGCTGTTTTCCTTCCATTCTGCACTTTTCCCATCCATTTGAACATTTTCACTGCCCCCCAGACATCCTCATAGGGTCTGCCGGAGAAAAGCTTGGCTTTCCCTTTGAGTCCCATTATACTCGTTACTCGAAATGAGCATCTGAGTATTAGGAATTGTTGGGAAGTGTTCTCTGCACCCGGTATATGACCCCAGGGCGCTGGCACAGATTTTGTACGGGCTTCAGTCTCTGGTGCCTGTGTCACTGTGTATCCGTAGTATCTCGGGGGCACATGAAAGCTCCGCACGTCTCTGCATCATCTGCTGCCGATTATCGGGGAATGCTCATAAGCAGATACAGACCTGCGATGCCCCAAATCTGTCATCGTTCCTTATACCGATAGTAAAACATGTGGCGGATACTATTTCTAGCGCCTTTTATTGCTTCCTTCTGTGCAGAATTCTGCTCCCATCACGTAGCCATATACCGCTGGGGAATGTGACCGCTGCGCCTATCATGTCTCTCTATACCAGGCTCCCCCTCTCCTCCTTACCTTATAATCCTCTCTTTATCATCCTCACTTTACAGACTTCCTGCTGAGCTTGTGTGACACCCCTGGGTCCTGGTCGTCACAGTGGCATTGCTTTCCTCACGGGGAGAGTGATGTCACGCTTGGAAGCGAGGAAGGATCTTTTCTATCAGGTATACACAAACATGCAACATGTTCACATTCCAGGCCAGAAGGGGGAGCCCTAAACCCGGTTTTCAGGGGAGCTTCCCTATATATATATTCTGGTCTGGAGGGAAAGGCAGATCGTGAGAGGACAGTGAAGCAGTAAGATGTGCTAAGAAGGAACTCCCTGTCAGAGGGGCCTAGAGAGAAATTGCCAGAAGGGAGCTTGTCGAGGAACATCAGCTTAGTTGGTACGAGAGGAGTGCAGCTGAGCAGATGTGGGAGTCTGCAGCTCCTGGCAGAAAGATAGATAAAGTTCTGAGGGGCCGTGCAGCCACGAGAAAGAGCTGCAGCTCCTGGACAGAGATAACACAGAAAGATGAACAGATTTGTAGTGAGCGTGCAGGAGAGCGAAGCACAGGTGAGTGACAACTGGGGAGGACAGCGGCGATTGGGATTCCTCCCTGCAAAGCGCAGATTCCGGTAGCCGGAAGACCGAGGTTGCGAAGGACTCCAATGTTATGATTTGGTGGCCTTGGAGCAGCATGAAATGACCTTCGCTGGAGCAGTGGTAACTTTACTGACCGCAAACCCTGATCCTATCACCGCAACTAGAAGTAGCCGTGGGGTGTGCCTAACCAGACCTAGACACCTCGACACAGCCTAAGGACTAAATATTCCTAAAGATGGAAATAGGAAAACTCTCTTGCCTCAGAGTAGATCCCCAAAGGATAGGTAGCCCCCCACAAATAATGACTGTGAGTAGGAGAGGAAAAGATACACGCAGACAGAAAACCGGGATAAGCCAAGGATGCCACTTCTACCTAGATAGGAAAGGATAGTACAGGATACTATGCGGTCAGCATAAAACACTACAAAATATCCACAGCAGAAAAATACAAAAACTCCACCACCTAACTAAAGATGTGGAGAGTATATCTGCGACTCCAGCGAGTCCAACTAGACTGAGAAAAACATCAGGCACAGTCTAGCAGGAGCAAAAATAGAAACAAGATAAGCACAGAAAATAAACACACAGCAGTGTGTCTAACAAAATGAAGCAAACACTTATCTTAGCTGAATTGGCAGCAAGCAGGAGAGGCCAGGCAGAGGACCAACACTTCCAAAGGAACATTGACTACTGGCAAGGACTAATGAGTCCTGCACAGCTAAATGCCCCAGTCAGAATTGCAATTAGCAGAAACACCTGTCCAAGACTGCTGCTCAGGAATAACTGCATTACCATCAACAACCACCGGAGGGAGCCCAAGAGCAGAATTCACAACACTCCAAGACTTACAGCAGAAACCGGCAGGATAGCTGAACTACAGATAACCTGTCCACCGTAATACCCAGGAGGCACAGTGGCGCATAGAGCACGGGTCGTGATAGAGACCCTGTATAAAGGCTCGAGCCACCTATCATACGGGTTAGTGTCCCACCTTAATGGAGGACAGAGAGAACTGTGAGGACCTTGATAGAAGCCACCGGCAGCAAGGGACTACACCACAGCACTGGTAGGAAGGCTTTCACCTCCACCTGGTAAAGGGGACTCTGAACTCGCTTCCAAGCCGGCCGGACCCTGCCTGTACCTGTGATCTGGTGCCCTGGACTGTGGCTGCCTGAAGACTTCAGTAAACCAGGTTAAGAGACTGCAAACCTGTGTCCTCAGTTTCTTACCACACCACCCACCATCTTCATCTACGCTCTGGGGACCCAACTTCACCTGTGGGAAGTTATACCATCTTAGCTGCCATAACATCACCCCAGAGGACCCTTTTAAGCAGCGTCGGTCCCCACGGACCACAGGTGACGTCACGAACACAAACTTTATTCCAAACCCCTTTAAGGACATTTCCTTTAATATGGACACCCAGGGCCACAGATCGGGTCACTACCACCGTGACATCCCCCTTTAAGTACAGGAGCAGGTACCGAGTACCTCACGGCTCTGGCGGGTGACTCACTTGTACTTAAACACAGCAGCTAATCTGAGTTAGCACAGCTGCATTGTAAAGCATGGTGGAAGGTTTAAGCAGCATTTGGTGGATTCCAGATGATCTCTGACTATAACAGTTAATTATTACAATAGCAGGCCAAAATACTGATGACACTTGGGGAGATAAATTAAGTTCCTGCTGATGAACGGATGTGAAGTCCTGCAAGTATGTTCTAAGTCAGGGGAGTCCAACTGACATCCTGGGAGAGCTGCTAATGAAGCCCAACACAGATTTACCATGCTTAATTGCATAGTGGACTGCTGGCAGAGTTTCCCAGGCCACCACCCTTTAAATGTTCAACAGAGAACTGTGCGTTCCTGCAGCAATCTGTATACAGCTGTCTCATGTATCCTATGTCATATATATACAGCAGTCTCCGTGTTTCCTATGTGTTATATATCCAGCAGTATCCTCTGTAATGTATATATTGCAGTCTCACGTATCCTATGTGATGAATATACAGCAGTCTCTGCGTATCCCATGTGATGCCTAATCAGTAGCCACAGTGTCTCCTGTGTGTTATATATATACAGCAGTCTCATGTATCCTATGTAATGTATATATTGCAGTTTCATTTATCCTATGTGATGTGTATACAGCAGTCTCTGCATATCCTATGTGATGCATACAAAGCAGCCTCAGTGTCTCCTATGTGATGTATATATAGCAGCTTTGGTGTCTCCTATGTGAAGTAGATACAGCAGTCTCAATGTCTCCTATGTGATGTATACACAGCAGACTCAGTGTCTCCTATATGATTTATATACAGCAGGATCACTGCCTCCTATGTTAGGTATATACAGAACCCTTGATGTCTCCTATATGATGTATACAGCAGTCTCAATGTCTCCTATGTGATGTATACACAGCAGACTCAGTGTCTCCTATATGATTTATATACAGCAGAATCACTGTCTCCTATGTTAGGTATATACAGAACCCTTGATGTCTCCTATATGATGTATACAGCAGTCTCAATGTCTCCTATGTGATGTATACACAGAAGACTCAGTGTCTCCTATATGATTTATAGATTTATATACAGCAGAATCACTGTCTCCTATGTGAGGTATATACAGAACCCTTGATGTCTCCTATATGATGTATACAGCAGTCTCAATGTCTCCTATGTGATGTATACACAGCAGACTCAGTGTCTCCTATATGATTTATATACAGCAGAATCACTGTCTCCTATGTTAGGTATATACAGAACCCTTGATGTCTCCTATATGATGTATACAGCAGTCTCAATGTCTCCTATGTGATGTATACACAGAAGACTCAGTGTCTCCTATATGATTTATAGATTTATATACAGCAGAATCACTGTCTCCTATGTGAGGTATATACAGAACCCTTGATGTCTCCTATATGATGTATACAGCAGTCTCAATGTCTCCTATGTGATGTATAAGGAATACAGTAAGCCTGCTGTATACATCATATAGAAGACACTGAGACTGCTATGTATACATCAGATAGGAGACACTGAGACTGCTGTATATGTGTCACAGCTCCCTGTACACAGTATAATGACCCCACCTCTACCTATACACAGTGTGATGTCCCCACAGCTCACCTTTATAGAGTATAATTGTGCCTACAGCTCCCTATATACATTGTAGTGTCCCCACATTCTGCTACAAGCACTGATGTGGACTGGGCAAATGGGGGATTTGTCTCCCTTAATGTATTTCTTGCTCCCACAAGTCACCTTTCATGTATTGTGAAAACAGAGGGCAACAGAGTTGTAAGAATCTACTGTCATGGTATTTCTCTGGACTATATTTGAAGGTACTCTACAAGGGAGAAATGTCACCATATGTCAAAGAACTGGGAATAGTAGCTCCATTTTCTGTATAATGTTCTCTATGTTTCTGATGCTTTCTAGTAAGTGTTTTATCTCACCCTAGTGCTGGATTCACAGCTGCAGTGTTTAGGACTGTTGGAAAATGTCCGCTATGCTTTTGCTGATCTTTAGCATTTTTTTCTCTCCAAAGCGCTGGAATCATAGCTACACTGTTCAGAACAATGTCCTTCATGCAACTGCTTTCTAGTAAGTGTTTCTTCTCAGCCCGGGGTTGGATGCACAGTTACACTGCTGTATTTAGTCCTTCATAACAATTAGTCTCCATCCACTAGCTCAGAGACAACTGAAAATTAGACACTAAGCCTACAGAATGGAAAACTAGCAAGAAATGCAGATACAAGTCATATAATGGCTAGAAATAGTGTCACTCCTCAAGTACAAAGGACACATTAATCTGAAAAATTACTTGGCACCATGTTTAAATCCTTTTTTTTTATCTTGCAGTATTATCTGTGCTTTTTAGCAAAATTCTTGAAAATGGTGAGCTCAAATGATGAATTTTGTGGAAAGCCCTCAAGGTATTTCATTCTGTCTTTATCCAATAATGTGAATTTTTGGAGCAAAATGTTTCACGTTTTTCCAAATGTTGCAAAAATTTCCCAAAAACATAGTAACATAGTAACATAGTTATTAAGGTTGAAGGAAGACTTTAAGTCCATCTAGTTCAACCCATAGCCTAACCTAACATGCCCTAACATGTTGATCCAGAGGAAGGCAAAAAAAAACCATGTGGCAAAGAGTAAGCTCCACCTTGGGGAAAAAAATTCCTTCCCGACTCCACATAGGGCAATCAGACTAGTTCCCTGGATCAACGCCCTATCAAGGAATCTAGTGTATATACCCTGTAACATTATACTTTTCCAGAAAGGCATCCAGTCCCCTCTTAAATTTAAGTAATGAATCACTCATTACAACATCATACGGCAGAGAGTTCCATAGTCTCACTGCTCTTACAGTAAAGAATCCGCGTCTGTTATTATGCTTAAACCTTTTTTCCTCCAAACGTAGAGGGTGCCCCCTTGTCCCTGTTTCAGGTCTATGATTAAAAAGATCATCAGAAAGGTCTTTGTACTGTCCCCTCATATATTTATACATTAACATAAGATCACCCCTTAGTCTTCGCTTTTCCAAACTAAATAGCCCCAAGTGTAATAACCTATCTTGGTATTGCAGACCCCCCAGTCCTCTAATAACCTTGGTCGCTCTTCTCTGCACCCGCTCCAGTTCAGCTATGTCTTTCTTATACACCGGAGACCAGAACTGTGCACAGTATTCTAAGTGTGGTCGAACTAGTGACTTGTATAGAGGTAAAATGATGTTCTCCTCATGAGCATCTATGCCTCTTTTAATGCATCCCATTATTTTATTTGCCTTTGTAGCAGCTGCCTGACACTGGCCACTGAATATGAGTTTGTCATCCACCTATACACCCAGGTCTTTTTCATTGACGGTTTTGCCCAGAGTTTTAGAATTAAGCACATAATTATACATCTTATTACTTCTACCCATGTGCATGACCTTACATTTATCCCCATTAAAGCTCATTTGCCATTTATCAGCCCAAGCTTCTAGTTTACATAAATCATCCTGTAATATAAAATTGTCCTCCTCTGTATTGATTACCCTGCAGAGTTTAGTGTCATCTGCAAATATTGAAATTCTACTCTGAATGCCCCCTACAAGGTCATTAATAAATATGTTAAAAAGAAGAGGGCCCAATACTGACCCCTGTGGTACCCCACTGCTAACCGCTACCCAGTCCGAGTGTGCCCCATTAATAACCACCCTTTGTTTCCTATCCCTGAGCCAGCTCTCAACCCACTTGCACATATTTTCCCCTATCCCCATTATTCTCATTTTATGTATCAACCTTTTGTGTGGCACCGTATCAAAAGCTTTTGAAAAGTCCATATACACTACATCCACTGGGTTCCCTTGGTCCAATCCGGAACTTACCTCTTCATAGAAACTGATCAAATTAGTCTGACATGAACGGTCCCTAGTAAACCCGTGCTGATACTGGGTCATGAGGTTATTCCTCTTCAGATACTCCAGTATAGCGTCCCTTAGAATGCCCTCCAGGATTTTACCCACAGTAGAGGTTAAGCTTACTGGCCTATAATTTCCGAGTTCAGTTTTTGTTCCCTTTTTGAATATTGGCACCACATTTGCTATACGCCAGTCCTGTGGCACAGACCCTGTTATTATGGAGTCTTTAAAGATTAAAAATAATGGTCTATCAATGACTGTACTTAATTCCTGCAGTACTCGGGGGTGTATCCCATCCGGGCCCGGAGATTTGTCAGTTTTAGTGATTTTTAGACGCCGCCGCACTTCCTGCTGGGTTAAGCCGGTGACATTTAATGGGGAATTTTTATCACTAGTCATTTTGTCTGCCATGGGATTTTCCTGTGTAAATACTGATGAAAAAAAGTCATTTAGCATATTGGCTTTTTCCTCATCCTCATCCACCATTTCACCCAGACTATTTTTAAGGGGGCCAACACTATCATTTTTTAGTTTCTTACTATTTATGTAGTTAAAGAATATTTTAGGATTATTTTTACTCTCTCTGGCAATGAGTCTCTCTGTCTCAATCTATGCAGCCTTGATTTGCTTTTTACAGAATTTATTTAATTTTCTGTATTTATTTAATGCCTCCTCACTAGAGTTGAGCGACCTTGACCTTTTTAGAGTCGAGCCGGGTTTTGCGAAACCCGACTATGTCCAAAGTCGGGTCGAGTGAAATCGGCCGATTATGACGTAAAGTCGGGATCGACCGAAACACGAAACCCAATGCAAGTCAATGGGGCAGCATAGTCGGCAGTGAGTGGGGGCCAGGAAAACACCTAGAGTGGCCATTTTAATGTCAAAACCATCCATTCTTCTTAATGAAGCTTGTCAAGCGTAATTTACCTTATAATAATTGGAAGGCATTTGAAATTGGGGGTCATTTGGCTAAAGTTGTGGGGGGTAGGGCTGGTTCAAGTAATTAGTGGGCCCAGGAAATCTGGACCACGTCACGGCAGTGGAGCAGGGAGAGGTAAGTATTTCAACTTTGCAAGTGCTGTGAACCTGAGCAAGCAGGGGGGGCCCACTCGTTGGCATTGGCACTGGCACAGGGCCCCTCAAAGTACAGCGGTGTGTTTGCACGGCGGGGGCGCCTCCCACCGGCAGCAACACTTTTGCGTACTATGAGAGGCCCTGTGCCAGTGACGTCGCCAACTAGTATTCCTCCCCCCACCTGATGAAGGAACCTGCACTTTCATCTGCACCTTCCTCTTTGTCCCCGTGTAAGGTGGTATGGTATGCGGGAAGAGCAACCTGACTTTCAGCAGGGTCACAATGTTGTTGTGTAGCGTGCACGGGGAATGTTGCGTTATGGGTCAATGTACCAGCAGACTCATCTATCACTGGCTGGGCAATGGGCACGATGAAGTGGAAACACAGATATAGGCCCAAAGAAGAAAGTGGGCTAAATGCAGTTCAAAATTGGTAACACAGGAATAACCAGGGGGCATTGCAGTGGAGGACAACTGGAATGAGAGGCTGACACAGAGAGTAGGGCCAAATCAGTAAGTAGTCGAAATGCAGTTCAAAATTGGCAACCGTAGTAAACAGGCGGCACAGCTTTGTTCAGTGGAGGAGAACAGCAAGGAGTGGCAGACACCGATAGTAGGCCCCAAACCAACTAGTACGCCAAATGCAGTTGTTCCATTTAACCACAATTTAATGAGAGCCTGAAGATAGAAGCTCAGGAAAGGCAACCTGGGGAACACCTTGGAGTGTAACACACCATCTCTCTCCACCCCATACCCATTTTGTATGGCCTAATGCAGTGTACTTTTCTACAACTACTAAACGAGAGTCGGAAGACCGAAGCAATGGCAAGGAAACCTGGGGAACACCTTAGAGTGTAACACACCCTCTCTCTACACCCCATACCCAATTTGAAGGCCTAATGCAGTGTAGTTTCCAAGAACTACTAAACGAGAGCCGGAAGATCGAAGCTCAGGAAAGGCAACCTGGGGAACACCTTGGAGTGTAACACACCCTCTCGCTACACCCCATACCCAATTTGAAGGCCTAATGCAGCGTAGTTTCCAACAACTACTAAACGAGAGCCGGAAGATCGAAGCTCAGGAAAGGCAACCTGGGGAACACCTTGGAGTGGAACACACCATCTCTCTACACCCCATACCCAATTTGAAGGCCTAATGCAGAGTAGTTTCCAAGAACTACTAAACGAGAGCCGGAAGATCGAAGCTCAGGAAAGGCAACCTGGGGAACACCTTGGAGTGTAACACAACGTCTCTCTACACGACGGAAGGGCTGATTCTTAGGAAGGAAGGCTGTTGGAAATAAGCATTGCGCGTCCGAGGGTGATTATATTCTTATTAGGTATATACTCACCCTCGGACGCGCCCTGCTTCTTTATTTGGAATGAATGTTTATTTGCAATGTGGTGTTGACTTTCTCTATTATTTTGGTAATTAATGATTTTATTATTTTCATTATTTTGCATCTTCTCGGCAATAATATAAAGAAGACGCGACAGGACAACACTCGGTGGATGCCATATGTGTGTTTTCAATTTAAAAAAACTTTCAGTTAACTACTTGCAGGAGAAAGTAATTGTAGCTGGTGGCCATTTTTAGTACTGTACCAGATTAGAGTTGTGTGTTTGTTTTTAATGTTAAAATGTCTGCATTTGATATCTCACCAGTATTTTCTTTTTTATAAGCAAAATACTTATTTTTATATTTTCTGATGTTGGTTCCAGGGGTACACGGCCAGCAGTGCCCTGGTCAGTGTAGTAGTAGTTGAAAGAATGGACCGCAGACAGGCATCGAAGGCCTAAAATAATAACACATGGCTGTAGGCAATTTTAAATTGGTTCCAGGGGTACACGGACAGCAGTGGTGTGGTCAGTGGAGGCCTAGTGGAAGGAGTGACCGCAGACAGGCATCGAAGGCCTAAAATAATAACACATGGCTGTAGGCAATTTTAAATTGGTTCCAGGGGTACACGGACAGCAGTGGTGTGGTCAGTGGAGGCCTAGTGGAAGGAGTGACCGCAGACAGGCATCGAAGGCCTAAAATAATAACACATGGCTGTAGGCAATTTTAAATTGGTTCCAGGGGTACACGGGCAGCAGTGACCTGGTCAGTGTAGTAGTAGTTGAAAGAATGGACCGCAGACAGGCATCGAAGGCCTAAAATAAAAAAATTGGGCTGGCTGTAGGCAATTTTAAATTGGTTCCAGGGGTACACGGCCAGCAGTGCCCTGGTCAGTGTAGTAGTAGTTGAAAGAATGGACCGCAGACAGGCATCGAAGGCCTAAAATAATAACACATGGCTGTAGGCAATTTTAAATTGGTTCCAGGGGTACACGGACAGCAGTGGTGTGGTCAGTGGAGGCCTAGTGGAAGGAGTGACCGCAGACAGGCATCGAAGGCCTAAAATAATAACACATGGCTGTAGGCAATTTTAAATTGGTTCCAGGGGTACACGGACAGCAGTGGTGTGGTCAGTGGAGGCCTAGTGGAAGGAGTGACCGCAGACAGGCATCGAAGGCCTAAAATAATAACACATGGCTGTAGGCAATTTTAAATTGGTTCCAGGGGTACACGGGCAGCAGTGACCTGGTCAGTGTAGTAGTAGTTGAAAGAATGGACCGCAGACAGGCATCGAAGGCCTAAAATAAAAAAATTGGGCTGGCTGTAGGCAATTTTAAATTGGTTCCAGGGGTACACGGCCAGCAGTGCCCTGGTCAGTGTAGTAGTAGTTGAAAGAATGGACCGCAGACAGGCATCGAAGGCCTAAAATAATAACACATGGCTGTAGGCAATTTTAAATTGGTTCCAGGGGTACACGGACAGCAGTGGTGTGGTCAGTGGAGGCCTAGTGGAAGGAGTGACCGCAGACAGGCATCGAAGGCCTAAAATAATAACACATGGCTGTAGGCAATTTTAAATTGGTTCCAGGGGTACACGGGCAGCAGTGACCTGGTCAGTGTAGTAGTAGTTGAAAGAATGGACCGCAGACAGGCATCGAAGGCCTAAAATAAAAAAATTGGGCTGGCTGTAGGCAATTTTAAATTGGTTCCAGGGGTACACGGGCAGCAGTGACCTGGTCAGTGTAGTAGTAGTTGAAAGAATGGACCGCAGACAGGCATCGAAGGCCTAAAATAAAAAAATTGGGCTGGCTGTAGGCAATTTTAAATTGGTTCCAGGGGTACACGGGCAGCAGTGACCTGGTCAGTGTAGTAGTAGTTGAAAGAATGGACCGCAGACAGGCATCGAAGGCCTAAAATAAAAAAATTGGGCTGGCTGTAGGCAATTTTAAATTGGTTCCAGGGGTACACGGGCAGCAGTGGTGTGGTCAGTGGAGGCCTAGTGGAAGGAGTGACCGCAGACAGGCATCGAAGGCCTAAAATAATAACACATGGCTGTAGGCAATTTTAAATTGGTTCCAGGGGTACACGGGCAGCAGTGACCTGGTCAGTGTAGTAGTAGTTGAAAGAATGGACCGCAGACAGGCATCGAAGGCCTAAAATAAAAAAATTGGGCTGGCTGTAGGCAATTTTAAATTGGTTCCAGGGGTACACGGGCAGCAGTGACCTGGTCAGTGTAGTAGTAGTTGAAAGAATGGACCGCAGACAGGCATCGAAGGCCTAACATAACAAACTTGGGCTGGCTGTAGGCACTTTTAAATTGGTTCCAGGGGTACACGGGCAGCAGTGGTCTGGTCAGTGGAAGTCTAGTGGAAGGAGTGACCGCAGACAGGCATCGAAGGCCTAAAATAATAACACATGGCTGTAGGCAATTTTAAATTGGTTCCAGGGGTACACGGACAGCAGTGGTGTGGTCAGTGGAGGCCTAGTGGAAGGAGTGACCGCAGACAGGCATCGAAGGCCTAAAATAATAACACATGGCTGTAGGCAATTTTAAATTGGTTCCAGGGGTACACGGGCAGCAGTGACCTGGTCAGTGTAGTAGTAGTTGAAAGAATGGACCGCAGACAGGCATCGAAGGCCTAAAATAAAAAAATTGGGCTGGCTGTAGGCAATTTTAAATTGGTTCCAGGGGTACACGGGCAGCAGTGACCTGGTCAGTGTAGTAGTAGTTGAAAGAATGGACCGCAGACAGGCATCGAAGGCCTAAAATAAAAAAATTGGGCTGGCTGTAGGCAATTTTAAATTGGTTCCAGGGGTACACGGGCAGCAGTGACCTGGTCAGTGTAGTAGTAGTTGAAAGAATGGACCGCAGACAGGCATCGAAGGCCTAAAATAAAAAAATTGGGCTGGCTGTAGGCAATTTTAAATTGGTTCCAGGGGTACACGGGCAGCAGTGACCTGGTCAGTGTAGTAGTAGTTGAAAGAATGGACCGCAGACAGGCATCGAAGGCCTAAAATAAAAAAATTGGGCTGGCTGTAGGCAATTTTAAATTGGTTCCAGGGGTACACGGGCAGCAGTGGTGTGGTCAGTGGAGGCCTAGTGGAAGGAGTGACCGCAGACAGGCATCGAAGGCCTAAAATAATAACACATGGCTGTAGGCACTTTTAAATTGGTTCCAGGGGTACACGGGCAGCAGTGGTCTGGTCAGTGGAAGTCTAGTGGAAGGAGTGACCGCAGACAGGCTTCGAAGGCCTAACATAACAAAATTGGGCTGGCTGTAGGCACTTTAAATTGGTTCCAGGGGTACATGGGCAGCAGTGTATGGTCAGTGGAAGTCTAGTGGAAGGAGTGACGGCAGACAGTCTTCGAAGGCCTAACATAACAAAATTGGGCTGACTGTAGGCACTTTTAAATTGGTTCCAGGGTAACACGGCCAGCAGTGGCCTGGTCAGTGTAGTAGTTGTAGAAAGAAGGGACCGCAGACAGGCTTCGAAGGCCTAACATAACAAAAATGTCAAAACAATGGTATTGTCAGTGCCAGGCATTGAAGGATGTCAGCGGCTAGACTACACATTGGTGAAGCTGTGAGAGATAATTTTGCTAGTGGTAGAGCACTGTTTGAGCTGGGGGGGGGAACTGTCTTGTGGCCGGCGGTACAGGCACAGGGCCCCTCATATTACAACGGTGTGTCTGACGTTGGGTGCGCACCACCACCGCCAGAGACACTTTATTGTACTATGAGGGACCCAGTGGCAGTGCCGTCGACCAAAAGCGGCCACACCCACCTCTTCAGACAAACAGCACTCTCAAGGGTCCAAGCGCAAAGTGGCGATAGCACGGCCCCGTGTGGGGAGTTTGGCCATTTCGTGAGGTGGAAACATGTCGTATGCTGGACAATCAGGTGAAGAAAATTACGAGATTGGAAAAGTCATTCAGAATAGTCCACAGGCAAGACCTTTTCATAGGAAAGCTAGGTGTCAGCCGGGCAGGGTGGGGCAAAAGATTTTGAAATCCAGTTGTGGTTCATTTTAATGAAGGTTAGATCATCTACATTTTGGGTAGCCAGACGAGTCCTTTTTTCTGTTAGTATTGAACCTGCAGCACTGAATACTCTTTCTGATAGGACACTAGCTGCCGGGCAAGCAAGCTCCTGCAATGCATATTCTGCCAATTCTGGCCAGGTGTCTAATTTGGATGCCCAGTAATCAAATGGGAATGACGGTTGAGGGAGAACGTCGATAAGGGATGAAAAATAGTTTGTAACCATACTGGACAAATGTTGTCTCCTGTCACTTTGAATTGATGCTGCAGTACCTGTCCTGTCTGCGGTCATAGAAAAATCACTCCACAACCTGGTCAGAAAACCCCTCTGTCCAACGCCACTTCTGATTTCTGCCCCTCTAACACCTCTGGTCTGCTGGCCCCTGGAGCTCGTGTGAGAACGATCACGGGCGCTGTGTGCAGGGAATGCCAGAAGCAAACGGTCAACAAGAGTTGATTGTTTTGTTGCTAATATTAGTTCCAAGTTCTCATGTGGCATAATATTTTGCAATTTGCCTTTATAGCGAGGATCAAGGAGGCAGGCCAACCAGTAATCGTCATCGTTCATCATTTTTGTAATGCGTGTGTCCCTTTTGAGGATACGCAAGGCATAATCCGCCATGTGGGCCAAAGTTCCCGTTGTCAAATCTGCGGTTGTGCTTGGTTGAGGGGCAGTTGCAGGCAAATCTACGTCACTTGTGTCCCTCAAAAAACCAGAACCCGGCCTTGCCACGCCACCAATTTCCCGTGCCCCCGGGAAAGCTTCCTCATTAAAAATATACTCATCCCCATCATCCTCCTCATCCTCCACCTCCTCTTCGCCCGGTACCTCGTCATGTACACTGCCCTGACCAGACAATCGCTGACTGTCATCAAGGCTTTCCTCTTCCTCTGGTGCAGACGCCTGATCCTTTATGTGCGTCAAACTTTGCATCAGCAGACGCATTAGGGGGATGCTCATGCTTATTATGGCGTTGTCTGCACTAACCAGCCGTGTGCATTCCTCAAAACACTGAAGGACTTGACACATGTCTTGAATCTTCGACCACTGCACACCTGACAACTCCATGTCTGCCATCCTACTGCCTGCCCGTGTATGTGTATCCTCCCACAAAAACATAACAGCCCGCCTCTGTTCGCACAGTCTCTGAAGCATGTGCAGTGTTGAGTTCCACCTTGTTGCAACGTCTATGATTAGGCGATGCTGGGGAAGGTTCAAAGAACGCTGATAGGTCTGCATACGGCTGGAGTGTACAGGCGAACGGCGGATATGTGCGCAAAGTCCACGCACTTTGAGGAGCAGGTCGGATAACCCCGGATAACTTTTCAGGAAGCACTGCACCACCAGGTTTAAGGTGTGAGCCAGGCAAGGAATGTGTTTCAGTTGGGAAAGGGAGATGGCAGCCATGAAATTCCTTCCGTTATCACTCACTACCTTGCCTGCCTCAAGATCTACAGTGCCCAGCCACGACTGCGTTTCTTGCTGCAAGAACTCGGACAGAACTTCCGCGGTGTGTCTATTGTCGCCCAAACACTTCATAGCCAATACAGCCTGCTGACGTATGCCAGTAGCTGCCCCATAATGGGAGACCTGGTGTGCAACAGTGGCAGGTGCGGATGGAGTGTTTGTGCGACTGCGGTCTGTGGACGAGCTCTTGCTTCTGCAGGAGGACAAGGAGGAGGAGGAGGAGGGGGTGCGAACGGCTACAGACAACTGTTTACTAGACCGTGGGCTAGGCAGAACTGTCCCAAACTTGCTGTCCCCTGTGGACCCTGAATCCACCACATTTACCCAGTGTGCCGTGATGGACACGTAACGTCCCTGGCCATGCCTACTGGTCCATGCATCTGTTGTCAGGTGCACCTTTGTGCTCACAGATTGCCTGAGTGCATGGACGATGCGCTCTTTAACATGCTGGTGGAGGGCTGGGATGGCTTTTCTGGAAAAAAAGTGTCGACTGGGTAGCTCGTAGCGTGGTACAGCGTAGTCCATCAGGTCTTTGAAAGCTTCGCTTTCAACTAACCGGTAGGGCATCATCTCTAACGAGATTAGTCTAGCTATGTGGGCGTTCAAACCCTGTGTACGCGGATGCGAGGCTAAGTATTTCCTTTTTCTAACCATAGTCTCATGTAGGGTGAGCTGGACTGGAGAGCTGGAGATCGTGGAACTAGCGGGGGTGCCGGTGGACATGGCAGACTGAGAGACGGTGGGAGATGGTATTGTTGCCGCCGGTGCCCTAGATGCAGTGTTTCCTACTACGAAACTGGTGATTCCCTGACCCTGACTGCTTTGGCCTGGCAAAGATACCTGCACAGATACAGCAGGTGGTGCGCTAAATGGTGGTCCTACACTGCCGGAAGGGATGTTGCGTTGATGACTAGCTTCATTGGCCGAGGGTGCAACAACCTTAAGGGACGTTTGGTAGTTAGTCCAAGCTTTCAAATGCATGGTGGTTAAATGTCTATGCATGCAACTAGTATTGAGACTTTTCAGATTCTGACCTCTGCTTAAGGAAGTAGAACATTTTTGACAGATGACTTTGCGCTGATCAATTGGATGTTGTTTAAAAAAATGCCAGACTGCACTCTTTCTAGCATCGGATACCTTTTCAGGCATTGCAGACTGAGCTTTAACCGGATGGCCACGCTGTCCTCCACCAGGTTTTGGCTTTGCCACGCGTTTTGGGCAAGATACGGGCCCGGCAGATGGAACCTGTGGCGATGTTGATGCCTGCTGCGGCCCCTCCTCCTCCTCTGCTTCAGAACTGCTGCCGCCTGCACCCTGTTCCCCCAATGGCTGCCAATCGGGGTCAAGAACTGGGTCATCTAATAACTCTTCTTGTACCTCCTGCGCAACTTCGTCTGTGTCACCGTGTCGTTCGGTGGTATAGCGTTCGTGATGGGGCAACATAGTCTCATCAGGGTCTGATTCTTGATCAGCACCCTGCGAGGGCAATGTTGTGGTCTGAGTCAAAGGACCAGCATAGTAGTCTGGCTGTGGCTGTGCGCCAGTGCACTCCATGTCAGATTCAATTTGTAATGGGCATGGACTGTTAACTGCTTCACTTTCTAAGCCAGGGACGGTATGTGTAAAGAGCTCCATGGAGTAACCCGTTGTGTCGCCTGCTGCATTCTTCTCTGTTGTTGTTTTTGCTGAAGAGGACAAGGAAGTGACTTGTCCCTGACCGTGAACATCCACTAACGACGCGCTGCTTTTACTTTTACCAGTTTCACGAGATGAGGCAAAAGAGCTAGAGGCTGAGTCAGCAAGATAAGCCAAAACTTGCTCTTGCTGCTCCGGCTTTAAAAGCGGTTTTCCTAATCCCAGAAAAGGGAGCGTTCGAGGCCTTGTGTAGCCGGACGACGAACCTGGCTCCACAGCTCCAGACTTAGGTGCAATATTTTTTCCCCCACGACCACCTGATGCTCCACCACTACCACTACCCTCATTACCAGCTGACAATGAACGCCCCCGGCCACGACCTCTTCCACTAGACTTCCTCATTGTTTTAAAAACGTAACCAAACTAACGTTATTTGTTGCAGTCACACAACTTACACGGTGAGCTATAACTTCAGTATGATTTAGCTACCCCTTTACAGGTTGGTGAGACCACAGCGAAAATCAGGCCCAATGTTACACACTCTTTTTTTGGTGGCTGCAAATTAGAGAGATGCCCCACACGCAGGACTGTCACTGAAGCACAAATGTTAATATTAATGTCACACTATTATTTTTTTTTTATTTTTATTTTTTTCAGGAACACTTTAGAAACCCCCCAAAAAAAAAAAAATAGATTTTTGCAGGGAGAATTTAGAAAACAAATGTAACAAACTATATGCTTTCTATGGGCCACTGAGTGAGAGATGACGCACACAGGAATCAGGAGTGGCACACAAGCCCAGAGGCCAATATTTTTCTACCAATGATTGATGGAGTTATTTTCTCTGGTAGATTTTGGAACCCAAATCAAGGAAAAAAAATGTAGGCTTTCTATGGACCACAATTGGAGAGAGAGAGAGAGAGAGATGGCACACCCAGGAGTCAAGACTGGCACACAAGCAGAAAGGCCAATATTAATCTCCCACTGTTTTTTTTGGTTGTTTTTTTTTTTTTTTTTTTCAGGGAGACTTTAGAAAAAAAAATAATAAAAAAAATATGATTTTATCAGGAAGAATTTAGAAACCAAATAAAATAAAATGATTTTTTCAGGGAGAATTTAGAAAACAAATAAAACCAAAAATAGGCGTTCTATGGCCCACTGACTGAGAGATGACGCACCCAGGAGTCAAGACTGGCACACAAGCAGAAAGGCCAATATTAATCTCCCACTGTTTTTTTTTTTTTTTTTCAGGGAGACTTTAGAAAAAAAAATAATAAAAAAAATATGATTTTATCAGGAAGAATTTAGAAACCAAATAAAATAAAATAATTTTTTCAGGGAGAATTTAGAAAACAAATAAAACCAAAAATAGGCGTTCTATGGCCCACTGACTGAGAGATGACGCACACAGGAGTCAGGAGTGGCACACAAACCCAGAGGCCAATATTTTTCTACCAATGATTGATGTAGTTATTTTCTCTGGTAGATTTTAGAACCCAAATCAAGGAAAAAAAATATAGGCTTTCTATGGACCACAATTGGAGAGAGAGAGAGAGAGAGAGAGAGAGAGAGAGAGAGAGATGGCACACCCAGGAGTCAAGACTGGCACACAAGCAGAAAGGCCAATATTAATCTCCCACTGTTTTTTTGGTTGTTTTTTTTTTTTTTTTTTTTCAGGGAGACTTTAGAAATAAAAATAATAAAAAAAATATGATTTTATCAGGAAGAATTTAGAAACCAAATAAAATAAAATGATTTTTTCAGGGAGAATTTAGAAAACAAATAAAACCAAAAATATGCGTTCTATGGCCCACTGACTGAGAGAGAGAGAGAGATGGAACGCTTAGTACTGGCACACAAGCCCAAAGGGCAATATTAATCTCCCTTTTTTTTTCCAGGGAGAATTTCTGAAACCCAAAAAAAAAATAAAATAGGCTTTCTATGGCCCACTATTTGTGAGAGAGATGGGACGCTCAGGACTGGCACAGATGGCACGCTCAGGACTGGCACAGAAGCCCAGAGGCCAATATTAATCTCCCTTTTTTTCTGGGAGAATTTATAAAACCAAAAAAATATTTAAATAGGCTTTCTATGGCCCACTATTTGTGAGAGAGATGGCACGCTCAGGACTGGCACAGATGGCACGCTCACAACTGGCACAGAAGCCCAGAGGCCAATATTAATCTCCCTTTTTTTCTGGGAGAATTTATAAAACCAAAAAAATATTTAAATAGGCTTTCTATGGCCCACTATTTGTGAGAGAGATGGCACGCTCAGGACTGGCACAGATGGCACGCTCACAACTGGCACACAAGCCCAGAGGCCAATATTAATCTCCCTTTTTTCAGGGAAAATTTATAAAACCAAAAAAAAAATTAAATAGGCTTTCTATGGCCCACTATTTGTGAGAGAGATGGCACGCTCAGGACTGGCACAGATGGCACGCTCACAACTGGCACACAAGCCCAGAGGCCAATATTAATCTCCCTTTTTTCAGGGAAAATTTATAAAACCAAAAAAAAAATTAAATAGGCTTTCTATGGCCCACTATTTGTGAGAGAGATGGGACGCTCAGGACTGGCACAGATGGCACGCTCAGGACTGGCACAGAAGCCCAGAGGCCAATATTAATCTCCCTTTTTTTCAGGGAGAATTTATAAAACCCAAAAAAAAATAAAATAGGCTTTCTATGGCCCACTATTTGTGAGAGAGATGGCACACTCAGGACTGGCACACAAGCCCAAAGGCCAATATTAATCTCCCACTGTATTTTTATCAGGGAGAATTTATACACCCCACAAAAAAAAATACAGAAAAATGAAAAGGCTTTCTATGGCCCACTATGTGAGAGAGATGGCACACACAGGGATGGCACTCTAGCAGAAATGCCAAATTGCCAATCTTAATCTCCCACCAAAAAAAAAAAAAAAAAAAAAACAGGGAATGTCCTACAATTACTATCTCCCTGCCTGCAGTAATCTCAGCCAGGTATGGCAGGCAGCTACTATCTCCCTGCCTGCAGTAATCTCAGCCAGGTATGGCAGGCAGCAATAAGGAGTGGACTGATGCACAAATGAAATAAAAAGTGTGGACAAACAAAAAAGATAGCTGTGCAGAAAGGAAGGAACAAGAGGATTTGTGCTTTGAAAAAAGCAGTTGGTTTGCACAGCGGCGTACACACAGCAATGCAGCTATCAGGGAGCCTTCTAGGGCAGCCCAATGAGCTACAGCGCTGAGGGGAAAAAAAAAAAAAAAAAAAATTCCACTGTCCCTGCACACCGAGGGTGGTGTTGGACAGTGCAAATCGCTGCAGCACAAGCGGTTTTGTGGTTAATGGACCCTGCCTAACGCTATCCCTGCTTCTGACAAAGCGGCAGCAACCTCTCCCTAAGCTCAGATCAGCAGCAGTAAGATGGCGGTCGGCGGGAACGCCTCTTTATAGCCCCTGTGACGTCGCAGACAGCAAGCCAATCACTGCAATGCCCTTCTCTAAGATGGTGGGGACCAGGACCTATGTCATCACGCTGCCCACACTCTGCGTTTACCTTCATTGGCTGAGAAATGGCGCTTTTCGCGTCATTGAAACGCGACTTTGGCGCGAAAGTCGCGTACCGCATGGCCGACCCCGCACAGGGGTCGGATCGGGTTTCATGAAACCCCGACTTAGCCAAAAGTCGGCGACTTTTGAAAATGTTCGACCCGTTTCGCTCAACCCTACTCCTCACTACCTACTTCCTTTAATTATCTAAATGCTTTCTTTTTGTCACTTATTGCGCCCCTTACAGCTCTATTTAGCCATATTGGTTTCCTCCTATTCCTAGTATGTTTATTCCCATACGGTATATACTGTGCACAGGTCCTATCCAGGATGCTAATAAACGTCTCCCATTTTCTTTGTGTATTTTTGTGTCTCAGGATATCGTCCCAGTTAATTGCACCAAGATCCTCTCTCATCCGTTGGAAATTTGCCCTCCTGAAGTTTAGTGTCCTTGTAACCCCTCTATTACACATCTTTTTAAAGGATACATGAAAACTTATTATTTTGTGATCGCTATTTCCCAAGTAACCCCCAACCCTTATGTTTGCTATGCGGTCTGGCCTGTTGGTTAATATTAGGTCTAGCAGTGCCCCCCTTCTTGTTGGGTCCTGAACCAGTTGTGAAAGGTAATTGTCTCTCATAGTTGTCAAAAAACGATTACCTTTGCTGGAACTGCAGGTTTCATGTGTACATGAAATCTCTCCAGGGGAGGACTGGAGTACATTTGCGACAAATGTTGCAACTTTTTGCAAAGTTGAAATTTATGAATTGTGTTGAAACTTCTGGAAGCTTAAAACCATGCACCAAAGTTGTGAACTAAATTTAAAAAAAAGACAAGAGAACACGACATATAAAATAGACACAACTGGTATGATGAATTTAGTGAAAACAGAAAAAAAATCATCAAAAGTTGACAAAAACTGATGCAAATTCAATAATGAATCATGTCTGAAATCTCATTTAGGACCTAGAGCAGCCTGCCTCTAACTTTATTACCTTGGAGTTAATAAGATGCTGTTTGAAACAAATGATCACGTAGTTCTAATATAGATACACTAGATGGCAGCAGTGCATATTATAACTTCATAATACACTGTTCAGCCATAACAAAAAGAATACTGAAGAGGGGGCAAATAATATTGTTATATGTGTGACAACGGCCCCGGTCTGTGGTGGGGTATTGTCAGTATACAGCAGGTCTTGTGGGATGTTCCTGGTATACAGCAGGTCTTGTGGGATGTTCCTGGTATACAGCAGGTCTTGTGGGGTGTTCTCGGTATACGGCAGGTCTTGTGGGCTGTTCTCAGTATACTGCAGGTCTTGTGGGGTGTTCCTGGTATACGACAGGTCTTGTGGGGTGTTCCTGGTATACGACAGGTCTTGTGGGGTGTTCCCGGTATACAGCAGGTCTTGTGGGGTGTTCCCGGTATACAGCAGGTCTTGTGGGATGTTCCTGGTATACAGCAGGTCTTGTGGGGTGTTCTCGGTATACTGCGGGTCTTGTGGGGTGTTCCTGGTATACGACAGGTCTTGTGGGGTGTTCCTGGTATACGACAGGTCTTGTGGGGTGTTCCCGGTATACAGCAGGTCTTGTGGGGTGTTCTCGGTATACGGCAGGTCTTGTGGGCTGTTCTCAGTATACTGCAGGTCTTGTGGGATGTTCTCGGTATACTGCGGGTCTTGTGGGGTGTTCCTGGTATACGACAGGTCTTGTGGAGTGTTCCTGGTATACGACAGGTCTTGTGGGGTGTTCCTGGTATACGACAGGTCTTGTGGGGTGTTCACTGTATACAGCTGTTTTTTTTGGGGGGTTCATGGTATACGGCAGGTCTTCTGGGGGATTCTCGGTATACGGCAGGTTTTGTGGGGTGTTCTCGGTATACGACCGGTCTTGTGGGGTGTTGTCGGCATACGGCAGGTCTTGTGGGGTGTTCCTGGTATACGACAGGTCTTGTAGGGTGTTCTCGGTATACGGCAGGTCTTGTGGGGTGTTCTCGGTATACGGCAGGTCTTGTGGGGTGTTCTCGGTATACGGCAGGTCTTGTGGGGGGTTCTCGGTATACGGCAGGTCTTGTGGGGTGTTCTCGGTATACGGCAGGTCTTGTAGGGTGTTCTCGGTATACGGCAGGTCTTGTGGGGTGTTCCCGGTATACGGCAGGTCTTGTGGGGTGTTGTCGGTATACGGCAGGTCTTGTGGGGTGTTCTCGGTATACGGCAGGTCTTGTGGGGTGTTCCCGGTATACAGCAGGTCTTGTGGGATGTTCCTGGTATACAGCAGGTCTTGTGGGGTGTTCTCGTTATACTGCGGGTCTTGTGGGGTGTTCCTGGTATACGACAGGTCTTGTGGGGTGTTCCTGGTATACGACAGGTCTTGTGGGGTGTTCCCGGTATACAGCAGGTCTTGTGGGGTGTTCTCGGTATACGGCAGGTCTTGTGGGCTGTTCTCAGTATACTGCAGGTCTTGTGGGATGTTCTCGGTATACTGCGGGTCTTGTGGGGTGTTCCTGGTATACGACAGGTCTTGTGGAGTGTTCCTGGTATACGACAGGTCTTGTGGGGTGTTCCTGGTATAGGACAGGTCTTGTGGGGTGTTCACTGTATACAGCTGTTTTTTTGGGGGGGTTCATGGTATACGGCAGGTCTTCTGGGGGATTCTCGGTATACGGCAGGTTTTGTGGGGTGTTCTCGGTATACGACCGGTCTTGTGGGGTGTTGTCGGCATACGGCAGGTCTTGTGGGGTGTTCCTGGTATACGACAGGTCTTATAGGGTGTTCTCGGTATACGGCAGGTCTTGTGGGGTGTTCTCGGTATACGGCAGGTCTTGTGGGGTGTTCTCGGTATACGGCAGGTCTTGTGGGGGGTTCTCGGTATACGGCAGGTCTTGTGGGGTGTTCTCGGTATACGGCAGGTCTTGTAGGGTGTTCTCGGTATACGGCAGGTCTTGTGGGGTGTTCCCGGTATACGGCAGGTCTTGTGGGGTGTTGTCGGTATACGGCAGGTCTTGTGGGGTGTTCTCGGTATACGGCAGGTCTTGTGGGCTGTTCTCAGTATACTGCAGGTCTTGTGGGATGTTCTCGGTATACTGCGGGTCTTGTGGGGTGTTCCTGGTATACGACAGGTCTTGTGGGGTGTTCCTGGTATACGACAGGTCTTGTGGGGTGTTCCTGGTATACGACAGGTCTTGTGGGGTGTTCACTGTATACAGCTGGTTTTTTTGGGGGGGTTCATGGTATACGGCAGGTCTTCTGGGGGATTCTCGGTATACGGCAGGTTTTGTGGGGTGTTCTCGGTATACGACCGGTCTTGTGGGGTGTTGTCGGTATACGGCAGGTCTTGTGGGGTGTTCCTGGTATACGACAGGTCTTGTAGGGTGTTCTCGGTATACGGCAGGTCTTGTGGGGTGTTCTCGGTATACGGCAGGTCTTGTGGGGGGTTCTCGGTATACGGCAGGTCTTGTGGGGTGTTCTCGGTATACGGCAGGTCTTGTAGGGTGTTCTCGGTATACGGCAGGTCTTGTGGGGTGTTGTCGGTATACGGCAGGTCTTGTGGGGTGTTCCCGGTATACGGCAGGTCTTGTGGGGTGTTGTCGGTATACGGCAGGTCTTGTGGGGTGTTGTCGGTATACGGCAGGTCTTGGGTGTTGTCGGTATACGGCAGGTCTTGTGGGGTGTTGTCGGTATACGGCAGGTCTTGTGGGGTGTTGTCGGTATACGGCAGGTCTTGTGGGGTGTTGTCGGTATACGGCAGGTCTTGTGGGGTGTTGTCGGTATACGGCAGGTCTTGTGGGGTGTTCTTTGTATACGGCAGGTCTTGTGGGATATTCTCGGTATACGGCAGGTCTTGTGGGGTGTTCTCGGTATACGGCAGGTCTTGTGTGATGTTCTCGGTATACGACAGGTCTTGTGGGATGTTCCCAGTATACGGCAGGTCTTGTGGGATATTCTCGGTATACAGCAGGTCTTGTGGGGTGTTCCCGGTATACGGCAGGTCTTGTGTTGTGTTCCCGGTATACGGCAGGTCTTTTGGTGTGTTCTCGGTAAACGGCAGGTCTTGTGGGATGTTCTTGGTATACGGCAGGTCTTGTGGGGTGTTCCCGGTATACGGCAGGTCTTGTGGGGTGTTCCCGGTATACGGCAGGTCTTATGGGATGTTCCCGGTATACGGCAGGTCTTGTGGGATGTTCTCGGTATACGGCAGGTCTTATGGGATGTTCCCGGTATACGGCAGGTCTTATGGGATGTTCTCGGTATACTGCAGGTCTTGTAGGGGGTTCTCGGTATACGGCAGGTCTTGTGGGATATTCTCGGTATATGGCAGGTCTTGTGGGGTGTTCCTGGTATACGGCAGGTCTTGTGGGATATTCTCGGTATACGGCAGGTCTTGTGGAGTGTTCCTGGTATACGGCAGGTCTTGTGGGATATTCTCGGTATACGGCAGGTCTTGTGGGATATTATCGGTACACGGCAGTTCTTGTGTGATGTTCTCGGTATGCGGCAGGTCTTGTGGGATGTTCCCGGTATACGGCAGGTCTTGTGGGATATTCTCGGTATACAGCAGGTCTTGTGGGATGTTCCCGGTATACGGCAGGTCTTGTGGGGTGTTCTCGGTATACGGCCGGTCTTTTGGGGTGTTCTAGGTATACGGCCGGTCTTGTGGGATATTCTCGGTATACGGCAGGTCTTGTGGGGGGTTCCCGGTATACTGAAGGTCTTATGGGATGTTCCGGTTATGCTGCGGGTCTTGTGGGGTGTTCTCAGTATACGGCAGGTCTTGTGGAGTGTTCTCGGTATACGGCAGGTCTTGTGGGATGTTCTCGGTATACAGCAGGTCTTGTGTTGTGTTCCCGGTATACGGCAGGTCTTTTGGGGTGTTCTCGGTAAACGGCAGGTCTTGTGGGATGCTCTCGGTATACGGCAGGTCTTGTGGGATGTTCTCGGTATACAGCAGGTCTTGTGTTGTGTTCCCGGTATACTGCGGGTCTTTTAGGGGGTTCTCGGTATACGGCAGGTCTTGTGGGGGGTTCCTGGTATACGGCAGGTCTTGTGGGATGTTCCCGGTATACGGCAGGTCTTGTGGGGTGTTCCCGGTATACGGCAGGTCTTGTGGGGTGTTCCCAGTATACGGCAGGTCTTGTGGGGTGTTCCCGGTATACGGCAGATCTTGTGAGCTGTTCCCGGTATACGGCAGGTCTTGTGGGATGTTCTCGGTATACTGCAGGTCTTGTAGGTGGGTCTCGGTATACGGCAGGTCTTGTGGGGGGTTCTCGGTATACTGCAGGTCTTGTAGGGTGTTCTCGGTATACGGCAGGTCATGTGGGGTGTTCTCAGTATACGGCAGGTGTTGTGGGGTGTTCTCGGTATACTGCAGGTCTTGTAGGTGGGTCTCGGTATACGGCAGGTCTTGTGGGGGGTTCTCGGTATACTGCAGGTCTTGTAGGGTGTTCTCGGTATACGGCAGGTCTTGTGGGATGTTCTCGGTATACGGCAGGTCTTGTGGGATGTTCTCAGTATACTGTGGGTCTTGTAGGGGGTTCTCGGCATATGGGGGGTCTTGTAGAGTGTTCCTATTATACAGCGGATCTTGTGGGATGTTCTCTGTATACTGCGGGTCTTGTGAGGGGTTCTTGGCATATGGCAGGTCTTGTGGGGTGTTCTCAGTATACGGCAGGTCTTGTGGGGTGTTCCCGGTATATGGCAGGTCTTGTGGGATGTTCTCGGTATACTGCGGGTCTTGTAGGATGTTCTCGGTATACGGCAGGTCTTGTGGGATGTTCTCGGTATACGGCAGGTCTTGTGGGATGTTCTCAGTATACTGTGGGTCTTGTAGGGGGTTCTCGGCATATGGGGGGTCTTGTAGAGTGTTCCTATTATACAGCGGATCTTGTGGGATGTTCTCTGTATACTGCGGGTCTTGTGAGGGGTTCTCGGCATATGGCAGGTCTTGTGGGGTGTTCTCAGTATACGGCAGGTCTTGTGGGGTGTTCCCAGTATACGGCAGGTCTTGTGGGGTGTTCTCGGTATATGGCAGGTCTTTCGGGGTGTTCTTGGTATACTGCGGGTCTTGTAGGATGTTCTCGGTATATGGCAGGTCTTGTGGGATGTTCTCAGTATACTGTGGGTCTTGTAGGGGGTTCTCGGCATATGGCGAGTCTTGTAGAGTGTTCCTGTTATACAGCGGATCTTGTGGGGTGTTCCTGGTATACCGCAGATTTTTTAGCTAAATTAGCTAGAGGAAAACACCCAAGGTCTTATTTCTGAAGAAGGTTTGCTGATGACTCAGGTGTTTCCAAACCCTGACGTGGTTAAAAGAAGTAATAAAAGATTGCACATGTAAAAAAATGTAAGTGATTATTTGGTTAGAAGTCATTTTTCACATCCTACATTGGCCACTAATACCGGAATTCGTCTCAGGGGATCTTTACTGTGAGTCAACTGTAATGTTTGTCTTTTTATGCAAAAACGGAAACAATTTTCCACACCCAATATTGGGCAAGACTTCATCAATACATTAATTGTCGCTCTAGAGGGGGGGCTGTAGGAACGCAGTTAAAGAAAGCCCCCCATGACTGCGTTGCCAAGGGAACGCAGGGGAGCAATTTTTAAATAATAATGCAGGGAGAGGGGATTGGTTTAAGGAATGGGGAGGAGTAGGGGGGTGGTCCAGAGTTATGGGGCGGGTTATGGGAAAAGTGCGGGAAAGGGGGCCATTACTTTTGGATATCCGACCTGAGAAGACGTGCAGGATGTCCTCCGTCGACGAAATCCTTGGGCAGCTGAGGGAGATGGCGAGGTCGCGGCGTGGAGGCTGGCTGGAGGACCAGCTGGCGTCATTGCTGGGCAGTCCGGGTGCCCAGGGGACCAGATCCAGGAGGACCCGTCCCCCGGAGCGCTTGTCACCGGAGCTTGGAGGGCACGGCAACCGCCGGCCACGGAGCCCCTCTCGGGACCCTGTGGAGTGTGCAGGCTGGCGGTCACCTACCCTCCCCGGCCCGTCCTCCGGCAGGAATCCACAGGCCGGCGCTGCTGGCGCTGGACGACGGCCGGGAGCAGCGGTGGCGCAGGCCCAGAGAGAGTGGTGCTCGGGCTGGGGATAGTTGGTATGGGGGGGTTGATTTGGCAGGGAGTGGGGGGCCCAGCACCGGGGGGTCCCGGGGTTTCAAGGAGCTTTTGGCGGGCATGTCC
Source organism: Ranitomeya imitator (assembly GCF_032444005.1). NCBI lineage: Eukaryota > Metazoa > Chordata > Amphibia > Anura > Dendrobatidae > Ranitomeya > Ranitomeya imitator. The sequence goes on along the minus strand of NC_091286.1, from coordinate 688,489,420 downwards.
CAGATTTTGAGGAGATTGGATGGGGAGGGCCGGGATAGTGTGCGGTCGTCTCCGTTAGGTGCTTGGTTGCCGGTTTCTGGTACTGGTTCGGGAGTAGTAGTCTGGTCCGGTAGGGCTAGTGAGGTAGAGCAGGAGTCGACGGCAGGGGTGTCGGTGTCGGTACAGACTGACAAGGATAAAGGGGACAGGATTAAGTTGGATGATAGAGCTAAGGGGGAGGTTTATGTGTGTTTCGAGGGGCCGTTGGGGGCCCATTTAAAGAAAGAGGTTAAAGAAAAAATATGGAAAGACGAATATGTAGAGATTTTCTCCCTGTTGCCCCTGGAGAAGTTCAATCTGGACAAGGGTAAGAAGGAGGATAGTAAAAAGGAGGAGGAGGAGAAGAGGCGTTGGCGATTGATACCGCAGACGTTTGTGAATTGGCAGCAGGTGTTTTTCATTTTGGCAGGTGTTATAGGGGAAAAGTTTCCGGAGAATTGTGCAGGTTTGTTCTGCTATGTCGATGCGATAGGGGAAGCATACAGGGCGTACGGGGGCCAGGCGTGGTTACGCTATGACGAGTAGTTTTGGCAAAGGAAGGCGATTAGACCTGAGATAAAATGGGAGCAGAAGGACATAGGTTTGCGGTTGAAGGTGATGGCTCCGACGCGGTTTGGGCAGTCCTTTCATGGGGGCGGAGGGAGTAGCGGTCAGCAGTCAGGGCAAGGAAGTGGGGGAAAGGGGTCACAAGGGGCTAAGGACAAAACAGGGACGTGTTGGCAGTTTAATGACGGCCAATGCAAATACGGCAGTACATGCAAGTTTAAGCATGTCTGTTCCCACTGTGGAGGGGCCTCGCATGGAGTGGCCAAGTGTTTCAAAAAAGCAAGGGGCAAACCAGCAGTGGGAGGCGGTCATGGGGGTGACACCGGTGAAGGTTCTAAAGATGGCCCCTTATCTAAGTAGGTATCCGGATAGAGAAAAGGCTAGGTTGTTGTGGGATGGTTTTTCGGAGGTTTTTAGGATTCCTCATCCGGCTCATGCTATCCCCTTTTCTAAAAAGAATTTGAGGTCGGCTAACCTCCAGGCAGATGTGGTTACGGCTAAATTGGCGAAGGAGGTTGAGTTAGGGCGCATGGCGGGGCCGTTTAGCGATTTACCTGTGGAGGGGGTGGTTGTTTCGCCTCTGGGGGTTGTCCCTAAAAAAGAGCCTAATAAGTTTCGCCTCATTCAGCATCTGTCGTATCCAAAGGGCCAGTCAGTTAATGACGGGATAGCGGAGGAACTTTGCTCGGTGGTTTATACCTCCTTTGATGCTGCGGTGCAATGGGTGCGTAGGTATGGCACAGGTGCACTAATGGCTAAGACAGATGTTGAATCGGCTTTCCGTCTACTTCCGGTTCACCCCAATAGTATCCCGCTGTTAGGATGTTTTTGGAACGGGGGGTTCTATTTGGATAGGTGTTTGCCTATGGGTTGTTCAATTTCCTGCTCGCTGTTGGAAGCTTTTAGTACTTTTTTGGAGTGGGTCGTTCGGGATGTTTCTCAGGTTCCGTCTGTTATTCATTACTTAGACGATTTTTTGTTTGTTGGCCCCCCGGATTCTTTGTTGTGCGGTAATCTGTTGGCTACGATGGAGTGGGTGGCAGGACAGTTTGGTGTGCCCTTAGCACGTGATAAAACAGAGGGACCTGTCACGGTGTTGAGTTTTTTAGGCATTCTCATAGACTCGGAGAAGATGGAGTGTCGCTTGCCTGAGGAGAAGCTGTTGGCTTTACCGCAAGAGGTGATGAGATGCGAGAAGTTGCGCAAGGTTACGTTGAAAGAGCTACAGTCGTTGTTGGGGCGGTTGAACTTTGCGTGCCGTATTATGCCTATGGGCAGGATATTTTGTAGGAGATTGTCAAGGGCTACGGCTGGAGTGCGTTCAGGGCATCATTTTGTACGTTTGAACAAAGAGCACAGGGAGGATTTGGCGGTTTGGAGGCGTTTTCTGGACAGCTATAACGGTAAGGCCCTGATCCAACAGGAGGATTTGAACGATTTTGATTGTGAAATTTTTACGGATGCGGCTGGTAGTGTCGGATACGGGGCTTATTGTGCTGGAAAGTGGAGTGTTGGGGGATGGCCTGATTGGTGGCGCGAAGCGGGTTTTACAAAAAATTTGGCGTTGTTGGAGCAGTTTCCAATTGTGGTTTCGGTGTTCATTTGGGGCAGTACTTTTAAGGATAGGCGGATACGTTTTCATTGCGACAATTCGAGTGTGGTGTCGGTGATCAATAGTCTGTCTTCATCATCTCCTCCGGTAATCAAATTGGTTCGGGAGTTAGTTTTGCGGTGCCTGGAGTTGAATACATGGATTTCGGCTGTACATGTTCCCGGCGTTCAAAATTCTATAGCCGATGCTCTGTCTCGTTTACAGTGGGAACGTTTCCGGGAGTTGGCTCCAGAAGCGGAAGATGCAGGAACGACATGCCCTTTTCATTTGTGGCAGATTGTTGCGGACGAGGAGGTCGGCTGATACAGTGTTCAGTGTCCGGAAGGACGTGGTCAGGTTATGAGGCGTCATGGCATTTGTGGGAAGGGTGGTTGGAGCAGTTGGGTTCAGTTGAATCGGATGGTGACAGGGTGATGGCGATTTTGCTTTTGATTGGATCGGCGGAGGAATGGGGTTGGTCTGTGTCGAAATTGAATAAATTTATAGCTGGTGTTGCTTTTGGTTTTAAGCTCCAGGGTTCCGTCGATGTCACTAAGGATTTCTTGATTCGGCAGGCATTAAAAGGTTTTAGGAAGGGTTTTTCAACTTGCGATACTCGACGGCCCATATCTTTCGGGATGTTGGAGCGTCTGGGGGTAGCATTGGGGGAAGTTTGAAGACACAAAAGAGAATAGTAAAACCAAAAACACTCAGTTTGAAAAAATGATTGCAGTAATCCGCAAGTGCTAGTAAAAGATGTAAAAAACAGGGTATTTGGTTGATACGTTTTTTGCAAAAAATGTATACTAAGCTGCTCTACCAATCTTCACGGTATACCCTTATCAGAGCAGTCCTAACTAATGTATGCAATCCCTATCTGATGTATTTAAAAACCTGATCATCTGTATATTACCTGTGTGAACAGGGTTCAGAGAGGAAAAATCCATGTGTGCATACAGAGTAGAACAGCTTTTGTGCAGATAGCCCAAGAGGAGTGGTGGAACTCCCCAGTCTTGTAGACACAAGAGAACAATTATGGAAACAGGAACACATGGGCTACTTGCACAGTGAACAAGTCTGTAGGATCATGTTCACACACCACCAAGAAACCTGAAGACACAAAAGAGAATAGTAAAACCAAAAACACTCAGTTTGAAAAAATGATTGCAGTAATCCGCAAGTGCTAGTAAAAGATGTAAAAAACAGGGTATTTGGTTGATACGTTCCTGTTTCCATTGGGGGAAGTTTGTAGTTCTGACTACGAGGCTGTTCTGTTTCGACTGGCGTTTTCGTTGGCCTTTTTTGGGGCGTTGAGAATAGGGGAGCTGGTTTCCCCTAGCAGGTTTACAGCCGGGGGTTTGTTGGCGGAGGATATTGAATTTTGGTCAGGTGGGGTTGCCTTTTGGATTCGGCGGTCGAAGACCGATTAGTTTGGGAAAGGAAGACGTGTGGTTTTGGGAAAAGTGATTGGGGGGTGATGTGCCCTCATCGGTGTTTGGAAGATTATTGTGGATTGGATCCGGATAGGTCTGGCCCACTTTTGCGGCACCGTCAGGGCAAATTTTTATCGCGGTTCCAGTTTACGGCAGTATTGAGACAAGCGTTGACAATTTTAGGCCTGGATCCCTTGTCATTTGGGACGCATTCATTTCGAATTGGGGCAGCGTCTGAGGCTGCTGGTTTGGGGCTGGGACCGGAGGTTATTCGTCGTATTGGCAGGTGGTCGTCGAATCGTTACTTATCTTATGTGCGTAATTGATTTTGTGGGGGTATTAATTATCGTTGTATTTTGCAGGTCGGACCCCACTTCTGGCGTGGATTTTCGGACATTCTTTTGTGCATTGGGGGGCGATTCGTGCCGACGTTAGACAAGATGGTAGGCAATTGGGATTTCAGAGGGATGCGGTGTTGGTCCGATGGTTGGGTTTTCGGGGCATGTCGTGGCGCGGGTTTTTGACCGAGTTTTCCAGATCGTTTAGTTTGGATCGTTCCCCGGACATTGTAGTGGTACATTTGGGTGGTAACGATTTGGGGTCTAAGCCGGTGAGAGAGTTAATTAGGGATATACGGTATGATTTTTTACGATTGTGGGTATCCTTCCCAGGGATGGTTACGGTGTGGTCCGACATAGTGCCCAGATAAACGTGGAGGGCAGTACGCTCTATGAAGGGTATCAATAGTGCCCGGGTTAAGCTAAACAGGGCTGTGGCGAGTTTTGTTTCTCGTAACGGGGGGGTGGCGGTTCGCCACTTTGAGTTGGAAGCTGGTGTGGGAAATTACTGGAGGAGCGATGGCGTTCATTTGAACGATATCGGTTTGGATTTGTGGATGTTGTCAATTCAAGAAGGGGTAGAGAGGGCCATGGCGGTGGTGGGGCACTCGCGAGCCTGAGGTGTTCAGTGCTGCTCGTGGTTGGCGGGGGCGGGGTTCGTGGAGTTGGTTTCATGGGGCTGATCTGGCTTTGGTTTACTGGCTCTGGACGGGGATTTTACCTCGGGAGCTTTGGGGTTGGTTTGCCCGGTAAACGGGTTACATGGTGCCCTCGAGCTGGTGGTTACGGCTGAGGGTAAAGAAGGGTTTTTCATGTTGGTTTTGGGCTTTTGCCTATTAGGTGCCAGATTTATTAGCTCCAAGGACCCTCCCCTCAAGTTTTTATACAAATGTATAAATGGTTGTTTATGTTTGTTATAATAAAATGGCCGCTGTGGCCAAATTATCCAAAAGAAAAAGTTGTCGTGTTTTAATTTAGGGGTAGTAATAGTTCTGGGGTATGAGGATCAAAGGGGTAAGAGAGGCCTGGTATCTCGGAGGTCCCATCTTGGAATACGCAGTCATGTGGGGTCATATATGCTTTAATTTGCCCATGCCCAAAATAAGTGTGGGTCAGACCTCACAGGAACTATGTAAGTGTATTCCAAACACATTTCCACTATAATTTTGGGGCCCCGTGATCGCCTCAGCAATAAGGGACTCTTTACCGTGGCCTCGCATTTTTCACATCATTATAGAGGTAAATATCGGGGACAGCAGGTTTTTGCTCTCGAAAAAAATCTTACTAAATGTCTGCGGTGGATGATTAACTCCTTTCCTTTCAGAGAAGGAATCCAGATTTTGTGAACTCCAAGCTGTTCCTCCGCATGTTATCAATGAAGATCTTTTGTTTATAGCGTTTTATCAGATGTTAGCGTGCAGATTTATTTCATTTTTTTCTAATTTTTTTTTTTCAGATTTCTTCTTTTACTGCGCTCCAGAGGGATTTTAGCTGCTGATTTTTTTTTTCTCTGCCTTTACTGATACTTTGTCACAAACCATCAGGACTGGGGGACATTTGGGGTCTTTTAATTTACATCTTGGGTCAAGAGAGTGATTTGGGCTGCTGGTTTGTTTCCTACAGGCACTGATACATTGTAACAGAATTCTCAAATTAGGATATTTGGGCTGTCATGTTTAGTATCTGCACTGATACTTTGTAGCAAACTATCGGGACGGAATAGAGATTCCAGATATGTTCGTTGCCTGCACCAATGTGTTGTGTTCCTATCTGGACTTTTGCATATTAATTTCTCTGCTTGCTGTCTGTGAATAGATACATTATTATTCTACGTATTCTATTGACGAGGTCAATGCGATGACGACACAAGTAAAGATTAGTAAAAACGTACTGACCCCCCACCATGCCTGTGAGCCTGGTGCAAGTGGAAGACATTTTTTTTTGCTTTTTCCTGAGTACTTTACTTGCGTTTTTGTCTGCAGCGTTTTTTGCCCAAAAAAACGCATGCGTTTTTTCCCCTATATTTAATATTGAAAACGCATGCGTTTTTTTGTGTACGCGTTTGGTCGCGTTTTCAATCGCATGCGTTTTTTTACTGCATGCATTCATTTTCAAAAATGCAACTTGTAGTATTTTTGAGAGGCGTTTTTTGGACACAAAAAAACGCATGCGTTTTCATGCGTTTTTTTGGGGTCAAAAAACACATTGGAGTCAATGGGAACGCATGCGTTTTTTTGTGCATGTGTTTTAAAAAAAAACCCATAAAAACACACTGATAAACCACTCCACACCATAAAATTGATAAAGGGATCCTTCCCCTAACCCTACCCCTAACCCTAACCCTACCCCTAACCCTACCCCTAACCCTAACCCTACCCCTAACCCTAATCCCTTTAAGGGTAGGGTTAGGGGTAGGGTTAGGGGTAGGGGTAGGGGTAGGGTTAGGATCCCTTTAGGGTTAGGGTTAGGGTTAGGATCCCTACCCCTAACCCTACCCCTAACCCTAACCCTAGCTCTTTCTGTTTATAGTGGGTTTTTAACTTTATTTTGATGATTGACAGCTGTCATACATTTATCTGCATGCGTTTAAAAAACGCAAACGCATGAAAAAACGCATGTAAACGCGTCAAAACGCTGCGTTTTTTTCACCACATGCAAAAACGCATGCGTCAAAAAAACCGCAGCCTTTGCACGCGTTTACATGCGTTTTTTCACCATGCGTTTTTTTTTTAAAACGCATGCGTTTTGAAACGCAAGTGTGAAACCAGCCTTAGTAACGTTTTTTTCTGACGCCATTTTTTGTAGCACTTTTTTTTGGTGGTACTTTTTTTATTAAGTGATAAAGAGAACGGCAGAGGTTTTTTTGGATCCAAAATGCTGGGAAAACACTGAAAGGGGCATGATTTGGTATTTTTTTTATGCCTTCATGGTAAAGTATTGAACGGAAAACACTTGAAAAAGGAACAAGAGTTTGCAATCTGACCCCACAATGACCGCTCTGTACATCCTCATTCCGGCTTGGGAACGTTGTAGAGCGGTCGTAGTGCTGATCTGCTGGGCTGCCCTGGACCTTGTTGTGCCACAGATTTTTTGAAGCCTGTGCCATCACTGCTGGTGCTGCTTTTGCGATTCCTTAAATACCTTATCCCGGCGAGCACTGATCAGTACTTGATCACTCCATTTTTGTCAGTTTTTTTTTTTTGTTTGTGAATACTGCAGCCGCTGAGTGCTGATCAGTGACACAAATCACTGATTGGCACTCATTCTCGCTGTTTTCCAGGACTTTTTCGTCCCTGTCTATTCGACCCTCCCCCTTGGCACCACCTCCGTGCGTGTGTCCTATAGCTGTCCCAGCGATGATCAAACCTACTGATTGGCACCGGTGCTCCCTTTTGGCTAGGACTTTTTTTCTCTTCTATTTTTCTATTTTTGCATCCATGCGTGCATCCTACAGCCGTTGAGCGCTGGTCGGTGACTCACATCACTGATCAGTTTCCGGTTGTTGTTTTTGTGTGAAAAAAATAATTTTAAAAAATTGGATTAGTTGATAGGACTAGATTAGGGACAGTAACAATGTAATGTGGCAATCCACATCCACTAGTGTATTTTTTACTGAATTTGGTCAGGGTTAGCGTCAGATAGCAAATCGGAAAAAATAATCACACCCGTGTGTGCATCCTACAGTCGTCAGCGCTGATCAGTGACGCATATCACTGATCAACCTCCAGTTATTGTTTCTTGTTTTTTTTGAGTGTGTGAAAACAGAATTTAACAAAAATTAGATTAGTTGATCGGACTAGATTAGGGACAGTAAAAATATGCTTTAGTAATCAGAGTCTACTATAGTATTTTTTTTTACTGAATATAGTCAGGGTTACTGCCAGATAGTTGCGGGCGCTCAGGAACTTTTTTTTTTACTGATGTGCCTATAGTGAGTTTGTTTTTTATTTTACCAATTTTTTATGTGTTTATTTTATTTTTGTATTTTTCTTTGTAGATTCTTTTCTTTTTTTCTTTTCTAAATAAAAAAAAAGTTTGAACCAAATACTCACAACCACACCTGAATAAAATTTGGTACACAAACACACAAATGTCCCGCTCATCCCAATCACGGTATTCATCGGAGGAGGCATACGCTTTCCCTGCCTCTGACATTGTACTGACACTGAGGGAGAGTATGCCACTTTCCTTTATTTTTCATCCTCCTCCTTTTTCTCAAGTGATACTGAACCGCCACACAGACTCCCCAGGACAGAAAATGAACCAGCGCCCACGTTACTGACCACGTATGGACATTTTCAAAGTGTTTTTCTCTGAGGATTTTGTAAACCTCGTGGTGGCCGAGACAAATTTCTATGCCAAACAATTTTTGGCCCCAAAACGCCCTTAATCATTTTCTAACTGGTCTCCTGTAGAAATTATGATGTTTTGGGGACTTCTCCTTCACATGGGGTTGGTGAATAAGCCAGAGCTTCAGCAATAATGGAGTGTTGTAGTTTTGTATAACACCCCAGTGTTCCGCATGGCCATGACCCATAAACAATTTCAAGTTATCTACATATTTTTGCAATACAACGATAATGTATGGTGTCCTTCCTGAGATGTGCCCAACTATATATGATGACCTAATGTTATGAAAATCCTCACTATACCCCCGAATAAAATCTTTGAGAAGTATAGTTTCCAAAATGGTGTCACATGTGGAGGTTTCCATTGTATAGGCACATCAGGGGCCTCTCCAAACTCGACGTGGCATCTGCTCTCGATCCCAACCAATTTGGAGTTCAAAAAGTTAAACATCACTTTTTCCCTTCCAAGCCCTGCTGTGCGCCCAAACAGTAGTTTTCCCCAATTTATGTGGTATCGCCGTACTCAAGAGAAATTGCACAACAAATTTGGGGGTCCATTTTCTCCTATTACCCTTGTGAAAATAACAAATTTTGGACTAAAAGAACATTTTGGTGGAAAAAATATGATTTTTATTTTCACAGCTCAACATTATACATTTCCGTGAAACACCTAGGGGTTCAAGGTGCTCACCACACATCTAGATAAGTTCCTAGAAGGGTCTAGTTTCCAAAATGGGGTCACTTGGGGATTTTTACTGTTTAGGCACATCCAAACGTGACATGGCGTCCGCTCTCGATTCAAGCCAATTTTGTGTTCAAAAAGTCAAATGTTGCTCCTTCCATTCCGAGCCCTGTCATGAGCCTAAACAGTAGTTTGCCCCCATATATGGGTTATTGGCGTACTCAGGAGAAATTGCAAAACACATTTGGGGGTCCATTTTCTATTATTACTCTTGTGAAAATAACACATTTTGGACTAAAAGAACATTTTTGTGGAAAAAATATGATTTTTATTTTCACAGCTCAACATTATACATGTCTGTGAAACACCTAAGGGTTCAAGGTGCTCACCACACATCTAGAGAAGTTCCTAGAAGGGTCTAGTTTACAAAATGGGGTCACTTGTAGGGAATTTCTACTGTTTAGGCACATCAGGAGCTCTCCAAACGCGACATGGCATCCACTCTCGATTCAAGCCAATTTTGTGTTCATAAAGTCAAACGTTGCTCCTTCCATTCAGAGCCCTGTCATGAGCCTAAACAGTAGTTTCCCCCCATATATGGGTTATTGGCATACTCAGGAGAAATTGCACAACAATTACACAACAATTTTTGAGGTACAATTTTTGAAAATAAGAAAAATTGAGTCTACAGTAAAAATGTTGTGAAAAAAAGTTAAGTGTTCATATTTTCCTTCCACATTGTTTCAGTTCCTGTGAAGCACCTGAAGGGTTAATAAACTTCTTAAATGTGGTTTGATCATCTTGAAGGGTGACGTTTTTAGAATGGTGTCAATTTTGGGTATTTCCTGTCCTATAGGCCCCTCAAAGTGACTTCAAACGTGATGTTGTCCCTAAAAAAAAATGGTTTTGCAAATTTTGTTGGAAAAATGAGAAATTGCTGGCCAACTTTTAACCCTTATAACGTCCTAACAAAAAAAAAAAAATTATGTTTCCAAAATTGTGCTGATGTAAAGTGGACATGTGGGAAATGTTATTTATTAACTATTTTGTGTGACACCACTCTCTGATTTATGGGCATAATAATTTTGACATTTTTCTCCAGACTTGGGGGTTGAAGGGGTTAAAAGATGTTACAAAGCCTGAACACGTGAACAGCGATTCGTTTTTGCGTAGAAATTACTATGTTCATTCTATTGAGCGCTTTTTTTTAAAGCGGATTTGGAGCCGAATTGCTACAGTAAAAAAAAAAAACCCGTTGTGTGAACGTGCACTAATAGGTCCTATTGCGCCAATCGCTGCAGCTCAATTCCATGTCTATGTTGTGTCTAAAGTGCCTCCCCCTAGTGGCAGCTGCGAGTAGTCATTATACTGCAGTGGATTTGGAGCTCTGTATCAGAAAAAAGAATCTCCGACATTACAATGATATATAAAGGAAATAAATCATGAACATTTATACCAATGATCCATGAAATCCGATGACAAAAATTAGAATAAACATAATATTTTGCATTAATTTTGATAAGTAGACAGTGACGCCAGCGGAGGGCGCAGGGCGCCGGTGTTCTCCAGAATGGCGCCATAATATTTAATGTCACCTGTGTCCATCCTTTGTCTTCTATCACACATTGCGGAATCCACAGTGTTGGGTTGCTATAGAAACAGGAATTCCAGTTGCCACGACAACCTGATGCTGCGGTGCGGGTGTCCTCAGTAATGTCGGTTTATTTCAGGACATTTTTTGCCGCCTCATCTCTGTATTCAACAGACAATGTCCTTGATACATTGTTGCATTTTTTTAAATGAATGTTTTGTTAATTAGTGCCTATAGTGAAGAGGAGGGGGGCTAGAAGAGCCATATTTTAGCTGAGAGGGTTTTTTTTTCTCTTTTTGGCCGCCCATTGATATAATATTAATTTCCCCTCTGGATCCAGATTCCCTCCATATTGCCGCTGATTATTGGGAGTCCCCTTCATACATACGTATAACATCGCTGATTGGCTTATCATCATCATGTGATGTGTCGATTTTGGCTTTTCTGCTGCTTGAGGCGAAAATTGAAATGGCGCCCCTCACCGCAATACAAAACCACAAGGAATAAATGCCGTCATTTTGGGGGAGTTGTTCGATTTAATGTGTTTTATGATACCAAACTTTCATAGATTTATTTCTGTTTGCAAAAAAAAAAATATTTTGTTTGTGATGCCAATTTTGAGTCCTGTAACATTTTGTATTGCTCTTTCCATGGAGCTGGGTGACAGCTTGTTTAGAGAGTAGAAGTGCAATAAAAACAGGTCTGGTGTTTCCATTACATTTTATTCTAAGTTAATTAATTTTGATAATTTTGAAAGACTAAACTCTTATGGATGTGGCCGTACCAAAATATTATGCATTTTTACATTTATATTTAACACGGAAAATACATCACCAGAGCCAAGACCGTGTGGGGAGCAGGGTGGCGCAGTGGTTAGCCTTGCAGCGCTGGAGTCCTGGGTTCAAATCCCACCTTGGACAACATCTGCAAGGAGTTTGTATGTTCTCCCCATGTTTGCGTGGGTTTCCTCCCACATTCCAAAGACGTACTGATAGGGAATTTAGATTGTGAGCCCCATTGGGGACAGCGATGATAATGTGTGCAAAATGTAAAGCGCTGCGGAATATGTTAGCGCTATATAAAAATAAAGATTATTATTATTATTTTAAGTACATGAATACGTCACTAGAACCACAATCAGTACATGAATACATAATCAGAACCATCATTAGTACATGAATACATCACCAGGAACAGCATCAGTACATGAATACATTAACAGGGCAATCAGAACACAAGTACATCATTGGAGCCACCATTAGTAGAGGAATATATCACCAGAACCACCATTACTACTTGAATGCAGCAGCACACAACTACATCACCAAGACCACCATCAGTACATGAATATGTCACCAGAACCACGATTAGCACAAGAACACATCTGTTATGAAAGGCAATTCAGAATCACAATGGACATGGAGGTCAGAGCACATACAGTGAACTGACAATAACCCAAAATAATAGAACGAGCTCTGAAACGTGGGAACTCTGCAGACCGCAATCCCTAAGCCTATCAAACCACACTAAAGGTAGCCATGGAGCGCTCCTGACCAGAACCTAGGCGCCTCGTCACAGCCTGAGAAACTAGCTAATCCTGAAGACAGAAAAATAAGCCTACCTTGCCTCAGAGAAATTCCCCAAAGGAAAAGGCAGCCCCCCACATATAATGACTGTGAGTAAGATGAAAACACAAACATAGAGATGAAACAGATTTAGCAAAGTGAGGCCCGACTAGCTGAACAGAACGAGGATAGGGAAGATAACTTTGCGGTCAGCACAAAAACCTATAAAAACCACGCAGAGGGGACAAAAAGACCCTCCGCACCGACTAACGGTACGGAGGTGGTCCCTCTGCGTCTCAGAGCTTCCAGCAGGCGAGAAAAACCAATTAAGCAAGCTGGACAGAAAAATAGCAACAAAATAACATAAGCAAAACTTAGCTTTGCAGAGCAGCAGGCCACAGGAATGATCCAGGGAAAAAACAAGTCCCACACTGAAACATTGACAGGAAGCATAGATCAAAGCATCAGGTGGAGTTAAGTAGAGAAGAAGCTAACAAGCTCACCAGATCACCTGAGGGAGGAAACTCAGAAGCTGCAGTACCACTTTCCTCCACAAATGGAAGATCCCAGAGAGAATCAGCCGAAGTACCACTTGTGACCACAGGAGTGAACTCTGCCACAGAATTCACAACAGTACCCCCCCCTTGAGCAGGGGTCACCGAACCCTCACCAGAGCCCCCAGGCCGACCAGGATGAGCCACATGAAAGGCACGAACAAGATCGGGAGCATGGACATCAGAGGCAAAAACCCAGGAATTATCCTCCTGAGCATAACCCTTCCATTTAACCAGATACTGGAGTTTCCATCTTGAAACACGAGAATCCAAAATCTTCTCCACAATATACTCCAATTCCCCCTCCACCAAAACCGGGGCAGGAGGCTCAACAGATGGAACCATAGGTGCCACGTATCTCCGCAACAATGACCTATGGAATACGTTATGTATGGAAAAAGAGTCTGGAAGGGTCAGACGAAAAGACACAGGATTAAGAACCTCAGAAATCCTATACGGACCAATAAAACGAAGTTTAAACTTAGGAGAGGAAACCTTCATAGGAATATGACGAGAAGATAACCAAACCAGATCCCCAACACGAAGTCGGGGACCCACACGGCGTCTGCGATTAGCGAAAAGTTGAGCCTTCTCCTGGGACAAGGTCAAATTGTCCACTACATGAGTCCAAATCTGCTGCAACCTGTCCACCACAGTATCCACACCAGGACAGTCCGAAGACTCAACCTGTCCAGAAGAGAAACGAGGATGGAACCCAGAATTGCAGAAAAACGGTGAAACCAAGGTAGCCGAGCTGGCCCGATTATTAAGGGCGAACTCAGCCAAAGGCAAAAAGGACACCCAGTCATCCTGATCAGCAGAAACAAAGCATCTCAGATATGTTTCCAAGGTCTGATTGGTTCGTTCGGTCTGGCCATTAGTCTGAGGATGGAAAGCCGAGGAAAAAGACAAGTCAATGCCCATCCTACCACAAAAGGCTCGCCAAAACCTCGAAACAAACTGGGAACCTCTGTCAGAAACAATATTCTCTGGAATGCCATGCAAACGAACCACATGCTGGAAGAACAATGGCACCAAATCAGAGGAGGAAGGTAATTTAGACAAGGGTACCAAATGGACCATCTTAGAAAAGCGATCACAGACCACCCAAATGACTGACATCTTTTGAGAAATGGGAAGGTCAGAAATAAAATCCATAGAGATATGTGTCCAAGGCCTCTTCGGGACCGGCAAGGGCAAAAGCAACCCACTGGCACGAGAACAGCAGGGCTTAGCCCGAGCACAAATCCCACAGGACTGCACAAAAGCACGCACATCCCGCGACAGAGAGGGCCACCAAAAGGATCTAGCCACTAAAACCCTGGTACCAAAGATTCCAGGATGACCAGCCAACACCGAACAATGAAGTTCAGAGATAACTCTATTCGTCCACCTATCAGGGACAAACAGTTTCTCCGCTGGGCAACGATCAGGTTTATTAGCCTGAAATTTTTGCAGCACCCGCCGCAAATCAGGGGAGATGGCAGACACAATTACTCCTTCCTTGAGGATACCCGCCGGCTCAGACAAACCCGGAGAGTCGGGCACAAAACTCCTAGACAGAGCATCCGCCTTCACATTTTTAGAGCCCGGAAGGTACGAAATCACAAAGTCAAAACGGGCAAAAAACAACGACCAACGAGCTTGTCTAGGATTCAAGTGCTTGGCAGACTCGAGATAAGTCAAGTTCTTATGATCAGTCAATACCACCACGCGATGCTTAGCTCCTTCAAGCCAATGACGCCACTCCTCGAATGCCCACTTCATGGCCAGCAACTCTCGGTTGCCCACATCATAATTACGCTCAGCAGGCGAAAACTTCCTGGAAAAGAAAGCGCATGGTTTCATCACTGAGCAACCAGAACCTCTCTGCGACAAAACAGCCCCTGCTCCAATCTCAGAAGCATCAACCTCGACCTGGAACGGAAGCGAAACATCTGGTTGGCACAACACAGGGGCAGAAGAAAAACGATGCTTCAACTCTTGAAAAGCTTCCACAGCAGCAGAAGACCAATTGACCACATCAGCACCCTTCTTGGTCAAATCGGTCAATGGTTTAGCAATACTAGAAAAATTGCAGATGAAGCGACGATAAAAATTAGCAAAGCCCAGGAACTTTTGCAGACTTTTCAGAGATGTCGGCTGAGTCCAATCATGGATGGCTTGGACCTTAACAGGATCCATCTCGATAGTAGAAGGGGAAAAGATGAACCCCAAAAATGAAACCTTCTGCACACCAAAGAGACACTTTGATCCCTTCACAAACAAAGAATTAGCACGCAGGACCTGAAAAGCCGTTCTGACCTGCTTCACATGAGACTCCCAATCATCCGAGAAGATCAAAATGTCATCCAAGTACACAATCAGGAATTTATCCAGGTACTCTCGGAAAATGTCATGCATAAAGGACTGAAACACTGATGGAGCATTGGCAAGTCCGAACGGCATCACGAGATACTCAAAATGACCCTCGGGCGTATTAAATGCAGTTTTCCATTCATCACCTTGCTTAATTCGCACCAGATTATACGCACCACGAAGATTTATCTTTGTGAACCAACTAGCCCCCTTAATCCGAGCAAACAGATCAGATAGCAATGGCAAGGGGTACTGAAATTTAACCGTGATCTTATTAAGAAGGCGATAATCTATACAAGGTCTCAGCGAACCATCCTTCTTGGCTACAAAAAAGAACCCTGCTCCTAATGGCGACGATGACGGGCGAATATGCCCCTTCTCCAGGGATTCCTTCACATAACTGCGCATAGCGGCGTGCTCAGGCACGGACAAATTAAACAATCGACCTTTTGGGAATTTACTACCAGGAATCAAATTGATAGCACAATCACAATCCCTATGCGGAGGTAGGGTATTGGACTTGGGCTCATCAAATACATCCCGGTAATCAGACAAGAACTCTGGGACCTCAGAAGGAGTGGATGACGAAATTGACAGAAATGGAACATCACCATGTACCCCCCGACAACCCCAGCTGGACACCGACATGGATTTCCAATCTAATACTGGATTATGGGCTTGTAGCCATGGCAACCCCAACACGACCACATCATGCAGATTATGCAACACCAGAAAGCGAATAACCTCCTGATGTGCAGGAGCCATGCACATGGTCAGCTGGGTCCAGTACTGAGGCTTATTCTTGGCCAAAGGCGTAGCATCAATTCCTCTCAATGGAATAGGACACTGCAAAGGCTCCAAGAAAAACCCACAACGCTTAGCATACTCCAAGTCCATCAAATTCAGGGCAACGCCTGAATCCACAAATGACATGACAGAATACGATGACAAAGAGCAGATCAAGGTAACGGACAGAAGAAATTTTGACTGCACAGTACCAATGGTGGCAGACCTAGCGAACCGCTTAGTGCGCTTAGGACAATCAGAAATAGCATGAGTGGAATCACCACAGTAGAAACACAGCCCATTCAGACGTCTGTGTTCTTGCCGTTCAACTCTGGTCAAGGTCCTATCACACTTATCAGGTTTAAGCTCAGGTAATACCGCCAAATGGTGCACAGGTTTACGCTCACGCAAGCGTCGACCGATCTGAATGGCCAAAGACATAGACTCATTCAAACCAGCAGGCATAGGAAATCCCACCATGACATCCTTAAGGGCTTCAGAGAGACCCTTTCTGAATATTGCTGCGACCACTTCCTAAATTTCTGACACTATACCTCTATCTCATCCTGAGCCTGACAAAGAGCCAGCAAATTTTTTTCTGCCTGATCCACTGAATTAGGCTCATCGTACAGCAATCCGAGCGCCAGGAAAAACACATCGATATTACTCAATGCAGGATCTCCTGACGCAAGAGAAAACGCCCAGTCCTGAGGGTCGCCGCGCAAAAAAGAAATGACGATCCTAACCTGTTGAATTGGGTCACCAGAAGAGCGAGGTTTCAAAGCCAGAAATAGTTTACAATTATTTTTGAAACTCAGAAATTTAGTTCTATCTCCAAAAAACAAATCTGGAATAGGAATTCTCGGTTCAAGCAAAGAATTCTGGACCACAAAATCTTGAATATTTTGTACTATTGCCGTGAGATGATCCACACATGAAGACAGACCTTTAATGTCCATCACTACACCTGTGTCCTGAACCACCCAAATGTCTAGGGGAAAAAAAAGACAAAACACAGTGCAAAGAAAAAAAAATGGTCTCAGAACTTCTTTTTTCCCTCTATTGAGAATCATTAGTACTTTTGGCTTCCTGTACTGTTATGAAAGGCAATTCAGAATCACAATGGACATAGCGGTCAGAGCACATACAGTGATCTGACAATAACCCAAAATAATAGAACGAGCTCTGAAACGTGGGAACTCTGCAGACCGCAATCCCTAAGCCTATCAAACCACACTAAAGGTAGCCGTGGAGCGCTCCTGACCAGAACCTAGGCGCCTCGTCACAGCCTGAGAAACTAGCTAATCCTGAAGACAGAAAAATAAGCCTACCTTGCCTCAGAGAAATTCCCCAAAGGAAAAGGCAGCCCCCCACATATAATGACTGTGAGTAAGATGAAAACACAAACATAGAGATGAAACAGATTTAGCAAAGTGAGGCCCGACTAGCTGAACAGAACGAGGATAGGGAAGATAACTTTGCGGTCAGCACAAAAACCTATAAAAACCACGCAGAGGGGACAAAAAGACCCTCCGCACCGACTAACGGTACGGAGGTGGTCCCTCTGCGTCTCAGAGCTTCCAGCAGGCGAGAAAAACCAATTAAGCAAGCTGGACAGAAAAATAGCAACAAAATAACATAAGCAAAACTTAGCTTTGCAGAGCAGCAGGCCACAGGAATGATCCAGGGAAAAAATAAGTCCCACACTGAAACATTGACAGGAAGCATAGATCAAAGCATCAGGTGGAGTTAAGTAGAGAAGAAGCTAACGAGCTCACCAGATCACCTGAGGGAGGAAACTCAGAAGCTGCAGTACCACTTTCCTCCACAAACGGAAGATCCCAGAGAGAATCAGCCGAAGTACCACTTGTGACCACAGGAGTGAACTCTGCCACAGAATTCACAACACACATCACCGGAATCACCATCAGTACATGAATGCAGCACCAGAACCATCATCAGTACATGAATAGGGCACCAGAAACACGTGATCAGTGCATGTAGTGGGATGAGATATATGTGCACTCATCCCCAGCATTTCAGTTACATGTCTTATGATTGTACCGGTACATAAACAATAGTTTCTTCTTGTGGACAGGGTTATCTTCTGATTATTTATTCAAGCCCTGAATACCAATCCTTGGGGTAGCTCTTTGACATCTAATCTATCCTCCTCTACTGTGTAAGAGTTTCTTGATCTCAAGATTTCCACAATAAGTAATCAATCAGGTGACCATT
Source organism: Ranitomeya imitator (assembly GCF_032444005.1). NCBI lineage: Eukaryota > Metazoa > Chordata > Amphibia > Anura > Dendrobatidae > Ranitomeya > Ranitomeya imitator. The sequence continues at coordinate 688,471,350 of NC_091286.1, read as the reverse complement.
TTATTCCAGACACCAACTACTTTGTACAGTCTCTTGCAACTGTATTGGCATCATAGATAGAGGGGAGAAGGAGGATTCAAACTTTTTTATTTTCAGGCTTTTTTGGTTTGTTCTTTTATAATCTTTTATGGTTTTTATGCATTTTTATTAGCCCCTCCCAGTGATCGCCTGAGCAATACACTGCGATGCTGTACTATTACAGCTTCATAGGAGCAGTAACATGGTCGACGGGCATTGGAAGCCGATCCCCAGCGCCATTCCTAAATGTCACTGTCATAATAAACGGTGGCAACCAGAACTTGCTCCGATCGCAGCAGTTGCACATGGATGTTGGCTGTATAACACAGACAGCACCGGCTGCACTGTATATGGCAGGCTCCACTCCTGAGCCCGCTCCATACCATAAGTGCGCATATCCCTTGCAATGGTGCGGTGGATTCAGATGGGTCTGTAGTTAGTGTTAGGTCGGGGGTCTGTCCTAAATAACTGGACGCTTCAACTTCTCTCAAAACTTACAAAAGTTAATATATAGCCCAAGATCCAGATCCATGCGACAGTGGAAATGTCGCATCACAAAGATGATGAATGGCAGACCCAAGTAAGGCAGCGGAGTGGGGGGTCTGCCAGGGATGTGGGGTCAGTCTTCCAGATGGTCACGCAGCTGCAGGTGCGTTACAATGGAGCGCTCTGGTCACTGGACTGTAACAAACTGCACACCTCCAGGATCAAAGGAGGAAGGAACCATTCACTGACAGCAAGCAGAGAGTGTGAACATGGCAACTGTCACAGAGAGTAGATTGGGACGGTAAAAGGGCTAGTGCCCCCGAAAATCTGCCGTGTGTGACGGGGGAGCAGCGATCACGGGGATCGGGGAGGTTTCTGCACTTCCAGTTGGGTCCTCTGTGTTCAAAGTGGCTGATAACAGAGAACAATAGCTGTGATCCACCTGTCCTGGTCTAGGCTGGAAGTGACTGATATCAGAGAACAATAGATTGCATTCATCTATCATACAGCCGCTCTCTGATTGGCTGATAACAGGGAGTAATAGATGGCCCAGAAAATGATGGGCTGAAGCTTTACAGTCACTGAGCAATGTGGTCGGGGGTCCGCACTGAGCATGAGGTCACTTTTCTGCTGTGCTATATGTGATCGGGGGTCCGCACTGAGCATGAGGTCACTTTTCTGCTGTGTTATATGTGGTCGGGGGTCCGCACTGAGCATGAGGTCACTTTTCTGCTGTGTTATATGTGGTCGGGGGTCCGCACTGAGCATGAGGTCACTTTTCTGCTGTGCTATATGTGGTCGGGGGTCCGCACTGAGCATGAGGTCACTTTTCTGCGGTGCTATATGTGGTCGGGGGTCCGCACTGAGCATAAGGTCACTTTTCTGCGGTGTTATATGTGGTCGGGGGTCCGCACTGAGCATGAGGTCACTTTTCTGCTGTGTTATATGTGGTCGGGGGTCCGCACTGAGCATGAGGTCACTTTTCTGCTGTGTTATATGTGGTCGGGGGTCCGCACTGAGCATGAGGTCACTTTTCTGCTGTGTTATATGTGGTCGGGGGTCCGCACTGAGCATAAGGTCACTTTTCTGCGGTGCTATATGTGGTCGGGGGTCCGCACTGAGCATGAGGTCACTTTTCTGCGGTGCTATAGGTGGTCGGGGGTCCGCACTGAGCATAAGGTCACTTTTCTGCGGTGTTATATGTGGTCGGGGGTCCGCACTGAGCATGAGGTCACTTTTCTGCGGTGTTATATGTGGTCGGGGGTCCGCACTGAGCATGAGGTCACTTTTCTGCTGTGTTATATGTGGTCGGGGGTCCGCACTGAGCAAGAGGTCACTTTTCTGCTGTGTTATATGTGGTCGGGGGTCTGCACTGAGCATGAGGTCACTTTTCTGCGGTGCTGTATGTGGTCGGGGGTCCGCACTGAGCATGAGGTCACTTTTCTGCGGTGTTATATGTGGTCGGGGGTCCGCACTGAGCATGAGGTCACTTTTCTGCTGTGTTATATGTGGTCGGGGGTCCGCACTGAGCATGAGGTCACTTTTCTGCTGTGTTATATGTGGTCGGGGGTCCGCACTGAGCATGAGGTCACTTTTCTGCGGTGCTGTATGTGGTCGGGGGTCCGCACTGAGCATGAGGTCACTTTTCTGCTGTGTTATATGTGGTCGGGGGTCCGCACTGAGCATAAGGTCGCTTTTCTGCTGTGTTATATGTGGTCGGGGGTCTGCACTGAGCATGAGGTCGCTTTTCTGCTGTGCTATATGTGGTCGGGGGTCCGCACTGAGCATGAGGTCACTTTTCTGCTGTGTTATATGTGGTCGGGGGTCTGCACTGAGCATGAGGTCACTTTTCTGCTGTGTTATATGTGGTCGGGGGTCTGCACTGAGCATGAGGTCACTTTTCTGCTGTGTTATATGTGGTCGGGGGTCCGCACTGAGCATGAGGTCACTTTTCTGCGGTGCTATATGTGGTCGGGGGTCTGCACTGAGCATGAGGTCACTTTTCTGCTGTATTATATGTGGTCAGGGGTCCGCACTGAGCATGAGGTCACTTTTCTGCTGTGTTATATGTGGTCGGGGGTCCGCACTGAGCATGAGGTCACTTTTCTGCGGTGCTATATGTGGTCGGGGGTCCGCACTGAGCATGAGGTCACTTTTCTGCTGTGTTATATGTGGTCGGGGGTCCGCTCTGAGCATGAGGTCACTTTTCTGCTGTGCTATATGTGGTCGGGGGTCTGCACTGAGCATGAGGTCACTTTTCTGCTGTGTTATATGTGGTCGGGGGTCCGCACTGAGCATGAGGTCACTTTTCTGCTGTGTTATATGTGGTCGGGGGTCCGCACTGAGCATGAGGTCACTTTTCTGCTGTGTTATATGTGGTCGGGGGTCCGCACTGAGCATGAGGTCACTTTTCTGCTGTGTTATATGTGGTCGGGGGTCCGCACTGAGCATGAGGTCACTTTTCTGCTGTGTTATATGTGGTCGGGGGTCCGCACTGAGCATGAGGTCACTTTTCTGCTGTGTTATATGTGGTCGGGGGTCCGCACTGAGCATGAGGTCACTTTTCTGCGGTGCTATATGTGGTCGGGGGTCCGCACTGAGCATGAGGTCACTTTTCTGCTGTGTTATATGTGGTCGGGGGTCCGCACTGAGCATGAGGTCACTTTTCTGCGGTGCTATATGTGGTCGGGGGTCCGCACTGAGCATGAAGTCACTTTTCTGCTGTGCTATATGTGGTCGGGGGTCCGCACTGAGCATGAGGTCACTTTTCTGCTGTATGTGGTCGGGGGTCCGCACTGAGCATGAGGTCGCTTTTCTGCTGTGTTATATGTGGTCGGGGGTCCGCACTGAGCATGAGGTCACTTTTCTGCGGTGCTGTATGTGGTCGGGGGTCCGCACTGAGCATGAGGTCACTTTTCTGCGGTGTTATATGTGGTCGGGGGTCCGCACTGAGCATGAGGTCACTTTTCTGCTGTATGTGGTCGGGGGTCCGCACTGAGCATGAGGTCACTTTTCTGCTGTGTTATATGTGGTCGGGGGTCCGCACTGAGCATGAGGTCACTTTTCTGCGGTGCTGTATGTGGTCGGGGGTCCGCACTGAGCATGAGGTCACTTTTCTGCTGTGTTATATGTGGTCGGGGGTCCGCACTGAGCATAAGGTCACTTTTCTGCTGTGTTATATGTGGTCGGGGGTCTGCAATGAGCATGAGGTCACTTTTCTGCTGTGTTATATGTGGTCGGGGGTCCGCACTGAGCATGAGGTCACTTTTCTGCGGTGCTATATGTGGTCGGGGGTCCGCACTGAGCATGAGGTCACTTTTCTGCTGTGTTATATGTGGTCGGGGGTCCGCACTGAGCATGAGGTCACTTTTCTGCTGTGTTATATGTGGTCGGGGGTCTGCAATGAGCATGAGGTCACTTTTCTGCTGTGTTATATGTGGTCGGGGGTCCGCACTGAGCATGAGGTCACTTTTCTGCGGTGCTATATGTGGTCGGGGGTCCGCACTGAGCATGAGGTCACTTTTCTGCGGTGCTGTATGTGGTCGGGGGTCCGCACTGAGCATGAGGTCACTTTTCTGCGGTGCTATATGTGGTCGGGGGTCCGCACTGAGCATGAGGTCACATTTCTGCTGTGTTATATGTGGTCGGGGGTCCGCACTGAGCATGAGGTCACTTTTCTGCGGTGCTATATGTGGTCGGGGGTCCGCACTGAGCATGAGGTCACTTTTCTGCGGTGCTATATGTGGTCGGGGGTCCGCACTGAGCATGAGGTCACATTTCTGCGGTGTTATATGTGGTCGGGGGTCTGCACTGAGCATGAGGTCGCTTTTCTGCTGTGTTATATGTGGTCGGGGGTCTGCACTGAGCATGAGGTCGCTTTTCTGCTGTGCTATATGTGGTCGGGGGTCCGCACTGAGCATGAGGTCGCTTTTCTGCTGTGTTATATGTGGTCGGGGGTCTGCACTGAGCATGAGGTCGCTTTTCTGCTGTGCTATATGTGGTCGGGGGTCCGCACTGAGCATGAGGTCACTTTTCTGCTGTGTTATATGTGGTCGGGGGTCTGCACTGAGCATGAGGTCACTTTTCTGCTGTGCTATATGTGGTCGGGGGTCCGCACTGAGCATGAGGTCGCTTTTCTGCTGTGTTATATGTGGTCGGGGGTCTGCACTGAGCATGAGGTCGCTTTTCTGCTGTGCTATATGTGGTCGGGGGTCCGCACTGAGCATGAGGTCACTTTTCTGCTGTGTTATATGTGGTCGGGGGTCTGCACTGAGCATGAGGTCACTTTTCTGCTGTGCTATATGTGGTCGGGGGTCCGCACTGAGCATGAGGTCACTTTTCTGCTGTGTTATATGTGGTCGGGGGTCCGCACTGAGCATGAGGTCACTTTTCTGCGGTGCTATATGTGGTCGGGGGTCCGCACTGAGCATGAGGTCACTTTTCTGCTGTGTTATATGTGGTCGGGGGTCCGCTCTGAGCATGAGGTCACTTTTCTGCTGTGCTATATGTGGTCGGGGGTCCGCACTGAGCATGAGGTCACTTTTCTGCTGTGTTATATGTGGTCGGGGGTCCGCACTGAGCATGAGGTCACTTTTCTGCTGTGTTATATGTGGTCGGGGGTCCGCACTGAGCATGAGGTCACTTTTCTGCTGTGTTATATGTGGTCGGGGGTCCGCACTGAGCATGAGGTCACTTTTCTGCTGTGCTATATGTGGTCGGGGGTCCGCACTGAGCATGAGGTCACTTTTCTGCTGTGTTATATGTGGTCGGGGGTCCGCACTGAGCATGAGGTCACTTTTCTGCTGTGTTATATGTGGTCGGGGGTCCGAACTGAGCATGAGGTCACTTTTCTGCGGTGCTATATGTGGTCGGGGGTCCGCACTGAGCATGAGGTCACTTTTCTGCTGTGTTATATGTGGTCGGGGGTCCGCACTGAGCATGAGGTCACTTTTCTGCTGTGTTATATGTGGTCGGGGGTCCGCACTGAGCATGAGGTCACTTTTCTGCTGTGTTATATGTGGTCGGGGGTCCGCACTGAGCATGAGGTCACTTTTCTGCGGTGCTATATGTGGTCGGGGGTCCGCACTGAGCATGAGGTCACTTTTCTGCTGTGTTATATGTGGTCGGGGGTCCGCACTGAGCATGAGGTCACTTTTCTGCGGTGTTATATGTGGTCGGGGGTCCGCACTGAGCATGAGGTCACTTTTCTGCGGTGCTATATGTGGTCGGGGGTCCGCACTGAGCATGAAGTCACTTTTCTGCTGTGCTATATGTGGTCGGGGGTCCGCGCTGAGCATGAGGTCACTTTTCTGCGGTGTTATATGTGGTCGGGGGTCCGCACTGAGCATGAGGTCACTTTTCTGCTGTATGTGGTCGGGGGTCCGCACTGAGCATGAGGTCACTTTTCTGCTGTGTTATATGTGGTCGGGGGTCCACACTGAGCATGAGGTCACTTTTCTGCTGTGTTATATGTGGTCGGGGGTCCGCACTGAGCATGAGGTCGCTTTTCTGCTGTGTTATATGTGGTCGGGGGTCCGCACTGAGCATGAGGTCACTTTTCTGCGGTGCTATATGTGGTCGGGGGTCCGCACTGAGCATGAGGTCACTTTTCTGCGGTGCTATATGTGGTCGGGGGTCCGCACTGAGCATGAGGTCACTTTTCTGCGGTGTTATATGTGGTCGGGGGTCCGCACTGAGCATGAGGTCACTTTTCTGCGGTGCTATATGTGGTCGGGGGTCCGCACTGAGCATGAGGTCGCTTTTCTGCTGTGTTATATGTGGTCGGGGGTCCGCACTGAGCATGAGGTCACTTTTCTGCTGTGTTATATGTGGTCGGGGGTCTGCACTGAGCATGAGGTCACTTTTCTGCGGTGTTATATGTGGTCGGGGGTCCGCACTGAGCATGAGGTCACTTTTCTGCGGTGTTATATGTGGTCGGGGGTCCGCACTGAGCATGAGGTCACTTTTCTGCTGTATGTGGTCGGGGGTCCGCACTGAGCATGAGGTCACTTTTCTGCTGTGTTATATGTGGTCGGGGGTCCGCACTGAGCATAAGGTCACTTTTCTGCGGTGCTGTATGTGGTCGGGGGTCCGCACTGAGCATGAGGTCACTTTTCTGCTGTGTTATATGTGGTCGGGGGTCCGCACTGAGCATGAGGTCACTTTTCTGCGGTGCTGTATGTGGTTGGGGGTCCGCACTGAGCATGAGGTCACTTTTCTGCTGTGTTATATGTGGTCGGGGGTCCGCACTGAGCATGAGGTCACTTTTCTGCTGTGTTATATGTGGTCGGGGGTCCGCTCTGAGCATGAGGTCACTTTTCTGCTGTGTTATATGTGGTCGGGGGTCTGCACTGAGCATGAGGTCGCTTTTCTGCTGTGCTATATGTGGTCGGGGGTCCGCACTGAGCATGAGGTCTCTTTTCTGCTGTGTTATATGTGGTCGGGGGTCCGCACTGAGCATGAGGTCACTTTTCTGCTGTGTTATATGTGGTCGGGGGTCTGCACTGAGCATGAGGTCACTTTTCTGCTGTGCTATATGTGGTCGGGGGTCCGCACTGAGCATGAGGTCACTTTTCTGCTGTGTTATATGTGGTCGGGGGTCCGCTCTGAGCATGAGGTCACTTTTCTGCTGTGCTATATGTGGTCGGGGGTCTGCACTGAGCATGAGGTCACTTTTCTGCTGTGTTATATGTGGTCGGGGGTCCGCACTGAGCATGAGGTCACTTTTCTGCTGTGTTATATGTGGTCGGGGGTCCGAACTGAGCATGAGGTCACTTTTCTGCGGTGCTATATGTGGTCGGGGGTCCGCACTGAGCATGAGGTCACTTTTCTGCTGTGTTATATGTGGTCGGGGGTCCGCACTGAGCATGAGGTCACTTTTCTGCTGTGTTATATGTGGTCGGGGGTCCGCTCTGAGCATGAGGTCACTTTTCTGCTGTGCTATATGTGGTCGGGGGTCTGCACTGAGCATGAGGTCACTTTTCTGCTGTGTTATATGTGGTCGGGGGTCCGAACTGAGCATGAGGTCACTTTTCTGCGGTGCTATATGTGGTCGGGGGTCCGCACTGAGCATGAGGTCACTTTTCTGCTGTGTTATATGTGGTCGGGGGTCCGCACTGAGCATGAGGTCACTTTTCTGCTGTGTTATATGTGGTCGGGGGTCCGCTCTGAGCATGAGGTCACTTTTCTGCTGTGCTATATGTGGTCGGGGGTCCGCACTGAGCATGAGGTCACTTTTCTGCTGTGTTATATGTGGTCGGGGGTCTGCACTGAGCATGAGGTCACTTTTCTGCTGTGTTATATGTGGTCGGGGGTCCGCACTGAGCATGAGGTCACTTTTCTGCTGTGTTATATGTGGTCGGGGGTCCGAACTGAGCATGAGGTCACTTTTCTGTGGTGCTATATGTGGTCGGGGGTCCGCACTGAGCATGAGGTCACTTTTCTGCTGTGTTATATGTGGTCGGGGGTCCGCACTGAGCATGAGGTCGCTTTTCTGCGGTGCTATATGTGGTCGGGGGTCCGCACTGAGCATGAGGTCACTTTTCTGCGGTGCTATATGTGGTCGGGGGTCCGCACTGAGCATGAGGTCACTTTTCTGCTGTGTTATATGTGGTCGGGGGTCCGCACTGAGCATGAGGTCACTTTTCTGCTGTGTTATATGTGGTCGGGGGTCCGCACTGAGCATGAGGTCACTTTTCTGCTGTGTTATATGTGGTCGGGGGTCCGCACTGAGCATGAGGTCACTTTTCTGCGGTGCTATATGTGGTCGGGGGTCCGCACTGAGCATGAGGTCACTTTTCTGCTGTGTTATATGTGGTCGGGGGTCCGCACTGAGCATGAGGTCACTTTTCTGCGGTGCTATATGTGGTCGGGGGTCCGCACTGAGCATGAAGTCACTTTTCTGCTGTGCTATATGTGGTCGGGGGTCCGCGCTGAGCATGAGGTCACTTTTCTGCGGTGTTATATGTGGTCGGGGGTCCGCACTGAGCATGAGGTCACTTTTCTGCTGTATGTGGTCGGGGGTCCGCACTGAGCATGAGGTCACTTTTCTGCTGTGTTATATGTGGTCGAGGGTCCGCACTGAGCATGAGGTCACTTTTCTGCGGTGCTATATGTGGTCGGGGGTCCGCACTGAGCATGAGGTCACTTTTCTGCGGTGCTATATGTGGTCGGGGGTCCGCACTGAGCATGAGGTCACATTTCTGCGGTGTTATATGTGGTCGGGGGTCCGCACTGAGCATGAGGTCACTTTTCTGCGGTGCTATATGTGGTCGGGGGTCCGCACTGAGCATGAGGTCACTTTTCTGCTGTGTTATATGTGGTCGGGGGTCCGCACTGAGCATGAGGTCACTTTTCTGCTGTGTTATATGTGGTCGGGGGTCCGCACTGAGCATGAGGTCACTTTTCTGCGGTGTTATATGTGGTCGGGGGTCCGCACTGAGTATGAGGTCACTTTTCTGCGGTGCTATATGTGGTTGGGGGTCCGCACTGAGCATGAGGTCACTTTTCTGCGGTGCTGTATGTGGTCGGGGGTCCGCACTGAGCATGAGGTCACTTTTCTGCTGTGTTATATGTGGTCAGGGGTCTGCACTGAGCATGAGGTCACTTTTCTGCGGTGCTATATGTGGTCGGGGGTCTGCACTGAGCATGAGGTCACTTTTCTGCTGTGTTATATGTGGTCGGGGGTCCGCACTGAGCATGAGGTCACTTTTCTGCTGTGTTATATGTGGTCGGGGGTCTGCACTGAGCATGAGGTCACTTTTCTGCTGTGTTATATGTGGTCGGGGGTCCGCACTGAGCATGAGGTCACTTTTCTGCTGTTATATGTGGTCGGGGGTCCGCACTGAGCATGAGGTCACTTTTCTGCGGTGCTATATGTGGTTGGGGGTCCGCACTGAGCATGAGGTCACTTTTCTGCGGTGCTATATGTGGTCGGGGGTCTGCACTGAGCATGAGGTCACTTTTCTGCGGTGCTATATGTGGTCGGGGGTCCGCACTGAGCATGAGGTCACTTTTCTGCGGTGCTATATGTGGTCGGGGGTCCGCACTGAGCATGAGGTCACTTTTCTGCGGTGTTATATGTGGTCGGGGGTCCGCACTGAGCATGAGGTCACTTTTCTGCTGTGCTATATGTGGTCGGGGGTCCGCACTGAGCATGAGGTCACTTTTCTGCGGTGCTGTATGTGGTCGGGGGTCCGCACTGAGCATGAGGTCACTTTTCTGCTGTGTTATATGTGGTCGGGGGTCCGCACTGAGCATGAGGTCACTTTTCTGCGGTGTTTTATGTGGTCGGGGGTCCGCACTGAGCATGAGGTCACTTTTCTATGGTGCTATATGTGGTCGGGGGTCTGCACTGAGCATGAGGTCACTTTTCTGCGGTGTTATATGTGGTCGGGGGTCCGCACTGAGCATGAGGTCACTTTTCTGCTGTGCTATATGTGGTCGGGGGTCCGCACTGAGCATGAGGTCACTTTTCTGCGGTGCTATATGTGGTCGGGGGTCCGCACTGAGCATGAGGTCACTTTTCTGCGGTGTTATATATGGTCGGGGGTCCGCACTGAGCATGAGGTCACTTTTCTGCTGTGCTATATGTGGTCGGGGGTCCGCACTGAGCATGAGGTCACTTTTCTGCGGTGCTATATGTGGTCGGGGGTCCGCACTGAGCATGAGGTCACTTTTCTGCGGTGCTATATGTGGTCGGGGGTCCGCACTGAGCATGAGGTCACTTTTCTGCTGTGTTATATGTGGTCAGGGGTCTGCACTGAGCATGAGGTCACTTTTCTGCGGTGTTATATGTGGTCGGGGGTCCGCACTGAGCATGAGGTCACTTTTCTGCGGTGTTATATGTGGTCGGGGGTCCGCACTGAGCATGAGGTCACTTTTCTGCGGTGCTATATGTGGTTGGGCGTCCGCACTGAGCATGAGGTCACTTTTCTGCTGTGCTATATGTGGTCGGGGGTCCGCACTGAGCATGAGGTCACTTTTCTGCTGTGCTATATGTGGTCGGGGGTCCGCACTGAGCATGAGGTCACTTTTCTGCGGTGCTATATGTGATCGGGGGTCCGCACTGAGCATGAGGTCACTTTTCTGCGGTGTTATATGTGGTCGGGGGTCCGCACTGAGCATGAGGTCACTTTTCTGCGGTGTTATATGTGATCGGGGGTCCGCACTGAGCATGAGGTCACTTTTCTGCTGTGTTATATGTGGTCGGGGGTCCGCACTGAGCATCAGGTCACTTTTCTGCGGTGCTATATGTGGTCGGGGGTCCGCACTGAGCATCAGGTCACTTTTCTGCGGTGCTATATGTGGTCGGGGGTCCGCACTGAGCATGAGGTCACATTTCTGCGGTGTTATATGTGGTCGGGGGTCCGCACTGAGCATGAGGTCACTTTTCTGCGGTGCTATATGTGGTCGGGGGTCCGCACTGAGCATGAGGTCACTTTTCTGCTGTGTTATATGTGGTCGGGGGTCCGCACTGAGCATGAGGTCACTTTTCTGCTGTGTTATATGTGGTCGGGGGTCCGCACTGAGCATGAGGTCACTTTTCTGCGGTGTTATATGTGGTCGGGGGTCCGCACTGAGTATGAGGTCACTTTTCTGCGGTGCTATATGTGGTTGGGGGTCCGCACTGAGCATGAGGTCACTTTTCTGCGGTGCTATATGTGGTTGGGGGTCCGCACTGAGCATGAGGTCACTTTTCTGCTGTGCTATATGTGGTCGGGGGTCCGCACTGAGCATGAGGTCACTTTTCTGCGGTGCTATATGTGGTCGGGGGTCCGCACTGAGCATGAGGTCACTTTTCTGCGGTGCTATATGTGGTCGGGGGTCCGCACTGAGCATGAGGTCACTTTTCTGCGGTGCTGTATGTGGTCGGGGGTCCGCACTGAGCATGAGGTCACTTTTCTGCTGTGTTATATGTGGTCAGGGGTCTGCACTGAGCATGAGGTCACTTTTCTGCGGTGCTATATGTGGTCGGGGGTCTGCACTGAGCATGAGGTCACTTTTCTGCTGTGTTATATGTGGTCGGGGGTCCGCACTGAGCATGAGGTCACTTTTCTGCTGTGTTATATGTGGTCGGGGGTCTGCACTGAGCATGAGGTCACTTTTCTGCTGTGTTATATGTGGTCGGGGGTCCGCACTGAGCATGAGGTCACTTTTCTGCTGTTATATGTGATCGGGGGTCCGCACTGAGCATGAGGTCACTTTTCTGCGGTGCTATATGTGGTTGGGGGTCCGCACTGAGCATGAGGTCACTTTTCTGCGGTGCTATATGTGGTCGGGGGTCTGCACTGAGCATGAGGTCACTTTTCTGCGGTGCTATATGTGGTCGGGGGTCCGCACTGAGCATGAGGTCACTTTTCTGCGGTGCTATATGTGGTCGGGGGTCCGCACTGAGCATGAGGTCACTTTTCTGCGGTGTTATATGTGGTCGGGGGTCCGCACTGAGCATGAGGTCACTTTTCTGCTGTGCTATATGTGGTCGGGGGTCCGCACTGAGCATGAGGTCACTTTTCTGCGGTGCTGTATGTGGTCGGGGGTCCGCACTGAGCATGAGGTCACTTTTCTGCTGTGTTATATGTGGTCGGGGGTCCGCACTGAGCATGAGGTCACTTTTCTGCGGTGTTTTATGTGGTCGGGGGTCCGCACTGAGCATGAGGTCACTTTTCTACGGTGCTATATGTGGTCGGGGGTCTGCACTGAGCATGAGGTCACTTTTCTGCGGTGTTATATGTGGTCGGGGGTCCGCACTGAGCATGAGGTCACTTTTCTGCTGTGCTATATGTGGTCGGGGGTCCGCACTGAGCATGAGGTCACTTTTCTGCGGTGCTATATGTGGTCGGGGGTCCGCACTGAGCATGAGGTCACTTTTCTGCGGTGTTATATATGGTCGGGGGTCCGCACTGAGCATGAGGTCACTTTTCTGCTGTGCTATATGTGGTCGGGGGTCCGCACTGAGCATGAGGTCACTTTTCTGCGGTGCTATATGTGGTCGGGGGTCCGCACTGAGCATGAGGTCACTTTTCTGCGGTGCTATATGTGGTCGGGGGTCCGCACTGAGCATGAGGTCACTTTTCTGCTGTGTTATATGTGGTCAGGGGTCTGCACTGAGCATGAGGTCACTTTTCTGCGGTGTTATATGTGGTCGGGGGTCCGCACTGAGCATGAGGTCACTTTTCTGCGGTGTTATATGTGGTCGGGGGTCCGCACTGAGCATGAGGTCACTTTTCTGCGGTGCTATATGTGGTTGGGCGTCCGCACTGAGCATGAGGTCACTTTTCTGCTGTGCTATATGTGGTCGGGGGTCCGCACTGAGCATGAGGTCACTTTTCTGCTGTGCTATATGTGGTCGGGGGTCCGCACTGAGCATGAGGTCACTTTTCTGCGGTGCTATATGTGATCGGGGGTCCGCACTGAGCATGAGGTCACTTTTCTGCGGTGTTATATGTGGTCGGGGGTCCGCACTGAGCATGAGGTCACTTTTCTGCGGTGTTATATGTGATCGGGGGTCCGCACTGAGCATGAGGTCACTTTTCTGCTGTGTTATATGTGGTCGGGGGTCCGCACTGAGCATCAGGTCACTTTTCTGCGGTGCTATATGTGGTCGGGGGTCCGCACTGAGCATCAGGTCACTTTTCTGCGGTGCTATATGTGGTTGGGCGTCCGCACTGAGCATGAGGTCACTTTTCTGCGGTGCTATATGTGATCGGGGGTCCGCACTGAGCATGAGGTCACTTTTCTGCGGTGTTATATGTGGTCGGGGGTCCGCACTGAGCATGAGGTCACTTTTCTGCGGTGTTATATGTGATCGGGGGTCCGCACTGAGCATGAGGTCACTTTTCTGCTGTGTTATATGTGGTCGGGGGTCCGCACTGAGCATGAGGTCACTTTTCTGCTGTGTTATATGTGGTCGGGGGTCCGCACTGAGCATGAGGTCACTTTTCTGCGGTGCTATATGTGGTCGGGGGTCTGCACTGAGCATGAGGTCACTTTTCTGCGGTGCTATATGTGGTCGGGGGTCCGCACTGAGCATGAGGTCACTTTTCTGCTGTGCTATATGTGGTCGGGGGTCTGCACTGAGCATGAGGTCACTTTTCTGCTGTGTTATATGTGGTCGGGGGTCCGCACTGAGCATGAGGTCACTTTTCTGCTGTGCTATATGTGGTCGGGGGTCCGCACTGAGCATGAGGTCACTTTTCTGCTGTGCTATATGTGGTCGGGGGTCCGCACTGAGCATGAGGTCACTTTTCTGCTGTGTTATATGTGGTCGGGGGTCCGCACTGAGCATGAGGTCACTTTTCTGCTGTGCTATATGTGGTCGGGGGTCCGCACTGAGCATGAGGTCACTTTTCTGCTGTGCTATATGTGGTCGGGGGTCCGCACTGAGCATGAGGTCACTTTTCTGCTGTGCTATATGTGGTCGGGGGTCCGCACTGAGCATGAGGTCACTTTTCTGCTGTGCTATATGTGGTCGGGGGTCCGCACTGAGCATGAGGTCACTTTTCTGCTGTGCTATATGTGGTCGGGGGTCCTCACTGAGCATGAGGTCACTTTTCTGCTGTGCTATATGTGGTCGGGGGTCCGCACTGAGCATGAGGTCACTTTTCTGCTGTGCTATATGTGGTCGGGGGTCCGCGCTGAGCATGAGGTCACTTTTCTGCGGTGTTATATGTGGTCGGGGGTCCGCACTGAGCATGAGGTCACTTTTCTGCTGTATGTGGTCGGGGGTCCGCACTGAGCATGAGGTCACTTTTCTGCTGTGTTATATGTGGTCGGGGGTCCGCACTGAGCATGAGGTCGCTTTTCTGCTGTGTTATATGTGGTCGGGGGTCCGCACTGAGCATGAGGTCACTTTTCTGCGGTGCTATATGTGGTCGGGGGTCCGCACTGAGCATGAGGTCACTTTTCTGCGGTGCTATATGTGGTCGGGGGTCCGCACTGAGCATGAGGTCACTTTTCTGCGGTATTATATGTGGTCGGGGGTCCGCACTGAGCATGAGGTCACTTTTCTGCGGTGCTATATGTGGTCGGGGGTCCGCACTGAGCATGAGGTCACTTTTCTGCTGTGTTATATGTGGTCGGGGGTCCGCACTGAGCATGAGGTCACTTTTCTGCTGTGTTATATGTGGTCGGGGGTCCGCACTGAGCATGAGGTCACTTTTCTGCGGTGTTATATGTGGTCGGGGGTCCGCACTGAGCATGAGGTCACTTTTCTGCGGTGTTATATGTGGTCGGGGGTCCGCACTGAGCATGAGGTCACTTTTCTGCGGTATTATATGTGGTCGGGGGTCCGCACTGAGCATGAGGTCACTTTTCTGCGGTGCTATATGTGGTCGGGGGTCCGCACTGAGCATGAGGTCACTTTTCTGCTGTGTTATATGTGGTCGGGGGTCCGCACTGAGCATGAGGTCACTTTTCTGCTGTGTTATATGTGGTCGGGGGTCCGCACTGAGCATGAGGTCACTTTTCTGCGGTGTTATATGTGGTCGGGGGTCCGCACTGAGCATGAGGTCACTTTTCTGCGGTGTTATATGTGGTCGGGGGTCCGCACTGAGCATGAGGTCACTTTTCTGCGGTGCTATATGTGGTCGGGGGTCCGCACTGAGCATGAGGTCACTTTTCTGCGGTGCTATATGTGGTCGGGGGTCCGCACTGAGCATGAGGTCACTTTTCTGCGGTATTATATGTGGTCGGGGGTCCGCACTGAGCATGAGGTCACTTTTCTGCGGTGCTATATGTGGTCGGGGGTCCGCACTGAGCATGAGGTCACTTTTCTGCTGTGTTATATGTGGTCGGGGGTCCGCACTGAGCATGAGGTCACTTTTCTGCTGTGTTATATGTGGTCGGGGGTCCGCACTGAGCATGAGGTCACTTTTCTGCGGTGTTATATGTGGTCGGGGGTCCGCACTGAGCATGAGGTCACTTTTCTGCTGTGTTATATGTGGTCGGGGGTCCGCACTGAGCATGAGGTCACTTTTCTGCGGTGCTATATGTGGTCGGGGGTCCGCACTGAGCATGAGGTCACTTTTCTGCTGTGTTATATGTGGTCAGGGGTCCGCACTGAGCATGAGGTCACTTTTCTGCGGTGCTATATGTGGTCGGGGGTCCGCACTGAGCATGAGGTCACTTTTCTGCGGTGCTATATGTGGTCGGGGGTCTGCACTGAGCATGAGGTCACTTTTCTGCGGTGTTATATGTGGTCGGGGGTCCGCACTGAGCATGAGGTCACTTTTCTGCTGTGCTATATGTGGTCGGGGGTCTGCACTGAGCATGAGGTCACTTTTCTGCTGTGCTGTATGTGGTCGGGGGTCCGCACTGAGCATGAGGTCACTTTTCTGCTGTATTATATGTGGCCGGGGGTCCGCACTGAGCATGAGGTCACTTTTCTGCTGTGTTATATGTGGTCGGGGGTCCGCACTGAGCAAGAGGTCACTTTTCTGCAGTGTTATATGTGGTCGGGGGTCCGCACTGAGCATGAGGTCACTTTTCTGCTGTGTTATATGTGGTCGGGGGTCCGCACTGAGCATGAGGTCGCTTTTCTGCTGTGTTATATGTGGTCGGGGGTCCGCACTGAGCATGAGGTCACTTTTCTGCGGTGCTATATGTGGTCGGGGGTCCGCACTGAGCATGAGGTCACTTTTCTGCTGTGTTATATGTGGTCGGGGGTCCGCACTGAGCATGAGGTCACTTTTCTGCTGTGTTATATGTGGTCGGGGGTCCGCACTGAGCATGAGGTCACTTTTCTGCTGTATTATATGTGATTGGGGGTCCGCACTGAGCATGAGGTCACTTTTCTGCTGTGTTATATGTGGTCGGGGGTCTGCACTGAGCATGAGGTCACTTTTCTGCTGTGTTATATGAGGTCGGGGGTCCGCACTGAGCATGAGGTCACTTTTCTGCTGTGTTATATGTGGTCGGGGGTCCGCACTGAGCATGAGGTCGCTTTTCTGCTGTGTTATATGTGGTCGGGGGTCCGCACTGAGCATGAGGTCACTTTTCTGCGGTGCTATATGTGGTCGGGGGTCCGCACTGAGCATGAGGTCACTTTTCTGCTGTGTTATATGTGGTCGGGGGTCCGCACTGAGCATGAGGTCACTTTTCTGCTGTATGTGGTCGGGGGTCCGCACTGAGCATGAGGTCACTTTTCTGCTGTGTTATATGTGGTCGGGGGTCCGCACTGAGCATGAGGTCACTTTTCTGCTGTGTTATATGTGGTCGGGGGTCCGCACTGAGCATGAGGTCACTTTTCTGCTGTGTTATATGTGGTCGGGGGTCCGCACTGAGCATGAGGTCACTTTTCTGCGGTGCTATATGTGGTCGGGGGTCCGCACTGAGCATGAGGTCACTTTTCTGCTGTGTTATATGTGGTCAGGGGTCTGCACTGAGCATGAGGTCACTTTTCTGCGGTGCTATATGTGGTCGGGGGTCCGCACTGAGCATGAGGTCACTTTTCTGCTGTGTTATATGTGGTCGGGGGTCCGCACTGAGCATGAGGTCACTTTTCTGCGGTGCTATATGTGGTCGGGGGTCCGCACTGAGCATGAGGTCACTTTTCTGCTGTGTTATCTGTGGTCGGGGGTCCGCACTGAGCATGAGGTCACTTTTCTGCGGTGTTATATGTGGTCGGGGGTCTGCACTGAGCATGAGGTCACTTTTCTGCTGTGTTATATGTGATCGGGGGTCCGCACTGAGCATGAGGTCACTTTTCTGCTGTGCTATATGTGGTCAGGGGTCTGCACTGAGCATGAGGTCACTTTTCTGCTGTGTTATATGTGGTCGGGGGTCCGCACTGAGCATGAGGTCACTTTTCTGCTGTGTTATATGTGGTCGGGGGTCTGCACTGAGCATGAGGTCACTTTTCTGCGGTGCTATATGTGGTCGGGGGTCCGCACTGAGCATGAGGTCACTTTTCTGCTGTGCTGTATGTGGTCGGGGGTCCATACTGAGCATGAGGTCACTTTTCTGCTGTGTTATATGTGGTCGGGGGTCCGCACTGAGCATGAGGTCACTTTTCTGCGGTGTTATATGTGGTCGGGGGTCCGCACTGAGCATGAGGTCGCTTTTCTGCTGTGTTATATGTGGTCGGGGGTCCGCACTGAGCATGAGGTCACTTTTCTGCTGTGTTATATGTGGTCGGGGGTCCGCACTGAGCATGAGGTCACTTTTCTGCTGTGTTATATGTGGTCGGGGGTCCGCACTGAGCATGAGGTCACTTTTCTGCGGTGCTGTATGTGGTCGTGGGTCCGCACTGAGCATGAGGTCACTTTTCTGCTGTATGTGGTCGGGGGTCCGCACTGAGCATGAGGTCACTTTTCTGCGGTGCTATATGTGGTCGGGGGTCCGCACTGAGCATGAGGTCACTTTTCTGCGGTGCTATATGTGGTCGGGGGTCTGCACTGAGCATGAGGTCACTTTTCTGCGGTGTTATATGTGGTCGGGGGTCCGCACTGAGCATGAGGTCGCTTTTCTGCTGTGTTATATGTGGTCGGGGGTCCGCACTGAGCATGAGGTCACTTTTCTGCTGTGTTATATGTGGTCGGGGGTCCGCACTGAGCATGAGGTCACTTTTCTGCTGTGTTATATGTGGTCGGGGGTCCGCACTGAGCATGAGGTCACTTTTCTGCTGTGTTATATGTGGTCGTGGGTCCGCACTGAGCATGAGGTCACTATTCTGCGGTGTTTTATGTGGTCGGGGGTCCGCACTGAGCATGAGGTCACTTTTCTGCTGTGTTATATGTGGTCGGGGGTCCGCACTGAGCATGAGGTCACTTTTCTGCGGTGCTATATGTGGTCGGGGGTCCGCACTGAGCATGAGGTCACTTTTCTGCGGTGCTACATGTGGTCGGGGGTCCGCACTGAGCATGAGGTCACTTTTCTGCTGTGTTATATGTGGTCGGGGGTCCGCACTGAGCATGAGGTCACTTTTCTGCGGTGCTACATGTGGTCGGGGGTCCGCACTGAGCATGAGGTCACTTTTCTGCTGTGTTATATGTGGTCGGGGGTCCGCACTGAGCATGAGGTCACTTTTCTGCTGTGTTATATGTGGTCGGGGGTCTGCACTGAGCATGAGGTCACTTTTCTGCTGTGTTATATGTGGTCGGGGGTCCGCACTGAGCATGAGGTCACTTTTCTGCTGTGCTATATGTGGTCGGGGGTCCGCACTGAGCATGAGGTCACTTTTCTGCTGTGCTATATGTGGTCGGGGGTCCGCACTGAGCATGAGGTCACTTTTCTGCTGTGCTATATGTGGTCGGGGGTCCGCACTGAGCATGAGGTCACTTTTCTGCGGTGCTATATGTGGTCGGGGGTCCGCACTGAGCATGAGGTCACTTTTCTGCGGTGCTATATGTGGTCGGGGGTCCGCACTGAGCATGAGGTCACTTTTCTGCTGTGCTATATGTGGTCGGGGGTCCGCACTGAGCATGAGGTCACTTTTCTGCTGTGTTATATGTGGTCGGGGGTCCGCACTGAGCATGAGGTCACTTTTCTGCTGTGCTATATGTGGTCGAGGGTCCGCACTGAGCATGAGGTCACTTTTCTGCTGTGCTATATGTGGTCGGGGGTCCGCACTGAGCATGAGGTCACTTTTCTGCGGTGCTATATGTGGTCGGGGGTCCGCACTGAGCATGAGGTCACTTTTCTGCTGTGCTATATGTGGTCGGGGGTCCGCGCTGAGCATGAGGTCACTTTTCTGCTGTGTTATATGTGGTCGGGGGTCCGCACTGAGCATGAGGTCACTTTTCTGCTGTGTTATATGTGGTCGGGGGTCCGCACTGAGCATGAGGTCACTTTTCTGCTGTGTTATATGTGGTCGGGGGTCTGCACTGAGCATGAGGTCACTTTTCTGCTGTGTTATATGTGGTCGGGGGTCCGCACTGAGCATGAGGTCACTTTTCTGCGGTGTTATATGTGGTCGGGGGTCCGCACTGAGCATGAGGTCACTTTTCTGCGGTGCTATATGTGGTTGGGGGTCCGCACTGAGCATGAGGTCACTTTTCTGCTGTGCTATATGTGGTCGGGGGTCCGCGCTGAGCATGAGGTCACTTTTCTGCTGTGTTATATGTGGTCGGGGGTCCGCACTGAGCATGAGGTCACTTTTCTGCTGTGTTATATGTGGTCGGGGGTCCGCACTGAGCATGAGGTCACTTTTCTGCTGTGTTATATGTGGTCGGGGGTCTGCACTGAGCATGAGGTCACTTTTCTGCTGTGTTATATGTGGTCGGGGGTCCGCACTGAGCATGAGGTCACTTTTCTGCGGTGTTATATGTGGTCGGGGGTCCGCACTGAGCATGAGGTCACTTTTCTGCTGTGTTATATGTGGTCGGGGGTCCGCACTGAGCATGAGGTCACTTTTCTGCTGTGTTATATGTGGTCGGGGGTCCGCACTGAGCATGAGGTCACTTTTCTGCTGTGTTATATGTGGTCGGGGGTCCGCACTGAGCATGAGGTCACTTTTCTGCAGTGTTATATGAGGTCGGGGGTCCGCACTGAGCATGAGGTCACTTTTCTGCTGTGTTATATGTGGTCGGGGGTCCGCACTGAGCATGAGGTCACTTTTCTGCTGTGTTATATGTGGTCGGGGGTCCGCACTGAGCATGAGGTCACTTTTCTGCGGTGCTATATGTGGTTGGGGGTCCGCACTGAGCATGAGGTCACTTTTCTGCGGTGCTGTATGTGGTCGGGGGTCCGCACTGAGCATGAGGTCACTTTTCTGCGGTGCTGTATGTGGTCGGGGGTCCGCACTGAGCATGAGGTCACTTTTCTGCGGTGTTATATGTGGTCGGGGGTCCGCACTGAGCATGAGGTCACTTTTCTGCGGTGTTATATGTGGTCGGGGGTCCGCACTGAGCATGAGGTCACTTTTCTGCTGTGCTGTATGTGGTCGGGGGTCCGCACTGAGCATGAGGTCACTTTTCTGCGGTGCTATATGTGGTCGGGGGTCCGCACTGAGCATGAGGTCACTTTTCTGCGGTGCTATATGTGGTCGGGGGTCCGCACTGAGCATGAGGTCACTTTTCTGCTGTGCTATATGTGGTCGGGGGTCCGCACTGAGCATGAGGTCACTTTTCTGCTGTGTTATATGTGGTCGGGGGTCCGCACTGAGCATGAGGTCACTTTTCTGCTGTGCTATATGTGGTCGGGGGTCCGCACTGAGCATGAGGTCACTTTTCTGCGGTGCTATATGTGGTCGGGGGTCCGCACTGAGCATGAGGTCACTTTTCTGCGGTGCTATATGTGGTCGGGGGTCCGCACTGAGCATGAGGTCACTTTTCTGCGGTGCTATATGTGGTCGAGGGTCCGCACTGAGCATGAGGTCACTTTTCTGCTGTGCTATATGTGGTCGGGGGTCCGCACTGAGCATGAGGTCACTTTTCTGCGGTGCTATATGTGGTCGGGGGTCCGCACTGAGCATGAGGTCACTTTTCTGCGGTGCTATATGTGGTCGGGGGTCCGCACTGAGCATGAGGTCACTTTTCTGCTGTGCTATATGTGGTCGGGGGTCCGCACTGAGCATGAGGTCACTTTTCTGCTGTGTTATATGTGGTCGGGGGTCCGCGCTGAGCATGAGGTCACTTTTCTGCGGTGTTATATGTGGTCGGGGGTCCGCACTGAGCATGAGGTCACTTTTCTGCGGTGCTATATGTGGTCGGGGGTCTGCACTGAGCATGAGGTCACTTTTCTGCTGTGTTATATGTGGTCGGGGGTCCGCACTGAGCATGAGGTCACTTTTCTGCGGTGTTATATGTGGTCGGGGGTCCGCACTGAGCATGAGGTCACTTTTCTGCTGTGTTATATGTGGTCGGGGGTCCGCACTGAGCATGAGGTCACTTTTCTGCGGTGCTATATGTGGTTGGGGGTCCGCACTGAGCATGAGGTCACTTTTCTGCGGTGCTGTATGTGGTCGAGGGTCCGCACTGAGCATGAGGTCACTTTTCTGCGGTGCTGTATGTGTTCGGGGGTCTGCACTGAGCATGAGGTCACTTTTCTGCTGTGTTATATGTGGTCGGGGGTCCGCACTGAGCATGAGGTCACTTTTCTGCGGTGCTGTATGTGGTCGGGGGTCCGCACTGAGCATGAGGTCACTTTTCTGCTGTGTTATATGTGGTCGGGGGTCCGCACTGAGCATGAGGTCACTTTTCTGCTGTGCTATATGTGGTCGGGGGTCCGCACTGAGCATGAGGTCACTTTTCTGCTGTGCTATATGTGGTCGGGGGTCCGCACTGAGCATGAGGTCACTTTTCTGCTGTGCTATATGTGTTCGGGGGTCCGCACTGAGCATGAGGTCACTTTTCTGCGGTGCTATATGTGGTCGGGGGTCTGCACTGAGCATGAGGTCACTTTTCTGCGGTGTTATATGTGGTCGGGGTCCGCACTGAGCATGAGGTCGCTTTTCTGCTGTGTTATATGTGGTCGGGGGTCCGCACTGAGCATGAGGTCACTTTTCTGCGGTGCTATATGTGGTCGGGGGTTCGCACTGAGCATGAGGTCGCTTTTCTGCTGTGTTATATGTGGTCGGGGGTCCGCACTGAGCATGAGGTCACTTTTCTGCGGTGCTATATGTGGTCGGGGGTCCGCACTGAGCATGAGGTCACTTTTCTGCTGTGTTATATGTGGTCGGGGGTCCGCACTGAGCATGAGGTCACTTTTCTGCGGTGTTATATATGGTCGGGGGTCCGCACTGAGCATGAGGTCACTTTTCTGCTGTGCTATATGTGGTCGGGGGTCCGCACTGAGCATGAGGTCACTTTTCTGCTGTGTTATATGTGATCGGGGGACCGCACTGAGCATGAGGTCACTTTTCTGCTGTGTTATATGTGATCGGGGGACCGCACTGAGCATGAGGTCACTTTTCTGCGGTGTTATATGTGGTCGGGGGTCCGCACTGAGCATGAGGTCACTTTTCTGCGGTGCTATATGTGGTCGGGGGTCCGCACTGAGCATGAGGTCACTTTTCTGCGGTGCTATATGTGGTCGGGGGTCCGCACTGAGCATGAGGTCACTTTTCTGCGGTGCTATATGTGGTCGGGGGTCCGCACTGAGCATGAGGTCACTTTTCTGCTGTGTTATATGTGGTCGGGGGTCCGCACTGAGCATGAGGTCACTTTTCTGCTGTATGTGGTCGGGGGTCCGCACTGAGCATGAGGTCACTTTTCTGCTGTGTTATATGTGGTCGGGGGTCCGCACTGAGCATGAGGTCACTTTTCTGCTGTGTTATATGTGGTCGGGGGTCCGCACTGAGCATGAGGTCACTTTTCTGCTGTGTTATATGTGGTCGGGGGTCCGCACTGAGCATGAGGTCACTTTTCTGCTGTGTTATATGTGGTCGGGGGTCCGCACTGAGCATGAGATCACTTTTCTGCGGTGCTATATGTGGTCGGGGGTCCGCACTGAGCATGAGGTCACTTTTCTGCGGTGCTATATGTGGTCGGGGGTCCACACTGAGCATGAGGTCACTTTTCTGCTGTGTTATATGTGGTCGGGGGTCCGCACTGAGCATGAGGTCACTTTTCTGCTGTGTTATATGTGGTCGGGGGTCCGCACTGAGCATGAGGTCACTTTTCTGCTGTGTTATATGTGGTCGGGGGTCCGCACTGAGCATGAGGTCACTTTTCTGCGGTGCTATATGTGGTCGGGGGTCCGCACTGAGCATGAGATCACTTTTCTGCTGTGCTATATGTGGTCGGGGGTCCGCACTGAGCATGAGATCACTTTTCTGCTGTGTTATATGTGGTCGGGGGTCCGCACTGAGCATGAGGTCACTTTTCTGCGGTGTTATATGTGGTCGGGGGTCCGCACTGAGCATGAGGTCACTTTTCTGCTGTATGTGGTCGGGGGTCCGCACTGAGCATGAGGTCACTTTTCTGCGGTGTTTTATGTGGTTGGGGGTCCGCACTGAGCATGAGGTCACTTTTCTGCTGTGTTATATGTGGTCGGGGGTCCGCACTGAGCATGAGGTCACTTTTCTGCTGTGTTATATGTGGTCGGGGGTCCGCACTGAGCATGAGGTCACTTTTCTGCTGTGTTATATGTGGTCGAGGGTCCGCACTGAGCATGAGGTCACTTTTCTGCTGTGTTATATGTGGTCGGGGGTCCGCACTGAGCATGAGGTCACTTTTCTGCTGTGTTATATGTGGTCGGGGGTCCGCACTGAGCATGAGGTCACTTTTCTGCTGTGTTATATGTGGTCGTGGGTCCGCACTGAGCATGAGGTCACTTTTCTGCTGTATGTGGTCGGGGGTCCGCACTGAGCATGAGGTCACTTTT
Source organism: Ranitomeya imitator (assembly GCF_032444005.1). Lineage (NCBI taxonomy): Eukaryota > Metazoa > Chordata > Amphibia > Anura > Dendrobatidae > Ranitomeya > Ranitomeya imitator. The sequence goes on along the minus strand of NC_091286.1, from coordinate 688,447,584 downwards.
CTGCGGTGTTTTATGTGGTCGGGGGTCCGCACTGAGCATGAGGTCACTTTTCTGCTGTGCTATATGTGGTCGAGGGTCCGCACTGAGCATGAGGTCACTTTTCTGCTGTGTTATATGTGGTCGGGGGTCCGCACTGAGCATGAGGTCACTTTTCTGCTGTGTTGTATGTGGTCGGGGGTTCGCACTGAGCATGAGGTCACTTTTCTGCTGTGTTATATGTGATCGGGGGTCCGCACTGAGCATGAGGTCACTTTTCTGCTGTGTTATATGTGGTCGTGGGTCCGCACTGAGCATGAGGTCACTTTTCTGCGGTGTTATATGTGGTCGGGGGTCCGCACTGAGCATGAGGTCACTTTTCTGCTGTGTTATATATGGTCGGGGGTCCGCACTGAACATGAGGTCACTTTTCTGCTGTGTTATATGTGGTCGGGGGTCCGCACTGAGCATGAGGTCACTTTTCTGCGGTGTTATATGTGGTCGGGGGTCCGCACTGAGCATGAGGTCTCTTTTCTGCGGTGTTATATGTGGTCGGGGGTCCGCACTGAGCATGAGGTCACTTTTCTGCGGTGTTATATGTGGTCGGGGGTCCGCACTGAGCATGAGGTCACTTTTCTGCTGTGTTATATGTGGTCGGGGGTCCGCACTGAGCATGAGGTCACTTTTCTGCTGTGTTATATATGGTCGGGGGTCCGCACTGAACATGAGGTCACTTTTCTGCTGTATGTGGTCCGGGTCCGCACTGAGCATGAGGTCACTTTTCTGCGGTGTTTTATGTGGTCGGGGGTCCGCACTGAGCATGAGGTCACTTTTCTGCGGGTCTATATGTGGTCGGGGGTCCGCACTGAGCATGAGGTCACTTTTCTGCGGTGCTATATGTGGTCGGGGGTCCGCACTGAGCATAAGGTCGCTTTTCTGCTGTGTTATATGTGGTCGGGGGTCCGCACTGAGCATGAGGTCGCTTTTCTGCTGTGTTATATGTGGTCGGGGGTCCGCACTGAGCATGAGGTCACTTTTCTGCTGTGTTATATGTGGTCGGGGGTCCGCACTGAGCATAAGGTCGCTTTTCTGCTGTGTTATATGTGGTCGGGGGTCTGCACTGAGCATGAGGTCACTTTTCTGCGGTGCAATATGTGGTCGGGGGTCCGCACTGAGCATGAGGTCACTTTTCTGCTGTGCTATATGTGGTCGGGGGTCCGCGCTGAGCATGAGGTCACTTTTCTGCGGTGTTATATGTGGTCGGGGGTCCGCACTGAGCATGAGGTCACTTTTCTGCTGTGTTATATGTGGTTGGGGGTCCGCACTGAGCGTGAGGTCACTTTTCTGCTGTGTTATATGTGGTCGGGGGTCCGCACTGAGCATGAGGTCACTTTTCTGCTGTGTTATATGTGGTCGGGGGTCCGCACTGAGCATGAGGTCACTTTTCTGCTGTGCTATATGTGGTCGGGGGTCTGCACTGAGCATGAGGTCACTTTTCTGCTGTGTTATATGTGGTCGGGGGTCCGCACTGAGCATGAGGTCACTTTTCTGCTGTGTTATATGTGGTCGGGGGTCCGCACTGAGCATGAGGTCACTTTTCTGCGGTGCTATATGTGGTCGGGGGTCCGCACTGAGCATGAGGTCACTTTTCTGCGGTGCAATATGTGGTCGGGGGTCCGCACTGAGCATGAGGTCACTTTTCTGCTGTGCTATATGTGGTCGGGGGTCCGCGCTGAGCATGAGGTCACTTTTCTGCGGTGTTATATGTGGTCGGGGGTCCGCACTGAGCATGAGGTCACTTTTCTGCTGTATGTGGTCGGGGGTCCGCACTGAGCATGAGGTCACTTTTCTGCGGTGTTTTATGTGGTCGGGGGTCCGCACTGAGCATGAGGTCACTTTTCTGCTGTGTTATATGTGGTCGGGGGTCCGCACTGAGCATGAGGTCACTTTTCTGCTGTGTTATATGTGGTCGGGGGTCCGCACTGAGCATGAGGTCACTTTTCTGCTGTATGTGGTCGGGGGTCCGCACTGAGCATGAGGTCACTTTTCTGCGGTGTTTTATGTGGTCGGGGGTCCGCACTGAGCATGAGGTCACTTTTCTGCTGTGTTATATGTGGTCGGGGGTCCGCACTGAGCATGAGGTCACTTTTCTGCTGTATGTGGTCGGGGGTCCGCACTGAGCATGAGGTCACTTTTCTGCGGTGTTTTATGTGGTCGGGGGTCCGCACTGAGCATGAGGTCACTTTTCTGCTGTGTTATATGTGGTCGGGGGTCCGCACTGAGCATGAGGTCACTTTTCTGCTGTGTTATATGTGGTCGAGGGTCCGCACTGAGCATGAGGTCACTTTTCTGCTGTGTTATATGTGGTCGGGGGTCCGCACTGAGCATGAGGTCACTTTTCTGCGGTGTTATATATGGTTGGGGGTCCGCACTGAGCATGAGGTCACTTTTCTGCTGTGTTATCTGTGGTCGGGGGTCCGCACTGAGCATGAGGTCACTTTTCTGCGGTGTTATATATGGTTGGGGGTCCGCACTGAGCATGAGGTCACTTTTCTGCTGTGTTATATGTGGTCGGGGGTCCGCACTGAGCATGAGGTCACTTTTCTGCTGTGTTATATGTGGTCGGGGTCCGCACTGAGCATGAGGTCACTTTTCTGCTGTGTTATATGTGGTCGGGGGTCCGCACTGAGCATGAGGTCACTTTTCTGCTGTGTTATATGTGGTCGGGGGTCCGCACTGAGCATGAGGTCACTTTTCTGCGGTGCTATATGTGGTCGGGGGTCCGCACTGAGCATGAGATCACTTTTCTGCTGTGCTATATGTGGTCGGGGGTCCGCGCTGAGCATGAGGTCACTTTTCTGCGGTGTTATATGTGGTCGGGGGTCCGCACTGAGCATGAGGTCACTTTTCTGCTGTATGTGGTCGGGGGTCCGCACTGAGCATGAGGTCACTTTTCTGCGGTGTTTTATGTGGTCGGGGGTCCGCACTGAGCATGAGGTCACTTTTCTGCTGTGTTATATGTGGTCGGGGGTCCGCACTGAGCATGAGGTCACTTTTCTGCGGTGCTATATGTGGTGGGGGGTCCGCACTGAGCATGAGGTCACTTTTCTGCTGTGTTATATGTGGTCGGGAGTCCGCACTGAGCATGAGGTCACTTTTCTGCTGTGTTATATGTGGTCGGGGGTCCGCACTGAGCATGAGGTCACTTTTCTACGGTGCTATATGTGGTGGGGGGTCCGCACTGAGCATGAGGTCACTTTTCTACGGTGCTATATGTGGTGGGGGGTCCGCACTGAGCATGAGGTCACTTTTCTGCGGTGCTATATGTGGTCGGGGGTCCGCACTGAGCATGAGATCACTTTTCTGCTGTGCTATATGTGGTCGGGGGTCCGCGCTGAGCATGAGGTCACTTTTCTGCGGTGTTATATGTGGTCGGGGGTCCGCACTGAGCATGAGGTCACTTTTCTGCTGTATGTGGTCGGGGGTCCGCACTGAGCATGAGGTCACTTTTCTGCGGTGTTTTATGTGGTCGGGGGTCCGCACTGAGCATGAGGTCACTTTTCTGCTGTGTTATATGTGGTCGGGGGTCCGCACTGAGCATGAGGTCACTTTTCTGCTGTGCTATATGTGGTCGGGGGTCCGCACTGAGCATGAGGTCACTTTTCTGCGGTGCTATATGTGGTCGGGGGTCCGCACTGAGCATGAGGTCACTTTTCTGCGGTGTTATATGTGGTCGAGGGTCCGCACTGAGCATGAGGTCACTTTTCTGCGGTGCTATATGTGGTCGGGGGTCCGCACTGAGCATGAGGTCACTTTTCTGCTGTGTTATATGTGGTCGTGGGTCCGCACTGAGCATGAGGTCACTTTTCTGCTGTATGTGGTCGGGGGTCCGCACTGAGCATGAGGTCACTTTTCTGCGGTGTTTTATGTGGTCGGGGGTCCGCACTGAGCATGAGGTCACTTTTCTGCTGTGTTATATGTGGTCGGGGGTCCGCACTGAGCATGAGGTCACTTTTCTGCTGTGTTATATGTGGTCGAGGGTCCGCACTGAGCATGAGGTCACTTTTCTGCTGTGTTATATGTGGTCGGGGGTCCGCACTGAGCATGAGGTCACTTTTCTGCGGTGTTATATATGGTTGGGGGTCCGCACTGAGCATGAGGTCACTTTTCTGCTGTGTTATCTGTGGTCGGGGGTCCGCACTGAGCATGAGGTCACTTTTCTGCGGTGTTATATATGGTTGGGGGTCCGCACTGAGCATGAGGTCACTTTTCTGCTGTGTTATATGTGGTCGGGGGTCCGCACTGAGCATGAGGTCACTTTTCTGCTGTGTTATATGTGGTCGGGGGTCCGCACTGAGCATGAGGTCACTTTTCTGCTGTGTTATATGTGGTCGGGGGTCCGCACTGAGCATGAGGTCACTTTTCTGCTGTGTTATATGTGGTCGGGGGTCCGCACTGAGCATGAGGTCACTTTTCTGCGGTGCTATATGTGGTCGGGGGTCCGCACTGAGCACGAGATCACTTTTCTGCTGTATTATATGTGGTCGGGGGTCTGCACTGAGCATGAGGTCACTTTTCTGCTGTGTTATATGTGGTCGGGGGTCTGCACTGAGCATGAGGTCACTTTTCTGCGGTGCTATATGTGGTCGGGGGTCCGCGCTGAGCATGAGGTCACTTTTCTGCGGTGTTATATGTGGTCGGGGGTCCGCACTGAGCATGAGGTCACTTTTCTGCGGTGTTTTATGTGGTCGGGGGTCCGCACTGAGCATGAGGTCACTTTTCTGCTGTGTTATATGTGGTCGGGGGTCCGCACTGAGCATGAGGTCACTTTTCTGCGGTGTTATATGTGGTCGGGGGTCCGCGCTGAGCATGAGGTCACTTTTCTGCGGTGTTATATGTGGTCGGGGGTCCGCACTGAGCATGAGGTCACTTTTCTGCGGTGTTTTATGTGGTCGGGGGTCCGCACTGAGCATGAGGTCACTTTTCTGCTGTGTTATATGTGGTCGGGGGTCCGCACTGAGCATGAGGTCACTTTTCTGCGGTGCTATATGTGGTCGGGGGTCCGCACTGAGCATGAGGTCACTTTTCTGCTGTGTTATATGTGGTCGGGGGTCCGCACTGAGCATGAGGTCACTTTTCTGCTGTGTTATATGTGGTCGAGGGTCCGCACTGAGCATGAGTAGTGTATAAGCGGGTGGTTTCGTCAAACTCAATCTGACAGGTGCCCCGCCCCTATCAAAGTGTATCAAAGTGTGTAACCCCTCCCCTCCCCTTGTTTGACGGCTGGTATCCAGCTGTCCCTCCTTGTTTGATTTCCCCTTTTGATATAGTTTAATATAGTTTAATTTGTTGTAGTTTTGATATTATTCCCGTATTTTGTGGAATAACACATGTTTATAATTATAGCCTAGTCGTGTATTTATTTTACACGTGGTTTATAACACCTTTCTCATTTGTTTTATATTAGATTTTATACGTAGCCCGAGACTGGTGTTTCTGTATGCAATCCTACATCCTGTTATGTGAAAAGTATTCTCATATTATACCAGTATTTCTTTTTATATTTTATTCACAGTGTATCCATATAGTGAATAGGGCTGATGTTTCTGTATGCAATCCTACATCCTGTTATGTGAAAAGTATTCTCAAACACTAACTAAATGGTGAACATTACCTAAATTAGGTTAACTGTGGGTCAGAGGTTTATAGCACCTAGGTCAAGCAATTGTTGTTGTATTTGCGTACCCCATAAATGTTTATTTCCACAAACAGAAAAGTTATTGTGTCCTGAAGATGGCATCTGAGGTTATTTGTTATCTACTGAGGCCATTGCAAGCTGTGTTTATTCACATTGTAGCAGGTTTTATCCTTGTGGCTGCCTTATATACACAGAAGAGATATGCACCAATGTCACAACACAAGTTATAATATGACCCAATGTTACAATACAAGTAAGAAGCGGCGTGTTTTATACGAATAAAAACCAAAGACACGATATTGTAAAAAAAATTTAAAAGATTTATTTCTCACGATAAAACAACAGCTCAAATTTTAAGTTAGCTAACAGCATGATGCTGACAAATGCATCTTTGCTGTATCTGATAACGACACGATGAACAAATAACGGCGCCTGAAAATCTTGATGTCACAAAATCTGATACGGCTCGATCATTATTCTGCATGTCAGACGTAAAATTTTGTAAAATCTTCTTAAATGGAAAGCCTCGCGCTAAATGGTATAATACATATATGCAATAATGACCGCATACACTGCTATACAAATCTTGAATTTGTGCGCTCTGATAACAATAAGAATAACAATTCTTGTTCAGGAATGTCACAAAAGCGCGTGGAAAGATAATATTATCCGCACGGAAACCGTAACTGTCAAAAAATATGCCCGTCTTATCGTCGCAGAGTACGATTAATATCCAGTGGCGACCAGCTTGATTTGCCGGGTCTGTATTCACAATATATGCCGCGGGTCTCTGAGTCACTCTTTCTACCGGAAGCAAATCACACGGAAACACACCGGCGAATATGCGGTCTGTATAATTATCGGACCGCGCTACAACTGTAAGCTGCAGACTGTCCATCGTTGCTTAATTAAAATCGTACAAGATCTCTCGCCTGTTATTAATTTCCAGAATGGTGTGGTTGACTGCAAAGACAATCATATTTATCGTGTGGGGTGTCGCTATCGCAAAGCGGACTTCAGCGGTGTAGATACAGAGCGTGTCTCACTGTTGGTAATTTTTAATTCATCTAAAAGCTTCCTAGTAGCGGTGTTACCCACAACTGTAGACGCCATATTTAGTTCGGCCATAACCTGATACGGATCCTTTGAAAATAAATTCAGCATTATTATTCCATGCTGTGACATTTTTATTCTGCAGCAGCCTGTTTAGTAAAAATTCAGCATTCTTTTTATATCTTTGGTTTATATTATATTAGCTTTTTGTCATAGGTCAGGGATTTTTTTTTTTTTTTTTTGCACTTTATTAATATGCGGTTATTAGTCATTTAGGACTTATGTTATCATGTTTTTTGCACTTTATTAATATGCGGTTATTAGTCATTTAGGACTTATGTTATCATGTTTTTTGCACTTTATTAATATGCTGAACACATAGGTCAGGGATTTTTGCACTTTATTAATATGCGGGCCACATAGGTCAGTGATTTTTGCACTTTATTAATATGCAGGCCACATAGGTCAGTGATTTTTGCACTTTATTAACATACAACACACAAGAAATAGACATTTAGAACTTATTTATGATTAATATGCGATTATTAGGCATTTAGGACTTATGTTATCATGTTTTTGCACTTTATTAATATGCTGACCACATAGGTCAGGGATTTTTGCACTTTATTAATATGCGGGCCACATAGGTCAGTGATTTTTGCACTTTATTAACATACAACACACAAGAAATAGACATTTAGAACTTATTTATGATTAATATGCGATTATTAGGCATTTAGGACTTATGTTATCATGTTTTTGCACTTTATTAATATGCGGTTATTAGTCATTTAGGACTTATGTTATCATGTTTTTGCACTTTATTAATATGCTGACCACATAGGTCAGGGATTTTTTGTACTTTATTAATATGCGGGCCACAAACACTTCTGCACCCACGGGCGCTTCTCAACCAACCATGCATCCGGTACTCATCAGGCACTGTGAAATAATGCAAAAATACAGCTGTGCGCGGCTGGCGGCATCAACATTTTGCTATTATAAGTTTATGGTTCTGTAAAGAACACGCAACACATACAGAACTCACACACACACACAAATACACACAGCACACAACACGCACACATTTCTCAAAATGCCATACACTTCAGAATATATTTGCAATTCACTACGCATGTAACACATATTTCTTCGCCCCACACGCATTTAACAGTCTTTCATATGTATCGCAGAAAGATTTTAGTTCCAACTGCGGGTCAGCGGCTTAAAGAAAAGTTATTGTGGCCTTGATTCTGGGGTAACACATGTTTATAAATATAGCCTAGTCGTGTATTTATTTTACACGTGGTTTATAACACATTTCATTTGTTTTTGTTGTTTGATTGTCATGTAAGAAGCGTTGTGTTTTATACGAATATAAAAGTGACACATTCCCATATATTATTACAGCTTTCATTAATTCTACATTATTTTAGCACATATTAATTTTACACTATTAATTTTACAGGAGCCTGTGCTGCCTATAATTTGACTCCTTCTTATACAAAGACATCTAACATATACAGACTTTTAATATTTTTGTGTAAAATCGCGGTCAGACAGGCACAAACACACACACACACACACACGCACACAACACAGAACCACACACAACAAACACACAGAACCCACACACACACACACACACACACACACACACACAAGAAATAGACATTTAGGACTTATTTATGTTATTATCTTTATGCACTTTGGATGTGCTGTCTATAATTTGACTCTATCCTTGTTTTGTTGAAAATAACTGGACATACATAAGAAACCGGGCAATATATCTTTATAGAAATAACACTTCTGCACTCTTTGTGTATTTCTATCAGTTTTATTCAGGCATTTATAACACAACATGTTTGATATTGGTAATTTGATTCTGGGAACACATTTTAAGTTACTGCTGCACATGTATTACTGTTTTTCTTGTTTTTTATGTAAAATTTCGTTGTTGGTTTACAAAGACATTTCTTTGAGAAATGTGTAGCATAACCAATTACCCATCATGGCCACTAGATGGCAGAATATCATATTAATTATTCTGGGATAACATTTCTCTTTGTGCATTTCTATCAGTTTTATTTATGCTTTTATAACACAACATGTCTGCTATTGTTAATTTGATTCGGGGATAACACATGTTTATAAAAATAACGCTATAGCAAGCGGTAATGTCAAATTCTGAAAATAGCCATTTTATATTGAATTACTAACATTTTTCTATTTTAGCGCTGACACAGCCACATATATTATTCCAGCTTTCTTTAATTCTGCATTATTTTATCACATGATGAAAATAGTCATTTTATATTGAATTACTGCAGCTCGCGGCGCGTTACCACTGGACTCGTTTCTCAATTAATTTCCCAGCTGGCGACGCTATCTATAATTCTGCGTATACCTTAGGCGTGTATTTACATGGCAGTGTAATTATTTCTCACAATAAAACAACAGCTCAAATTTTAAGTTAGCTAACAGCATAATGATGACAAATGCATCTTTGCGGAATCTGATAACGACACGCTGAACAAAGGACGGAGCCTGACAAATACACACAACACACAACACGCACATATTATGAAAAATGACAACCATTGTATGTGATTTAAAAGACTTTAGTTAGATTTATCAGGGGTGATTTAGTTTGAAAGCACGCAGCTCCTCGGTAATGTCATGTGTTGGACACGCATTTAACAGTCTTTCATATGTATCGCAGAAAGATTTTAGTTCCATCTGTGCGAGTTTGCTTTGAGCGTACTGCGCAGACATGTCAGTAAACATTTTGACATGGTCAGCATCCCACGAAGGACGACCTGTGTAAGGTGTATGTACAGCAACTTTCTGCTTTCTACCTACACGGCGTCGGGATACGGTTCGTTTCTTTAGAGGTAATACAGGGGCAAAAACGCTAGAAGAGTCTGCAAGAGCAGTATCTGCAGATTGCACAGTCTGGCACACAGGTATATTGAGGGGCTCTGTGGGTGACCACATACCCTCGGAGAGCTGTTCAATTTCTCTGTTTTCAGGCGTAACTTGGGGTATGGCGCCTGTGCTATTGGCGGTCCGAGTTATGCGGGGCTTAGCGTTCGGCGCTGTACGTTTCTCTCTTGAAACGTTCGTATATTTCTGATGTGAAATCTTGGGGCTTGGATTTCCGGGTTGTTTTGGTGCAGCGTAGCATTCATCACGATCCACAACACAGATGGGCGAGAGAGATGTTGTTCGCACCGCCGTATTAGCTCTTTGTGGTTGATTCTCTTCAGTGTCGTAATTACGCCGGTGCAAAACTCGTTGTTGAAGAGGCGACGTATCTAAAAGAAAAGATACAAGTGGCGGTTAGCCGCGAAACGGCGCAAAATTGGAAAAGCTAAACGGCGACGCATAGCTATGATCATACGTAATATTTGAAAAGTTAATGGGGACAGGTATCCATGAAATCATTGTAACAATATTTACATAAACCTGTATAGAGCAGTCCAGATATATACTTACAAGTATGAAGCGGTAATTGTCCCACATCAGCTCCTGGTTTAACGGGCGGCGCAATGCTCAAACTCGCAGAGGCGGGAATATTCTCTTTTTCAAGCTGTATTTTCCGGGCAACTAGATTAGCGGGTGTAAGTAAAAATATAACGATTAGCGAACACAGAATTGATTTTCTACACAAAACTGCAGCGGTGAGAAGAATATATATATATATATATATATATATATATATATTCAAAAATGAATTTTCTGACAGTTAGCTAGCAGCTGTAAGTAAATATGAGTATTACACAAAAGTGAGAATCGACTGTATTTCAAGTGAACAGATACCTTTTCTATTCTTGAAACATCGGCGTAACGAGTTGCCGCGTCTTTTAGGCGCATCGGGTTTCGCTGAAGTTGCAGGGTTCTTGACATCTATGATCTCCACGTCTGAACCCAGCGTATCGCGTGGTTCGGGAACACACCAGTTTTCAGCCATATCGTCAGATGTCTCCGTGTCAGTATCTGTATGAGAAATTGCGCGTAGTTCGTGTTTACATACAAAGGATTAAAGCAACTGATATAGTATAATATAGTTTTACGGTATAAACATATTTGCGGTGTAAATTAATATAGCAAGACTTATGCCGCTATATATTAATAATTCAGTATTATATTGATGGCTACCGCTATTATTTGTTTTATTAATTTAATCATATATTTATTATGCCATAATTTGTGTAATACAATAGTTAATAGATGCTATAGTTTTACGCCATAAACAGTATATATTAACATAGATAATATATATATATATATATATATATTTAGCTTTCTTACATGTGATACATGAAAGATAAATATCTTTGTACCGTGTTACAATGACATTTTTCCCTATCTAAAAGCAAAAAGGTGCTCCTAATTACCCATGATGAGATGAAGAGCAGGCCCATTATCGGCTATCGGCGCCACGGCTTCAATGCGCGCATAATTCTGCGTTATGAAATTATTGCGCCAATCGGGCGACATACACGGCTCTTAAATAAGAAAGAATGCATGAATATATAATTAATATAATTTACTTATAATATAATGACACAATCAGAATGAGTCAATACTCTGTACATTATACGCGTATAATACCTAATTGTGTGCTTGCAAGAAGGGGGCTGCATTGCTCGCGAGGGTATTGGGCTTCCATCTTAAATAAATAGGGGATAAGTTTTATCTATAACTGCGCCGCCAATAAATACAGTTTAAAACTACGTTACAAAAATATGCTTTACAGGCATTGATAATATTAGACCGCAAATAAAACAGTAAAACACCTACTTTTCAGAGAGTAGCGCAACTGTTCAGAGAGAAATTACCACCCACCGTGAACACACCTACAGGAAACCGCATTATACGGCACCCGTGACTAATTGCGCGCACATGTCAGATAACAATGGTTGTTATGACCCAGCCATAAGCCTTTCTATATTAATTATGTCCCACAAATATTGCTTATACAATAAAACTATATTATACAACGATACTAAATATGCAGCTATCCTCCAGTATAAAACTAACTTATTAGACAAATAACCCCCTTAATTATGGTTTTAGAGATGCATAGTTAAATATAGGTAGCCATCAATATAATACTGAATTATTAATATATAGCGGCATAAGTCTTGCTATATTAATTTACACCGCAAATATGTTTATACCGTAAAACTATATTATACTATATCAGTTGCTTTAATCCTTTGTATGTAAACACGAACTACGCGCAATTTCTCATACAGATACTGACACGGAGACATCTGACGATATGGCTGAAAACTGGTGTGTTCCCGAACCACGCGATACGCTGGGTTCAGACGTGGAGATCATAGATGTCAAGAACCCTGCAACTTCAGCGAAACCCGATGCGCCTAAAAGACGCGGCAACTCGTTACGCCGATGTTTCAAGAATAGAAAAGGTATCTGTTCACTTGAAATACAGTCGATTCTCACTTTTGTGTAATACTCATATTTACTTACAGCTGCTAGCTAACTGTCAGAAAATTCATTTTTGAATATATATATATATATATATATATATATATATATTCTTCTCACCGCTGCAGTTTTGTGTAGAAAATCAATTCTGTGTTCGCTAATCGTTATATTTTTACTTACACCCGCTAATCTAGTTGCCCGGAAAATACAGCTTGAAAAAGAGAATATTCCCGCCTCTGCGAGTTTGAGCATTGCGCCGCCCGTTAAACCAGGAGCTGATGTGGGACAATTACCGCTTCATACTTGTAAGTATATATCTGGACTGCTCTATACAGGTTTATGTAAATATTGTTACAATGATTTCATGGATACCTGTCCCCATTAACTTTTCAAATATTACGTATGATCATAGCTATGCGTCGCCGTTTAGCTTTTCCAATTTTGCGCCGTTTCGCGGCTAACCGCCACTTGTATCTTTTCTTTTAGATACGTCGCCTCTTCAACAACGAGTTTTGCACCGGCGTAATTACGACACTGAAGAGAATCAACCACAAAGAGCTAATACGGCGGTGCGAACAACATCTCTCTCGCCCATCTGTGTTGTGGATCGTGATGAATGCTACGCTGCACCAAAACAACCCGGAAATCCAAGCCCCAAGATTTCACATCAGAAATATACGAACGTTTCAAGAGAGAAACGTACAGCGCCGAACGCTAAGCCCCGCATAACTCGGACCGCCAATAGCACAGGCGCCATACCCCAAGTTACGCCTGAAAACAGAGAAATTGAACAGCTCTCCGAGGGTATGTGGTCACCCACAGAGCCCCTCAATATACCTGTGTGCCAGACTGTGCAATCTGCAGATACTGCTCTTGCAGACTCTTCTAGCGTTTTTGCCCCTGTATTACCTCTAAAGAAACGAACCGTATCCCGACGCCGTGTAGGTAGAAAGCAGAAAGTTGCTGTACATACACCTTACACAGGTCGTCCTTCGTGGGATGCTGACCATGTCAAAATGTTTACTGACATGTCTGCGCAGTACGCTCAAAGCAAACTCGCACAGATGGAACTAAAATCTTTCTGCGATACATATGAAAGACTGTTAAATGCGTGTCCAACACATGACATTACCGAGGAGCTGCGTGCTTTCAAACTAAATCACCCCTGATAAATCTAACTAAAGTCTTTTAAATCACATACAATGGTTGTCATTTTTCATAATATGTGCGTGTTGTGTGTTGTGTGTATTTGTCAGGCTCCGTCCTTTGTTCAGCGTGTCGTTATCAGATTCCGCAAAGATGCATTTGTCATCATTATGCTGTTAGCTAACTTAAAATTTGAGCTGTTGTTTTATTGTGAGAAATAATTACACTGCCATGTAAATACACGCCTAAGGTATACGCAGAATTATAGATAGCGTCGCCAGCTGGGAAATTAATTGAGAAACGAGTCCAGTGGTAACGCGCCGCGAGCTGCAGTAATTCAATATAAAATGACTATTTTCATCATGTGATAAAATAATGCAGAATTAAAGAAAGCTGGAATAATATATGTGGCTGTGTCAGCGCTAAAATAGAAAAATGTTAGTAATTCAATATAAAATGGCTATTTTCAGAATTTGACATTACCGCTTGCTATAGCGTTATTTTTATAAACATGTGTTATCCCCGAATCAAATTAACAATAGCAGACATGTTGTGTTATAAAAGCATAAATAAAACTGATAGAAATGCACAAAGAGAAATGTTATCCCAGAATAATTAATATGATATTCTGCCATCTAGTGGCCATGATGGGTAATTGGTTATGCTACACATTTCTCAAAGAAATGTCTTTGTAAACCAACAACGAAATTTTACATAAAAAACAAGAAAAACAGTAATACATGTGCAGCAGTAACTTAAAATGTGTTCCCAGAATCAAATTACCAATATCAAACATGTTGTGTTATAAATGCCTGAATAAAACTGATAGAAATACACAAAGAGTGCAGAAGTGTTATTTCTATAAAGATATATTGCCCGGTTTCTTATGTATGTCCAGTTATTTTCAACAAAACAAGGATAGAGTCAAATTATAGACAGCACATCCAAAGTGCATAAAGATAATAACATAAATAAGTCCTAAATGTCTATTTCTTGTGTGTGTGTGTGTGTGTGTGTGTGTGTGTGTGGGTTCTGTGTGTTTGTTGTGTGTGGTTCTGTGTTGTGTGCGTGTGTGTGTGTGTGTGTGTTTGTGCCTGTCTGACCGCGATTTTACACAAAAATATTAAAAGTCTGTATATGTTAGATGTCTTTGTATAAGAAGGAGTCAAATTATAGGCAGCACAGGCTCCTGTAAAATTAATAGTGTAAAATTAATATGTGCTAAAATAATGTAGAATTAATGAAAGCTGTAATAATATATGGGAATGTGTCACTTTTATATTCGTATAAAACACAACGCTTCTTACATGACAATCAAACAACAAAAACAAATGAAATGTGTTATAAACCACGTGTAAAATAAATACACGACTAGGCTATATTTATAAACATGTGTTACCCCAGAATCAAGGCCACAATAACTTTTCTTTAAGCCGCTGACCCGCAGTTGGAACTAAAATCTTTCTGCGATACATATGAAAGACTGTTAAATGCGTGTGGGGCGAAGAAATATGTGTTACATGCGTAGTGAATTGCAAATATATTCTGAAGTGTATGGCATTTTGAGAAATGTGTGCGTGTTGTGTGCTGTGTGTATTTGTGTGTGTGTGTGAGTTCTGTATGTGTTGCGTGTTCTTTACAGAACCATAAACTTATAATAGCAAAATGTTGATGCCGCCAGCCGCGCACAGCTGTATTTTTGCATTATTTCACAGTGCCTGATGAGTACCGGATGCATGGTTGGTTGAGAAGCGCCCGTGGGTGCAGAAGTGTTTGTGGCCCGCATATTAATAAAGTACAAAAAATCCCTGACCTATGTGGTCAGCATATTAATAAAGTGCAAAAACATGATAACATAAGTCCTAAATGACTAATAACCGCATATTAATAAAGTGCAAAAACATGATAACATAAGTCCTAAATGCCTAATAATCGCATATTAATCATAAATAAGTTCTAAATGTCTATTTCTTGTGTGTTGTATGTTAATAAAGTGCAAAAATCACTGACCTATGTGGCCCGCATATTAATAAAGTGCAAAAATCCCTGACCTATGTGGTCAGCATATTAATAAAGTGCAAAAACATGATAACATAAGTCCTAAATGCCTAATAATCGCATATTAATCATAAATAAGTTCTAAATGTCTATTTCTTGTGTGTTGTATGTTAATAAAGTGCAAAAATCACTGACCTATGTGGCCTGCATATTAATAAAGTGCAAAAATCACTGACCTATGTGGCCCGCATATTAATAAAGTGCAAAAATCCCTGACCTATGTGTTCAGCATATTAATAAAGTGCAAAAAACATGATAACATAAGTCCTAAATGACTAATAACCGCATATTAATAAAGTGCAAAAAACATGATAACATAAGTCCTAAATGACTAATAACCGCATATTAATAAAGTGCAAAAAAAAAAAAAAAAAATCCCTGACCTATGACAAAAAGCTAATATAATATAAACCAAAGATATAAAAAGAATGCTGAATTTTTACTAAACAGGCTGCTGCAGAATAAAAATGTCACAGCATGGAATAATAATGCTGAATTTATTTTCAAAGGATCCGTATCAGGTTATGGCCGAACTAAATATGGCGTCTACAGTTGTGGGTAACACCGCTACTAGGAAGCTTTTAGATGAATTAAAAATTACCAACAGTGAGACACGCTCTGTATCTACACCGCTGAAGTCCGCTTTGCGATAGCGACACCCCACACGATAAATATGATTGTCTTTGCAGTCAACCACACCATTCTGGAAATTAATAACAGGCGAGAGATCTTGTACGATTTTAATTAAGCAACGATGGACAGTCTGCAGCTTACAGTTGTAGCGCGGTCCGATAATTATACAGACCGCATATTCGCCGGTGTGTTTCCGTGTGATTTGCTTCCGGTAGAAAGAGTGACTCAGAGACCCGCGGCATATATTGTGAATACAGACCCGGCAAATCAAGCTGGTCGCCACTGGATATTAATCGTACTCTGCGACGATAAGACGGGCATATTTTTTGACAGTTACGGTTTCCGTGCGGATAATATTATCTTTCCACGCGCTTTTGTGACATTCCTGAACAAGAATTGTTATTCTTATTGTTATCAGAGCGCACAAATTCAAGATTTGTATAGCAGTGTATGCGGTCATTATTGCATATATGTATTATACCATTTAGCGCGAGGCTTTCCATTTAAGAAGATTTTACAAAATTTTACGTCTGACATGCAGAATAATGATCGAGCCGTATCAGATTTTGTGACATCAAGATTTTCAGGCGCCGTTATTTGTTCATCGTGTCGTTATCAGATACAGCAAAGATGCATTTGTCAGCATCATGCTGTTAGCTAACTTAAAATTTGAGCTGTTGTTTTATCGTGAGAAATAAATCTTTTAAATTTTTTTTACAATATCGTGTCTTTGGTTTTTATTCGTATAAAACACGCCGCTTCTTACTTGTATTGTAACATTGGGTCATATTATAACTTGTGTTGTGACATTGGTGCATATCTCTTCTGTGTATATAAGGCAGCCACAAGGATAAAACCTGCTACAATGTGAATAAACACAGCTTGCAATGGCCTCAGTAGATAACAAATAACCTCAGATGCCATCTTCAGGACACAATAACTTTTCTGTTTGTGGAAATAAACATTTATGGGGTACGCAAATACAACAACAATTGCTTGACCTAGGTGCTATAAACCTCTGACCCACAGTTAACCTAATTTAGGTAATGTTCACCATTTAGTTAGTGTTTGAGAATACTTTTCACATAACAGGATGTAGGATTGCATACAGAAACATCAGCCCTATTCACTATATGGATACACTGTGAATAAAATATAAAAAGAAATACTGGTATAATATGAGAATACTTTTCACATAACAGGATGTAGGATTGCATACAGAAACACCAGTCTCGGGCTACGTATAAAATCTAATATAAAACAAATGAGAAAGGTGTTATAAACCACGTGTAAAATAAATACACGACTAGGCTATAATTATAAACATGTGTTATTCCACAAAATACGGGAATAATATCAAAACTACAACAAATTAAACTATATTAAACTATATCAAAAGGGGAAATCAAACAAGGAGGGACAGCTGGATACCAGCCGTCAAACAAGGGGAGGGGAGGGGTTACACACTTTGATACACTTTGATAGGGGCGGGGCACCTGTCAGATTGAGTTTGACGAAACCACCCGCTTATACACTACTAGCATGAGGTCACTTTTCTGCGGTGCTATATGTGGTCGGGGGTCCGCACTGAGCATGAGGTCACTTTTCTGCTGTGTTATATGTGGTCGGGGGTCCGCACTGAGCATGAGGTCACTTTTCTGCTGTGCTATATGTGGTCGGGGGTCCGCACTGAGCATGAGGTCACTTTTCTGCTGTATGTGGTCGGGGGTCCGCACTGAGCATGAGGTCACTTTTCTGCGGTGTTATATGTGGTCGGGGGTCCGCACTGAGCATGAGGTCACTTTTCTGCTGTATTATATGTGGTCGAGGGTCCGCACTGAGCATGAGGTCACTTTTCTGCTGTGTTATATGTGGTCGGGGGTCCGCACTGAGCATGAGGTCACTTTTCTGCGGTGCTGTATGTGGTCGTGGGTCCGCACTGAGCATGAGGTCACTTTTCTGCTGTATGTGGTCGGGGGTCCGCACTGAGCATGAGGTCACTTTTCTGCGGTGCTATATGTGGTCGGGGGTCTGCACTGAGCATGAGGTCACTTTTCTGCGGTGTTATATGTGGTCGGGGGTCCGCACTGAGCATGAGGTCGCTTTTCTGCTGTGTTATATGTGGTCGGGGGTCCGCACTGAGCATGAGGTCACTTTTCTGCTGTGTTATATGTGGTCGGGGGTCCGCACTGAGCATGAGGTCACTTTTCTGCTGTGTTATATGTGGTCGGGGGTCCGCACTGAGCATGAGGTCACTTTTCTGCTGTGTTATATGTGGTCGTGGGTCCGCACTGAGCATGAGGTCACTATTCTGCGGTGTTTTATGTGGTCGGGGGTCCGCACTGAGCATGAGGTCACTTTTCTGCTGTGTTATATGTGGTCGGGGGTCCGCACTGAGCATGAGGTCACTTTTCTGCGGTGCTATATGTGGTCGGGGGTCCGCACTGAGCATGAGGTCACTTTTCTGCGGTGCTATATGTGGTCGGGGGTCCGCACTGAGCATGAGGTCACTTTTCTGCTGTGTTATATGTGGTCGGGGGTCCGCACTGAGCATGACGTCACTTTTCTGCTGTGTTATATGTGGTCGGGGGTCCGCACTGAGCATGAGGTCACTTTTCTGCTGTGTTATATGTGGTCGGGGGTCCGCACTGAGCATGAGGTCACTTTTCTGCTGTGCTATATGTGGTCGGGGGTCCGCACTGAGCATGAGGTCACTTTTCTGCTGTGCTATATGTGGTCGGGGGTCCGCACTGAGCATGAGGTCACTTTTCTGCTGTGCTATATGTGGTCGGGGGTCCGCACTGAGCATGAGGTCACTTTTCTGCTGTGCTATATGTGGTCGGGGGTCCGCACTGAGCATGAGGTCACTTTTCTGCTGTGCTATATGTGGTCGGGGGTCCGCACTGAGCATGAGGTCACTTTTCTGCGGTGCTATATGTGGTCGGGGGTCCGCACTGAGCATGAGGTCACTTTTCTGCGGTGCTATATGTGGTCGGGGGTACGCACTGAGCATGAGGTCACTTTTCTGCTGTGCTATATGTGGTCGGGGGTCCGCACTGAGCATGAGGTCACTTTTCTGCTGTGTTATATGTGGTCGGGGGTCCGCACTGAGCATGAGGTCACTTTTCTGCTGTGCTATATGTGGTCGAGGGTCCGCACTGAGCATGAGGTCACTTTTCTGCTGTGCTATATGTGGTCGGGGGTCCGCACTGAGCATGAGGTCACTTTTCTGCGGTGCTATATGTGGTCGGGGGTCCGCACTGAGCATGAGGTCACTTTTCTGCTGTGCTATATGTGGTCGGGGGTCCGCGCTGAGCATGAGGTCACTTTTCTGCTGTGTTATATGTGGTCGGGGGTCCGCACTGAGCATGAGGTCACTTTTCTGCTGTGTTATATGTGGTCGGGGGTCCGCACTGAGCATGAGGTCACTTTTCTGCTGTGTTATATGTGGTCGGGGGTCTGCACTGAGCATGAGGTCACTTTTCTGCTGTGTTATATGTGGTCGGGGGTCCGCACTGAGCATGAGGTCACTTTTCTGCGGTGTTATATGTGGTCGGGGGTCCGCACTGAGCATGAGGTCACTTTTCTGCTGTGTTATATGTGGTCGGGGGTCCGCACTGAGCATGAGGTCACTTTTCTGCAGTGTTATATGAGGTCGGGGGTCCGCACTGAGCATGAGGTCACTTTTCTGCTGTGTTATATGTGGTCGGGGGTCCGCACTGAGCATGAGGTCACTTTTCTGCTGTGTTATATGTGGTCGGGGGTCCGCACTGAGCATGAGGTCACTTTTCTGCGGTGCTATATGTGGTTGGGGGTCCGCACTGAGCATGAGGTCACTTTTCTGCGGTGCTGTATGTGGTCGGGGGTCCGCACTGAGCATGAGGTCACTTTTCTGCGGTGCTGTATGTGGTCGGGGGTCTGCACTGAGCATGAGGTCACTTTTCTGCTGTGCTGTATGTGGTCGGGGGTCCGCACTGAGCATGAGGTCACTTTTCTGCGGTGCTATATGTGGTCGGGGGTCCGCACTGAGCATGAGGTCACTTTTCTGCGGTGCTATATGTGGTCGGGGGTCCGCACTGAGCATGAGGTCACTTTTCTGCTGTGCTATATGTGGTCGGGGGTCCGCACTGAGCATGAGGTCACTTTTCTGCGGTGTTATATGTGGTCGGGGGTCCGCACTGAGCATGAGGTCACTTTTCTGCTGTGCTGTATGTGGTCGGGGGTCCGCACTGAGCATGAGGTCACTTTTCTGCTGTGCTATATGTGGTCGGGGGTCCGCACTGAGCATGAGGTCACTTTTCTGCGGTGCTATATGTGGTCGGGGGTCCGCACTGAGCATGAGGTCACTTTTCTGCGGTGCTATATGTGGTCGGGGGTCCGCACTGAGCATGAGGTCACTTTTCTGCGGTGCTATATGTGGTCGAGGGTCCGCACTGAGCATGAGGTCACTTTTCTGCTGTGCTATATGTGGTCGGGGGTCCGCACTGAGCATGAGGTCACTTTTCTGCGGTGCTATATGTGGTCGGGGGTCCGCACTGAGCATGAGGTCACTTTTCTGCGGTGCTATATGTGGTCGGGGGTCCGCACTGAGCATGAGGTCACTTTTCTGCTGTGCTATATGTGGTCGGGGGTCCGCACTGAGCATGAGGTCACTTTTCTGCTGTGTTATATGTGGTCGGGGGTCCGCGCTGAGCATGAGGTCACTTTTCTGCGGTGTTATATGTGGTCGGGGGTCCGCACTGAGCATGAGGTCACTTTTCTGCGGTGGTATATGTGGTCGGGGGTCCGCGCTGAGCATGAGGTCACTTTTCTGCGGTGTTATATGTGGTCGGGGGTCTGCACTGAGCATGAGGTCACTTTTCTGCTGTGTTATATGTGGTCGGGGGTCCGCACTGAGCATGAGGTCACTTTTCTGCGGTGTTATATGTGGTCGGGGGTCCGCACTGAGCATGAGGTCACTTTTCTGCTGTGTTATATGTGGTCGGGGGTCCGCACTGAGCATGAGGTCACTTTTCTGCGGTGCTATATGTGGTTGGGGGTCCGCACTGAGCATGAGGTCACTTTTCTGCGGTGCTGTATGTGGTCGGGGGTCCGCACTGAGCATGAGGTCACTTTTCTGCGGTGCTGTATGTGTTCGGGGGTCTGCACTGAGCATGAGGTCACTTTTCTGCTGTGTTATATGTGGTCGGGGGTCCGCACTGAGCATGAGGTCACTTTTCTGCGGTGCTGTATGTGGTCGGGGGTCCGCACTGAGCATGAGGTCACTTTTCTGCTGTGTTATATGTGGTCGGGGGTCCGCACTGAGCATGAGGTCACTTTTCTGCTGTGCTATATGTGGTCGGGGGTCCGCACTGAGCATGAGGTCACTTTTCTGCTGTGCTATATGTGGTCGGGGTCCGCACTGAGCATGAGGTCACTTTTCTGCTGTGCTATATGTGTTCGGGGGTCCGCACTGAGCATGAGGTCACTTTTCTGCGGTGCTATATGTGGTCGGGGGTCCGCACTGAGCATGAGGTCGCTTTTCTGCTGTGTTATATGTGGTCGGGGGTCCGCACTGAGCATGAGGTCACTTTTCTGCGGTGCTATATGTGGTCGGGGGTCCGCACTGAGCATGAGGTCACTTTTCTGCTGTGTTATATGTGGTCGGGGGTCCGCACTGAGCATGAGGTCACTTTTCTGCTGTGTTATATGTGGTCGGGGGTCCGCACTGAGCATGAGGTCACTTTTCTGCTGTGTTATATGTGGTCGGGGGTCCGCACTGAGCATGAGGTCACTTTTCTGCGGTGTTATATGTGATCGGGGGTCCGCACTGAGCATGAGGTCACTTTTCTGCGGTGTTATATGTGGTCGGGGGTCCGCACTGAGCATGAGGTCACTTTTCTGCTGTGTTATATGTGGTCGGGGGTCCGCACTGAGCATGAGGTCGCTTTTCTGCTGTGTTATATGTGGTCGGGGGTCTGCACTGAGCATGAGGTCACTTTTCTGCTGTGTTATATGTGGTCGGGGGTCCGCACTGAGCACGAGGTCACTTTTCTGCTGTGTTATATGTGGTCGGGGGTCCGCACTGAGCATGAGGTCACTTTTCTGCTGTGTTATATGTGGTCGGGGGTCCGCACTGAGCACGAGGTCACTTTTCTGCTGTGTTATATGTGGTCGGGGGTCCGCACTGAGCATGAGGTCACTTTTCTGCTGTGCTATATGTGGTCGGGGGTCCGCACTGAGCATGAGGTCACTTTTCTGCGATGCTATATGTGGTCGGGGGTCCGCTCTGAGCATGAGGTCGCTTTTCTGCGGTGTTATATGTGGTCGGGGGTCCGCTCTGAGCATGAGGTCGCTTTTCTGCGGTGCTATATGTGGTCGGGGGTCCGCACTGAGCATGAGGTCACTTTTCTACTGTGTTATATGTGGTCGGGGGTCCGCACTGAGCATGAGGTCACTTTTCTGCTGTGTTATATGTGGTCGGGGGTCCGCACTGAGCATGAGGTCGCTTTTCTGCTGTGTTATATGTGGTCGGGGGTCCGCACTGAGCATGAGGTCACTTTTCTGCTGTGCTATATGTGGTCGGGGGTCCGCACTGAGCATGAGGTCACTTTTCTGCTGTGTTATATGTGGTCGGGGGTCCGCACTGAGCATGAGGTCACTTTTCTGCGATGTTATATGTGGTCGGAGTCCGCACTGAGCATGAGGTCACTTTTCTGCGGTGTTATATGTGATTGGGGGTCCGCACTGAGCATGAGGTCACTTTTCTGCTGTGTTATATGTGGTCGGGGGTCCGCACTGAGCATGAGGTCACTTTTCTGCGGTGTTATATGTGATTGGGGGTCCGCACTGAGCATGAGGTCACTTTTCTGCGGTGTTATATGTGGTCGGGGGTCCGCACTGAGCATGAGGTCACTTTTCTGCGGTGTTATATGTGGTCGGGGGTCCGCACTGAGCCTGAGGTCACTTTTCTGCGGTGCTATATGTGGTCGGGGGTCCGCACTGAGCATGAGGTCACTTTTCTGCTGTGTTATATGTGGTCGGGGGTCCGCACTGAGCATGAGGTCACTTTTCTGCTGTGTTATATGTGGTCGGGGGTCCGCACTGAGCATGAGGTCACTTTTCTGCTGTGTTATATGTGGTCGGGGGTCCGCACTGAGCATGAGGTCACTTTTCTGCGGTGCTATATGTGGTCGGGGGTCTGCACTGAGCATGAGGTCACTTTTCTGCGGTGCTATATGTGGTCGGGGGTCCGCACTGAGCATGAGGTCACTTTTCTGCTGTGCTATATGTGGTCGGGGGTCCGCACTGAGCATGAGGTCACTTTTCTGCTGTGTTATATGTGGTCGGGGGTCCGCACTGAGCATGAGGTCACTTTTCTGCTGTGTTATATGTGGTCGGGGGTCCGCACTGAGCATGAGGTCACTTTTCTGCTGTGTTATATGTGGTCGGGGGTCCGCACTGAGCATGAGGTCGCTTTTCTGCTGTGTTATATGTGGTCGGGGGTCCGCACTGAGCATGAGGTCACTTTTCTGCGGTGCTATATGTGGTCGGGGGTCCGCACTGAGCATGAGGTCACTTTTCTGCGGTGTTATATGTGGTCGCGGGTCCGCACTGAGCATGAGGTCACTTTTCTGCTGTGTTATATGTGGTCGGGGGTCCGCACTGAGCATGAGGCCACTTTTCTGCTGTGCTATATGTGGTCGGGGGTCCGCACTGAGCATGAGGCCACTTTTCTGCTGTGTTATATGTGGTCGGGGGTCCGCACTGAGCATGAGGCCACTTTTCTGCTGTGTTATATGTGGTCGGGGGTCGCACTGAGCATGAGGTCACTTTTCTGCGGTGTTATATGTGGTCGGGGGTCCGCACTGAGCATGAGGTCACTTTTCTGCTGTGTTATATGTGGTCGGGGGTCCGCACTGAGCATGAGGTCACTTTTCTGCTGTGTTATATGTGGTCGGGGGTCCGCACTGAGCATGAGGTCACTTTTCTGCGGTGCTATATGTGGTCGGGGGTCCGCACTGAGCATGAGGTCACTTTTCTGCAGTGCTGTATGTGGTCGGGGGTCCGCACTGAGCATGAGGTCACTTTTCTGCTGTGTTATATGTGGTCGGGGGTCCGCACTGAGCATGAGGCCACTTTTCTGCTGTGTTATATGTGGTCGGGGGTCCGCACTGAGCATGAGGTCACTTTTCTGCGGTGTTATATGTGGTCGGGGGTCCGCACTGAGCATGAGGTCCTTTTTCTGCTGTGTTATATGTGGTCGGGGGTCCGCACTGAGCATGAGGTCACTTTTCTGCTGTGCTATATGTGGTCGGGGGTCCGCACTGAGCATGAGGTCACTTTTCTGCGATGCTATATGTGGTCGGGGGTCCGCTCTGAGCATGAGGTCACTTTTCTGCGGTGTTATATGTGGTCGGGGGTCTGCACTGAGCATGAGGTCACTTCTCTGCTGTGTTATATGTGGTCGGGGGTCCGCACTGAGCATGAGGTCACTTTTCTGCTGTGTTATATGTGGTCGGGGGTCCGCACTGAGCATGAGGTCGCTTTTCTGCTGTGTTATATGTGGTCGGGGGTCCGCACTGAGCATGAGGTCACTTTTCTGCTGTGTTATATGTGGTCGGGGGTCCGCACTGAGCATGAGGTCACTTTTCTGCGGTGTTATATGTGATTGGGGGTCCGCACTGAGCATGAGGTCACTTTTCTGCTGTGCTATATGTGATTGGGGGTCCGCACTGAGCATGAGGTCACTTTTCTGCTGTGCTATATGTGGTCGGGGGTCCGCACTGAGCATGAGGTCACTTTTCTGCTGTGTTATATGTGGTCGGGGGTCCGCACTGAGCATGAGGTCACTTTTCTGCTGTGCTATATGTGGTCGGGGGTCCGCACTGAGCATGAGGTCACTTTTCTGCTGTGTTATATGTGGTCGGGGGTCCGCACTGAGCATGAGGTCACTTTTCTGCGGTGTTATATGTGGTCGGGGGTCCGCACTGAGCATGAGGTCACTTTTCTGCTGTATGTGGTCGGGGGTCCGCACTGAGCATGAGGTCACTTTTGTGCGGTGCTATATGTGGTCGGGGGTCCGCACTGAGCATGAGGTCACTTTTCTGCTGTATGTGGTCGGGGGTCCGCACTGAGCATGAGGTCACTTTTCTGCGGTGCTATATGTGGTCGGGGGTCCGCACTGAGCATGAGGTCACTTTTCTGCTGTGTTATATGTGGTCGGGGGTCCGCACTGAGCATAAGGTCACTTTTCTGCTGTGTTATATGTGGTCGGGGGTCCGCACTGAGCATGAGGTCACTTTTCTGCTGTGCTATATGTGGTCGGGGGTCCGCACTGAGCATGAGGTCACTTTTCTGCTGTGTTATATGTGGTCGGGGGTCCGCACTGAACATGAGGTCACTTTTCTGCGGTGCTATATGTGGTCGGGGGTCCGCACTGAGCATGAGGTCACTTTTCTGCTGTGTTATATGTGGTCGGGGGTCTGCACTGAGCATGAGGTCACTTTTCTGCTGTGTTATATGTGGTCGGGGGTCCGCACTGAGCATGAGGTCACTTTTCTGCAGTGCTGTATGTGGTCGGGGGTCCGCACTGAGCATGAGGTCACTTTTCTGCTGTGCTGTATGTGGTCGGGGGTCCGCACTGAGCATGAGGTCACTTTTCCGCGGTGCTATATGTGGTCGGGGGTCCGCACTGAGCATGAGGTCACTTTTCTGCTGTGTTATATGTGGTCGGGGGTCCGCACTGAGCATGAGGTCACTTTTCTGCGGTGTTATATGTGGTCGGGGGTCCGCACTGAGCATGAGGTCACTTTTCTGCTTTGTTATATGTGGTCGGGGGTCCGCACTGAGCATGAGGTCACTTTTCTGCGGTGCTATATGTGGTCGGGGGTCCGCACTGAGCATGAGGTCACTTTTCTGCTGTGTTATATGTGGTCGGGGGTCCGCACTGAGCATGAGGTCACTTTTCTGCTGTGTTATATGTGGTCGGGGGTCCGCACTGAGCATGAGGTCACTTTTCTGCTGTGTTATATGTGGTCGGGGGTCCGCACTGAGCATGAGGTCACTTTTCTGCTGTGTTATATGTGGTCGGGGGTCCGCACTGAGCATGAGGTCACTTTTCTGCGGTGCTATAATTGGTCGGGGGTCCGCACTGAGCATGAGGTCACTTTTCTGCTGTGTTATATGTGGTCGGGGGTCCGCACTGAGCATGAGGTCACTTTTCTGCTGTGTTATATGTGGTCGGGGGTCCGCACTGAGCATGAGGTCACTTTTCTGCGGTGCTATATGTGGTCGGGGGTCCGCACTGAGCATGAGGTCACTTTTCTGCGGTGCTATATGTGATTGGGGGTCCGCACTGAGCATGAGGTCACTTTTCTGCTGTGCTATATGTGGTCGGGGGTCCGCACTGAGCATGAGGTCACTTTTCTGCGGTGCTATATGTGATTGGGGGTCCGCACTGAGCATGAGGTCACTTTTCTGCTGTGCTATATGTGGTCGGGGGTCCGCACTGAGCATGAGGTCACTTTTCTGCTGTGCTATATGTGGTCGGGGGTCCGCACTGAGCATGAGGTCACTTTTCTGCTGTGCTATATGTGGTCGGGGGTCCGCACTGAGCATGAGGTCACTTTTCTGCTGTGTTATATGTGGTCGAGGGTCCGCACTGAGCATGAGGTCACTTTTCTGCTGTGTTATATGTGGTCGGGGGTCCGTACTGAGCATGAGGTCACTTTTCTGCTGTGTTATATGTGGTCGGGGGTCTGCACTGAGCATGAGGTCACTTTTCTGCTGTGTTATATGTGGTCGGGGGTCCGCACTGAGCATGAGGTCACTTTTCTGCGGTGCTATATGTGGTCGGGGGTCCGCACTGAGCATGAGGTCACTTTTCTGCTGTGTTATATATGGTCGGGGGTCCGCACTGAGCATGAGGTCACTTTTCTGCTGTGTTATATGTGGTCGGGGGTCCGCACTGAGCATGAGGTCACTTTTCTGCGGTGCTATATGTGGTCGGGGGTCCGCACTGAGCATGAGGTCACTTTTCTGCTGTGTTATATATGGTCGGGGGTCCGCACTGAGCATGAGGTCACTTTTCTGCTGTGTTATATGTGGTCGGGGGTCCGCACTGAGCATGAGGTCACTTTTCTGCTGTGTTATATGTGGTCGGGGGTCCGCACTGAGCATGAGGTCACTTTTCTGCTGTGTTATATGTGGTCGGGGGTCCGCACTGAGCATGAGGTCACTTTTCTGCGGTGTTATATGTGGTCGGGGGTCCGAACTGAGCATGAGGTCGCTTTTCTGCTGTGTTATATGTGGTTGGGGGTCCGCACTGAGCATGAGGTCGCTTTTCTGCTGTGTTATATGTGGTTGGGGGTCCGCACTGAGCATGAGGTCGCTTTTCTGCTGTGTTATATGTGGTTGGGGGTCCGCACTGAGCATGAGGTCACTTTTCTGCTGTGTTATATGTGGTCGGGGGTCCGCACTGAGCATGAGCTCACTTTTCTGCGGTGCTATATGTGGTCGGGGGTCCGCACTGAGCATGAGGTCGCTTTTCTGCTGTGTTATATGTGGTTGGGGGTCCGCACTGAGCATGAGGTCACTTTTCTGCGGTGTTATATGTGGTCGGGGGTCCGCACTGAGCATGAGGTCACTTTTCTGCTGTGTTATATGTGGTCGGGGGTCCGCACTGAGCATGAGGTCACTTTTCTGCTGTGTTATATGTGGTCGGGGGTCCGCACTGAGCATGAGGTCACTTTTCTGCGGTGCTATATGTGGTCGGGGGTCCGCACTGAGCATGAGGTCACTTTTCTGCTGTGTTATATGTGGTCGGGGGTCCGCACTGAGCATGAGGTCACTTTTCTGCGGTGCTATATGTGGTCGGGGGTCCGCACTGAGCATGAGGTCACTTTTCTGCTGTGTTATATGTGGTCGGGGGTCTGCACTGAGCATGAGGTCACTTTTCTGCTATATGTGGTCGGGGGTCCGCACTGAGCATGAGGTCACTTTTCTGCTGTGTTATATGTGGTCGGGGGTCCGCACTGAGCATGAGGTCACTTTTCTGCAGTGTTATATGAGGTCGGGGGTCCGCACTGAGCATGAGGTCACTTTTCTGCTGTGTTATATGTGGTCGGGGGTCCGCACTGAGCATGAGGTCACTTTTCTGCGGTGTTATATGTGGTCGGGGGTCCGCACTGAGCATGAGGTCACTTTTCTGCTGTGTTATATGTGGTCGGGGGTCCGCACTGAGCATGAGGTCACTTTTCTGCTGTGTTATATGTGGTCGGGGGTCCGCACTGAGCATGAGGTCACTTTTCTGCTGTGTTATATGTGGTCGGGGGTCCGCACTGAGCATGAGGTCACTTTTCTGCTGTGTTATATTTGGTCGGGGGTCCGCTCTGAGCATGAGGTCACTTTTCTGCGGTGCTATATGTGGTCGGGGGTCTGCACTGAGCATGAGGTCACTTTTCTGCTGTGTTATATTTGGTCGGGGGTCCGCTCTGAGCATGAGGTCACTTTTCTGCGGTGCTATATGTGGTCGGGGGTCCGCACTGAGCATGAGGTCACTTTTCTGCTGTGTTATATTTGGTCGGGGGTCCGCTCTGAGCATGAGGTCACTTTTCTGCGGTGCTATATGTGGTCGGGGGTCCGCACTGAGCATGAGGTCACTTTTCTGCGGTGCTATATGTGGTCGGGGGTCCGCACTGAGCATGAGGTCACTTTTCTGCTGTGTTATATGTGGTCGGGGGTCCGCACTGAGCATGAGGTCACTTTTCTGCTGTGTTATATGTGGTCGGGGGTCCGCACTGAGCATGAGGTCACTTTTCTGCGGTGTAATATGTGGTCGGGGGTCCGCTCTGAGCATGAGGTCACTTTTCTGCGGTGCTATATGTGGTCGGGGGTCTGCACTGAGCATGAGGTCACTTTTCTGCGGTGTTATATGTGGTCGGGGGTCCGCACTGAGCATGAGGTCACTTTTCTGCTGTGTTATATGTGGTCGGGGGTCTGCAATGAGCATGAGGTCACTATTCTGCGGTGCTATATGTGGTCGGGGGTCCGCACTGAGCATGAGGTCACTTTTCTGCTGTGTTATATATGGTCGGGGGTCCGCACTGAGCATGAGGTCACTTTTCTGCTGTGTTATATGTGGTCGGGGGTCCGCACTGAGCATGAGGTCACTTTTCTGCTGTGTTATATGTGGTCGGGGGTCCGCACTGAGCATGAGGTCACTTTTCTGCTGTGTTATATGTGGTCGGGGGTCCGCACTGAGCATGAGGTCACTTTTCTGCGGTGCTATATGTGGTCGGGGGTCCGCACTGAGCATGAGGTCACTTTTCTGCGGTGCTATATGTGGTCGGGGGTCCGCACTGAGCATGAGGTCACTTTTCTGCTGTGTTATATGTGGTCGGGGGTCCGCACTGAGCATCAGGTCACTTTTCTGCGGTGCTATATGTGGTCGGGGGTCCGCACTGAGCATGAGGTCACTTTTCTGCTGTGTTATATGTGGTTGGGGGTCCGCACTGAGCATCAGGTCACTTTTCTGCGGTGCTATATGTGGTCGGGGGTCCGCACTGAGCATGAGGTCACTTTTCTGCTGTGTTATATGTGGTCGGGGGTCCGCACTGAGCATGAGGTCACTTTTCTGCTGTGTTATATGTGGTCGGGGGTCCGCACTGAGCATGAGGTCACTTTTCTGCTGTGTTATATGTGGTCGGGGGTCCGCACTGATCATCAGGTCACTTTTCTGTGGTGCTATATGTGGTCGGGGGTCCGCACTGATCATCAGGTCACTTTTCTGCGGTGCTATATGTGGTCGGGGGTCCGCACTGAGCATGAGGTCACTTTTCTGCTGTGCTATATGTGGTCGGGGGTCCGCACTGAGCATGAGGTCACTTTTCTGCTGTGTTATATGTGGTCGGGGGTCCGCACTGAGCATGAGGTCACTTTTCTGCTGTGTTATATGTGGTTGGGGGTCCGCACTGAGCATCAGGTCACTTTTCTGCGGTGCTATATGTGGTCGGGGGTCCGCACTGAGCATGAGGTCACTTTTCTGCTGTGTTATATGTGGTCGGGGGTCCGCACTAAGCATGAGGTCACTTTTCTGCTGTGTTATATGTGGTCGGGGGTCCGCACTGATCATCAGGTCACTTTTCTGTGGTGCTATATGTGGTCGGGGGTCCGCACTGAGCATGAGGTCACTTTTCTGCTGTGTTATATGTGGTCGGGGGTCCGCACTGAGCATGAGGTCACTTTTCTGCTGTGTTATATGTGGTCGGGGGTCCGCACTGAGCATGAGGTCACTTTTCTGCTGTGTTATATGTGGTCGGGGGTCCGCACTGAGCATGAGGTCACTTTTCTGCAGTGTTATATGAGGTCGGGGGTCCGCACTGAGCATGAGGTCACTTTTCTGCTGTGTTATATGTGGTCGGGGGTCCGCACTGAGCATGAGGTCACTTTTCTGCGGTGTTATATGTGGTCGGGGGTCCGCACTGAGCATGAGGTCACTTTTCTGCTGTGTTATATGTGGTCGGGGGTCCGCACTGAGCATGAGGTCACTTTTCTGCTGTGTTATATGTGGTCGGGGGTCCGCACTGAGCATGAGGTCACTTTTCTGCTGTGTTATATGTGGTCGGGGGTCCGCACTGAGCATGAGGTCACTTTTCTGCTGTGTTATATTTGGTCGGGGGTCCGCTCTGAGCATGAGGTCACTTTTCTGCGGTGCTATATGTGGTCGGGGGTCTGCACTGAGCATGAGGTCACTTTTCTGCTGTGTTATATTTGGTCGGGGGTCCGCTCTGAGCATGAGGTCACTTTTCTGCGGTGCTATATGTGGTCGGGGGTCCGCACTGAGCATGAGGTCACTTTTCTGCTGTGTTATATTTGGTCGGGGGTCCGCTCTGAGCATGAGGTCACTTTTCTGCGGTGCTATATGTGGTCGGGGGTCCGCACTGAGCATGAGGTCACTTTTCTGCGGTGCTATATGTGGTCGGGGGTCCGCACTGAGCATGAGGTCACTTTTCTGCGGTGTAATATGTGGTCGGGGGTCCGCTCTGAGCATGAGGTCACTTTTCTGCGGTGCTATATGTGGTCGGGGGTCTGCACTGAGCATGAGGTCACTTTTCTGCGGTGTTATATGTGGTCGGGGGTCCGCACTGAGCATGAGGTCACTTTTCTGCTGTGTTATATGTGGTCGGGGGTCTGCAATGAGCATGAGGTCACTATTCTGCGGTGCTATATGTGGTCGGGGGTCCGCACTGAGCATGAGGTCACTTTTCTGCTGTGTTATATATGGTCGGGGGTCCGCACTGAGCATGAGGTCACTTTTCTGCTGTGTTATATGTGGTCGGGGGTCCGCACTGAGCATGAGGTCACTTTTCTGCTGTGTTATATGTGGTCGGGGGTCCGCACTGAGCATGAGGTCACTTTTCTGCTGTGTTATATGTGGTCGGGGGTCCGCACTGAGCATGAGGTCACTTTTCTGCGGTGCTATATGTGGTCGGGGGTCCGCACTGAGCATGAGGTCACTTTTCTGCGGTGCTATATGTGGTCGGGGGTCCGCACTGAGCATGAGGTCACTTTTCTGCTGTGTTATATGTGGTCGGGGGTCCGCACTGAGCATCAGGTCACTTTTCTGCGGTGCTATATGTGGTCGGGGGTCCGCACTGAGCATGAGGTCACTTTTCTGCTGTGTTATATGTGGTTGGGGGTCCGCACTGAGCATCAGGTCACTTTTCTGCGGTGCTATATGTGGTCGGGGGTCCGCACTGAGCATGAGGTCACTTTTCTGCTGTGTTATATGTGGTCGGGGGTCCGCACTGAGCATGAGGTCACTTTTCTGCTGTGTTATATGTGGTCGGGGGTCCGCACTGAGCATGAGGTCACTTTTCTGCTGTGTTATATGTGGTCGGGGGTCCGCACTGATCATCAGGTCACTTTTCTGTGGTGCTATATGTGGTCGGGGGTCCGCACTGATCATCAGGTCACTTTTCTGCGGTGCTATATGTGGTCGGGGGTCCGCACTGAGCATGAGGTCACTTTTCTGCTGTGCTATATGTGGTCGGGGGTCCGCACTGAGCATGAGGTCACTTTTCTGCTGTGTTATATGTGGTCGGGGGTCCGCACTGAGCATGAGGTCACTTTTCTGCTGTGTTATATGTGGTTGGGGGTCCGCACTGAGCATCAGGTCACTTTTCTGCGGTGCTATATGTGGTCGGGGGTCCGCACTGAGCATGAGGTCACTTTTCTGCTGTGTTATATGTGGTCGGGGGTCCGCACTAAGCATGAGGTCACTTTTCTGCTGTGTTATATGTGGTCGGGGGTCCGCACTGATCATCAGGTCACTTTTCTGTGGTGCTATATGTGGTCGGGGGTCCGCACTGAGCATGAGGTCACTTTTCTGCTGTGTTATATGTGGTCGGGGGTCCGCACTGAGCATGAGGTCACTTTTCTGCTGTGTTATATGTGGTCGGGGGTCCGCACTGAGCATGAGGTCACTTTTCTGCTGTGTTATATGTGGTCGGGGGTCCGCACTGAGCATGAGGTCACTTTTCTGCTGTGTTATATGTGGTCGGGGGTCCGCACTGAGCATCAGGTCACTTTTCTGCGGTGCTATATGTGGTCGGGGGTCCGCACTGAGCATGAGGTCACTTTTCTGCTGTGTTATATGTGGTCGGGGGTCCGCACTGAGCATGAGGTCACTTTTCTGCTGTGTTATATGTGGTCGGGGGTCCGCACTAAGTATCAGGTCACTTTTCTGCGGTGCTGTATGTGGTCGGGGGTCCGCACTGAGCATGAGGTCACTTTTCTGCTGTGTTATATGTGATTGGGGGTCTGCACTGAGCATGAGGTCACTTTTCTGCGGTGCTGTATGTGGTCGGGGGTCCGCACTGAGCATGAGGTCACTGTTCTGCGGTGCTATATGTGGTCGGGGGTCTGCACTGAGCATGAGGTCACTTTTCTGCTGTGTTATATGTGGTCGGGGGTCCGCACTGAGCATGAGGTCACTTTTCTGCGGTGTTATATGTGGTCGGGGGTCCGCACTGAGCATGAGGTCACTTTTCTGCGGTGTTATATGTGGTCGGGGGTCCGCGCTGAGCATGAGGTCACTTTTCTGCTGTGTTTTATGTGGTCGGGGGTCCGCACTGAGCATGAGGTCACTTTTCTGCTGTGTTATATGTGGTCGGGGGTCCGCACTAAGCATGAGGTCACTTTTCTGCGGTGTTATATGTGGTCAGGGGTCCGCACTGAGCATGAGGTCACTTTTCTGCTGTGTTATATGTGGTCGGGGGTCCGCACTGAGCATGAGTTCGCTTTTCTGCGGTGCTATATGTGGTCGGGGGTCCGCACTGAGCATGAGGTCACTTTTCTGCGGTGCTATATGTGGTCGGGGGTCCGCACTGAGCATGAGGTCACTTTTCTGTGGTGCTATATGTGGTCGGGGGTCCGCACTGAGCATGAGGTCACTTTTCTGCTGTGCTATATGTGGTCGAGGGTCCGCACTGAGCATGAGGTCACTTTTCTGCTGTGTTATATGAGGTCGGTGGTCCGCTCTGAGCATGAGGTCACTTTTCTGCTGTGTTATATGTGGTCGGGGGTCCGCTCTGAGCATGAGGTCACTTTTCTGCGGTGCTATATGTGGTCGGGGGTCCGCACTGAGCATGAGGTCACTTTTCTGCTGTATTATATGTGGTTGGGGGTCCGCACTGAGCATGAGGTCACTTTTCTGCGGTGCTATATGTGGTCGGGGGTCTGCACTGAGCATGAGGTCACTTTTCTGCTGTGTTATATGTGGTCGGGGGTCCGCACTGAGCATGAGGTCACTTTTCTGCTGTATTATATGTGGTCGGGGGTCCGCACTGAGCATGAGGTCACTTTTCTGCTGTATTATATGTGGTCGGGGGTCCGCACTGAGCATGAGGTCACTTTTCTGCTGTGTAATATGTGGTCGGGGGTCCGCACTGAGCATGAGGTCACTTTTCTGCTGTATTATATGTGGTTGGGGGTCCGCACTGAGCATGAGGTCACTTTTCTGCTGTGTTATATGTGGTCGGGGGTCCGCTCTGAGCATGAGGTCACTTTTCTGCTGTGTTATATGTGGTCGGGGGTCCGCACTGAGCATGAGGTCACTTTTCTGCTGTATTATATGTGGTTGGGGGTCCGCACTGAGCATGAGGTCACTTTTCTGCTGTATTATATGTGGCCGGGGGTCCGCACTGAGCATGAGGTCACTTTTCTGCTGTGTTATATGTGGTCGGGGGTCCGCACTGAGCACGAGGTCACTTTTCTGCGGTGCTATATGTGGTCGGGGGTCCGCACTGAGCACGAGGTCACTTTTCTGCGGTGTTATATGTGGTCGGGGGTCCGCACTGAGCATGAGGTCACTTTTCTGCGGTGCTATAAGTGGTCGGGGGTCCGCACTGAGCATGAGGTCACTTTTCTGCGGTGCTATATGTGGTCGGGGGTCCGCACTGAGCATGAGGTCACTTTTCTGCGGTGCTATCTGTGGTCGGGGGTCCGCACTGAGCATGAGGTCACTTTTCTGCTGTGTTATATGTGGTCGGGGGTCCGCACTGAGCATGAGGTCACTTTTCTGCTGTGTTATATGTGGTCGGGGGTCCGCACTGAGCATGAGGTCACTTTTCTGCTGTGTTATATGTGGTCGGGGGTCCGCACTCAGCATGAGGTCACTTTTCTGCTGTGTTATATGTGGTCGGGGGTCCGCACTGAGCATGAGGTCACTTTTCTGCGGTGTTATATGTGATCGGGGGTCCGCACTGAGCATGAGGTCACTTTTCTGCTGTGTTATATGTGGTCGGGGGTCCGCACTGAGCATGAGGTCACTTTTCTGCGGTGTTATATGTGATCGGGGGTCCGCACTGAGCATGAGGTCACTTTTCTGCTGTGTTATATGTGGTCGGGGGTCCGCACTGAGCATGAGGTCACTTTTCTGCTGTGTTATATGTGGTCGGGGGTCCGCACTGAGCATGAGGTCACTTTTCTGCGGTGCTATATGTGGTCGGGGGTCCGCACTGAGCATGAGGTCACTTTTCTGCTGTGTTATATGTGGTCGGGGGTCCGCACTGAGCATGAGGTCACTTTTCTGCGGTGCTATATGTGGTCGGGGGTCCGCACTGAGCATGAGGTCACTTTTCTGCGGTGTTATATGTGGTCGGGGGTCCGCACTGAGCATGAGGTCACTTTTCTGCGGTGCTATATGTGGTCAGGGGTCCGCACTGAGCATGAGGTCACTTTTCTGCTGTATTATATGTGATTGGGGGTCCGCACTGAGCATGAGGTCACTTTTCTGCTGTGTTATATGTGGTCGGGGGTCTGCACTGAGCATGAGGTCACTTTTCTGCTGTGTTATATGTGGTTGGGGGTCCGCACTGAGCATGAGGTCACTTTTCTGCTGTGTTATATGTGGTCGGGGGTCCGCACTGAGCATGAGGTCACTTTTCTGCGGTGCTATATGTGGTCGAGGGTCCGCACTGAGCATGAGGTCACTTTTCTGCTGTGTTTTATGTGGTCGGGGGTCCGCACTGAGCATGAGGTCACTTTTCTGCGGTGCTATATGTGGTCGGGGGTCCGCACTGAGCATGAGGTCACTTTTCTGCTGTGTTATATGTGGTCGAGGGTCCGCACTGAGCATGAGGTCACTTTTCTGCGGTGCTATATGTGGTCGGGGGTCCGCACTGAGCATGAGGTCACTTTTCTGCTGTGTTATATGTGGTCGAGGGTCCGCACTGAGCATGAGGTCACTTTTCTGCTGTGTTATATGTGGTCGGGGGTCCGCACTGAGCATGAGGTCACTTTTCTGCGGTGCTATATGTGGTCGGGGGTCCGCACTGAGCATGAGGTCACTTTTCTGCTGTGTTATATGTGGTCGAGGGTCCGCACTGAGCATGAGGTCACTTTTCTGCTGTGTTATATGTGGTCAGGGGTCCACACTGAGCATGAGGTCACTTTTCTGCGGTGTTATATGTGATCGGGGGTCCGCACTGAGCATGAGGTCACTTTTCTGCTGTGTTATATGTGGTCGGGGGTCCGCACTGAGCATGAGGTCACTTTTCTGCTGTGTTATATGTGGTCGGGGGTCCGCACTGAGCATGAGGTCACTTTTCTGCGGTGCTATATGTGGTCGGGGGTCCACACTGAGCATGAGGTCACTTTTCTGCGGTGTTATATGTGGTCGGGGGTCCGCACTGAGCATGAGGTCACTTTTCTGCGGTGTTATATGTGGTCGGGGGTCCGCACTGAGCATGAGGTCACTTTTCTGCGGTGCTATATGTGGTCGGGGGTCCGCACTGAGCATGAGGTCACTTTTCTGCGGTGCTATATGTGGTCGGGGGTCTGCACTGAGCATGAGGTCACTTTTCTGCTGTGCTATATGTGGTCGGGGGTCCGCACTGAGCATGAGGTCACTTTTCTGCGGTGTTATATGTGGTCGGGGGTCCGCACTGAGCATGAGGTCACTTTTCTGCTGTATTATATGTGGTCGGGGGTCCGCACTGAGCATGAGGTCACTTTTCTGCGGTGTTATATGTGGTCGGGGGTCCACACTGAGCATGAGGTCACTTTTCTGCTGTGTTATATGTGGTCGGGGGTCCGCACTGAGCATGAGGTCACTTTTCTGCGGTGCTATATGTGGTCGGGGGTCTGCACTGAGCATGAGGTCACTTTTCTGCGGTGTTATATGTGGTCGGGGGTCCACACTGAGCATGAGGTCACTTTTCTGCTGTGTTATATGTGGTCGGGGGTCTGCACTGAGCATGAGGTCACTTTTCTGCGGTGCTATATGTGGTCGGGGGTCCGCACTGAGCATGAGGTCACTTTTCTGCTGTGTTATATGTGGTCGGGGGTCCACACTGAGCATGAGGTCACTTTTCTGCTGTGTTATATGTGGTCGGGGGTCTGCACTGAGCATGAGGTCACTTTTCTGCGGTGCTATATGTGGTCGGGGGTCCGCACTGAGCATGAGGTCACTTTTCTGCGGTGTTATATGTGGTCGGGGGTCCGCACTGAGCATGAGGTCACTATTCTGCGGTGCTATATGTGGTCGGGGGTCCGCACTGAGCATGAGGTCACTTTTCTGCGGTGCTATATGTGGTCGGGGGTCCGCACTGAGCATGAGGTCACTTTTCTGCTGTGTTATATGTGGTCGGGGGTCCGCACTGAGCATGAGGTCACTTTTCTGCTGTGTTATATGTGGTCGGGGGTCCGCACTGAGCATGAGGTCACTTTTCTGCTGTATTATATGTGGTCGGGGGTCCGCACTGAGCATGAGGTCACTTTTCTGCTGTGTTATATGTGGTCGGGGGTCCGCACTGAGCATGAGGTCACTTTTCTGCTGTATTATATGTGGTCGGGGGTCCGCACTGAGCATGAGGTCACTTTTCTGCTGTGTTATATGTGGTCGGGGGTCCGCACTGAGCATGAGGTCACTTTTCTGCTGTGTTATATGTGGTCGGGGGTCCGCACTGAGCATGAGGTCACTTTTCTGCTGTGTTATATGTGGTCGGGGGTCCGCACTGAGCATGAGGTCACTTTTCTGCTGTGTTATATGTGGTCGGGGGTCCGCACTGAGCATGAGGTCACTTTTCTGCTGTGTTATATGTGGTCGGGGGTCCGCACTGAGCATGAGGTCACTTTTCTGCGGTGCTATATGTGGTCGGGGGTCCGCACTGAGCATAAGGTCACTTTTCTGCTGTGTTATATGTGGTCGGGGGTCCGCACTGAGCATGAGGTCACTTTTCTGCGGTGTTATATGTGGTGGGGGGTCCGCACTGAGCATGAGGTCACTTTTCTGCTGTGTTATATGTGGTCGGGGGTCCGCACTGAGCATGAGGTCACTTTTCTGCGGTGCTATATGTGGTCGGGGGTCCGCACTGAGCATGAGGTCACTTTTCTGCGGTGCTATATGTGGTCGGGGGTCCGCACTGAGCATGAGGTCACTTTTCTGCTGTGTTATATGTGGTCGGGGGTCCGCACTGAGCATGAGGTCACTTTTCTGCTGTGTTATATGTGGTCGGGGGTCCGCACTGAGCATGAGGTCACTTTTCTGCTGTGTTATATGTGATCGGGGGTCCGCACTGAGCATGAGGTCACTTTTCTGCTGTGTTATATGTGGTCGGGGGTCCGCACTGAGCATGAGTTCACTTTTCTGCGGTGCTATTTGTGGTCGGGGGTCCGCACTGAGCATGAGGTCACTTTTCTGCGGTGTTATATGTGGTCGGGGGTCTGCACTGAGCATGAGGTCACTTTTCTGCTGTATGTGGTCGGGGGTCCGCACTGAGCATGAGGTCACTTTTCTGCGGTGTTATATGTGGTCGGGGGTCCGCACTGAGCATGAGGTCACTTTTCTGCTGTGTTATATGTGGTCGGGGGTCCGCACTGAGCATGAGGTCACTTTTCTGCGGTGCTATATGTGGTCGGGGGTCCGCACTGAGCATGAGGTCACTTTTCTGCTGTGTTATATGTGGTCGGGGGTCCGCACTGAGCATGAGGTCACTTTTCTGCTGTGTTATATGTGGTCGGGGGTCCGCACTGAGCATGAGGTCACTTTTCTACGGTACTATATGTGGTCGGGGGTCCGCACTGAGCATGAGGTCACTTTTCTGCTGTGTTATATGTGGTCGGGGTCCGCACTGAGCATGAGGTCACTTTTCTGCTGTGTTATATGTGGTCAGGGGTCCACACTGAGCATGAGGTCACTTTTCTGCGGTGCTATATGTGGTCGGGGGTCCACACTGAGCATGAGGTCACTTTTCTGCGGTGTTATATGTGGTCGGGGGTCCGCACTGAGCATGAGGTCACTTTTCTGCGGTGCTATATGTGGTCGGGGGTCTGCACTGAGCATGAGGTCACTTTTCTGCTGTGCTATATGTGGTCGGGGGTCCGCACTGAGCATCAGGTCACTTTTCTGCGGTGTTATATGTGGTCGGGGGTCCGCACTGAGCATGAGGTCACTTTTCTGCTGTATTATATGTGGTCGGGGGTCCGCACTGAGCATGAGGTCACTTTTCTGCTGTGTTATATGTGGTCGGGGGTCCGCACTGAGCATGAGGTCACTTTTCTGCGGTGTTATATGTGGTCGGGGGTCCACACTGAGCATGAGGTCACTTTTCTGCTGTGTTATATGTGGTCGGGGGTCTGCACTGAGCATGAGGTCACTTTTCTGCGGTGCTATATGTGGTCGGGGGTCCGCACTGAGCATGAAATCACTTTTCTGCTGTGTTATATGTGGTCGGGGGTCCGCACTGAGCATGAGGTCACTTTTCTGCGGTGTTATATGTGGTCGGGGGTCCGCACTGAGCATGAGGTCACTATTCTGCGGTGCTATATGTGGTCGGGGGTCCGCACTGAGCATGAGGTCACTTTTCTGCTGTGTTATATGTGGTCGGGGGTCCGCACTGAGCATGAGGTCACTTTTCTGCTGTGTTATATGTGGTCGGGGGTCCGCACTGAGCATGAGGTCACTTTTCTGCTGTATTATATGTGGTCGGGGGTCCGCACTGAGCATGAGGTCACTTTTCTGCTGTGTTATATGTGGTCGGGGGTCCGCACTGAGCATGAGGTCACTTTTCTGCTGTATTATATGTGGTCGGGGGTCCGCACTGAGCATGAGGTCACTTTTCTGCTGTTATATGTGGTCGGGGGTCCGCACTGAGCATGAGGTCACTTTTCTGCGGTGCTATATGTGGTCGGGGGTCCGCACTGAGCATGAGGTCACTTTTCTGCTGTGTTATATGTGGTCGGGGGTCCGCACTGAGCATGAGGTCACTTTTCTGCGGTGCTATATGTGGTCGGGGGTCCGCACTGAGCATGAGGTCACTTTTCTGCTGTGTTGTATGTGGTCGGGGGTCCGCACTGAGCATGAGGTCACTTTTCTGCTGTGTTATATGTGGTCGGGGGTCCGCACTGAGCATGAGGTCACTTTTCTGCTGTGTTATATGTGGTCGGGGGTCCGCACTGAGCATGAGGTCACTTTTCTGCTGTGTTATATGTGGTCGGGGGTCCGCACTGAGCATGAGGTCACTTTTCTGCTGTGTTATATGTGGTCAGGGGGTCCGCACTGAGCATGAGGTCACTTTTCTGCTGTGCTATATGTGGTCGGGGGTCCGCACTGAGCATGAGGTCACTTTTCTGCTGTGTTATATGTGGTCGGGGGTCCGCACTGAGCATGAGGTCACTTTTCTGCTGTGTTATATGTGGTCGGGGGTCCGCACTGAGCATGAGGTCACTTTTCTGCTGTGTTATATGTGGTCGGGGGTCCGCACTGAGCATGAGGTCACTTTTCTGCTGTGTTATATGTGGTCGGGGGTCCGCACTGAGCATGAGGTCACTTTTCTGCTGTGCTATATGTGGTCGGGGGTCCGCACTGAGCATGAGGTCACTTTTCTGCTGTGTTATATGTGGTCGGGGGTCCGCACTGAGCATGAGGTCACTTTTCTGCGGTGTTATATGTGGTCGGGGGTCCGCACTGAGCATGAGGTCACTTTTCTGCTGTGTTATATGTGGTCGGGGGTCCGCACTGAGCATGAGGTCACTTTTCTGCGGTGCTATATGTGGTCGGGGGTCCGCACTGAGCATGAGGTCACTTTTCTGCGGTGCTATATGTGGTCGGGGGTCCGCACTGAGCATGAGGTCACTTTTCTGCTGTGTTATATGTGGTCGGGGGTCCGCACTGAGCATGAGGTCACTTTTCTGCTGTGTTATATGTGGTCGGGGGTCCGCACTGAGCATGAGGTCACTTTTCTGCTGTGTTATATGTGATCGGGGGTCCGCACTGAGCATGAGGTCACTTTTCTGCTGTGTTATATGTGGTCGGGGGTCCGCACTGAGCATGAGGTCACTTTTCTGCGGTGTTATATGTGGTCGGGGGTCCACACTGAGCATGAGGTCACTTTTCTGCTGTGTTATATGTGGTCGGGGGTCCGCACTGAGCATGAGGTCACTTTTCTGCGGTGCTATATGTGGTCGGGGGTCTGCACTGAGCATGAGGTCACTTTTCTGCGGTGTTATATGTGGTCGGGGGTCCACACTGAGCATGAGGTCACTTTTCTGCTGTGTTATATGTGGTCGGGGGTCTGCACTGAGCATGAGGTCACTTTTCTGCGGTGCTATATGTGGTCGGGGGTCCGCACTGAGCATGAGGTCACTTTTCTGCGGTGTTATATGTGGTCGGGGGTCCGCACTGAGCATGAGGTCACTATTCTGCGGTGCTATATGTGGTCGGGGGTCCGCACTGAGCATGAGGTCACTTTTCTGCTGTGTTATATGTCGTCGGGGGTCCGCACTGAGCATGAGGTCACTTTTCTGCTGTATTATATGTGGTCGGGGGTCCGCACTGAGCATGAGGTCACTTTTCTGCTGTGTTATATGTGGTCGGGGGTCCGCACTGAGCATGAGGTCACTTTTCTGCTGTATTATATGTGGTCGGGGGTCCGCACTGAGCATGAGGTCACTTTTCTGCTGTGTTATATGTGGTCGGGGGTCCGCACTGAGCATGAGGTCACTTTTCTGCTGTGTTATATGTGGTCGGGGGTCCGCACTGAGCATGAGGTCACTTTTCTGCTGTGTTATATGTGGCCGGGGGTCCGCACTGAGCATGAGGTCACTTTTCTGCTGTGTTATATGTGGTCGGGGGTCCGCACTGAGCATGAGGTCACTTTTCTGCTGTGTTATATGTGGTCGGGGGTCCGCACTGAGCATGAGGTCTCTTTTCTGCGGTGTTATATGTGGTCGGGGGTCCGCACTGAGCATGAGGTCACTTTTCTGCTGTGTTATATGTGGTCGGGGGTCCGCCTTGAGCATGAGGTCACTTTTCTGCGGTGCTATATGTGGTCGGGGGTCCGCACTGAGCATGAGGTCACTTTTCTGCGGTGCTATATGTGGTCGGGGGTCCGCACTGAGCATGAGGTCACTTTTCTGCGGTGCTATATGTGGTCGGGGGTCCGCACTGAGCATGAGGTCACTTTTCTGCTGTGTTATATGTGGTCGGGGGTCCGCACTGAGCATGAGGTCACTTTTCTGCTGTGTTATATGTGGTCGGGGGTCCGCACTGAGCATGAGGTCACTTTTCTGCTGTGTTATATGTGATCGGGGGTCCGCACTGAGCATGAGGTCACTTTTCTGCTGTGTTATATGTGGTCGGGGGTCCGCACTGAGCATGAGTTCACTTTTCTGCGGTGCTATTTGTGGTCGGGGGTCCGCACTGAGCATGAGGTCACTTTTCTGCGGTGTTATATGTGGTCGGGGGTCTGCACTGAGCATGAGGTCACTTTTCTGCGGTGCTATACGTGGTCGAGGGTCCGCACTGAGCATGAGGTCACTTTTCTGCTGTGTTTTATGTGGTCGGGGGTCCGCACTGAGCATGAGGTCACTTTTCTGCGGTGTTATATGTGGTCGGGGGTCCGCACTGAGCATGAGGTCACTTTTCTGCTGTGTTATATGTGGTCGGGGGTCCGCACTGAGCATGAGGTCACTTTTCTGCGGTGCTATATGTGGTCGGGGGTCCGCACTGAGCATGAGGTCACTTTTCTACGGTACTATATGTGGTCGGGGGTCCGCACTGAGCATGAGGTCACTTTTCTGCTGTGTTATATGTGGTCGGGGGTCCGCACTGAGCATGAGGTCACTTTTCTGCTGTGTTATATGTGGTCAGGGGTCCGCACTGAGCATGAGGTCACTTTTCTACGGTGCTATATGTGGTCGGGGGTCCGCACTGAGCATGAGGTCACTTTTCTGCGGTGCTATATGTGGTCGGGGGTCCACACTGAGCATGAGGTCACTTTTCTGCGGTGTTATATGTGGTCGGGGGTCCGCACTGAGCATGAGGTCACTTTTCTGCGGTGCTATATGTGGTCGGGGGTCTGCACTGAGCATGAGGTCACTTTTCTGCTGTGCTATATGTGGTCGGGGGTCCGCACTGAGCATGAGGTCACTTTTCTACGGTACTATATGTGGTCGGGGGTCCGCACTGAGCATGAGGTCACTTTTCTGCGGTGCTATATGTGGTCGGGGGTCCACACTGAGCATGAGGTCACTTTTCTGCGGTGTTATATGTGGTCGGGGGTCCGCACTGAGCATGAGGTCACTTTTCTGCGGTGCTATATGTGGTCGGGGGTCTGCACTGAGCATGAGGTCACTTTTCTGCTGTGCTATATGTGGTCGGGGGTCCGCACTGAGCATGAGGTCACTTTTCTGCGGTGTTATATGTGGTCGGGGGTCCGCACTGAGCATGAGGTCACTTTTCTGCTGTATTATATGTGGTCGGGGGTCCGCACTGAGCATGAGGTCACTTTTCTGCTGTGTTATATGTGGTCGGGGGTCCGCACTGAGCATGAGGTCACTTTTCTGCTGTGTTATATGTGGTCGGGGGTCCGCACTGAGCATGAGGTCACTTTTCTGCGGTGTTATATGTGGTCGGGGGTCCACACTGAGCATGAGGTCGCTTTTCTGCTGTGCTATATGTGGTCGGGGGTCCGCACTGAGCATGAGGTCACTTTTCTGCTGTGTTATATGTGGTCGGGGGTCTGCACTGAGCATGAGGTCACTTTTCTGCGGTGCTATATGTGGTCGGGGGTCCGCACTGAGCATGAGGTCACTTTTCTGCGGTGTTATATGTGGTCGGGGGTCCGCACTGAGCATGAGGTCACTATTCTGCGGTGCTATATGTGGTCGGGGGTCCGCACTGAGCATGAGGTCACTTTTCTGCTGTGTTATATGTGGTCGGGGGTCCGCACTGAGCATGAGGTCACTTTTCTGCTGTATTATATGTGGTCGGGGGTCCGCACTGAGCATGAGGTCACTTTTCTGCTGTGTTATATGTGGTCGGGGGTCCGCACTGAGCATGAGGTCACTTTTCTGCTGTATTATATGTGGTCGGGGGTCCGCACTGAGCATGAGGTCACTTTTCTGCTGTATTATATGTGGTCGGGGGTCCGCACTGAGCATGAGGTCACTTTTCTGCTGTGCTATATGTGGTCGAGGGTCCGCACTGAGCATGAGGTCACTTTTCTGCTGTGTTATATGTGGTCGGGGGTCTGCACTGAGCATGAGGTCACTTTTCTGCGGTGCTATATGTGGTCGGGGGTCCGCACTGAGCATGAGGTCACTATTCTGCGGTGCTATATGTGGTCGGGGGTCCGCACTGAGCATGAGGTCACTTTTCTGCTGTGTTATATGTGGTCGGGGGTCCGCACTGAGCATGAGGTCACTTTTCTGCGGTGTTATATGTGGTCGGGGGTCCGCACTGAGCATGAGGTCACTATTCTGCGGTGCTATATGTGGTCGGGGGTCCGCACTGAGCATGAGGTCACTTTTCTGCTGTGTTATATGTGGTCGGGGGTCCGCACTGAGCATGAGGTCACTTTTCTGCTGTATTATATGTGGTCGGGGGTCCGCACTGAGCATGAGGTCACTTTTCTGCTGTGTTATATGTGGTCGGGGGTCCGCACTGAGCATGAGGTCACTTTTCTGCTGTATTATATGTGGTCGGGGGTCCGCACTGAGCATGAGGTCACTTTTCTGCTGTGTTATATGTGGTCGGGGGTCCGCACTGAGCATGAGGTCACTTTTCTGCTGTGTTATATGTGGTCGGGGG
Source organism: Ranitomeya imitator (assembly GCF_032444005.1). Lineage (NCBI taxonomy): Eukaryota > Metazoa > Chordata > Amphibia > Anura > Dendrobatidae > Ranitomeya > Ranitomeya imitator. The sequence goes on along the minus strand of NC_091286.1, from coordinate 688,402,984 downwards.
TCCGCACTGAGCATGAGGTCACTTTTCTGCTGTGTTATATGTGGTCGGGGGTCCGCACTGAGCATGAGGTCACTTTTCTGCTGTGTTATATGTGGTCGGGGGTCCGCACTGAGCATGAGGTCACTTTTCTGCTGTGTTATATGTGGTCGGGGGTCCGCACTGAGCATGAGGTCGCTTTTCTGCTGTGTTATATGTGGTCGGGGGTCCGCACTGAGCATGAGGTCACTTTTCTGCGGTGTTATATGTGGTCGGGGGTCCGCACTGAGCATGAGGTCACTTTTCTGCTGTGTTATATGTGGTCGGGGGTCCGCACTGAGCATGAGGTCACTTTTCTGCGGTGCTATATGTGGTCGGGGGTCCGCACTGAGCATGAGGTCACTTTTCTGCGGTGCTATATGTGGTCAGGGGTCCGCACTGAGCATGAGGTCACTTTTCTGCTGTGTTATATGTGGTCGGGGGTCCGCACTGAGCATGAGGTCACTTTTCTGCTGTGTTATATGTGGTCGGGGGTCCGCACTGAGCATGAGGTCACTTTTCTGCTGTGTTATATGTGATCGGGGGTCCGCACTGAGCATGAGGTCACTTTTCTGATGTGTTATATGTGGTCGGGGGTCCGCACTGAGCATGAGTTCACTTTTCTGCGGTGCTATTTGTGGTCGGGGGTCCGTACTGAGCATGAGGTCACTTTTCTGCTGTGTTATATGTGGTCGGGGGTCCGCACTGAGCATGAGGTCACTTTTCTGCGGTGTTATATGTGGTCGGGGGTCCGCACTGAGCATGAGGTCACTTTTCTGCTGTGTTATATGTGGTCGGGGGTCCGCACTGAGCATGAGGTCACTTTTCTGCTGTATTATATGTGGTCGGGGGTCTGCACTGAGCATGAGGTCACTTTTCTGCTGTATTATATGTGGTCGGGGGTCCGCACTGAGCATGAGGTCACTTTTCTGCTGTGTTATATGTGGTCGGGGGTCCGCACTGAGCATGAGGTCACTTTTCTGCGGTGCTATATCTGGTCGGGGGTCCGCACTGAGCATGAGGTCACTTTTCTGCGGTGCTATATGTGGTCGGGGGTCCGCACTGAGCATGAGTTCACTTTTCTGCGGTGTTATATGTGATCGGGGGTCCGCACTGAGCATGAGGTCACTTTTCTGCTGTATTATATGTGGTCGGGGGTCTGCACTGAGCATGAGGTCACTTTTCTGCTGTGTTATATGTGGTCGGGGGTCCGCACTGAGCATGAGGTCACTTTTCTGCTGTGTTATATGTGGTCGGGGGTCCGCACTGAGCATGAGGTCACTTTTCTGCGGTGCTATATGTGGTCGGGGGTCCGCACTGAGCATGAGGCCACTTTTCTGCTGTGTTATATGTGGTCGGGGGTCCGCACTGAGCATGAGGTCACTTTTCTGCTGTGTTATATGTGGTCGGGGGTCCGCACTGAGCATGAGGTCACATTTCTGCTGTGTTATATGTGGTCGGGGGTCCGCACTGAGCATGAGGTCACTTTTCTGCTGTGTTATATGAGTTCGGGGGTCCGCACTGAGCATGAGGTCACTTTTCTGCTGTGTTATATGAGGTCGGGGGTCCGCACTGAGCATGAGGTCACTTTTCTGCGGTGCTATATGTGGTCGGGGGTCCGCACTGAGCATGAGGTCACTTTTCTGCGGTGCTATATGTGGTCGGGGGTCTGCACTGAGCATGAGGTCACTTTTCTGCTGTGTTATATGTGGTCGGGGGTCCGCAATGAGCATGAGGTCACTTTTCTGCGGTGCTATATGTGGTCGGGGGTCCGCACTGAGCATGAGGTCACTTTTCTGCGGTGTTATATGTGGTCGGGGGTCCGCACTGAGCATGAGGTCACTATTCTGCGGTGCTATATGTGGTCGGGGGTCCGCACTGAGCATGAGGTCACTTTTCTGCAGTGCTGTATGTGGTCGGGGGTCCGCACTGAGCATGAGGTCACTTTTCTGCTGTTATATGTGGTCGGGGGTCTGCACTGAGCATGAGGTCACTTTTCTGCTGTGTTATATGTGGTCGGGGGTCCGCACTGAGCATGAGGTCACTTTTCTGCTGTGTTATATGTGGTCGGGGGTCCGCACTGAGCATGAGGTCACTTTTCTGCTGTGTTATATGTGGTCGGGGGTCCGCACTGAGCATGAGGTCACTTTTCTGCGGTGCTATATGTGGTCGGGGGTCCGCACTGAGCATGAGGTCACTTTTCTGCGGTGTTATATGTGGTCGGGGGTCCGCACTGAGCATGAGGTCACTTTTCTGCGGTGCTATATGTGGTCGGGGGTCCGCACTGAGCATGAAATCACTTTTCTGCTGTGTTATATGTGGTCGGGGGTCCGCACTGAGCATGAGGTCACTTTTCTGCGGTGTTATATGTGATCGGGGGTCCGCACTGAGCATGAGGTCACTTTTCTGCTGTGCTATATGTGGTCGGGGGTCCGCACTGAGCATGAGGTCACTTTTCTACGGTGCTATATGTGGTCGGGGGTCCGCACTGAGCATCAGGTCACTTTTCTACGGTGCTATATGTGGTCGGGGGTCCGCACTGAGCATGAGGTCACTTTTCTGCTGTGTTATATGTGGTCGGGGGTCCGCACTGAGCATGAGGTCACTTTTCTGCGGTGTTATATGTGGTCGGGGGTCCGCACTGAGCATGAGGTCACTTTTCTGCTGTGTTATATGTGGTTGGGGGTCCGCACTGAGCATGAGGTCACTTTTCTGCGGTGTTATATGTGGTCGGGGGTCCGCACTGAGCATCAGGTCACTTTTCTGCGGTGCTATATGTGGTCGGGGGTCCGCACTGAGCATGAGGTCACTTTTCTGCGGTGTTATATGTGATCGGGGGTCCGCACTGAGCATGAGGTCACTTTTCTGAGGTGCTATATGTGGTCGGGGGTCCGCACTGAGCATGAGGTCACTTTTCTGCTGTGTTATATGTGGTCGGGGGTCCGCACTGAGCATGAGGTCACTTTTCTGCTGTGCTATATGTGGTCGGGGGTCCGCACTGAGCTATGAGGTCACTTTTCTGCTGTGTTATATGTGGTCGGGGGTCCGCACTGAGCATGAGGTCACTTTTCTGCGGTGTTATATGTGGTCGGGGGTCTGCACTGAGCATGAGGTCACTTTTCTGATGTGTTATATGAGGTCGGGGGTCCGCACTGAGCATGAGGTCACTTTTCTGCTGTGTTATATGTGGTCGGGGGTCCGCACTGAGCATGAGGTCACTTTTCTGCTGTGTTATATGTGGTCGGGGGTCCGCACTGAGCATGAGGTCACTTTTCTGCTATGTTATATGTGGTCGGGGGTCCGCACTGAGCATGAGGTCACTTTTCTGCGGAGCTATATGTGGTCGGGGGTCCGCACTGAGCATGAGGTCACTTTTCTGCTGTGTTATATGTGGTCGGGGGTCCGCACTGAGCATGAGGTCACTTTTCTGCTGTGTTATATGTGGTCGGGGGTCCGCACTGAGCATGAGGTCACTTTTCTGCTGTGCTATATGTGGTCGGGGGTCCGCACTGAGCATGAGGTCACTTTTCTGCGGAGCTATATGTGGTCGGGGGTCCGCACTGAGCATGAGGTCACTTTTCTGCTGTGTTATATGTGGTCGGGGGTCCGCACTGAGCATGAGGTCACTTTTCTGCTGTGTTATATGTGGTCGGGGGTCCGCACTGAGCATGAGGTCACTTTTCTGCGGTGCTATATGTGGTCGGGGGTCCGCACTGAGCATGAGGTCACTTTTCTGCGGTGCTATATGTGGTCGGGGGTCTGCACTGAGCATGAGGTCACTATTCTGCGGTGCTATATGTGGTCGGGGGTCCGCACTGAGCATGAGGTCACTTTTCTGCGGTGCTATATGTGGTCGGGGGTCCGCACTGAGCATGAGGTCACTTTTCTGCGGTGCTATATGTGGTCGGGGGTCCGCACTGAGCATGAGGTCACTTTTCTGCGGTGTTATATGTGGTCGGGGGTCCGCACTGAGCATGAGGTCACTTTTCTGCGGTGCTATATGTGGTCGAGGGTCCGCACTGAGCATGAGGTCACTTTTCTGCTGTGTTATATGTGGTCGGGGGTCCGCACTGAGCATGAGGTCACTTTTCTGCTGTGTTATATGTGGTCGGGGGTCTGCACTGAGCATGAGGTCACTTTTCTGCGGTGCTATATGTGGTCGAGGGTCCGCACTGAGCATGAGGTCACTTTTCTGCTGTGTTTTATGTGGTCGGGGGTCCGCACTGAGCATGAGGTCACTTTTCTGCGGTGTTATATGTGGTCGGGGGTCCGCACTGAGCATGAGGTCACTTTTCTGCTGTGTTATATGTGGTCGGGGGTCCGCACTGAGCATGAGGTCACTTTTCTGCGGTGCTATATGTGGTCGGGGGTCCGCACTGAGCATGAGGTCACTTTTCTACGGTACTATATGTGGTCGGGGGTCCGCACTGAGCATGAGGTCACTTTTCTGCTGTGTTATATGTGGTCGGGGGTCCGCACTGAGCATGAGGTCACTTTTCTGCTGTGTTATATGTGGTCGGGGGTCTGCTCTGAGCATGAGGTCACTTTTCTGCTGTGTTATATGTGGTCGGGGGTCCGCACTGAGCATGAGGTCACTTTTCTGCTGTGTTGTATGTGGTCGGGGGTCCGCACTGAGCATGAGGTCACTTTTCTGCTGTGTTGTATGTGGTCGGGGGTCCGCACTGAGCATGAGGTCACTTTTCTGCGGTGCTATATGTGGTCGGGGGTCCGCACTGAGCATGAGGTCACTTTTCTGCTGTATGTGGTCGGGGGTCCGCACTGAGCATGAGGTCACTTTTCTGCTGTGTTATATGTGGTCGGGGGTCTGCACTGAGCATGAGGTCACTTTTCTGCTGTGTTATATGTGGTCGGGGGTCCGCACTGAGCATCAGGTCACTTTTCTGCTGTGTTACATGTGGTCGGGGGTCCGCACTGAGCATGAGGTCACTTTTCTGCGGTGCTATATGTGGTCGGGGGTCCGCACTGAGCATGAGGTCACTTTTCTGCTGTGTTATATGTGGTCGGGGGTCCGCACTGAGCATGAGGTCACTTTTCTGCGGTGTTATATGTGGTCGGGGGTCCGCACTGAGCATGAGGTCACTTTTCTGCTGTGTTATATGTGGTCAGGGGTCCGCACTGAGCATGAGGTCACTTTTCTGCGGTGCTATATGTGGTCGGGGGTCTGCACTGAGCATGAGGTCACTTTTCTGCTGTATTATATGTGGTCGGGGGTCCGCACTGAGCATGAGGTCACTTTTCTGCTGTGTTATATGTGGTCGGGGGTCCGCACTGAGCATGAGGTCACTTTTCTGCTGTGTTATATGTGGTCGGGGGTCCGCACTGAGCATGAGGTCACTTTTCTGCGGTGCTATGTGTGGTCGGGGGTCCGCACTGAGAATGAGGTCACTTTTCTGCGGTGCTATATGTGGTCGGGGGTCCGCACTGAGCATGAGGTCACTTTTCTGCGGTGTTATATGGGATCGGGGGTCCGCACTGAGCATGAGGTCACTTTTCTGCTGTATTATATGTGGTCGGGGGTCTGCACTGAGCATGAGGTCACTTTTCTGCTGTGTTATATGTGGTCGGGGGTCCGCACTGAGCATGAGGTCACTTTTCTGCTGTGTTATATGTGGTCGGGGGTCCGCACTGAGCATGAGGTCACTTTTCTGCGGTGCTATATGTGGTCGGGGGTCCGCACTGAGCATGAGGTCACTTTTCTGCTGTGTTATATGTGGTCGGGGGTCCGCACTGAGCATGAGGTCACTTTTCTGCTGTGTTATATGTGGTCGGGGGTCCACACTGAGCATGAGGTCACTTTTCTGAGGTGCTATATGTGGTCGGGGGTCCGCACTGAGCATGAGGTCACATTTCTGCTGTGTTATATGTGGTCGGGGGTCCGCACTGAGCATGAGGTCACTTTTCTGCTGTGTTATATGTGGTCGGGGGTCCGCACTGAGCATGAGGTCACTTTTCTGCGGTGCTATATGTGGTCGGGGGTCCGCACTGAGCATGAGGTCACTTTTCTGCTGTGCTATATGTGGTCGGGGGTCCGCACTGAGCATGAGGACACTTTTCTGCTGTGTTATATGAGGTCGGGGGTCCGCACTGAGCATGAGGTCACTTTTCTGCTGTGTTATATGTGGTCGGGGGTCCGCACTGAGCATGAGGTCACTTTTCTGCGGTGCTATATGTGGTCGGGGGTCCGCACTGAGCATGAGGTCACTTTTCTGCGGTGTTATATGTGGTCGGGGGTCCGCACTGAGCATGAGGTCACTATTCTGCGGTGCTATATGTGGTCGGGGGTCCGCACTGAGCATGAGGTCACTTTTCTGCAGTGCTGTATGTGGTCGGGGGTCCGCACTGAGCATGACGTCACTTTTCTGCTGTTATATGTGGTTGGGGGTCCGCACTGAGCATGAGGTCACTTTTCTGCTGTGTTATATGTGGTTGGGGGTCCGCACTGAGCATGAGGTCACTTTTCTGCTGTGTTATATGTGGTCGGGGGTCCGCACTGAGCATGAGGTCACTTTTCTGCGGTGTTATATGAGGTCGGGGGTCCGCACTGAGCATGAGGTCACTTTTCTGCTGTGTTATATGTGGTTGGGGGTCCGCACTGAGCATGAGGTCACTTTTCTGCTGTGTTATATGTGGTCGGGGGTCCGCACTGAGCATGAGGTCACTTTTCTGCGGTGCTATATGTGGTCGGGGGTCCGCACTGAGCATGAGGTCACTTTTCTGCGGTGTTATATGTGGTCGGGGGTCCGCACTGAGCATGAGGTCACTTTTCTGCGGTGTTATATGTGATCGGGGGTCCGCACTGAGCATGAGGTCACTTTTCTGCTGTGTTATATGTGGTCGGGGGTTCGCACTGAGCATGAGGTCACTTTTCTGCTGTGTTATATGTGGTCGGGGGTCCGCACTGAGCATGAGGTCACTTTCTGCGGTGCTATATGTGGTCGGGGGTCCGCACTGAGCATGAGGTCACTTTTCTGCTGTGTTATATGTGGTCGGGGGTCCGCACTGAGCATGAGGTCACTTTTCTGCTGTGTTATATGAGGTCGGGGGTCTGCACTGAGCATGAGGTCACTTTTCTGCTGTGCTATATGTGGTCGGGGGTCCGCACTGAGCATGAGGTCACTTTTCTGCTGTGTTATATGTGATCGGGGGTCCGCACTGAGCATGAGGTCACTTTTCTGAGGTGCTATATGTGGTCGGGGGTCCGCACTGAGCATGAGGTCACTTTTCTGCTGTGTTATATGGGGTCGGGGGTCCGCACTGAGCATGAGGTCACTTTTCTGCTGTGCTATATGTGGTCGGGGGTCTGCACTGAGCATGAGGTCACTTTTCTGCTGTGTTATATGTGGTCGGGGGTCCGCACTGAGCATGAGGTCACTTTTCTGCTGTGTTATATGTGGTCGGGGGTCCGCACTGAGCATGAGGTCACTTTTCTGCTGTGTTATATGTGGTCGGGGGTCCGCACTGAGCATGAGGTCACTTTTCTGCGGTGCTATATGTGGTCGGGGGTCCGCACTGAGCATGAGGTCACTTTTCTGCTGTGTTATATGTGGTCGGGGGTCCGCACTGAGCATGAGGTCACTTTTCTGCTGTGTTATATGTGGTCGGGGGTCCACACTGAGCATGAGGTCACTTTTCTGAGGTGCTATATGTGGTCGGGGGTCCGCACTGAGCATGAGGTCACATTTCTGCTGTGTTATATGTGGTCGGGGGTCCGCACTGAGCATGAGGTCACTTTTCTGCTGTGTTATATGTGGTCGGGGGTCCGCACTGAGCATGAGGTCACTTTTCTGCGGTGCTATATGTGGTCGGGGGTCCGCACTGAGCATGAGGTCACTTTTCTGCTGTGCTATATGTGGTCGGGGGTCCGCACTGAGCATGAGGACACTTTTCTGCTGTGTTATATGAGGTCGGGGGTCCGCACTGAGCATGAGGTCACTTTTCTGCTGTGTTATATGTGGTCGGGGGTCCGCACTGAGCATGAGGTCACTTTTCTGCGGTGCTATATGTGGTCGGGGGTCCGCACTGAGCATGAGGTCACTTTTCTGCGGTGTTATATGTGGTCGGGGGTCCGCACTGAGCATGAGGTCACTATTCTGCGGTGCTATATGTGGTCGGGGGTCCGCACTGAGCATGAGGTCACTTTTCTGCAGTGCTGTATGTGGTCGGGGGTCCGCACTGAGCATGACGTCACTTTTCTGCTGTTATATGTGGTTGGGGGTCCGCACTGAGCATGAGGTCACTTTTCTGCTGTGTTATATGTGGTTGGGGGTCCGCACTGAGCATGAGGTCACTTTTCTGCTGTGTTATATGTGGTCGGGGGTCCGCACTGAGCATGAGGTCACTTTTCTGCGGTGTTATATGAGGTCGGGGGTCCGCACTGAGCATGAGGTCACTTTTCTGCTGTGTTATATGTGGTTGGGGGTCCGCACTGAGCATGAGGTCACTTTTCTGCTGTGTTATATGTGGTCGGGGGTCCGCACTGAGCATGAGGTCACTTTTCTGCGGTGCTATATGTGGTCGGGGGTCCGCACTGAGCATGAGGTCACTTTTCTGCGGTGTTATATGTGGTCGGGGGTCCGCACTGAGCATGAGGTCACTTTTCTGCGGTGTTATATGTGATCGGGGGTCCGCACTGAGCATGAGGTCACTTTTCTGCTGTGTTATATGTGGTCGGGGGTTCGCACTGAGCATGAGGTCACTTTTCTGCTGTGTTATATGTGGTCGGGGGTCCGCACTGAGCATGAGGTCACTTTCTGCGGTGCTATATGTGGTCGGGGGTCCGCACTGAGCATGAGGTCACTTTTCTGCTGTGTTATATGTGGTCGGGGGTCCGCACTGAGCATGAGGTCACTTTTCTGCTGTGTTATATGAGGTCGGGGGTCTGCACTGAGCATGAGGTCACTTTTCTGCTGTGTTATATGTGATCGGGGGTCCGCACTGAGCATGAGGTCACTTTTCTGCTGTGCTATATGTGGTCGGGGGTCCGCACTGAGCATGAGGTCACTTTTCTGCTGTGTTATATGTGATCGGGGGTCCGCACTGAGCATGAGGTCACTTTTCTGAGGTGCTATATGTGGTCGGGGGTCCGCACTGAGCATGAGGTCACTTTTCTGCTGTGTTATATGTGGTCGGGGGTCCGCACTGAGCATGAGGTCACTTTTCTGCTGTGTTATATGTGGTCGGGGGTCCGCACTGAGCATGAGGTCACTTTTCTGCTGTGCTATATGTGGTCGGGGGTCCGCACTGAGCATGAGGTCACTTTTCTGCTGTGTTATATGTGGTCGGGGGTCTGCACTGAGCATGAGGTCACTTTTCTGCGGTGTTATATGTGGTCGGGGGTCCGCACTGAGCATGAGGTCACTTTTCTGCTGTGTTATATGTGGTCGGGGGTCCGCACTGAGCATGAGGTCACTTTTCTGCGGTGTTATATGTGGTCGGGGGTCCGCACTGAGCATGAGGTCACTTTTCTGCTGTGTTATATGTGGTCGGGGGTTTGCACTGAGCATGAGGTCACTTTTCTGCTGTATGTGGTCGGGGGTCCGCACTGAGCATGAGGTCACTTTTCTGATGTGTTATATGAGGTCGGGGGTCCGCACTGAGCATGAGGTCACTTTTCTGCTGTGTTATATGTGGTCGGGGGTCCGCACTGAGCATGAGGTCACTTTTCTGCTGTGTTATATGTGGTCGGGGGTCCGCACTGAGCATGAGGTCACTTTTCTGCTATGTTATATGTGGTCGGGGGTCCGCACTGAGCATGAGGTCACTTTTCTGCTGTGTTATATGTGGTCAGGGGTCCGCACTGAGCATGAGGTCACTTTTCTGCGGTGCTATATGTGGTCGGGGGTCCGCACTGAGCATGAGGTCACTTTTCTGCTGTGTTATGTGTGGTCGGGGGTCCGCACTGAGCATGAGGTCACTTTTCTGCTGTGTTATATGTGGTCGGGGGTCCGCACTGAGCATGAGGTCACTTTTCTGCGGTGCTATATGTGGTCGGGGGTCCGCACTGAGCATGAGGTCACTTTTCTGCGGTGCTATATGTGGTCGGGGGTCTGCACTGAGCATGAGGTCACTATTCTGCGGTGCTATATGTGGTCGGGGGTCCGCACTGAGCATGAGGTCACTTTTCTGCGGTGCTATATGTGGTCGGGGGTCCGCACTGAGCATGAGGTCACTTTTCTGCGGTGCTATATGTGGTCGGGGGTCCGCACTGAGCATGAGGTCACTTTTCTGCGGTGTTATATGTGGTCGGGGGTCCGCACTGAGCATGAGGTCACTTTTCTGCTGTGTTATATGTGGTCGGGGGTCCGCACTGAGCATGAGGTCACTTTTCTGCTGTGTTTTATGTGGTCGGGGGTCCGCACTGAGCATGAGGTCACTTTTCTGCGGTGTTATATGTGGTCGGGGGTCCGCACTGAGCATCAGGTCACTTTTCTGCTGTGTTATATGTGGTCAGGGGTCCGCACTGAGCATGAGGTCACTTTTCTGCTGTGTTATATGTGGTCGGGGGTCCGCACTGAGCATGAGGTCACTTTTCTGCTGTGTTTTATGTGGTCGGGGGTCCGCACTGAGCATGAGGTCACTTTTCTGCGGTGTTATATGTGGTCGGGGGGCCGCACTGAGCATGAGGTCACTTTTCTGCTGTGTTATATGTGGTCGGGGGTCCGCACTGAGCATGAGGTCACTTTTCTGCGGTGCTATATGTGGTCGGGGGTCCGCACTGAGCATGAGGTCACTTTTCTGCTGTGTTATATGTGGTCGGGGGTCCGCACTGAGCATGAGGTCACTTTTCTGCTGTGTTATATGTGGTCGGGGGTCCGCACTGAGCATGAGGTCACTTTTCTGCTGTGTTATATGTGGTCGGGGGTCCGCACTGAGCATGAGGTCACTTTTCTGCTGTATTATATGTGGTCGGGGGTCTGCACTGAGCATGAGGTCACTTTTCTGCTGTATTATATGTGGTCGGGGGTCTGCACTGAGCATGAGGACACTTTTCTGCTGTGTTATATGTGGTCGGGGGTCCGCACTGAGCATGAGGTCACTTTTCTGCTGTGTTATATGTGGTCGGGGGTCCGCACTGAGCATGAGGTCACTTTTCTGCTGTATTATATGTGGTCGGGGGTCTGCACTGAGCATGAGGACACTTTTCTGCTGTGTTTTATGTGGTCGGGGGTCCGCACTGAGCATGAGGTCACTTTTCTGCTGTGTTATATGTGGTCGGGGGTCCGCTCTGAGCATGAGGTCACTTTTCTGCTGTGCTATATGTGGCCGGGGGTCCGCACTGAGCATGAGGTCACTTTTCTGCTGTGTTATATGTGGTCGGGGGTCCGCTCTGAGCATGAGGTCACTTTTCTGCTGTGCTATATGTGGTCGGGGGTCCGCACTGAGCATGAGGTCACTTTTCTGCGGTGCTAGACTGCGGAGACCTGTGTGTCGTAACCAGTGCCTTCCCCCGTCCCACCACTCCGTAATAAAAGACACCAACAAACCTGGATGGGTTGAACAGGTCGGTCACAGTTTTATTATTTGCAAAGTAGAGAAGGGCAATTACACATCGTGACGCACTCATTGCTGAAGGCCCCATCCGACGACCGCTGGGCCAGCAAGCCGATGAGAGGTTACGAACCTTTGCCCCCCTCTACCTACCGCTGTGACGTATATAAAAGAACATTTTTTTTTTTAAATCTAAAATTCAAAACATTTTAACAATAATAGCGCAGTACATTTACCAGTTTATAAGGGAGGGAGGGTGGGACAACAGCTTCCAAGGGTCAGCCGGGGAGAAAGAGGGAGAACCTGGTCCCGTCGCTAGCATTTAACCCCTGAGGGTGTGGCCTAACTCCCCTCTTCTCCCCGGTTGGTCCGCTGGTCGTCCCAATCATGACCTCACCTGGGGAGGTAGTGGGAGGGGGGAATTGGGCACTGCACAGATTTCCCCTCTAGCTATCCCTTAGGGGCTCCGCAGTCAGAGGCACGCACCTTATACAGTACCGTGCCTACCAGACTGCGGAGACCTGTGTGTCGTAACCAGTGCCTTCCCCCGTCCCACCACTCCGTAATAAAAGACACCAACAAACCTGGATGGGTTGAACAGGTCGGTCACAGTTTTATTATTTGCAAAGTAGAGAAGGGCAATTACACATCGTGACGCACTCATTGCTGAAGGCCCCATCCGACGACCGCTGGGCCAGCAAGCCGATGAGAGGTTACGAACCTTTGCCCCCCTCTACCTACCGCCACGGAGGATCATGTGTATGACCTACACAGGACTCCGGCCCCCACACAGCAGCATTAGAGCCTGTTCAACCCCATCCTGCAAACCCGTCAAGAACATGTCGAGCCCCACGTCCGTGAAGTGCATGCCGTCTGGTCTTAGTAAAGCTAAATTGTTCCCTTCTAGCTCCTGGTGGAGAACCACAATGCTGTAATTTTCTCTCACAATCTTCGACATCTTTGTGTTAATCCTTTTTCTTGATTTTTCGATGGCTTTCACATCCTCGGCTCCGTGCGAAACCGCTCGAGGAATTATCTCGGACCACACCACCACCATATCCGGTACTAAACAAACCGCTCGATGTCTATGTCGACCCTCTCCGGGAAGATCTGACGCTACCGGAGCCCTCTTATGCCTCTACAGTTGACGTCCCGCTTCGGGAAGCCAAATGTTGTTCCGCCCGGCCGTAGTTTGGCTCTTTCGTACGCCCAGTAGACAAAAAGAATGCCCCACTACCCAAACTGTGGGCTTAAAGCTACCTGTAAGAGACAAATAGTTGTTAAAGCAGGTCTGGTGTTATGTATCTGACAAAGCATGCGGATTCCCAGCAGCCCATTCTCTGCGCCTCGACTTCCGATAACCCCGCTCTAGCTCCCCGTACGTCTTACTACCGTATAGTGTTTGACTATTTCTAAAGAGCATATAGGGCCGCCTGACGCCTTGACCAATACCCATGTCCCCCTCCCGGTGGGGTCGCATTTGGATCTCCGTACTCTAATGCGCAGAGCTTCGCTGCATATGACGAGGTATTCGTTGATTAAGCCACCTACTGATGCTGTTTTTTGACTGCGGCACTAATTCCCTGATGCGAAGTGCCCCGAAGAAGGTGATTGCGAACGCTGCAGATATCAGTGTGGCCTCGTATTGCGACTTGCACGCTGATGATGATATTGCAAGTATGCCGTCCAGTGGCCTTAAAGAAAGTGGGCGACGGCCTTCCTGGCTAGGTTGACGCTTTTCACAGCCTTTACGGCTTGCTTGATGAAAAATATTTGTTTACGTGCACCCACCCCAGCAGCAGAAAGAAGAACGCTATTCCCGATAAATGACGCTGCGCTAATTTCACTGACTCACCTCTACGCCTGAACCGTTCTAAGAGTACTGCTAACACCCGGTCGCACCTATTGACTGGTCTTCGTTAAGTTAGCGAGCACCACTCCTCCCACGCCTTACCGTAGACCTGCCAAGTAGCCGATGTCACTGAAGCACGGATTAAGGGAATCAGTGCTTGGCCTCCGTGGCCTAGGGGGAAGCAGGACACTGTAGGACCGATGGCTGGGCATTGGGAAGGAAGGAAAACTTTGAAGGCCTGCTAATCGGAAGATAACAAAGTTAACGATTTTATCATCTATATTCGCTGTAAATCTGGCCCGGCAACAGATGTTGTGTTTGGGGCACCATAGTGCTAGGCGGCGCAACAGCGCGAGTGCTGGCTGAGAAGAAGAGGACATGCTGTTTAGGGCTTTTGCTGTTCTCAGCTGTTGGGTTGTAAATCTGATGCTCATATTTTCCAATTGGGCACCCCATAGCTCGCCTGATGTTACTATTGCCCAAATTTCTACCAGTGATGGGTCACGGCCCCATGCGGCCGTGGTCCATAGTTCAGGCCATTGGCCTTTGCACCACTGGTCCTTGTCCGCATTATCAAAAACCATATTCCACCGTTCTCAGAGTCCACCTCAGGGACCCTCGTTCCACCGTCCGATGAGCCCAGGACCCTTGAGTTTGTCAAAATGAAAACACTCACCGCTGTCTGATTCTGGCAGAGTGACTCCCATTGATGGAGGAACTCCTGCTTCAGTGTAGTTTATTCGCATTTGCTTCGTTTGGCATTGATTTATTAGTGATTTGTCATAGTTGTAGTAACCGCCTTTTTTGGCATCAATTCAAGTAACTGCCTCGTTCGGCATTAATTCATTATTGATTTATACCGCGCACAACAGATTGCCAGAATTTCCACCAGTGATGGGTCACGGCCCTATGCGGCCGTGGTCCATAGTTTAGGCCATTGGCCTTTTCACCACTGGTCTTTGTAGATTGCCGCAAAACCATCTGTAATATTTCCACCAACCGCTAGGCCTAAATCTTTGCTTGGCGTCTCCTGCGCCATAACGCATGTATGCCCATTGTAGGACTCCAGGAGTGTCCTCCAGATCAGCAAGTCTGCCTTCAGGGAGCGGTTTAGCCTAATTCTGTGGCTCGGCTGGGATATGCCCTTGGTTGCTAGTGATAGTCGGCGTGAAAAAACTCTGCCCGCTGGCATTACACGACAGGCAAAGTTGAGCAATCCTAGTAGGGACTGCATCTGTTGCGGGGTGACTTTTTTTTTTTTTTTTTTGCTTCATAGCAATTTTTAAACATTTGCAGAGTTTTTTTTTTTTTTGCAGTTTTTTAGCTAGTAATCGAAGCACCATTGCATTGGTGTCTATTTCAATACCGAGAAAGGGCAAAACGTTACAAGGGCCGACTGTTTTATCTGGTGAGAATGGTACTCCGAATTTTCCGGCTAAAAACTTAAACTTTTGGAGAAGAAAGGAGCAGAGTCTGGAGTTCCCGGGAACGACGAACAAAAATCGTCGAGGTAGTGAATCGTTGAGTTGCTAGCGGTTTCGTATCGTAATACCCAGTCTAGGAAGGTGCTGAAAAGCTCGAAGTAATGAAAAAGAAGAGTAGGTTACGGACGACTCTTCCGCGGGTATCGCGTCGTTAACCGATGCGCCTTTTGGGTAGGAAAGGTGATGTATTAGCCGATATTTTCCTGGCTCTTTTTTGGGAACGATACCTAAAGGCGAGATTCTGAGATTCTTAAATGGCAAGGATCTAAAAGGTCCCGCCATCCTGCCCAGTTCAACTTTTTTTTTTTTTTTTTTTGATTTTTTGCTGTAGAATAGCAGGGAATTCGCGTGCCGATTTTAAATTATTTGCAGTAGTTGGCGAGGGGCTGGGTTTGAAAGGGATATAAAAACCGTGTTTAAAACCGAACTATGGTTGTTCCGCCGCTTCTTTATTGGGATAAAGGCTTAGCCAAGGGCCCATTGCGCCCTTGGAAACGGCAGTATCCATCGTTAAACAGTAAGCAGGCCCCAGGTCCGCGTACGACCACTGTGTTCTGGCCTGCTGCTGGGGGGGGGGTGTTTTTGGGACAGCATCAGTCGTAACCAAACGTCCGTCGCTTTAACCCCCCCAGCCCAAATCCGGTTGCATGGCCAACCGCCTGAGGAACTTCTCGTCGTACCGTTTCCATGCCGACCCGCTGTGACACTTATATGAATTATATATCAGATCTTGGTAAATAAATAATTCGGAACAACGTTCTGGGTGCTTTTGGCCCATGATGCAGCCGAGAACCGCGAAGGCCTGGAGCCAGTTATTCATTGTTTGAGCTATTTTTGGTTTGCTCCTATCTTGTAACCGCTCGCCAATTCTCCTTTCCTTGTCCACGGACTGTTGGTCGGCCAATAACAGTGACCATATATCAACGTAAGCATTAACCCAAATTTTTTGCCTTGTCTCTAACTCAACGTGCGCTCCTAGCGGGCTTACTCCACAGAAAAATGCATCCTTGTGCAGACTAGCTGCTTGGGTGGTGCTAGTGTCAGTCGGTACGCCTGGGCGTGTCAACTGCTGAACTAGGGTCTTAATAGCGGCTGCCAGCTCGCTTTCTCCCACCTTTTGTATTGTAGAGTGCTCACCAACATCAAAGAAGTCACCGCTGTCAGATGCAGGCCGAGTGTCTCCGGACGGAGGTACTCTGGCTCCTGCCGTGGCGCTGTACTGGTGCTGGCCGCCCGCCCAGGAGGATGAAGATGGCAGGCCAGCGGCCAGCGCCGTGGCACGGGGATGTATTCTGCTACATTGTGTCTGTTGCCGAGCGTCCCCCGGAGAGGGAGGTGCTCCGGCTTCTATTGTTTCGATGGTTCGGTGCTGGCTGGTGGACCGGGGAAGTACGTATGACGTGTCTCCCTGTGCGTCAGCCCAGGACGGAGCTCGGTGCTGGCTGGTGGACCGGGGAGGTACGTATGGCGTGTCTCCCTGTGCGTCAGCCCAGGATGGAGCTCGGTGCTGGCTGGTGGACCGGGGAGGTACGTATCTCGTGTCTCCCTGTGCGTCAGCCCAGGACGGAGCACGTGACGGATGACATCTGTCGTGTGCTCGAGGATGAGAGGCTATTGGGGCTCCGATCTCTGCCTGATCGGTAACGGGGGGTGTCAGTGTCTGTTATCACCGGGTACCCGCTCTGGGTGTCCGGTGAGACCGCCGTCTTTCGGCATGCGACCGGTACCCCTCGTTGTAACTCCCCGATCTATCTGAGCCGGTTGTGGATGGCGAGCGATTGCGCCATCTGGAGGAGCGGGATCTATGGTGGCTCCTGTGTGAGTGGTATCGGCTTCTTGAGTGGGAATGCCGACAGCTAGAGGGACAGCGGGAACGGTGGCGGGAATCTACTGATGAGGGCGAGGACGATCTGTGGCATCTATGCCTGTGATCGCCCTGTCTAGGGGTTGCGTTAGGTGCGTTTACCTCGGGAGTAGGGGGGACGTTACCTTGGCCACGGGGCGTGAGTAGGGGAAGGTGCGGAGACTATTAGGCTGTCACCTCAGGGTGAGCGCAAAAGGGGGGGGGACTGATAGGGAACTGTCTGCGATTTGCATTTGGGAGCATGGGGTTGTTGGCGGCGC
Source organism: Ranitomeya imitator (assembly GCF_032444005.1). Classification (NCBI taxonomy): domain Eukaryota; kingdom Metazoa; phylum Chordata; class Amphibia; order Anura; family Dendrobatidae; genus Ranitomeya; species Ranitomeya imitator. Next base: position 688,386,001 of record NC_091286.1, on the reverse strand, counting down.
GTAATTTAATGCGGCTGTGTGAGTTTTTGGTGCGACTGTGTGCGTGTTTGGTGCGTACATTCCTGGCTGCGGGGCGTGCTGGCTGGTCTGGATAGACCAGTCATCACGCTCCGCTGCCGTGCTTGTGGCTCTGGCCCCCGACCGCCCGCCCCCCCGCACAGGCAACGCTGATGTGCCTGCTTGGGTGACGCAGCGGGCCAGGGGTGGGCTGGTCAGAGGTCCACGGTGCTGCAGTCCTGGTGAGGCAGGGGACGCTGCAGCACCCCGTGGAGGGGCCTGGCTCGGGGGGCTTGTGAGCGCTTTTGAGGGGCCCCCCCCGACCGATTTGGCAGGCTGAGGCCCCGACGCTGTTATTTGGCCGGGCTTGGCGGTCCCAAGCCGGCATCAGGGAGAGGGGTCTCCCTGATGCTGCAGGGGACCAGCAGTGTGCCTGGGCCGGCTGCCCACGCTGGCTCCCGGTCCCCCCGAGCATCTGGCGCGACGCCGAGGGGACCGAGGCAGCGGGCGGCCCCCCGCCTGCCCCAGCACTGCAGTGGGATAGCCGGGAGGAAGTGGGGCCGGAAGTGGGCGTGTCCCGCCCGGCCCGCACTGCACTCTGGGAGGCAGGGCGGGCCTGAACAGGATAACAGGGCGGGGGTTCTAATAAGCGCGCCGAGCCCCGGGTTTCAGAGCGGGGACAAGAAGTGCCCGGGGCCCGGACGCGATCGGCGTATGGAGCTGGCACCGGCGCCTGAAGCAAGCGCTGAGACGTCCGCTGCGCATCCCGGTGCCACACGTGGGGCAGCGCCGGCTCCCGCCCCAACATGTAGGCGCACGGGAGGACGGGAAGACCGCCCCGAGCGTCTGCCCTGGGGCGCCGCTGCGGCCCGGTCAGCTGGAGCGCCGGGGGCTCGAAGCAGAGGAACGGGATCTGCAGAGGCCGGGGCCGACACAATGAGCCGGTGAGGGGGGGTCAGTAGCGCTGGGGAGACAGGGGAGGACGAGGCCCCAGGAGGGGGAGCATGCAGGGACGGAGCCCTGGGGGACGACGGAGAGGCCAGGGGGCTCAGAGAGGGCACCGGAGAGGACGAGGCCCCAGGAGGGGGGGTGTGCAGGGACGGAGCCCAGGGGGATGACGGGGAGGCCTGAGGGGATGCTAGGGGGTGAGGAGAGGGCACAGGAAGGTGAGCACCCAGACCAGGATTAGGGGATCGCAGCCATTGCTCACCTTCCTGTGAAGCTCCTTGCTGCAGGGCCTCGACCGTAGGGGCAGCCATGGTGGTCAGGAGATCCGGGGCGACAACAGCTTCCAAGGGTCAGCCGGGGAGAAAGAGGGAGAACCTGGTCCCGTCGCTAGCATTTAACCGCTGAGGGTGTGGCCTAACTCCCCTCTTCTCCCCGGTTGGTCCGCTGGTCGTCCCAATCATGACCTCACCTGGGGAGGTAGTGGGAGGGGGGAATTGGGCACTGCACAGATTTCCCCTCTAGCTATCCCTTAGGGGCTCCGCAGTCAGAGGCACGCACCTTATACAGTACCGTGCCTACCATATGTGGTCGGGGGTCCGCACTGAGCATGAGGTCACTTTTCTGCTGTGTTATATGTGGTCGGGGGTCCGCACTGAGCATGAGGTCACTTTTCTGCTGTGTTATATGTGGTCGGGGGTCTGCACTGAGCATGAGGTCACTTTTCTGCTGTGTTATATGTGGTCGGGGGTCCGCACTGAGCATGAGGTCACTTTTCTGCTGTGTTATATGTGGTCGGGGGTCCGCACTGAGCATGAGGTCACTTTTCTACGGTGCTATATGTGGTCGGGGGTCCGCACTGAGCATGAGGTCACTTTTCTGCTGTGTTATATGTGGTCGGGGGTCCGCACTGAGCATGAGGTCACTTTTCTGCGGTGCTATATGTGGTCGGGGGTCCGCACTGAGCATGAGGTCACTTTTCTGCTGTGTTATATGTGGTCGGGGGTCCGCACTGAGCATGAGGTCACTTTTCTGCGGTGCTATATGTGGTCGGGGGTCCGCACTGAGCATGAGGTCACTTTTCTGCTGTGTTATATGTGATCGGGGGTCCGCACTGAGCATGAGGTCACTTTTCTGCTGTGTTTTATGTGGTCGGGGGTCCGCACTGAGCATGAGGTCACTTTTCTGCTGTGTTATATGTGGTCGGGGGTCCGCACTGAGCATGAGGTCACTTTTCTGCTGTGTTTTATGTGGTCGGGGGTCCGCACTGAGCATGAGGTCACTTTTCTGCGGTGTTATATGTGGTCGGGGGTCCGCACTGAGCATGAGGTCACTTTTCTGCTGTGTTATATGTGGTCGGGGGTCCGCACTGAGCATGAGGTCACTTTTCTGCGGTGCTATATGTGGTCGGGGGTCCGCACTGAGCATGAGGTCACTTTTCTGCTGTGTTATATGTGGTCGGGGGTCCGCACTGAGCATGAGGTCACTTTTCTGCTGTGTTATATGTGGTCGGGGGTCCGCACTGAGCATGAGGTCACTTTTCTGCTGTGTTATATGTGGTCGGGGGTCCGCACTGAGCATGAGGTCACTTTTCTGCGGTGCTATATGTGGTCGGGGGTCCGCACTGAGCATGAGGTCACTTTTCTGCTGTGTTATATGTGGTCGGGGGTCCGCACTGAGCATGAGGTCACTTTTCTGCTGTGTTATATGTGGTCGGGGGTCCGCACTGAGCATGAGGTCACTTTTCTGCTGTATTATATGTGGTCGGGGGTCTGCACTGAGCATGAGGTCACTTTTCTGCTGTGTTATATGTGGTCGGGGGTCCGCTCTGAGCATGAGGTCACTTTTCTGCTGTGCTATATGTGGTCGGGGGTCCGCACTGAGCATGAGGTCACTTTTCTGCGGTGCTATATGTGGTCGGGGGTCTGCACTGAGCATGAGGTCACTTTTCTGCTGTGTTATATGTGGTCGGGGGTCCGCACTGAGCATGAGGTCACTTTCTGCTGTGTTATATGTGGTCGGGGGTCCGCACTGAGCATGAGGTCACTTTTCTACGGTGCTATATGTGGTCGGGGGTCCGCACTGAGCATGAGGTCACTTTTCTGCTGTGTTATATGTGGTCGGGGGTCCGCACTGAGCATGAGGTCACTTTTCTGCGGTGCTATATGTGGTCGGGGGTCCGCACTGAGCATGAGGTCACTTTTCTGCTGTGTTATATGTGGTCGGGGGTCCGCACTGAGCATGAGGTCACTTTTCTGCTGTGTTATATGTGGTCGGGGGTCCGCACTGAGCATGAGGTCACTTTTCTGCGGTGCTATATGTGGTCGGGGGTCCGCACTGAGCATGAGGTCACTTTTCTGCTGTGTTATATGTGGTCGGGGGTCCGCACTGAGCATGAGGTCACTTTTCTGCTGTGTTATATGTGGTCGGGGGTCCGCACTGAGCATGAGGTCACTTTTCTGCTGTGTTATATATGGTCGGGGGTCCGCACTGAGCATGAGGTCACTTTTCTGCTGTGCTATATGTGGTCGGGGGTCCGCACTGAGCATGAGGTCACTTTTCTGCTGTGCTATATGTGGTCGGGGGTCCGCACTGAGCATGAGGTCACTTTTCTGCTGTGTTTTATGTGTTCGGCGGTCCGTACTGAGCATGAGGTCACTTTTCTGCTGTGTTATATGTGGTCGGGGGTCCGCACTGAGCATGAGGTCGCTTTTCTGCGATGCTATATGTGGTCGGGGGTCCGCACTGAGCATGAGGTCACTTTTCTGCTGTATTATATGTGGTCGGGGGTCCGCACTGAGCATGAGGTCACTTTTCTGCCGTGTTATATGTGGTCGGGGGTCCGCACTGAGCATGAGGTCACTTTTCTGCTGTGTTATATGTGATCGGGGGTCCGCACTGAGCATGAGGTCACTTTTCTGCGGTGCTATATGTGGTCGGGGGTCCGCACTGAGCATGAGGTCACTTTTCTGCTGTGTTATATGTGGTCGGGGGTCCGCACTGAGCATGAGGTCACTTTTCTGCTGTGTTATATGTGGTCGGGGGTCCGCACTGAGCATGAGGTCACTTTTCTGCGGTGCTATATGTGGTCGGGGGTCCGCACTGAGCATGAGGTCACTTTTCTGCTGTGTTATATGTGGTCGGGGGTCCGCACTGAGCATGAGGTCACTTTTCTGCTGTGTTATATGTGGTCGGGGGTCCGCACTGAGCATGAGGTCACTTTTCTGCGGTGCTATATGTGGTCGGGGGTCCGCACTGAGCATGAGGTCACTTTTCTGCTGTATGTGGTCGGGGGTCCGCACTGAGCATGAGGTCACTTTTCTGCTGTGTTATATGTGGTCGGGGGTCCGCACTGAGCATGAGGTCACTTTTCTGCGGTGCTATATGTGGTCGGGGGTCCGCACTGAGCATGAGGTCACTTTTCTGCTGTGTTATATGTGGTCGGGGGTCCGCACTGAGCATGAGGTCACTTTTCTGCGGTGTTATATGTGGTCGGGGGTCCGCACTGAGCATGAGGTCACTTTTCTGCGGTGCTATATGTGGTCGAGGGTCCGCACTGAGCATGAGGTCACTTTTCTGCGGTGTTATATGTGGTCGGGGGTCCGCACTGAGCATGAGGTCACTTTTCTGCTGTGTTATATGTGGTCGGGGGTCCGCACTGAGCATGAGGTCACTTTTCTGCTGTGTTATATGTGGTCGGGGGTCCGCACTGAGCATGAGGTCACTTTTCTGCTGTGCTATATGTGGTCGGGGGTCTGCACTGAGCATGAGGTCGCTTTTCTGCTGTGTTATATGTGGTTGGGGGTCCGCACTGAGCATGAGGTCACTTTTCTGCGGTGTTATATGTGGTCGGGGGTCCGCACTGAGCATGAGGTCACTTTTCTGCTGTGCTATATGTGGTCGGGGGTCCGCACTGAGCATGAGGTCACTTTTCTGCTGTGTTATATGTGGTCGGGGGTCCGCACTGAGCATGAGGTCACTTTTCTGCTGTGTTATATGTGATCGGGGGTCCGCACTGAGCATGAGGTCACTTTTCTGCGGTGCTATATGTGGTCGGGGGTCCGCACTGAGCATGAGGTCACTTTTCTGCTGTGTTATATGTGGTCGGGGGTCCGTACTGAGCATGAGGTCACTTTTCTGCGGTGTTATATGTGGTCGGGGGTCCGCACTGAGCATGAGGTCACTTTTCTGCTGTGTTATATGTGGTCGGGGGTCCGCACTGAGCATGAGGTCACTTTTCTGCTGTGTTATATGTGGTCGGGGGTCCGCACTGAGCATGAGGTCACTTTTCTACGGTGCTATATGTGGTCGGGGGTCCGCACTGAGCATGAGGTCACTTTTCTGCTGTGTTATATGTGGTCGGGGGTCCGCACTGAGCATGAGGTCACTTTTCTGCTGTGCTATATGTGGTCGGGGGTCCGCACTGAGCATGAGGTCACTTTTCTGCTGTGCTATATGTGGTCGGGGGTCCGCACTGAGCATGAGGTCACTTTTCTGCTGTGTTATATGTGGTCGGGGGTCCGCACTGAGCATGAGGTCACTTTTCTGCTGTGTTATATGTGGTCGGGGGTCCGCACTGAGCATGAGGTCACTTTTCTGCTGTGCTATATGTGGTCGGGGGTCCGCACTGAGCATGAGGTCACTTTTCTGCTGTGCTATATGTGGTCGGGGGTCCGCACTGAGCATGAGGTCACTTTTCTGCGGTGCTATATGTGGTCGGGGGTCCGCACTGAGCATGAGGTCACTTTTCTGCTGTGTTATATGTGGTCGGGGGTCCGCACTGAGCATGAGGTCACTTTTCTACGGTGCTATATGTGGTCGGGGGTCCGCACTGAGCATGAGGTCACTTTACTGCTGTGTTATATGTGGTCGGGGGTCCGCACTGAGCATGAGGTCACTTTTCTGCGGTGCCATATGTGGTCGGGGGTCTGCACTGAGCATGAGGTCACTTTTCTGCTGTGTTATATGTGGTCGGGGGTCCGCACTGAGCATGAGGTCACTTTTCTACGGTGCTATATGTGGTCGGGGGTCCGCACTGAGCATGAGGTCACTTTACTGCTGTGTTATATGTGGTCGGGGGTCCGCACTGAGCATGAGGTCACTTTTCTGCGGTGCCATATGTGGTCGGGGGTCCGCACTGAGCATGAGGTCACTTTTCTGCGGTGCTATATGTGGTCGGGGGTCCGCACTGAGCATGAGGTCACTTTTCTGCTGTGTTTTATGTGGTCGGGGGTCTGCACTGAGCATGAGGTCACTTTTCTGCTGTATGTGGTCGGGGGTCCGCACTGAGCATGAGGTCACTTTTCTGCGGTGCTATATGTGGTCGGGGGTCCGCACTGAGCATGAGGTCACTTTTCTGCTGTATGTGGTCGGGGGTCCGCACTGAGCATGAGGTCACTTTTCTGCTGTGTTATATGTGGTCGGGGGTCCGCACTGAGCATGAGGTCACTTTTCTGCGGTGCTATATGTGGTCGGGGGTCCGCACTGAGCATGAGGTCACTTTTCTGCTGTGTTATATGTGGTCGGGGGTCCGCACTGAGCATGAGGTCACTTTTCTGCGGTGTTATATGTGGTCGGGGGTCCGCACTGAGCATGAGGTCACTTTTCTGCTGTGTTATATGTGGTCGGGGGTCCGCACTGAGCATGAGGTCACTTTTCTGCTGTGTTATATGTGGTCGGGGGTCCGCACTGAGCATGAGGTCACTTTTCTGCTGTGTTATATGTGGTCGGGGGTCTGCACTGAGCATGAGGTCACTTTTCTGCGGTGCTATATGTGGTCGGGGGTCCGCACTGAGCATGAGGTCACTTTTCTGCTGTGTTATATGTGGTCGGGGGTCTGCACTGAGCATGAGGTCACTTTTCTGCTGTGTTATATGTGGTCGGGGGTCCGCACTGAGCATGAGGTCACTTTTCTGCTGTGTTATATGTGGTCGGGGGTCTGCACTGAGCATGAGGTCACTTTTCTGCGGTGCTATATGTGGTCGGGGGTCCGCACTGAGCTTGAGGTCACTTTTCTGCTGTGTTATATGTGGTCGGGGGTCTGCACTGAGCATGAGGTCACTTTTCTGCTGTGTTATATGTGGTCGGGGGTCCGCACTGAGCATGAGGTCACTTTTCTGCGGTGTTATATGTGGTCGGGGGTCTGCACTGAGCATGAGGTCGCTTTTCTGCTGTGTTATATGTGGTTGGGGGTCCGCACTGAGCATGAGGTCACTTTTCTGCGGTGCCATATGTGGTCGGGGGTCCGCACTGAGCATGAGGTCACTTTTCTGCGGTGCTATATGTGGTCGGGGGTCTGCACTGAGCATGAGGTCGCTTTTCTGCTGTGTTATATGTGGTTGGGGGTCCGCACTGAGCATGAGGTCACTTTTCTGCTGTGTTATATGTGGTCGGGGGTCCGCACTGAGCATGAGGTCACTTTTCTGCAGTGCTATATGTGGTCGGGGGTCCGCACTGAGCATGAGGTCACTTTTCTGCTGTGTTATATGTGGTCGGGGGTCTGCACTGAGCATGAGGTCACTATTCTGCGGTGCTATATGTGGTCAGGGGTCCGCACTGAGCATGAGGTCACTTTTCTGCTGTGTTATATGTGGTCGGGGGTCCGCACTGAGCATGAGGTCACTTTTCTGCGGTGCTATATGTGGTCGGGGGTCCGCACTGAGCATGAGGTCACTTTTCTGCTGTGTTATATGTGGTCGGGGGTCCGCTCTGAGCATGAGGTCACTTTTCTGCTGTGCTATATGTGGTCGGGGGTCCGCACTGAGCATGAGGTCACTTTTCTGCGGTGCTATATGTGGTCGGGGGTCTGCTCTGAGCATGAGGTCACTATTCTGCTGTGTTATATGTGGTCGGGGGTCCGCACTGAGCATGAGGTCACTTTTCTGCGGTGCTATATGTGGTCGGGGGTCCGCACTGAGCATGAGGTCACTTTTCTGCTGTGCTATATGTGGTCGGGGGTCCGCACTGAGCATGAGGTCACTTTTCTGCTGTGCTGTATGTGGTCGGGGGTCTGCACTGAGCATGAGGTCACTTTTCTGCGGTGTTATATGTGGTCGGGGGTCCGCACTGAGCATGAGGTCACTTTTCTGCGGTGTTATATGTGGTCGGGGGTCCGCACTGAGCATGAGGTCACTTTTCTGCTGTGTTATATGTGGTCGGGGGTCCGCACTGAGCATGAGGTCACTTTTCTGCTGTATTATATGTGGTCGGGGGTCCGCACTGAGCATCAGGTCACTTTTCTGCTGTGTTATATGTGGTCGGGGGTCCGCACTGAGCATGAGGTCACTTTTCTACGGTGCTATATGTGGTCGGGGGTCCGCACTGAGCATCAGGTCACTTTTCTGCGGTGCTATATGTGGTCGGGGGTCCGCACTGAGCATGAGGTCACTTTTCTGCTGTGTTATATGTGGTCGGGGGTCCGCACTGAGCATGAGGTCACTTTTCTGCTGTATTATATGTGGTCGGGGGTCCGCACTGAGCATGAGGTCACTTTTCTGCTGTGTTATATGTGGTCGGGGGTCCGCACTGAGCATCAGGTCACTTTTCTGCTGTGTTATATGTGGTCGGGGGTCCGCACTGAGCATGAGGTCACTTTTCTGCGGTGTTATATGTGGTCGGGGGTCCGCACTGAGCATGAGGTCACTTTTCTACGGTGTTATATGTGGTCGGGGGTCCGCACTGAGCATGAGGTCACTTTTCTGCTGTGTTATATGTGGTCGGGGGTCCGCACTGAGCATGAGGTCACTTTTCTGCGGTGCTATATGTGGTCGGGGGTCCGCACTGAGCATGAGGTCACTTTTCTGCTGTGTTATATGTGGTCGGGGGTCCGCACTGAGCATGAGGTCACTTTTCTGCTGTGTTATATGTGGTCGGGGGTCCGCACTGAGCATGAGGTCACTTTTCTGCGGTGTTATATGTGGTCGGGGGTCCGCACTGAGCATGAGGTCACTTTTCTGCGGTGCTATATGTGGTCGGGGGTCCGCACTGAGCATGAGGTCACTTTTCTGCTGTGTTATATGTGGTCGGGGGTCCGCACTGAGCATGAGGTCACTTTTCTGCTGTGTTATATGTGGTCGGGGGTCCGCACTGAGCATGAGGTCACTTTTCTGCGGTGCTATATGTGGTCGGGGGTCCGCACTGAGCATGAGGTCACTTTTCTGCTGTGTTATATGTGGTCGGGGGTCCGCACTGAGCATGAGGTCACTTTTCTGCTGTGTTATATGTGGTCGGGGGTCCGCACTGAGCATCAGGTCACTTTTCACCTGTGTTATATGTGGTCGAGGGTCCGCACTGAGCATGAGGTCACTTTTCTGCGGTGCTATATGTGGTCGGGGGTCCGCACTGAGCATGAGGTCACTTTTCTGCTGTGTTATATGTGGTCGGGGGTCCGCACTGAGCATGAGGTCACTTTTCTGCTGTGTTATATGTGGTCGGGGGTCCGCACTGAGCATGAGGTCACTTTTCTGCTGTGTTATATGTGGTCGGGGGTCCGCACTGAGCATGAGGTCACTTTTCTGCGGTGCTATATGTGGTCGGGGGTCCGCACTGAGCATGAGGTCACTTTTCTGCGGTGCTATATGTGGTCGGGGGTCCGCACTGAGCATGAGGTCACTTTTCTGCTGTGTTATATGTGGTCGGGGGTCCGCACTGAGCATGAGGTCACTTTTCTGCTGTGTTATATGTGGTCGGGGGTCCGCACTGAGCATGAGGTCACTTTTCACCTGTGTTATATGTGGTCGAGGGTCCGCACTGAGCATGAGGTCACTTTTCTGCGGTGCTATATGTGGTCGGGGGTCCGCACTGAGCATGAGGTCACTTTTCTGCTGTGTTATATGTGGTCGGGGGTCCGCACTGAGCATGAGGTCACTTTTCTGCTGTGTTATATGTGGTCGGGGGTCCGCACTGAGCATGAGGTCACTTTTCTGCGGTGCTATATGTGGTCGGGGGTCCGCACTGAGCATGAGGTCACTTTTCTGCGGTGCTATATGTGGTCGGGGGTCCCCACTGAGCATGAGGTCACTTTTCTGCTGTGTTATATGTGGTCGGGGGTCCGCACTGAGCATGAGGTCACTTTTCTCCTGTGTTATATGTGGTCGGGGGTCCGCACTGAGCATGAGGTCACTTTTCTGCTGTGTTGTATGTGGTCGGGGGTCCGCACTGAGCATGAGGTCGCTTTTCTGCTGTGTTATATGTGGTTGGGGGTCCGCACTGAGCATGAGGTCACTTTTCTGCTGTGTTATATGTGGTCGGGGGTCCGCACTGAGCATGAGGTCACTTTTCTGCGGTGTTATATGTGGTCGGGGGTCCGCACTGAGCATGAGGTCACTTTTCTGCTGTGTTATATGTGGTCGGGGGTCCGCACTGAGCATGAGGTCACTTTTCTGCTGTGTTATATGTGGTCGGGGGTCCGCACTGAGCATGAGGTCACTTTTCTGCTGTGTTATATGTGGTCGGGGGTCCGCACTGAGCATGAGGTCACTTTTCTGCTGTGCTATATGTGGTCGGGGGTCCGCACTGAGCATGAGGTCACTTTTCTGCTGTGCTATATGTGGTCGGGGGTCCGCACTGAGCATGAGGTCACTTTTCTGCTGTGTTATATGTGGTCGGGGGTCCGCACTGAGCATGAGGTCACTTTTCTGCTGTGTTGTATGTGGTCGGGGGTCCGCACTGAGCATGAGGTCACTTTTCTGCGGTGTTATATGTGGTCGGGGGTCCGCACTGAGCTTGAGGTCACTTTTCTGCTGTGTTATATGTGGTCGGGGGTCCGCCCTGACCATGAGGTCACTTTTCTGCTGTGTTATATGTGGTCGGGGGTCCGCACTGAGCATGAGGTCACTTTTCTGCTGTGTTATATGTGGTCGGGGGTCCGCACTGAGCATGAGGTCACTTTTCTGCTGTGCTATATGTGGTCGGGGGTCCGCACTGAGCATGAGGTCACTTTTCTGCTGTGTTATATGTGGTCGGGGGTCCACACTGAGCATGAGGTCACTTTTCTGCTGTGTTATATGTGGTCGGGGGTCCGCACTGAGCATGAGGTCACTTTTCTGCTGTATTATATGTGGTCGGGGGTCTGCACTGAGCATGAGGTCACTTTTCTGCTGTGTTATATGTGGTCGGGGGTCCGCACTGAGCATGAGGTCACTTTTCTGCTGTGTTATATGAGGTCGGGGGTCCGCACTGAGCATAAGGTCACTTTTCTGCTGTGTTATATGTGGTCGGGGGTCTGCACTGAGCATGAGGTCACTTTTCTACGGTGCTATATGTGGTCGGGGGTCCGCACTGAGCATGAGGTCACTTTTCTGCTGTGCTATATGTGGTCGGGGGTCCGCACTGAGCATGAGGTCACTTTTCTGCTGTGTTATATGTGGTCGGGGGTCCGCACTGAGCATGAGGTCACTTTTCTGCTGTATTATATGTGGTCGGGGGTCCGCACTGAGCATGAGGTCACTTTTCTGCGGTGCTATATGTGGTCGGGGGTCTGCACTGAGCATGAGGTCACTATTCTGCGGTGGTATATGTGGTCGGGGGTCTGCACTGAGCATGAGGTCACTTTTCTGCGGTGCTATATGTGGTCGGGGGTCTGCACTGAGCATGAGGTCACTTTTCTGCGGTGTTATATGTGGTCGGGGGTCCGCACTGAGCATGAGGTCACTTTTCTGCGGTGTTATATGTGGTCGGGGGTCTGCACTGAGCATGAGGTCACTATTCTGCGGTGGTATATGTGGTCGGGGGTCTGCACTGAGCATGAGGTCACTTTTCTGCGGTGCTATATGTGGTCGGGGGTCTGCACTGAGCATGAGGTCACTATTCTGCGGTGCTATATGTGGTCGGGGGTCCGCACTGAGCATGAGGTCACTTTTCTGCTGTATTATATGTGGTCGGGGGTCTGCACTGAGCATGAGGTCACTTTTCTACGGTGCTATATGTGGTCGGGGGTCCGCACTGAGCATGAGGTCACTTTTCTGCGGTGTTATATGTGGTCGGGGGTCCGCACTGAGCATGAGGTCACTTTTCTGCTGTGTTATATGTGGTCGGGGGTCCGCTCTGAGCATGAGGTCACTTTTCTGCTGTGCTATATGTGGTCGGGGGTCCGCACTGAGCATGAGGTCACTTTTCTGCGGTGCTATATGTGGTCGGGGGTCCGCACTGAGCATGAGGTCACTTTTCTGCTGTGTTATATGTGGTCGGGGGTCCGCACTGAGCATGAGGTCACTTTTCTGCTGTTATATGTGGTCGGGGGTCCGCTCTGAGCATGAGGTTGCTTTTCTGCTGTGTTATATGTGGTCGGGGGTCCGCACTGAGCACGAGGTCACTTTTCTGCGATGCTATATGTGGTCGGGGGTCTGCTCTGAGCATGAGGTCACTTTTCTGCTGTGTTATATGTGGTCGGGGGTCTGCACTGAGCATGAGGTCACTTTTCTGCGGTGTTATATGTGGTCGGGGGTCTGCACTGAGCATGAGGTCACTTTTCTGCTGTGCTATATGTGGTCGGGGGTCCGCACTGAGCATGAGGTCACTTTTCTGCTGTGTTATATGTGGTCGGGGGTCCGCACTGAGCATGAGGTCACTTTTCTGCTGTGTTATATGTGATTGGGGGTCCGCACTGAGCATGAGGTCACTTTTCTGCGGTGCTATATGTGGTCGGGGGTCCGCACTGAGCATGAGGTCACTTTTCTGCGGTGCTATATGGGGTCGGGGGTCTGCACTGAGCATGAGGTCACTTTTCTGCTGTGTTATATGTGATTGGGGGTCCGCACTGAGCATGAGGTCACTTTTCTGCGGTGTTATATGGGGTCGGGGGTCCGCACTGAGCATGAGGTCACTTTTCTGCAGTGCGGTATGTGGTCGGGGGTCTGCACTGAGCATGAGGTCACTTTTCTGCTGTGTTATATGTGGTCGGGGGTCCGCACTGAGCATGAGGTCACTTTTCTGCTGTGTTATATGTGGTCGGGGGTCTGCACTGAGCATGAGGTCACTTTTCTGCTGTGTTATATGTGATTGGGGGTCCGCACTGAGCATGAGGTCACTTTTCTGCGGTGTTATATGGGGTCGGGGGTCTGCACTGAGCATGAGGTCACTTTTCTGCGGTGCTATATGTGGTCGGGGGTCTGCACTGAGCATGAGGTCACTTTTCTGCTGTGTTATATGTGGTCGGGGGTCCGCACTGAGCATGAGGTCACTTTTCTGCTGTGTTATATGTGGTCGGGGGTCCGCACTGAGCATGAGGTCACTTTTCTGCTGTGTTATATGTGGTTGGGGGTCCGCACTGAGCATGAGGTCACTTTTCTGCTGTGTTATATGTGGTCGGGGGTCCGCACTGAGCATGAGGTCACTTTTCTGCTGTGTTATATGTGGTCGGGGGTCCGCACTGAGCATGAGGTCACTTTTCTGCTGTGCTATATGTGGTCGGGGGTCCGCACTGAGCATGAGGTCACTTTTCTGCTGTTATATGTGGTCGGGGGTCTGCACTGAGCATGAGGTCACTTTTCTGCGGTGTTATATGTGGTCGGGGGTCCGCACTGAGCATGAGGTCACTTTTCTGCGGTGTTATATGTGGTCGGGGTCCGCACTGAGCATGAGGTCACTTTTCTGCGGTGTTATATGTGGTCGGGGGTCCGCACTGAGCATGAGGTCACTTTTCTGCTGTGTTATATGTGGTCGGGGGTCCGCACTGTGCATGAGGTCACTTTTCTGCGGTGCTATATATGGTCGGGGGTCCGCACTGAGCATGAGGTCACTTTTCTGCTGTGTTATATGTGGTCGGGGGTCCGCACTGAGCATGAGGTCACTTTTCTGCTGTGTTATATGTGGTCGGGGGTCCGCACTGAGCATGAGGTCACTTTTCTGCTGTGTTATATGTGGTCGGTGGTCCGCACTGAGCATCAGGTCACTTTTCTGCGGTGCTATATGTGGTCGGGGGTCCGCACTGAGCATGAGGTCACTTTTCTGCGGTGTTATATGTGGTCGGGGGTCCGCACTGAGCATGAGGTCACTTTTCTGCTGTGTTATATGTGGTCGGGGGTCCGCACTGTGCATGAGGTCACTTTTCTGCGGTGCTATATATGGTCGGGGGTCCGCACTGAGCATGAGGTCACTTTTCTGCTGTGTTATATGTGGTCGGGGGTCCGCACTGAGCATGAGGTCACTTTTCTTCTGTGTTATATGTGGTCGGGGGTCCGCACTGAGCATGAGGTCACTTTTCTGCTGTGTTATATGTGGTCGGGGGTCCGCACTGAGCATCAGGTCACTTTTCTGCGGTGCTATATGTGGTCGGGGGTCCGCACTGAGCATGAGGTCACTTTTCTGCGGTGTTATATGTGGTCGGGGGTCCGCACTGAGCATGAGGTCACTTTTCTGCTGTGTTATATGTGGTCGGGGGTCCGCACTGAGCATCAGGTCACTTTTCTGCGGTGCTATATGTGGTTGGGGGTCCGCACTGAGCATGAGGTCACTTTTCTGCGGTGCTATATGTGGTCGGGGGTCCGCGCTGAGCATGAGGTCACTTTTCTGCGGTGTTATATGTGGTCGGGGGTCCGCGCTGAGCATGAGGTCACTTTTCTGCTGTGTTATATGTGGTCGGGGGTCCGCACTGAGCATGAGGTCACTTTTCTGCTGTGTTATATGTGGTCGGGGGTCCGCACTGTGCATGAGGTCACTTTTCTGCTGTGTTATATGTGGTCGGGGGTCCGCACTGAGCATCAGGTCACTTTTCTGCGGTGCTATATGTGGTTGGGGGTCCGCACTGAGCATGAGGTCACTTTTCTGCGGTGTTATATGTGGTCGGGGGTCCGCACTGAGCATGAGGTCACTTTTCTGCTGTGTTATATGTGGTCGGGGGTCCGCACTGTGCATGAGGTCACTTTTCTGCGGTGCTATATATGGTCGGGGGTCCGCACTGAGCATGAGGTCACTTTTCTGCTGTGTTATATGTGGTCGGGGGTCCGCACTGAGCATGAGGTCACTTTTCTGCTGTGTTATATGTGGTCGGGGGTCCGCACTGAGCATGAGGTCACTTTTCTGCTGTGTTATATGTGGTCGGGGGTCCGCACTGAGCATGAGGTCACTTTTCTGCGGTGCTATATGTGGTCGGGGGTCCGCACTGAGCATGAGGTCACTTTTCTGCGGTGCTATATGTGGTCGGGGGTCCGCACTGAGCATGAGGTCACTTTTCTGCTGTGTTATATGTGGTCGGGGGTCCGCACTGAGCATGAGGTCACTTTTCTGCTGTGCTATATGTGGTCGGGGGTCCGCACTGAGCATGAGGTCACTTTTCTGCGGTGTTATATGTGGTCGGGGGTCCGCACTGAGCATGAGGTCACTTTTCTGCTGTGTTATATGTGGTCGGGGGTCCGCACTGAGCATGAGGTCACTTTTCTGTGGTGCTATATGTGGTCGGGGGTCCGCACTGAGCATGAGGTCACTTTTCTGCTGTGTTATATGTGGTCGGGGGTCCGCACTGAGCATGAGGTCACTTTTCTGCGGTGTTATATGTGGTCGGGGGTCCGCACTGAGCATCAGGTCACTTTTCTGCTGTGTTATATGTGGTCGGGGGTCCGCACTGAGCATGAGGTCACTTTTCTGCTGTGTTATATGTGGTCGGGGGTCCGCACTGAGCATGAGGTCACTTTTCTGCGGTGTTATATGTGGTCGGGGGTCCGCACTGAGCATGAGGTCACTTTTCTGCGGTGTTATATGTGGTCGGGGGTCCGCACTGAGCATCAGGTCACTTTTCTGCGGTGCTATATGTGGTCGGGGGTCCGCACTGAGCATGAGGTCACTTTTCTGCGGTGTTATATGTGGTCGGGGGTCCGCACTGAGCATGAGGTCACTTTTCTGCTGTGTTATATGTGGTCGGGGGTCTGCACTGAGCATGAGGTCACTTTTCTGCAGTGCTGTATGTGGTCGGGGGTCCGCACTGAGCATGAGGTCACTTTTCTGCTGTGTTATATGTGGTCGGGGGTCCGCACTGAGCATGAGGTCACTTTTCTGCGGTGTTATATGTGGTCGGGGGTCCGCACTGAGCATGAGGTCACTTTTCTGCTGTGTTATATGTGGTCGGGGGTCCGCACTGAGCATGAGGTCACTTTTCTGCTGTGTTATATGTGGTCGGGGGTCCGCACTGAGCATGAGGTCACTTTTCTGCTGTGTTATATGTGGTCGGGGGTCCGCACTGAGCATGAGGTCACTTTTCTGCTGTGTTATATGTGGTCGGGGGTCCGCACTGAGCATGAGGTCACTTTTCTGCTGTGTTATATGTGGTCGGGGGTCCGCACTGAGCATGAGGTCACTTTTCTGCTGTGTTATATGTGGTCGGGGGTCCGCACTGAGCATGAGGTCACTTTTCTGCTGTGTTATATGTGGTCGGGGGTCCGCACTGAGCATGAGGTCCCTTTTCTGCGGTGCTATATGTGGTCGGGGGTCCGCTCTGAGCATGAGGTCACTTTTCTGCTGTGTTATATGTGGTCGGGGGTCCGCACTGAGCATGAGGTCACTTTTCTGCTGTGTTATATGTGGTCGGGGGTCCGCACTGAGCATCAGGTCACTTTTCTGTGGTGCTATATGTGGTCGGGGGTCCGCACTGAGCATGAGGTCACTTTTCTGCTGTGTTATATGTGGTCGGGGGTCCGCACTGAGCATGAGGTCACTTTTCTGCTGTGCTATATGTGGTCGGGGGTCCGCACTGAGCATGAGGTCACTTTTCTGCGGTGTTATATGTGGTCGGGGGTCCGCACTGAGCATGAGGTCACTTTTCTGCTGTGTTATATGTGGTCGGGGGTCCGCACTGAGCATGAGGTCACTTTTCTGCTGTGTTATATGTGGTCGGGGGTCCGCACTGAGCATGAGGTCGCTTTTCTGCTGTATTATATGTGGTCGGGGGTCCGCACTGAGCATGAGGTCACTTTTCTGCTGTGTTATATGTGGTCGGGGGTCCGCACTGAGCATGAGGTCACTTTTCTGCGGTGCTATATGTGGTCGGGGGTCCGCACTGAGCATGAGGTCACTTTTCTGCGGTGCTATATGTGGTCGGGGGTCCGCACTGAGCATGAGGTCGCTTTTCTACGGTGCTATATGTGGTCGGGGGTCCGCACTGAGCATGAGGTCACTTTTCTGCGGTGCTATATGTGGTCGGGGGTCCGCACTGAGCATGAGGTCGCTTTTCTGCGGTGCTATATGTGGTCGGGGGTCCACACTGAGCATGAGGTCACTTTTCTGCGGTGCTATATGTGGTCGGGGGTCCGCACTGAGCATGAGGTCACTTTTCTGCGGTGTTATATGTGGTCGGGGGTCCGCACTGAGCATGAGGTCACTTTTCTGCGGTGCTATATGTGGTCGGGGGTCCGCACTGAGCATGAGGTCGCTTTTCTGCGGTGACATCACCATGGATGAGTGTTAGTAATGCAGCCGGTCGGGGTGGGCAGTAATCCCCGTTAATATGCAGCGGACGTCGCCGGTGATGGGACGTGAGCAGGATGAGAGGGGGTCTCACTGTGAGGGGCTGCAGGCAGCAATGCAGAAGCTGTCAGGAAGGAGAAGATGATGGGAGTGATGTCACCATCTGCTGCAGCACATTGCAGGTCTATACTGGAGATATGATGTCATCACAGACCAATGGGAACATCGGGGGAAGCCTCAGCGTTAACTCTTTCCCGGACGTGTGAGTGAAGGTGGATGTAGATGTTATCATCCCCCACTGTATACACAGAGCACATCAGCAGGAGCGGTGCAATTGTAGTGTACCCAGGCAACAGTAGAAAGTGCACGGCTTATATATATATATACCGACACTGCCCCGTGCTTGTATGCAGAAATACACCTGCATAACACACATGCACATATATACAGATCTATATGTGTATATATATATATATATATATATATATACACTGCTCAAAAAATAAAGGGAAAACTATAATACCACATCCTAGATATCTCTGAGTGAAATATTCCAGTTGCAAATTTGTATTCATTACATAGTGGAATGTGTTCAGAACAATAAAACATAACAATTTCAATGTAAATCGAAATGAATATCTCATGGAGGTCTGGAGTTGGAATGATACTCAAAATCAAAATGGAAAATCAAATTACAGGCTGATCCAAATTTCAGTGGAAATGCCTCATGACAAGGAAAAGATGCTCAGTATTGTGTGTGGCCTCCACGTGCCTGTATGACCTCCCTACTGTACAACTGTAACATCCCTAGGAACAGGTTGTTACAGTGATGTTGACTTCCCTTCGGGGAGGGTAATATCCTGCTTGGAGGCAAGGAGGATTCCCTTTATCAGGCAACGCACCTGCATGCAACACATTCTGAATCCAGTCCAAAAGGGGAAGCTCTGAATCCGGATTCAGGGGAGCTTCCACAACTTTATGTATTCTGGTCTGGAGGAGAAGTTAAACAGTTGGTCCAGGACCATAGGAGAAGGAAGTCTGGAGCAGGCAGTGGAGGAGAGAAGTGAAAGAGCAGACATTGGAGCCTTGCAGCCAGGACTGAGCTGCAGTTCCAGGAAAGGAAGATAACCTGAAGATAACCTGAAGGGTTGGAATGTAGTGAGCATCTGAGGAAAGAAGGACAGGAGCAGGAAAGGGCTTAGAGGGGAACTGTGACTGGACACCCTCTGAGCCGAAGCGCAGGAAGCAAGTATCGGGAGCCCAAGGCTGTGGGTAAAGGATTTTATGTAATTTGCCTGCACCCACACCTGAAGGTGCAGCAGTACATGAAAAGCCCGGGTCATTAGAGACCCCATAAAAAGGCTCACACTGCCCACTATACGGGTAACTGTCCCAGGAAAGGAGAGAGAGGGCTTTGTACCCTGGACTGTGGCCTGCTACCACCAGTAAACCAGGTAAAGATGTTACAAACTTGTGTCCTCCATTTATTTGCCAGCACTACACGATCCTTGCCATACACCTTGGGAGCCTTGGGGACCCCGCTTCACCTGTGGGAAGCGTCACTATCTTTGCTGCAGTAACATTGCCCCAGAGGACCCCTTTAAGCAGCGTCGGTCACCTCTGACCGAGAACCACAGGTGGCGTCACGAACACAAACTTTATTAAAATTCCCCTTAAAAGACCTTTCCCTTTTAGCTTGAGCGCCCAGGGCCACGGACCGGGTCGCTTCCACCGTGACATCCCCTTTAAGTACCAGACCCGATACCGAGTACCCCACTGCCCTGGCAGGTGACTTACAACACCTGGGCATGCTCCCGATGAGGCGGTGGATGGTTTCCTGAGGGATCTCCTCCCAGACCTGGACTAAAGCATTCGCCAACTCCTGGACAGTGTGTGGTGCAACGTGACGTTGGTGGATGGAGCGAGACATGATGTCCCAGATGTGCTCAATCGGATTCAGGTCAGGGGAACAGGTGGGCCAGTCCATAGCTTCAATGCCTTCATCTTGCAGGATCTGCTGACACACTCCAGCCACATGAGGTCTAACCTTGTCCTGCATTAGGAGGAACCCAGGGCCAACTGCACCAGCATATGGTCTCACAAGGGGTCTGAGGATCTCATCTCGGTACCTAATGGCAGTCAGGCTACCTCAGGCGAGCACATGGAGGGCTGTGCGGCCCTCCAAAGAAATGCCACCCAACATCATTATTGACCCACTGCCAAACAGGTCATGCCGAAGGATGTTGCAGGCAGCAGATCGCTCTCCACAGCGTCTCCAGACTCTGTCACGTCTGTCACATGTGCTCAGTGTGAACCTGCTTTCATCTGTGCAGAGCACAGGGCGCCAGTGGCGAATTTGCCCATCCTGGTGTTCTGTGGCAAATGTGAAGCGTCCTGCATGGTGTTGGGCTGTGAGCATAACCCCATCTGTGGACGTCGGGCACTCAGACCATCCTCATGGAGTCAGTTTCTAACCCCTTGTGCAGACACATGCAGATTTGTGGCCTGCTGGAGGTCATTTTGCATGGATCTGGCAGTGCTCCTCCTGTTCCTCCTTGCGCAAAGGCAGAGGTAGCGGTCCTGCTGCTGGGTTGTTGCCCTCCTATGGCCCCCTCCACATCTCCTGGTGTACTGGCCTGTCTCCTGGTAGCGCCTCCAGCCTCTGGCCACCTCGCTGACAGACACAGCAAACCTTTTTGCCACAGCTCGCATTGATGTGCCATCCTGGATGAGCTGCACTACCTGAGCCACTTGTGTGGGTTGTAGAGTCCATCTCATACTACCACGAGTGAGAAAGCACAAGCAACATTCAAAAGTGACCAAAACATCAGCCAGAAAGCATTGGTACTGAGATGTGGTCTGTGGTCCCCACCTGCAGAACCACTCCTTTATTGAGGGTGTCTTGATAATTGCCAATAATTTCCATCTGTTGTCTATTCCATTTGCACAACAGCCTGTGAAATTGATTGTCAATCAGTGTTGCTTCCTAAGTGAACAGTTTGATTTCACACAAGTTTGATTTATTTGGAGTTATATTCTGTTGTTTAAGTGTTCCCTTTATTTTTTTGAGCAGTGTATGTATATATACAGTGGATGAAATAAGTATTGAGCACGTCACCAATTTTCTAAGTAAATCTATTTCTAAAGGTGCTATTGACATGTAATTCTCACCAGATATCGGTAACAATCCATACAGGCAAATAAATCATCCATAGATGTCCAAAAATTATGTGTAATAGTGAGTAATGACACAGGAAAAAAAGTATTGAACGCACAAAGAAATAGAGGAGCAATAAGCTATGAAAAGATCTCACACCAGCATAAATTCATGAGTAATTAGAAAGCAATCCTGCCACTTAGTGACATAATATCAGCTGGTTCATTCGATGGCCGATAAAAAGCTGTCTTATTATCAAGGGGCCACACAAGAAACATCTCATGATGGGATAAACTACTGAGTTGTCTCAAGACCTTTACAACCTTATTGTTACAAAACATACTGATGGAATTGATTACAGAAGAATTTCTAAACTACTGAAGGTTCCAGTGAGCACTTTTGGGGCCATAATTCGGATGTGGAAATAACACAATATCATGATAAACTGGCTGCGACCAGGGTGCCCCACAGGATTTCATACAGAGGAGTGAAAAGAATTATCGGAAGAATTGTCCAACAAATTGGTGAATTTAATGCAGAGACCCGCAGAATAGACATAAAGGTATATATATATATATATATATATATATATATATATATGTATTTGCATAACCTTGGTCATAAGAGAAATTATATAACGTGTAATAAAGTAGATATAGCTTTCTTAAGGATAGGAAGCACAAAAAAATATATAGACATATAGTCCATATTCATACATGTCACTCTGTGAGGGTCTTCGGTAAGGAAGTGGGGCCTCAAACTGTCCCTGGAATGAGACCCTAACTATCCTGTCCCAGGGATACGCTTGTAGGTATTGAGGCCCAAGTCTCCAACCTTACTGATCTATCCCCTCCCTCATCCCAGGAGATATGGGACATAAATTTAATGTAAACAAGACACAAAGAAAGCAGGGATAACAGAAAGCAGCAAACATATATTCACCAAAGGTAGAGAGGAATACAGGAAAGGATAGGAATGTAACAACCAAATGGGAATAGGACGAGGAAAGCATACACCCAAAAACAGCATGCAACAATCTCCAGTAGCAGCAACAAGCACCAATTCAGCACAGTGTCCCCAAGGAGCCAGGAAGCAAAGCTTTCACTTGCAAGACAGAGAATGTCTGGCCAGGTTTTATATGGAGAGGAAATGACAACATCAGAAGCAGCTGAAAATGAAGCATAGAAAGGGTTGCTGACCTCTTCAGCACCAAAGGAAACCAAATCCATTTAATATGGGACACAAACACACAGGCTAAATGGAAGATCTGCGATTCACAGTATGTAGTGATCTTCTAATCCCAGGTCTCCCAGGAGGACATGACACACTCGTGACAATATAATAGGAAAATGCATGCAATTAAATAGGTATCTGTTGTGAATTCTGTTGTCGAGCTCCCTCCTGTGGTCGTGGATGGTACTTCGGCGAGTTCTGTCTGTGGGCTCCCTCTGGTGGCTATGAGTGAAGCTGCTGCTTCTGAGGTTCCTTGCACAGGTGACGTGGTTTGTCCTTTGGTTGGATGCTCTGTTTGACTTCCCTCGGATCGTTGCTCCATGCCAGCTGTCAATGTTTTTGCATTGCTTCAGTTCGCTCCTGGATCTCTCTGATGACCTGCCTTCTCCTGCAGAAGCTAAGTTCCTGATTGTCATTATTTGTTCACTGTTTTCTTGTCCAGCTGATTATCATGATTTAGTCTTGCTAGCTGGAAGCTCTGGGATGCAGAGTGGCCCCGCCGCACTGTGAGTCGGTGCGGAGGTCTTTTTGCACACTCTGCGTGATTTTTGTAGGTTTTTGTGCTGATCGCAAAGTTACCTTTCCTATCCTCTGTCTATTTAGTAAGTCTGGCCTCCCTTTGCTGAAATGTGGTCATCTGGCCCAATGCTCTCTATGAGAAGGAAGCGTTGAAACAACTTAGGGATAGAGACACATACAGGAGATTGGATTACAATCCTACCAATCGGTTTTGTCATGAACTTGAGGGTATCTTGGTGGATGCACACGAAAGGGGCATCATTCCTAAATCAATATTGGATGGTTTGCTTACTAGATCACCTAAGGTCCCCACATTGTATTTTGTCCCCAAGATCCACAAAGATCCCATTGATCCGCCGGGCCGTCCGATAGTCTCTGGAGTGGGGGGGTTGAGTGACCCCATATGTAAGTTTGTTGATTTCTATCTTAAACCTTTGGTTGAGTCGCTCCCCTCCTATGCCAGGAACACGTCTGACGTACTCCGGCGGATCGATGGGATCCAATTGGAGGAAGATATGTGTCTTGTCACTGCGGATATAACATCTCTGTACACTTGTATTGGACATGAGGATGGCCTGGAGGCGGTCCGCTTCTTCCTGGGTGCCAGCAACTGGGATGGCGCCATTTGTGATCTGGTCATCGAACTCTTGACATTTATATTAACTAAGAATTTCTTTGTGCTAAAGGATGTATTTTATTTACAGCAACGCGGCACTGCCATGGGCTCGGCCTGTGCGCCCTCCTTCGCCAACCTCTTCCTGGGATTCTGGGAGAGGGAGATTTTTGGCGGGGGGGGCCGCAGGCCATTGACCATGTGCAGTGCTGGCTGCGATACATCGATGACTTGCTCATTATATGGCAGGGGCCCGATGATGCTTTGCATGAATTCATGAAACAACTTAATGATAATCCATATAATATCAAATTAACGTATCAGACGAGTAAGACTGATGTGGATTTCCTTGACATGAAGATTGAGGTTGACAAAGATGGGTATCTACAGACGGATGTCTTTAGGAAATCCACATCGGTCAATGCTCTGTTGCATGCTGATTCGGGTCACCCATATAGTACCATTAAAGCCATCCCAGTTGGTCAGCACCTCAGGATGAAGCGGATCTGCTCCTCTACTACCAAATTTGAGGCCCAGGCGGCAGATCTTAGAACCAGGTTCCAATCAAGAGGATACAGTAACAGGAGTATCAAAAGAGGTTATCTAAGACCCAAATATACATCACGTGAGGAGTTGTTGTGCCCGAGTATTAATAACATCAGTCGGAAATGTAGGGAGACGTCTAAACAACAGGACGTAGTACGATTTATCTCTACCTACAATGGGGAATGGGCCACTATGAGGAGATGTCTCCAGAAACATTGGGACATCCTCAAAAGTGACCCGGTGCTCTCTAGATACCTCAATGACTATCCTGCAATGACCACAAAAAGGAGCAAAAATCTTAAAGATCTATTGGTATCAAGCCACTATATTCCGAGAGTTAGCAGGTATAATTTTGGATCTGGTGGACCACCCAAGGGATGTTTTCCATGTGGTGATTGCGTTTCATGTCCGAACATCTCTCGCATGGCCACTTTTGAATCAGCTGATGGGAAAAAAATTTTCCCTATCAACTATCACATAACGTGCAACACCACGCAAGTTGTATATTACGCTGTATGCAGATGTCCCAAAATCTATGTAGGGTTAACATCTCGACGTTTGGGTACACGCATATGTGAACATGTGCGTAATATAGTGGCAGCGAGAGATGAGACGGACATGATTACACTCAAAACTATACCACGACATTACAAACAACATCATGGGTGTGACCCCAGATCCTTTATGGCACGTGGTATTGACCACATTCAATGTGGCATCAGAGGGGGCAATATTGGGCGTATCTTAGCCCAAAGAGAATGTCGGTGGATCAGCATACTGGGTACCATGGCACCCATGGGACTTAATGAAACCCATGGGTTTTCCTCTTTCCTGTAGAGTGGTCATCTCTGGGGACATTCCCCAAGTAGGGTCTCTTTTTTGTCTCTGTCATATACCATCGGTTTTAATATGGTATCTTTTTATGTTTATTCTAATTTTAGTGTGCATATGTTTACATCCATGCTTATAAGGCAGCTGATGTTGATGACTACCGATTGGACAAATCCAGGAATTGAAGAATCTTTTAAGGTCGTCGAATAAATCAAAGATCGGAAATGATACAACATTCAACATTAAGGACATCAGATGTTAATATGTTGGAAGTATTAGATGGCGTATGTGATTTGTCAATCAACAGTGAATAATAGAGTACATGTGATTTCCATACAGATATGTGCCCCATATATCAGTTGTCTATTAAGCATGCTTGTCTTTATATTTTAGTCTTTTCTACTTTCTTTCTGATTTATCTTTTAGTGAGTGTTTATGTGCATCATGATCTTGTATCCATCTATGTGGGGATATTGTGGCCCATCTGGTTAGCTTTTATGCATGAGTTATTAGTTATTTAGTTTGCATTTATTTTATTTTTTAATAAATGCACACCAGTGAGATATCATTGGTTATCTTATTATGGTATGTTCACTTATAATCATTCTAAGCCCCTTTCTATCACTTTAAGCCCCTTAGATTTATTCTGCAGTGGTGTTAAAACATCCACTGATGTATTAATGGGGACATAACACTCAGAGGAACTTATACAGCCTATTTCCTATATTAGGTAAATGGGCACATTAATGTGTCACCAGCACAATAAGTTCACTTAAGCACTTTATAGGCACTGTCACTTTATTTATATATATATGTATGCAGGTATTTGGATCTAGCTGCGCTCTGGCTTCTCCCTGGCGGCTGTCCCGGGTCGCGTGTTGTGGGCGTGATGTCGGCTCGCTCACGTGACCTCGGCGTGCAGGCCGGGTATGAGGTCCTAGCTGCGTTCTGGCTCCTCCCTGGCGGCTGTCCTGGGTCGCGTGATGTGGGCGTGACGTCTGCCCGCTCACGTGACCTGGGCGTGCAGGCCGGGAATGAGGTTTGGAGCGCAGTGCGGTGCAAGTCTGACGTCTCACGCTTGCGTACTTCTTAATTACCTGATCACGTGATCGGTAATGCACACTATTTAAACCGGATGTAGATCCGTATTAGACCACGCCCCCTGAAGAAGCGGTAACCATAGGACGCGAAACGCGCGTTGGGGAACGTCACCCAGGACCCAGGCAGGACCCCTTAACCACACATGGGTAATTTTACCATTTGATTCTTTTGTGTGACTATCTGTACGCTTGAAACATGTGGTATTCCATGTAATGTGGCCACTGTGAATATACTTTTTTTCATTAGGATCACCACTTGCTTTAGGCTATATAGCCCTTATGTGAGCAGCACTTTAATGTTGATATTTATTATCGAATATATTATTGTTCTATACTCGTGTGGGCCCTGTCCTGGACAAATGGGTGACCTGGATGTACCCTTAGATTAAGTTGCTATGCACTTTATAGTCCTCTTTTTTGAATACTATACAATTGTAAGTTTGATTACTTAATAAAAACTACTTGTTGTTATATATTGTGGCCAGTTTTGACTCGTGTGTCTCCTAATTTTGATAATTGGATTGTTGAGTCGCCATATATGTGCGTATTGTATCTTGCACTGACGCCTTTTTTGTCTTTGCTGAAACCTGTTTCATTTCTGCGTTTGTGACTTTCATCTTACTTACAGTCAATATATGTGGGGGGCTTCCTTTACCTTTGGGGAATTTCTCTGAGGCAAGGTAGGCTTTATTTTCTATCTCTAGGGCTAGATAGTTCTTAGGCTGTGACGAGGCGCCTAGGTCTGGTCAGGAGCGCTCCACGGCTATTTTTAGTGTGTGTGATAGGATTAGGGCTTGCGGTCAGCAGAGCTCCCACATCCCAGAGCTCATCCTGTATGAGGTTTAACTATCAGGTCATTCCGGGTGCTCCTAACCACCAGGTCATAACAGTACAGCTGGCCCAAAGTATTAATGCATCTCAATAGAGGGATAAGAGAACTTCTGAGACCATTTTTTTTTCTTTGCACTGTGTTTTGTCTTTCTTTTCCCCTAGACCTTTGGGTGGTTCAGGACACAGGTGTAGACATGGACATTCAAGGTCTGTCTGTGTGGATCATCTCACTGCAAGGGTACAAAACATTCAAGATTTTGTGGTTCAGAATCCTATGTTAGAGCCTAGAATTCCTGACTTATTTTCTGGGGATAGATCTAGGTTCTTGAATTTCAAAAATAATTATAAACTGTTTCTAGCTTTGAAACCCCGCTCCTCTGGTGACCCCGTTCAACAAGTAAAAATCATTATTTCTTTGTTGCGTGGTGACCCTCAAGACTGGGCATTTTCCCTTGCGCCAGGAGATCCTGCATTGCGTGATGTTGATGCGTTTTTTCTGGCGCTTGGATTGCTTTATGATGAACCAAATTCAGTGGATCAGGCAGAGAAAATCTTGCTGGCTTTGTGTCAGGGTCAGGATGAAGCGGAGGTGTACTGTCAGAAGTTTAGAAAGTGGTCTGTGCTTACTCAGTGGAATGCATGTGCCCTGGAGGCAATTTTCAGAAAGGGTCTTTGTGAAGCCCTTAAGGATGTCATGGTGGGATTTCCCACACCTGCTGGTCTGAATGAGTCTATGTCTTTGGCCATTCAGATCGATCGGCGCATGCGTGAGCGCAAAGCTGTGCACCATCTGGCAGCATTCTCTAAGCATAGGCCTGAGCCTATGCAATGTGATAGGACTTTGACCACAGCTGAACGGCAAGAACACAGACGTCGGAACGGGCTGTGTTTTTACTGTGGTGAATCCACTCATGCTATCTCCGATTGTCCTAAGCGCACTGAGCGGTTCGCTAGGTCTGCCACCATTGGCACGGTACAGTCTAAATTTCTTTTGTCCGTTACTCTGATTTGCTCTCTGTCGTCCTATTCTGTAATAGCATTTGTGGATTCAGGCGCTGCCCTGAATTTGATGGACTTGGAGTTTGCCAGGCGCTGTGGTTTTTTCTTGGAGCCCTTGCAGTATCCTATTCCATTGAGAGGAATTGATGCTACGCCTTTGGCCAAGAATAAGCCTCAGTACTGGACTCATTTGACCATGTGCATGGCTCCTGCACATCAGGAGGATATTCGCTTTTTGGTGTTGCATAATCTGCATGATGTGGTCGTTTTGGGGTTGCCATGGCTACAGGTCCATAATCCTGTGTTGGATTGGAAATCTATGTCTGTGTCCAGCTGGGGTTGTCAGGGGATACATGGTGATGTTCCATTGCTGTCAATTTCGCCTTCCATTCCTTCTGAAGTCCCTGAGTTCTTGTCGGATTACCTGGATGTATTTGAAGAGCCTAAATCTGGTGCTCTACCTCCTCATAGGAATTGCGACTGTGCTATTAATTTGATTCCTGGTAGTAAGTTTCCTAAGGGCCGTCTGTTTAATTTATCTGTGCCAGAGCACGCCGCTATGCGGAGTTATATAAAGGAATCCTTGGAGAAGGGTCATATTCGTCCGTCGTCGTCACCATTGGGAGCAGGGTTCTTTTTTGTGGCCAAGAAGGATGGCTCTTTGAGACCTTGTATTGATTACCGCCTTCTTAATAAGATCATAGTCAAATTTCAGTACCCTTTGCCGCTGCTGTCTGATTTGTTTGCTCGGATTAAGGGGGCTATAATCTTGTGCGAATTAAACAGGGTGATGAATGGAAAACAGCATTTAATATGCCCGAGGGCCATTTTGAGTACCTGGTTATGCCATTCTGGCTTTCTAATGCTCCATCTGTGTTTCAGTCCTTTATGCATGACATCTTCCGAGAGTACCTGGATAGATTCATGATTGTATATTTGGATGACATTTTGGTCTTTTCGGATGATTGGGAGTCTCATGTGAAGCAAGTCAGAATGGTGTTCCAGGTCCTTCGTGCGAATTCCTTGTTTGTGAAAGGGTCAAAGTGTCTCTTTGGAGTTCAGAAGGTTTCATTTTTGGGTTTCATTTTTTTTCCCTTCTACTATCGAGATGGACCCTGTTAAAGTTCAGGCCATTTACGATTGGAATCAGCCGACATCTGTGAAGAGCTTGCAGAAATTCCTGGGCTTTGCTAATTTTTATCGTCGCTTCATCGCTAATTTTTCCAGTATTGCTAAACCGTTGACTGATTTGACCAAGAAAGGTGCTGATGTGGTCAATTGGTCCTCTGCGGCTGGAGAGGCTTTTCAGGAGTTGAAGCGTCGTTTTGCTTCTGCCCCTGTGTTGTGCCAGCCGGATGTTTCGCTCCCTTTTCAGGTTGAGGTTGATGCTTCTGAGATTGGAGCAGGGGCTGTTTTGTCGCAAAGAAGTTCTGATGGCTCGGTGATGAAACCCTGTGCCTTCTTTTCTAGAAAATTCTCGCCTGCTGAGTCCAATTATGATGTGGGCAATCGGGAGTTGTTGGCCATGAAGTGGGCATTTGAGGAGTGGCGACATTGGCTTGAAGGAGCTAAACATCGCGTGGTGGTCTTGATGGATCACAAGAATTTGACTTATCTCGAGTCTGCCAAACGGTTGAATCCTAGACAGGCTCGATGGTCGCTCTTTTTCTCCCGTTTTGATTTTGTGGTTTCATACCTTCCGGGATCTAAGAATGTGAAGGCTGACGCCCTGTCGAGGAGTTTTGTGCCTGACTCTCCGGGTGTTCCGGAGCCGGCGGGTATTCTTAAAGAAGGGGTAATTTTGTCTGCCATTTCCCCTGATTTGCGGCGTGTGCTGCAAAAGTTTCAGGCTGATAGACCTGACCGTTGTCCTACGGAGAAACTGTTTGTCCCTGATAGATGGACTAGTAGAGTTATCTCTGAGATTCATTGTAGTGTTGGCTGGTCATCCTGGAATCTTTGGTACCAGAGATTTGGTGGCTAGATCCTTTTGGTGGCCTTCTTTGTCACGAGATGTGCGTTCTTTTGTGCAGTCCTGTGGGACTTGTGCTCGGGCTAAGCCCTGCTGTTCTCGTGCCAGTGGGTTGCTTTTGCCCTTGCCGATCCCGAAGAGGCCCTGGACGCATATTTCCATGGATTTTATTTCAGATCTCCCTGTTTCTCAAAAGATGTCGGTCATTTGGGTGGTTTGTGATCGCTTCTCTAAGAAGGTCCATTTGGTACCCTTATCTGAATTGCCTTCCTCCTCTGATTTGGTGCCTTTGTTTTTCCAGCATGTGGTTCGTTTGCATGGCATTCCAGAGAACATCGTCTCGGACAGAGGTTCCCAGTTTGTTTCGAGGTTTTGGCGGTCCTTTTGCGCTAAGATGGGCATTGATTTGTCTTTTTCTTCGGCTTTCCAACCTCAGACTAATGGCCAAACCGAACGAACTAATTAGACTTTGGAGACATATCTGAGATGCTTTGTTTCTGCTGATCAGGATGATTGGGTGTCCTTCTTGCCTTTGGCTGAGTTCGCCCTTAATAATCGGGCCAGCTCGGCTACTTTAGTTTCTCCGTTTTTCTGTAATTCTGGTTTACATCCTCGTTTTTCTTCAGGGCAGGTTGAGCCTTCGGACTGTCCTGGTGTGGATGCGGTGGTGGACAGGTTGCAGCAGATTTGGACTCATGTGGTGGATAATTTGACATTGTCCCAGGAGAAGGCTCAACGTTTCGCTAACCGCCGGCGTTGTGTTGGTCCCCGACTTCGTGTTGGGGATTTGGTTTGGTTGTCATCTCGTCACGTTCCTATGAAGGTTTCCTCTCCTAAGTTTAAGCCTCGTTTCATTGGGCCATATAAGATTTCTGAAGTTCTTAATCCTGTGTCATTTTGTTTGGACCTTCCAGCTTCTTTTGCCATCCATAATGTGTTCCATAGGTCGTTATTGCGGAGATACGTGGCGCCTATGGTTCCCTCCGTTGATCCTCCTGCCCCGGTGTTGGTCGAGGGGGAGTTGGAGTATGTGGTGGAGAAGATTTTGGATTCTCGTGTTTCGAGACGGAAACTCCAGTACCTGGTCAAGTGGAAGGGTTATGGTCAGGAGGATAATTCCTAGGTTTTTGCCTCTGATGTTCATGCTGCCGATCTTGTTCGTGCATTTCATTTGGCTCATCCTGATCGGCCTGGGGGCTCTGGTGAGGGTTCGGTGACCCCTCCTCAAGGGGGGGGTACTGTTGTGAATTCTGTTGTCGAGCTCCCTCCTGTGGTCGTGGATGGTACTTCGGCGAGTTCTGTCTGTGGGCTCCCTCTGGTGGCTATGAGTGAAGCTGCTGCTTCTGAGGTTCCTTGCACAGGTGACATGGTTTGTCCTTTGGTTGGATGCTCTGTTTGACTTCCCTCGGATCGTTGCTCCATGCCAGCTGTCAATGTTTTTGCATTGCTTCAGTTCGCTCCTGGATCTCTCTGGTGACCTGCCTTCTCCTGCAGAAGCTAAGTTCCTGATTGTCATTATTTGTTCACTGTTTTCTTGTCCAGCTGATTATCATGATTTAGTCTTGCTAGCTGGAAGCTCTGGGATGCAGAGTGGCCCCGCCGCACCGTGAGTCGGTGCGGAGGTCTTATTTTGCACACTCTGCGTGGTTTTTGTAGGTTTTTGTGCTGATCGCAAAGTTACCTTTCCTATCCTCAGTCTGTTTAGTAAGTCTGGCCTCCCTTTGCTGAAACCTGTTTCATTTCTGCGTTTGTGACTTTCATCTTACTCACAGTCAATATATGTGGGGGGCTTCCTTTACCTTTGGGGAGTTTCTCTGAGGCAAGGTAGGCTTTATTTTCTATCTCTAGGGCTAGATAGTTCTTAGGCTGTGAAGAGGCGCCTAGGTCTGGTCAGGAGCGCTCCACGGCTATTTTTAGTGTGTGTGATAGGATTAGGGCTTGCGGTCAGCAGAGCTCCCACATCCCAGAGCTCGTCCTGTATGAGGTTTAACTATCAGGTCATTCCGGGTGCTCCTAACCACCAGGTCATAACAGGTATCATATATAGTAGCACTGGCTGAGGTATAAATGTAGGCGCCCAGAAAAAAATGAGAGCAGTGTATAACACATCCAAAAAGGACTAAACCAAGGGGAATGTTTGCAGAGGAGCTGCGGTGCTGAATTATTCATCCTCCAGAGCTGTACCTCCGCTCATTGTATTGTTCTGGATTAGGTGGTGGATGACAGTTTCTCCCCCAGTGAGGATGATATACAGATGTATATGGGGCACTGTCCGTGGTGCTGAATCATGAGTATATCACCCTTGTCAAGCTTCCGCTGGTTAGATGTAACGTGAGGAACAAATTTATATAATCTGCCATATAGTGATCTCATACTTTAGCTTTTCGTGGATCATTCTTAAAGGCATTTTCTGACTTAAAGTTAAAAAAAACAACCTAAAAACAAAACTGAGTAAGAATAATAAGCTGAACTAATTTATACTGTGTAAAAAGCAGGTAAGAATAGGACACAATGGTAATCAGTGTGGACAATGCTCTGTGAGTTAAACGCATCAGCAGCTGCACAATCTATCTGCTAGTTTGCTACAATGTATCATTCTGGGCTCCAGGCTCACAGAGCATTGTCTACACTGGATATAATCATACCCACTTCTCAACTAACAGCAGGATAAGCTGTGTGCATTATTATTGCCTATGACTAGGGATGAGTCGACTCGTGGATGTTCGGGTTCATTGGGTTCTGTCAAACTTTAGTTCAAAGTTCAATTCGGGGACTAGAACTTGACCCGAACTTGACCCTGAACCCAAACCCTATAGAAGCCAATGGAGACCTAAACTTTTGTGCTGTAAAATTTTTGCAGTAAGGCTAGGAGGCTGAAAAAAGGAAGCAAAATGGGGCAGGTAGTGTAGTTGGAAGAGACAGAGGAAGAGGCAGCCAACACTGTTCTTGGTTTTTATTTATTTTTATTTTTTTTAACTTGGCGAGGCCCCAAAACATTGGGATGAGCAAATAGAATGAACAAACTGCGGTGGAGTGTAACAATAGCTGGGTGAGGCTGGCATACTCTTCTATTCAGCCAAAGGTATGGACAAGTCCTGCAGGATCCACGCCAGGTTCATTTTTATGAATGTGAGCTTGCCCTGTCTGTGATCACACCCCCTGTCAAGCAAAACACATCTTCCGGCAGTACACTTGCCGCAGGGCAGGCCAGCACCTCCAAGGCATAAGGGCAAGCTCAGGCCATGTGTCAAATTTGGAGATGCAGTAGTTTAATGGAGCAGACCCATCAGTCAGCACATGGGGACGTGTGGACAGTGCAGTTAGGGCACTCTACACCAGGCAGTTAGGGCACTGTGATCCAGGCTGTTAGGGCACTCTACACCAGGCTATTAGGACACTCTGCACCAGGCATTTAGGGTACTCTGCAGCAGGCTGTTAAGGAACTTTATACCTGTCTGTTAGGGCACTCTGCACTTGGCTGTTAGGGCACTCTGCACCAGGCTCTTAGGGCACTCTACACCAGGCAGTTATGGCACTCTACACCAGGCTCTTAGGGCACTCTACACCAGGCAGTTATGGCACTCTACACCAGGCTCTTAGGGCACTCTGCACCAGGCTCTTAGGGCACTCTGCACCAGGCAGTTATGGCACTCTACACCAGGCTCTTAGGGCACTCTACACCAGGCTCTTAGGGCACTCTACACCAGGCAGTTATGGCACTCTACACCAGGCTCTTAGGGCACTCTGCACCAGGCTCTTAGGGCACTCTGCACCAGGCAGTTATGGCACTCTACACCAGGCTCTTAGGGCACTCTACACCAGGCTGTTAGGGCACTCTACACCAGGCTATAAGGGCACTCTGCACCAGGCAGTTAGAGTACTCCACAGCAGGCTGTTAAGGAACTTTACACCTGGCTGTTAGGGCACTCTGCACCAGGCTCTTACGGCACTCTACACCAGGCAATTAGGGCACTCTGCACCAGGCAGTTAGGGCACTCTGCACCAGGCTGTTAGGGCACTGTGATCCAGGCTGTTAGGGCACTCTACACTTGGCTGTTAGGGCCATCTGCACCAGGCAGTTAGAGTACTCTGCAGCAGGCTGTTAAGGAACTTTACACCTGGCTGTTAGGGCACTCTACACTTGGCTGTTAGGGCACTCTGCACCAGGCAGTTAGAGTACTCTGCAGCAGGCTGTTAAGGAACTTTACACCTGGCTGTTAGGGCACTCTACACTTGGCTGCTAGGGCACTCTGCACCAGGCAGTTAGAGTACTCTGCAGCAGGCTGTTAAGGAACTTTACACCAGGCTCTTAGGGCACTCTACACCAGGCTGTTAGGGCACTCTACACCAGGCTATAAGGGCACTCTGCACCAGGCAGTTAGAGTACTCCACAGCAGGCTGTTAAGGAACTTTACACCTGGCTGTTAGGGCACTCTGCACCAGGCTCTTACGGCACTCTACACCAGGCAATTAGGGCACTCTGCACCAGGCAGTTAGGGCACTCTGCACCAGGCTGTTAGGGCACTGTGATCCAGGCTGTTAGGGCACTCTACACTTGGCAGTTAGGGCCATCTGCACCAGGCAGTTAGAGTACTCTGCAGCAGGCTGTTAAGGAACTTTACACCTGGCTGTTAGGGCACTCTACACTTGGCTGTTAGGGCACTCTGCACCAGGCAGTTAGAGTACTCTGCAGCAGGCTGTTAAGGAACTTTACACCTGGCTGTTAGGGCACTCTACACTTGGCTGTTAGGGCACTCTGCACCAGGCAGTTAGAGTACTCTGCAGCAGGCTGTTAAGGAACTTTACACCTGGCTGTTAGGGCACTCTACACTTGGCTGTTAGGGCACTCTGCACCAGGCAGTTAGAGTACTCTGCAGCAGGCTGTTAAGGAACTTTACACCTGGCTGTTAGGGCACTCTGCACCAGACTGTTATTGCACTCTACACCTGGCTCTTACGGCAATCTACATCAGGCTGTTAGGGCAATGTGCATCAGGATATTTCCATATGTCAAGTGATGTAAATGTGAATAAGGGAATGAGGGCAGAGCAGGACTTTATTCCCATTTACATCACTTGACATTTTGTAAGATTTTAATCCTAGAGGTTGGGACCATCTTGAAAATGTTCATCTCTTGACGAGGTGGGATGGCTTTTACTGTTTTGTTTTTTGAAAATTATGTTAAATGAATACCCTATGTTATTTCATGAACTATTGCTATTTATTTATTTACTGCAGGGTATTTGCTCGTTTTGCTTTTATCTTAGGTTTTGTCTGTTTGGTGGCCAGTGTGAACGTGTGTCTACACGTTGCATGCACACCAACTTATACTCCAGTTCATCTCATTAGTTTTTTTTTTCTATTACCGTACTATGTACCAATGACCAGGAACTGGATGAGTCAGGAAGTCATCAATGATCTCATTCTTCATGCATCGTTACTGCATTTTATTCCTCTGACAGTAATTTTCCCAGTAATGTCTCTTTATTATTTTTCAGATTTTCCCTTCTAGATTATTTCTCAAGTTTGCTTAAATATTTATGAAGATTACAAGGGATGTCATTTATTTTCTATAAAAAAAAATATACCTCCCCTAGATGAGAGAATAAAGCTCTATATTTATTGCAGTGACCACACATGACGTCATTGTAGAAGGTGTATTTATTACCGTTTTGTGGCGGTTTTACTGAGAAACTATCAATCAGGATACTGGGCATAGATTCAGCAGCTGCAACAGGTCAGAGGGACAGTGAGGAGCTGTCAATCAGACAATGTATGTGCAGCGCCCCAGAGTCCTGGTCGTTGCAGTAATGTTGCTCTGCCACTAAGGGGAGTGATGTTATGTCTAATTGCACTAAAGGAGTTCACCTGACCAGGTATCACAGTCACACATTACACTTCACACTCCGGCCACCAGGGGGAGCAAAAGGCACTATGTATTAGGCCACTCCTCACACTCTGGTAAAACTGGGGGTTAGATAGGAAGTTAGGGAGAACGCAGCCTGGGAGAGCTCCAGGGAGGACCTGTCAGGGGTGGGTTCCTGGCAGGGACCTAGCAGAAAGGACAGATTGTTACGGAGCCGCGCCTGCACTACCTTGCGGCGGCATCTTAAGAAAGGACACGAAGTGAAGGATATTGTGGAGAAGTGAGAAACGAGATCAGAGCACAAAGGAGAGCCAGTAGGAGTCGTGCCCTTAGAACGGCAACATCCTACTGAGGCACGTAGCCGGTGGCCAGAACGCCGAAGAAGTAACTGACTTTATGACTTACTTCAAACAGCGACAGGACAGTTGATTATAGGTTGGCTGCCTACCTTACATCACCTAAGAAGACATAGGGGGCAGACGTGGAGAGGGGCGTCTCTAGGGTCCCAGAATAGCTCTGAGCCTTCCCGTCATACGGGTGCGTCCTATCCAGATAAACTTGGGGGATGGAGAAGAGAAAGAACTGATACGAGAGTTGTGAGGACTATCCCGAATGCTCAACAGGGAAGGACTACAACACACAGGTGCTAGTGGTGGGCAACGATTTCCACCTGCAAAGGGAACTCTGGATGTGCCTTCGGACCGGCCGGTCTCAGCCAGCCCTGTTAGCAGTGCTCTGGATTGAGGATCCTGAAGTCTTCAGTAAAAAAGGTAAAGAGACTGCAACCCTGTATCCTCGTTATTGACTGCGCCTCACATCATCGCCACCTACATTACTTGGACCCCTGGGGATACACTTCACCTCTGGGAAGGTATACCATCTAGCTGCCATAACACCACCCCAGTGGGCCCCGAGCAGCGTCGGTCACCCTGACCGAATACCACAGGTGGCGTCACGAAACCTTGACAAACTTGCATCACCTTTTATTGGACGCCCCTTAGCAATGGTCACGGAACGGGTCCAGCCACCGTGACAGCCTCAGAACGGAGACAGAAAGGACCGGTACCGAGTACCCCGTGGCCCTGCGTCTGGGGGCGCTTCATTTGCACCATACAAATCTGTTTAACCCCTTAGATGCTGCTGTCAGTAGTGACTACATCATTTAAATGGTTAACAGAGTGTGGGGGCTCACTTTTTATCCCAATTAGTGCTCTCAGATCATGATTGTGTGGTCCTGATTTTTGCCATGGCAATTCATGACCATAGAGTCTGACAGCTGTTGTAACCTGTTCAGAAGTTAGCGGCATTTAGGTGGTAAAAATGCACATTTTCATTTCTGTCATACCACTTTGCATTAATTCCTGAAAATCACCTGAAGGGTTAATAAACTACCTGACTGCAGTTTTCAATATGTCAGGGGGTGCTGTTTTTAAAATGGTATAAATTTTGGGGGTTTCCCAATATATGGGACCCCTAAAGGCACTTCAAACATGGATAAGTCCCTAAAAAATAAATTTTGTAAATTTCCTTGAAAAATTGAAAAATGACTGCTACATTTTGAAACCTCCTAAAATACTAACAAAATAAAAAATTTTTTTTTACAAATGATGCTGATGTAAGGTAGACATGTGGGAAATGATATTTATTAATGTTTTGCTGTGGTATGACCATCTGGATTAACCCCTTAGTGACCGCCGATACGCCTTTTAACGGCGGCCGCTAAGGGTACTTAAAAGTCAATAGCGCCCCCCACAGGCCCATTTTCTCCGGGGTCTCGGCTGCCGGGGGTAGCCGAGACCCCAGAGAACATGATTCGGGGGGGTTTTAACCCACCCCGCATTTGCGATCGCCGGTAATTAACCGTTTACCGGCGATCGCAAAAAAAAAAAAAAAAAGCGATCTCTTTTTAATTTCTCTGTCCTCCGATGTGATCGCACATCGGAGGACAGAGAAAAGGGGTCCCAGGTGGCCCCCCAATACTCACCTAGCTCCCCCGATGCTCCTCGTGTCTCCCGGTGGGCGCTGCCATCTTTAAAATGGCGGGCGCATGCGCAGTGCGCCCGCCGGCCGGCACCGGGAGAATCTTTGGGGTCTCGGCTGCCAGGGGTAGCCGAGACCCCAAAGAGCATGATCGGGGTCGGTTTTAGCGACCCCTGTTTTGCGATCGCCGGTAATTAACTGTTTACCGGCGACCGCAAAAAAAAAAAAAAAAAAAAAAGTAAAGTGTAATTCTCTGTCCTCTGATGTGATCGCACATCAGAGGACAGAGAAATAGGGGGATTCGGGGACCCTACAATACTCACCTGTGTCCCTGGATCCTCTTGCTGCTCCTCCTGGCCGCCGGCAGAAGAACATGGCGGACGCATGCCCAGTGCGCCCGCCATCTGTCTCCATCTGCCGGCCGGCAGGAGAACAGCAGTTGGGGCTAAAATTAGGGTTAGGGGTAGGGTTAGGGTTAGGGGTAGGGGTAGGGTTAGGTTAGGGTTAGGGGTAGTGTTAGGGTTAGGTTAGGGTTAGGGTTATGGTTAGGGCTAGGGGTAGGGTTAGGGGTAGGGGTAGGGTTAGGGGTAGGGTTAAGGGTAGGGGTAGGGGTAGGGTTAGGTTAGGGTTAGGGCTAGGGTTAGGGCTAGGGTTGGGGCTAAATATAGGGTTTGAGTTGGGGCTAAATTTAGGGTTAGGATTGGGGCTAAATTTAGGGTTAGGCTTCTTTCACACTTACGTCGGTACGGGGCCGTCGCAATGCGTCGGCCCGACATACCGACGCACGTTGTGAAAATTGTGCACAACGTGGGCAGCAGCTGTAGTTTTTCAACGCATCCGCTGCCCAATCTATGTCCTGGGGAGGAGGGGGCGGAGTTACGGCCACGCATGCGCGGTCAGAAATGGCGGATGCGACGTACAAAAA
Organism: Ranitomeya imitator; assembly: GCF_032444005.1. Classification (NCBI taxonomy): domain Eukaryota; kingdom Metazoa; phylum Chordata; class Amphibia; order Anura; family Dendrobatidae; genus Ranitomeya; species Ranitomeya imitator. The sequence goes on along the minus strand of NC_091286.1, from coordinate 688,348,096 downwards.
AACGTTTCATTGAACTTTTTTTGTGCCGACGCTCTGCCAAAACACAACTGATCCAGTGCACGACGGACGCGACGTGTGGCCATCCATCACGATCCGTCGGCAATACAAGTCTATGGGCAAAAAACGCATCCTGCGGGCACATTTGCAGGATCCGTTTCTTGTCCAAAATGACGGATTGCGACGGAATGCCAAACGACGCAAGTGTGAAAGTAGCCTTAGGGCTAGGGTTAGGGTTGGGGCTAAAGTTAGGGCTAGGGTTGGGGCTAAAGTTAGGGTTAGAGCTGGGATTAGGGTTAGGGTTTGGATTAGGGTTGGTATTAGGGTTAGGGTTGGCATTATTGTTACGCTTGGGATTAGGGTTAGGTTTGGGATTAGGGTTAAGGTTAGGGTTGTGATTAGGGGTGTATTGGGATTAGGGTTAGGTTTGAGGTTAGGGTTGAGATTAGGATTAGGGGTGTGTTGGATTTAGGGTTTTGATTAGGGTTATGGTTAGGGTTGACATTAGGGTTGTTTTGGGGTAAGGGTTGTGATTATGGTTAGGGTTAGTGATTAGGATTATGGATCAGGTTGGGATTAGGGTTAGGGGTGTGTTGGGGTTAGGGTTGGAGCTAGAATTGGGGGGTTTCCACTGTTTAGGTACATCAGGGGGTCTCCAAACACGACAGCCAATTTTGCGCTCAAAAAGTCAAATGGTGCTCCCTCCCTTCTGAGCTCTGCCGTGCGCCCAAACAGTGAGTTACCCCCACATATGGGGCATCAGCGTACTCGGGATAAATTGGACAACAACTTCTGGTGTCCAATTTCTCTTGTTACCCTTGTGAAAATAAAAACTTGGGGGTTACAATATCTTTTTTGTGGAAAAATTTTTTTTTTATTTTCACGACTCTGCATTCTAAACTTCTGTGAAGCACTTGGGCATTCAAAATTCTCACCACACATCTAGATAAGTTCCGTGGGGGGTCTAGTTTCCAAAATGGGGTCACTTGTGGAGGGTTTCTACTGGTTAGGTACATCAGGGGCTCTGCAAACGCAACATAATACCCGCAGACCATTCTATCAAAGTCTGCATTCCAAAACGGGGCTCCTTCCTTCCGAGCTCTGCCGTGCGCCCAAACAGTGGTTTACCCCCACATATGGGGTACCAGCATACTCAGGACAAATTGGACAACAACTTTTGGGGTCCAATTTCTTTTGATACCCTTGTGAAAATAAAAACTTGGGGGCTACAATATCTTTTTTGTGGAAAAAAAAAATATTTTTTATTTTCACGGCTCTGCATTATAAACTTCTGTGAAGCACTTGGGCATTCAAGGTTCTCACCACACATCTAGATAAGTTCCATGGGGGGTCTAGTTTCCAAAATGGGGTCACTTGTGGGGGATTTCTACTGTTTAGGCACATCAGGGGCTCTCCAAACGCGACATGGCGTCCAATCTCAATTCCAGCCAATTCTGCATTGAAAAAGTCAAACGGCGCTCCTTCACTTCTAAGTTCTGCGGTGCGCCCAAAAAGTGGTTTACCCCCACATATGGGGTATTGGCGTATTCAGGAGAAATTGCGTAACAAAATTTATGGTTACATTTCTGTTTTTACACTTGTGAAAAAAAAAAAATGGTTCTGAATTAAGAGGTTTGCAAAAAAAAGTTCATTTTTTCCTTCCACATTGTTTCAGTTCCTGTGAAGCACATAAAGGGTTAATAAACTTCTTGAATATGGTTTTGAGCACCTTGAGGGGTGTAGTTTTTAGAATGGTGTCACACTTCATTATTTTCTATCATATAGACCCCTCAAAATGACTTCAAATGTGATGTGGTCCCTAAAAAAAATGGTGTTGTAAAAATGAGAAATTGCTGGTCAACTTTTAACCCTTATAACTCCCTAACAAAAAAAAATTTTGTTTCCAAAATTGTGGTGATGTAAAGTAGACATGTGGGAAATGTTATTTATTAACTATTTTTCATGACATATCTCTCTGATTTAAGGGCATAAAAATACAAAGTTTGAAAATTGCAAAATTTTAAAAATTTTCGCCATATTTCCGTTTTTTTCATAAATAATCGCAAGTAATATCGAAGAAATGTTACCACTAACATGAAGTACAATATGTCACGAAAAACCAATCTCATAATCAGCGGGATCCGTTGAAGCATTCCAGAGTTATAACCTCATAAAGTGACAGTGGTCAGAATTGCAAAAATTGGCCCGGTCATTAAGCACCAAATTGGCTCTGTCACTAAGGGGTTAAAGGGATAATCATTCAAATTTTAAAAATTGCTAATTTTTTTACATTTTTCACAAAGTTCTGATATTTTTTATAAATAAACACAAAACATATTTAACTAAATTTACCATTATCATAAAGTATAATGTGTCACAAAAAAACAGTCTCAAAATCACTGGGATATGTTGAAGCGTTCCAGAGTTATTACCACATAAAATGACACTGGTCAGATTTTAAAAAATTGGCTCTGTCACTAAAGGGTTAACAAACTTAGGATTTTTTTTTCACCATTTAAATAAAAAACAACCTAGACATGTTTGGTATCTAGAAACTCGTAATGACCTGAAGATTCATAATGGCAGGTCAGATTTAGCATTTGGTGGGTAGGATAAAAAAAAAAAAAAAACAGTTGTGGGATTGCACTTTTTATTGCAACTTCACCGCACTTGGAATTTTTTTTCCCGTTTTCGAGTACACGACATGGTAAAACCAATGATGTCGTTCAAAAGTACAACTAATCCCACAAAAAAATAAGCCCTCACACGACCATATTGATGGAAAAATAAAAAAAGTTATGGTTCTGGGAAGAAGGGGAGCGAAAAACAGAAACGCAAAAACGAAAAAGGGCTGCAGCATGAAGGGGTTAAAACCAATCCTGTTCAGCTCTGAGATAGGTGGAGCAATGCGTGGGGACAGATCAGATGTTAAACACCGGCGGTAATAGGACTGAATGATAAATCCAAAAACAAGTATAAAAAGGGGTGTCCATAAAAAATATGCCATATAATACATGGAAAATATATTCAGTATTACATATTTTTAAAGCACAATTGATTCCATGGCGCAGCACATGACCGCGTATCGCCAATACAGGATCCTTTCCGTAGGTAATCTTCCGCCCCAACTACCCTGCTCCCCTTAAACAATTCTGTTTACCCACCGTAGAAATTCACACGAACACATTAATTTCTTTTTGGATAATTTGGCCACAGCGGCCATTTTATTAACAAACAAATACATGAATAACAACATGTAAACATTGTAAATGTAAAAAACCTTGAGGGGAGGGTTCTTGGAGCTAAAAAATCTGGCTCATAATAGGCAGAAAGCCACCACAAAATTTTAACCAAAAACACTTATTTACCCTCAGCCATAACCACCAGCTCGAGGGCACCATGTAACCCGTTTCGGGCAAACCAACCCCAAAGCTCCCGAGGTAAACTCCCCGTCCAGAGCCCGTAACAAAAGCCAGATCAACCCTATAAGCATCATCACCAACTCCAAGAACCCCACCCCCCGCCACACACGAACAGCACGGACCACCTCAGGCTCGTGAGTGACCCACCACAGCCAAAGCCCTTTTGACTCCTTCCTGCAGACCGAGGGCCCACAAATCCAAACCAATGTCATTGAGGTGCACTCCGTCCTCCCTCCAAAAATTACCGATTCCGGACTCTAGTTCAAAATGTCTCACGGCAATACCCCGTTCCGAGACACAAAGCTCGCCACCGTCCTATTCAGCTTCACCCTGGCCCTGTTAATCCCTTTATGAGAACGGGCCTGTCGCCACGTCCGCCGTGGCACAATGTCCGACCACACCGTCATTACACCAGGAAAAGATACCCACAGTCTCATCAAATCAAACCGGATATCCCGAATCAGTTCCCTCACTGGTTTTGCCCCCAAATCGTTACCTCCAAGATGAACAAACACGATGTTCGGGGGGCGATCCAAACGGGCAGCACGGGAGAATTCCGGCAACAAACTACGCCACAACATACCCCGAAAACCCATCCAACGAATGACCACTGCATCCCTACCAAAACCCAATTGCCTACCATTCGGCCTAGCATCAGCCCGGAGGGCACCCCAGTAAACAAAAGAGTGTCCAACAATCCAAGCCAAGAAGGGGGTCCGACCTGGAAAACATAACCGCAATTAACACTACGCAAAAGCATGCCCCAGCATTGTTGACTCAATGTCGAACTTAAGACATATAATGATTTGAACTCCATCTGCCTATTTTCTTAATCACATCCGGACCCAAGCCCAAACCATCGGCTTCGGACGCGGCCCCAATTCTAAAAGAGTGTGACCCGAAATTATCCGGGTTAACACCCAGGAATCCCAAGCCTTTCTTCAATATGGCTACAAATTGGAAGCGCGACAGAAAATCCCCTTCTTGGTGTTGTAACAAAGGGCCTGACCTAACCAGGCACAAACTCCATTATGCTTCCAAACAGTGTTGCGGGCACATACCGCTACCAGCCACCCTTCCCAACACTACCTTCTTTCCCCTACCCAGCTGATCAGTCTTTGAACACCTGATCCAAAAGGCGATACCACCATCCCAAAAATCCACATCTTCCGCTAGAAGACCACCCGCCTTGTCTTTGTTAGGGGAAACCAACTCTCCCAAGCGCAAAGCACCAAAAATGCTAAAGAAAAGGCCAACCGAAACAGTACTGCCTCGAACTGAGAACAACAAATGTACCCTAAGGCCTCACCTAACCGCTGCAACATCGCAAAAGAAATGGGCCTACGCTTATCAAAAGTCACATTGCCTTTTCGAAAACCCTTCAACGCCTGCCGTATCACAAAATCCTTTGTAACATCCCTTAACCCTTGCAGCTGAAAACCGAAAGCCAAACCTGCAATAAACTTGTTTAACCATGACACAGACCAACCCCACTCCACCACCTTACCTATCAGGGCCAATAACGCCATCGTCCTGTCGCTATCGGACTCAGCCGAGCCGCATTGGGCCAACCAACCTTCCCACATACCCCATGCCACTGTATAATCTGACCATGTCCTGCTTGACACTGAAGCTTGGATCAATCGGCCACCCCTTCCGAAACAATCTGCCACAAATGCGAAGGACATGCTGCTCCTGTCGCCTCCGAATCTGGAGCCAATTCCCGGAATCGTTCCCACTGAAAACGAGACAAAGCATCAGCTATAGTGTTTTGAACGCCTGGCACGTGCACCGCCGAAATCCATGCATTCAAATCCAAGCACTTCAACACCAATTCCCTGACCAGCCTGATTACTGGAGGGGAGGAAGAAGATAGGCTGTTAATCACGGACACCACGCTCGAGTTATCACAATGAAAACTTACGCGCCGTTCCTTATAAATGTCGCCCCAAATAAACACTGACACCACAATTGGGAACAGCTGCAACAACGCTAAATTCTTGGTAAGCCCATTTTTTCGCCAATCTTCAGGCCACACCCCCACACTCCATTTTCCTCCACAATAGGCACCATAACCAACTCCACCCGCTGCGTCCGTGTAGATCTCGCAGTCAAAGGCATTCAGATCCTCCCGCTGAATAAGCGACCTGCCGTTATAATTTTCCAAGAAACGCTGCCAAACAAGAAGGTCGTCCTTATGCTCTCTACCCAGACGGATAAAATGATGGGCCGACCGGGCGCCCGCCATAGCCCTGGATAATCTGCGGCAAAAAATCCTGCCCATCGGTATAATACGGCAGGCAAAATTCAGGCAGCCAAGCAACGACTGCATCCTAAACACCTCCTGCTTAAGCAACAACAACTTGTCGTCCGGCAACCTGCACTCCATTTTTTCAGAATCAATCAAAATCCCTAGAAAACTCAAAACCGTGCAAGGGCCTTCCGTTTTATCCTGTGCCAAAGGAACACCAAACTGTCCGGCCACCCATTCCATGGTAGCAAGTAGATTCCCGCACACCGCAGAATCCGGTGGACCAACAAACAAAAAATCATCCAATGAATGACCGAAGGAACATCCGAAACGTCTCTAACTACCCATTCCAAAAAAGTGCTGAAAGTCTCGAACAATGAACAAGAAATCGAACATCCCATAGGCAAACACCTATCCAAGTAAAAACCGCCCTCCCACCAACGACCTAACAAAGGAATGCTCTGCGGGTGCACCGGCAAAAGCCTAAACGCTCACTCAATGTCTTTCTTCGCCAACAAGGCCCCGACCCCATACCTCCCCACCCACTGGACGGCTGCATCAAATGACGTGTACACAACGGAGCACAACTCCTCCGCAATCCCATCATTAACAGAGGATCCCTTGGGATATGACAGGTGCTGAATTAGTCGAAACTTGTTCGGCTCCTTCTTGGGCACCACCCCAAGAGGGGAAACAATTAGACCAGCCATGGTCAACGAACTAAACGGCCCCGCCATTCTTCCCAATTCGACCTCTTTTGCCAACTTAGCCATAACAACCTCCGTATGCAAACTTGCCGATCTCAAATTCTTCGTAGAAAAGGGGACCACATGCGTCGGGTGAGGAATCTTAAACCTTCAAGAAAACCATCCTGTTGTGAATTCTGTTTTCGGGCTCCCTCCTGTGGTCATGAATGGTACTTCGGCTGGTTCTGTCCATGGACTTTCTCTGATGCCTGTGGGTGTTTCTGAGTTTCCTTCCACAGGTGACGAGGCTAATTCGTTAGTGGGCTGCTCTATTTAACTCCACTTAGATCTTTGCCCCATGCCAGCTGTCAATGTTGTAGCATTGGTCTAGTTCGCTCCTGGATCTTCCTGGTTACCTGTTTCCTCCAGCAGAAGCTAAGTTTTGCTTTGCTTTTTTCTTGTTTGCTATTTTTTCTGTCCAGCTTGCTTATGTGAATTTTGCCTTGCTTGCTGGAAGCTCTGGGACGCAGAGGGGCGCCTCCGCTCCGTTAGTCGGTGCGGAAGGTATTTTTCCCTGCACTCTCTGTGTGGCTTTTGTAGGGTTTTGTGCTGACTGCAAAGTTACCTTTCCTATCTTCTGTCTGTTTAGTAAGTCGGGCCTCTCTTTGCTAAATCTATTTCATCTCTGTGTTTGTGATTTCATCTTACTCACAGTCAATATATGTGGGGGGCTGCCTTTTCCTTTGGGGAATTTTCTCTGAGGCAAGATAGGAAAAATAAGCCTATCTCTAGGGCTAGCTAGTTCTGAGGCTGTGACGAGGCGCCTAGGTCATTATAGGAGCGCTCCACGGCTATTTCTAGTGTGCGTGATAGGATTAAGGATTGCGGTCAGCAGAGGTTCTACTTCCCAGAGCTTGTCCTGTATTATGTGCTATCAGGTCTTTTCTGGAGCTCTAACTACCAGGTCCACTATTTGTCCTAACCACCAGATCATAACAGTACAGCTGGCCAAAAGTATGGATGCATCTCAATAGAGGGATAAGTGAAGCTCGGAGACCATTTTTTTTTCTTTGCAGCGTGTTCGGTCTCACTTTTCCCCTTTACCTCTGGGTGGTTCAGAACACAGGTGTAGACATGGACATTCAAGGTCTGTCCTCTTTGATGGATAATCTCACTAGAAGTGTACAAAATATTCAAGATTCTGTGGTTCAGAATCCGATGTTAGAGCCTTGGATTCCAATTCCTGATTTATTTTTTGGTGATAGATCTAAGTTCTTGAATTTCAAAAATAATTGTAAATTGTTTCTAGCTTTGAAACCTCGCTCCTCAGGTGATCCTGCTCAACAAGTAAGGATCATTATTTCTTTGTTACGTGGTGACCCTCAAGACTGGGCATTTTCCCTTGCGCCAGGAGATCCGGTATTGCGTGATGTGGATGCGTTTTTCCTGGCGCTCGGATTGCTTTATGACGAACCTAATTCAGTGGATCAGGCAGAGAAAATCTTGCTGGCTCTGTGTCAGGGTCAGGATGAAGCCGAGATATATTGTCAGAAGTTTAGAAAGTGGTCTGTGCTCACTCAGTGGAATGAATGTGCCCTGGCAGCAATCTTCAGAAAAGGTCTCTCTGAAGCCCTTAAAGATGTCATGGTGGGATTTCCCATGCCTGCTGGTCTGAATGAGTATGTCTTTGGCTATTCAGATCGATCGGCGCTTGCGTGAGCGTAAAACTGTGCACCATTTGGTGGTACTATCTGAGCATGGGCCTGAGCCTATGCAGTGTGATAGGACTTTGACCAGAGCTGAACGGCAGGAACACAGACGTCGGAATGGGCTGTGTTTTTACTGTAGTGATTCCACTCATGCTATCTCCGATTGTCCTAAGCGCACTAAGCAGTTCGCTAGGTCTGCCACCATTGGTACGGTTCAGTCAAAATTTCTATTGTCCGTTACTCTGATTTGTTATTTGTCTTCCTACTCTGTTATGGCATTTGTGGATTCAGGCGCTGCCCTGAATTTGATGGACTTGGAGTATGCTAGGCGCTGTGGTTTTTTCTTGGAGCCCTTGCAGCATTCTATTCCATTGAGAGGAATTGGTGCTACGCCTTTGGCCAAGAATAAGCCTCAGTACTGGACCCAATTGACCATGTGCATGGCTCCTGCACATCGGGAGGATATCCGTTTTTTGGTGTTGCATAATCTGCATGATGTGGTCGTTTTAGGGTTACCATGGCTACAGGTCCATAATCCAGTATTGGACTGGAAATCTATGTCTGTGTCCAGCTGGGGTTGCCAGGGGGTACATGGTGATGTTCCATTTTTGTCAATTTCGTCTTCTAGTCCTTCTGAAGTTCCGGAGTTTTTGTCGGATTATCAGGATGTATTTGATGAGCCCAAAGCCAGTGCCCTACCTCCTGATTGGGATTGCGATTGTGCAATTAATTTGATTCCTGGTAGTAAGTTTCCTAAGGGCCGATTGTTCAATTTATCTGTGCCAGAACGCGCCGCTATGCGGAGTTATATAAAGGAATCCTTGGAGAAAGGCCATATTCGCCCATCGTCATCACCGTTGGGAGCAGGGTTCTTTTTTGTGGCCAAGAAAGATGGTTCTTTGAGACCTTGTATTGATTACCGCCTTCTTAATAAAATTACTGTCAAATTTCAGTATCCTTTGCCGTTGCTGTCCGACTTGTTTGCTCGTATTAAAGGGGCTAGTTGGTTTACCAAGATAGACCTTCGAGGGGCGTATAACCTTGTGCGTATTAAACAGGGCGATGAATGGAAAACAGCATTTAATACGCCCGAGGGCCATTTTGAGTACCTGGTGATGCCATTTGGGCTTTCCAATGCTCCATCAGTCAGTCCTTTATGCATGACATCTTCCGAGAGTACCTGGATAAATTGCTGATTGTATACTTGGATGATATTTTGGTCTTTTCGGATGATTGGGAGTCTCATGTGAAGCAGGTCAGAATGGTGTTCCAGGTACTTCGTGCTAATTCCTTGTTTGTGAAGGGGTCAAAGTGTCTCTTTGGAGTTCAGAAGGTTTCATTTTTGGGGTTCATTTTTTCCCCTTCTACTGTCGAGATGGACCCTGTTAAAGTCCAGGCCATTCATGATTGGACTCAGCCGACATCTGTGAAGAGCCTGCAAAAGTTCCTGGGCTTTGCTAATTTTTATCGTCGCTTCATCGCTAATTTTTCTAGTGTTGCTAAACCGTTGACTGATTTGACCAAGAAGGGTGCTGATGTGGTCAATTGGTCTTCTGCGGCCGTGGATGCTTTTCAGGAATTGAAGCGTCGTTTTTCTTCTGCCCCTGTGTTGTGCCAGCCAGATGTTTCGCTCCCGTTTCAGGTTGAGGTTGATGCCTCTGAGATTGGAGCAGGGGCTGTTTTGTCGCAAAGAAGTTCTGATGGCTCGGGAATGAAGCCATGTGCTTTCTTTTCTAGAAAGTTTTCACCTGCTGAGCGTAATTATGATGTTGGTAATTGAGAATTGTTGGCCATGAAGTGGGCATTCGAGGAGTGGCGTCATTGGCTTGAAGGAGCCAAGCATCGCGTGGTGGTCTTGACAGATCACAAAAATTTGACTTATCTTGAGTCTGCCAAACGGTTGAATCCGAGACAGGCTCGATGGGAATTATTTTTCTCCCGTTTTGATTTTGTGGTTTCGTACCTTCCGGGCTCTAAGAATGTGAAGGCTGATGCCCTGTCAAGGAGTTTTGTGCCTGACTCTCCGGGTGTTTCTGAGCCGGCAGGTATTTTCAAAGAGGGGATAATTTTGTCTGCCATCTCCCCTGATTTGCGGCGGGTGCTGGAAAAATTTCAGGCTGATAGACCTGACCGTTACCCAGCAGAGAAACTGTTTGTCCCTGATAAATGGACTAGCAGAGTTATCTCTGAGCTTCATTGTTCGGTGTTGGCTGGGCATCCTGGAATCTTTGGTACCAGAGATTTGGTGGCTAGATCCTTTTGGTGGCCTTCTTTGTCACGGGATGTGCGTTCTTTTGTGCAGTCCTGTGGGACTTGTGCTCGGGCTAAGCCCTGCTGTTCTCATGCTAGTGGGTTGCTTTTGCCCTTGCCGGTCCCGAAGAGGCCCTGGACGCATATTTCTAGGGATTTTATTTCGGATTTCCCCGTCTCTCAAAAGATGTCGGTCATTTGGGTGGTTTGTGATCGCTTTTCTAAGATGGTCCATTTGGTACCCTTGTCTAAATTTCCTTCCTCCTCTGATTTGGTGCCATTGTTTTTCCAGCATGTGGTTCGTTTACATGGCATCCCGGAGAACATCGTTTCGGACAGAGGTTCTCAGTTTGTTTCGAGGTGTTGGCGATCCTTTTGTGCTAGGATGGGCATTGATTTGTCTTTTTCCTCGGCATTCCATCCTCAGACAAATGGCCAAACCGAACGAACTAATCAGATGTTGGAAACATATCTGAGATGCTTTGTTTCTGCTGATCAGGATGATTGGGTATCCTTTTTGCCGTTGGCTGAGTTTGCCCTTAATAATCGGGCCAGCTTGGCTACTTTGGTTTCGCCGTTTTTCTGCAATTCTGGTTTCCATCCTCGTTTCTCTTCAGGGCAGGTTGAGTCTTCGGACTGTCCTGGTGTGGATACTGTGGTGAATAGGTTGCAGCAGATTTGGACTCATGTGGTGGACAATTTGACGTTGTCCCAGGAGAAGGCTCAACGTTTCGCTATCCGCCGGCGCTGTGTGGGTCCCCGACTTCGTGTTGGGGATTTAGTTTGGTTGTCGTCTCATTATGTTCCTATGAAGGTTTCCTCTCCTAAGTTAAAGCCTCGTTTCATTGGTCCGTATAAAATTTCTGAGGTTATCAATCCTGTGTCATTTCGTTTGGCCCTTCCAGATTCTTTTGCCATCCATAATGTGTTCCATAGGTCGTTATTGCGGAGATACGTGGCGCCTGTGGTTCCATCCGTTGACCCTCCTGCTCCGGTGTTGGTTGAGGGGAAGTTGGAGTATGTGGTGGAGAAGATTTTGGATTCTCGTATTTCGAGACGGAAGCTCCAGTATTTGGTCAAGTGGAAGGGTTATGATCAGGAGGATAATTCCTGGGTTTTTGCTCTGATGTTCATGCGGCCGATCTGGTTCGTGCCTTTCATTTGGCTCTTCCTGGTCGGCCTGGGGACTCTCGTGAGGGTTCGGTGACCCCTACTCAGGGGGGGGTACTGTTGTGAATTCTGTTTTCGGGCTCCCTCCTGTGGTCATGAATGGTACTTCGGCTGGTTCTGTCCATGGACTTTCTCTGATGCCTGTGGGTGTTTCTGAGTTTCCTTCCACAGGTGACGAGGCTAATTCGTTAGTGGGCTGCTCTATTTAACTCCACTTAGATCTTTGCCCCATGCCAGCTGTCAATGTTGTAGCATTGGTCTAGTTCGCTCCTGGATCTTCCTGGTTACCTGTTTCCTCCAGCAGAAGCTAAGTTTTGCTTTGCTTTTTTCTTGTTTGCTATTTTTTCTGTCCAGCTTGCTTATGTGAATTTTGCCTTGCTTGCTGGAAGCTCTGGGACGCAGAGGGGCGCCTCCGCTCCTTCCCTGCACTCTCTGTGTGGCTTTTGTAGGGTTTTGTGCTGACTGCAAAGTTACCTTTCCTATCTTCTGTCTGTTTAGTAAGTCGGGCCTCTCTTTGCTAAATCTATTTCATCTCTGTATTTGTGATTTCATCTTACTCACAGTCAATATATGTGGGGGGCTGCCTTTTCCTTTGGGGAATTTTCTCTGAGGCAAGATAGGAAAAATAAGCCTATCTCTAGGGCTAGCTAGTTCTGAGGCTGTGACGAGGCGCCTAGGTCATTATAGGAGCGCTCCACGGCTATTTCTAGTGTGCGTGATAGGATTAGGGATTGCGGTCAGCAGAGGTTCCACTTCCCAGAGCTTGTCCTGTATTATGTGCTATCAGGTCTTTTCTGGTGCTCTAACTACCAGGTCCACTATTTGTCCTAACCACCAGATCATAACACCATCCCTAATAATCTCCTCCTTTTGATGGTCCGGTTATCCATTTAGATAGGGGGCCATCTTTTGAAGCCTCACTGGCGTCACCCCCTTGACTGCCACCCACTGGTGGCTTGCCCCATGATTTTTTGTAACACTTAGAAGCCCCGTGTGAGGCCCCGTTACAATGGGAGCACACGTGTTTTAACTTGCAGGTGGCGCCATACTTACACTGGCCGTCATTAAACTGCCAGCATGTCTCCGTTCTTTCCTTTGCCCCCTGTGACCCCTGTCCTCCCCCACCTTGTCCTGACATACGTACGATGTGCGTCTCCAATGGCATCAAAACAACAAAACAGGCCCCAGCAATTCTCTGAGAATTTCTCCCCTATAACACTCGCCAGAATGGCAAAGACCTGCTGCCAGTTTACAAACGTCTGAGGAATAAGGCGCCATCGTCTCTTTTCCTCCTCCTTTTTGCTGTCTTCTTTCTTTCCTTTATCCAAATTAAATTTTTCCAAAGGAAGGAGAGAGAAAATCTCCATGTATTCACCTGTTCCAAGTGATTTTAAGACACGGACTGAATTCAGCAATGGATGTTTACCACTAGTGGGAGAAATATATATATTTATATGCATGTGACAGACATCTGTTGTGTAGGAAAGAATGGCAGACCAGTCGGAGATTAGTGCAAAACCCAAACAAAAATAAATCAGAAAAGATATGGTTAAAATACCTTTATTTAGTAGCGGTACATAGCACTGAAGCACAAATATATATATATATATATATATAAAAAAAAAAATCATCCATATATTTAAATTAGAGACCACCACACCAAGTAAAATTGCTGAGGAGATAATACAATCAGAACAAAGCCACAGAGCATATGCCACTAATAACTGTAAACATTTTTATACACATCAGCATAAATAACTAAAAAAATAAAATAAAAACAGGCTAGGAATATTATACTAAACAAATCAGTGATTAAAAGATACAGTATATGTGAAAAGAATGCCGATCCCAATGACTGCACACTAGGTTCCAGTGCAAGTGCTATGTGCAAAAATAAGTGACTACTAATGCCACACAATGTGTATAGTAAATATAGGAACATGTTTGCTGCCAATCAAGCCCAGTGATACTGTTGTTTTTACACCATGTATTGGTACTTTTGGCAGTGTGGACAGGGGCCAAGTCCTGCGGGAGAATTCCAACAAGCTTTTTGGGGATGTAAATGTCAGAGGGAAGCGTGAAGTTCTCTACAATGTCCTGGTAGACGGCTGCGCTGACTTTGGTCTTGATACAACACAGTGGACCTACACCAGCAGATGACATGGCTCCCCAAACCATCACTGATTGTGGAGACTTCACACCAGACCTCGGAAATCAAAGTCCCAGAGTCTGGAGAAAGAGTGGGGAGGCCACAATCCAAGCTGCTGGAGGTCTAGTGTGAAGTCTCCACAATCAGTGATGGTTTGGGGAGCCATGTCATCTGCTGGTGTAGGTCCACTGTGTGTCATCAAGACCAAAGTCAGCGCAGCCGTCTACCAGGACATTGTAGAGCACTTCATGCTTCCCTCTCCAGACAAGCTTTTTGGGGATGGAAATGGCATTCTCCAGCAGGACTTGGTACTTTTGGCAGTGTGGACAGGTGCCAATACCTGGTGTAAAACAGTATCACTGGGCTTGATTGGCAGCAAACTTGCCTGAACTTAACCCCATAGAGAATCTGTGGAGTATTGTCAAGAGGAAATTTAGAGGCACCAGACCCAACAATGCAGAGGAGCTGAAGGCTGCTATCAAAGCAACCTGGGCTTCCATAACCCCTCAGCAGTGCCACAGGCTGATCGCCTCCATGCCACGCCGCATTGATGCAAAAGCCCCGATCAATTTTTGAGTTAATTTACTGAACTATTTCAGGAGGCCAACGTTTTGGATGTTAAAATCATTTTTATTTTTTTTTCAAGCTGGTATTATAAAGTATTTACCGAGATAACGACTTTTGGGTTTTCACTGGCTGTAAGCCATAATCATCAACATTATCAGAAAAACACGTGAAGTAGATCACTGTGTAATGACTATAATATGAGATTCACTTTTGTATTGAAGAACTGAAATAAATTCGCTTTTTGATGATATTCTAATTGAGAGATGCACCTATATACTCAACTAACAAGTACCGTATATACTCGAGTATAAGCCGACCCGAGTATAAGCCGACCCCCCCTAATTTTGCCACAAAAAACTGGGAAAACTTATTGACTCGAGTATAAGCCTAGGGTGGAAATGTAGCATTTACCGGTGAATTTCAAAAATAAAAATAGATCATTATTTCCCCATAGCTGTGCCATATAGTGCTCTGCACCGTTCATATTGCCCCATAGATGCTGCACAGATGCCCCATATAGTGCTGTGTGCCGTTCATACTGCCCCATAGATGCTGCACAGATGCCCCATATAGTGCTGTGTGCCGTTCATACTGCCCCCATATAGTGCTGTGTGCCGTTCATACTGCCCCCATATAGTGCTGTGTGCCGTTCATACTGCCCCCATATAGTGCTGTGTGCCATTCATACTGCCCCCATATAGTGCTGTGTGCCGTTCATACTGCCCCCATATAGTGCTGTGTGCCGTTCATACTGCCCCCATATAGTGCTGTGTGCCGTTCATACTGCCCCCATAAATGCTGCACATAAATCTGTGCTGCCGCTGCTGCTGCTGCTGCTGCAATAAAAAAAAAAAAAAAACCACATACTCACCTCCCTTGATTGCAGCTCCCAGCGTCCGGTCCCGGCGCCTCCATCTTCCCGGCGTCTCTGCTCTGACTGATCAGGCAGAGGGCGCCGCGCACACTATATGCGTCATCCCGCCCTCTGCCTGATCAGTCAGAGAGCGCAGACGCCGGGAAGATGGAGGCGCCGGGAAGATGGAGCGACGCCCGGCGGCTGGAACGCGGACAGGTGAATATAACATACTTACCTAGTCCCAGCGATCCTCGCGCTGTCCCTGCCTTCCTCCCCGTCTTCTGTGCTGCAGCATCTTCCTGTCAGCGGTCACCGGCACCGCCGATTAGAGGAATGAATAGGCGGCTCCGCCCCTATGGGAGGTGGAGCCGCTTATTCATATCTCTAATGAGCGGTCCCACGTGACCGCTGAAGAGGGGAAGACGCTGCAGCACAGAAGACGGGGAGGAAGGCAGGGACAGCGCGAGGATCGCTGGGACTAGGTAAGTATGCCTCAGCGCCCTCACCCCCTCACCTGCCGACCCCACCGCTACCGTGACTCGAGTATAAGCCAAGGGGGGCACTTTCAGCCCAAAAATTTGGGCTGAAAATCTCGGCTTATACTCGAGTATATACGGTAAGTAGACTTTGAAATCTCATAAAAAGAAACACCAAGCCAAGTGATCCAAAGCTAAAGTGATGTATAATAGATGCATAGGTGACAGCACGGGGGCTCAGTGGATAGCACAGCAGCCTTGCAGCGCTGGGGTCCTGGGTTCAAACCCCACCAAGGACAACATCTGCAAAGAGTTTGTATGTTCTCTCCGTGTTTGCGTGGGTTTCCTCACACATTCCAAAGACATACTGATAGGGAATTTAGATTGTGAGCCCCAACGGGAATTATAATGTGTGCACCTGTAAAGCGCTGCGGAATATGTTAGCGCTATATAAAAATAAAGATTATTATTAGATGCATAAAAGTCAGTAGCAAAGTAACACCTATTTTATGTGATTTATTTAATAAAATTCGAATTATTGGGCATTTAGGAAATAGCGACCACAATATTGTGCAGTTTCACCTGTCTTTCACTAGGGGGACTTGTCAGGGAGTCACAAAAACACTGAACTTTAGGAAGGCAAAGTTTGACCAGCTTAGAGATGCCCTTAATCTGGTAGACTGGGACAATATCCTCAGAAATGAGAATACAGATAATAAATGGGAAATGTTTAAGAACATCCTAAATAGGCAGTGTAAGCGGTTTATACCTTGTGGGAATAAAAGGACTAGAAATAGGAAAAACCCAATGTGGCTAAACAAAGAAGTAAGACAGGCAATTAACAGTAAAAAGAAAGCATTTGCACTACTAAAGCAGGATGGCACCATTGAAGCTCTAAAAAACTATAGGGAGAAAAATACTTTATCTAAAAAACTAATTAAAGCTGCCAAAAAGGAAACAGAGAAGCACATTGCTAAGGAGAGTAAAACTAATCCCAAACTGTTCTTCAACTATATCAATAGTAAAAGAATAAAAACTGAAAATGTAGGCCCCTTAAAAAATAGTGAGGAAAGAATGGTTGTAGATGACGAGGAAAAAGCTAACATATTAAACACCTTCTTCTCCACGGTATTCACGGTGGAAAATGAAATGCTAGGTGAAATCCCAAGAAACAATGAAAACCCTATATTAAGGGTCACCAATCTAACCCAAGAAGAGGTGCGAAACCGGCTAAATAAGATTAAAATAGATAAATCTCCGGGTCCGGATGGCATACACCCACGAGTACTAAGAGAACTAAGTAATGTAATAGATAAACCATTATTTCTTATTTTTAGGGACTCTATAGCGACGGGGTCTGTTCCGCAGGACTGGCGCATAGCAAATGTGGTGCCAATATTCAAAAAGGGCTCTAAAAGTGAACCTGGAAATTATAGGCCAGTAAGTCTAACCTCTATTGTTGGTAAAATATTTGAAGGGTTTCTGAGGGATGTTATTCTGGATTATCTCAATGAGAATAACTGTTTAACTCCATATCAGCATGGGTTTATGAGAAATCGCTCCTGTCAAACCAATCTAATCAGTTTTTATGAAGAGGTAAGCTATAGACTGGACCACGGTGAGTCATTGGACGTGGTATATCTCGATTTTTCCAAAGCGTTTGATACCGTGCCGCACAAGAGGTTGGTACACAAAATGAGAATGCTTGGTCTGGGGGAAAATGTGTGTAAATGGGTTAGTAACTGGCTTAGTGATAGAAAGCAGAGGGTGGTTATAAATGGTATAGTCTCTAACTGGGTCGCTGTGACCAGTGGGGTACCGCAGGGGTCAGTATTGGGACCTGTTCTCTTCAACATATTCATTAATGATCTGGTAGAAGGTTTACACAGTAAAATATCGATATTTGCAGATGATACAAAACTATGTAAAGCAGTTAATACAAGAGAAGATAGTATTCTGCTACAGATGGATCTGGATAAGTTGGAAACTTGGGCTGAAAGGTGGCAGATGAGGTTTAACAATGATAAATGTAAGGTTATACACATGGGAAGAGGGAATCAATATCACCATTACACACTGAACGGGAAACCACTGGGTAAATCTGACAGGGAGAAGGACTTGGGGATCCTAGTTAATGATAAACTTACCTGGAGCAGCCAGTGCCAGGCAGCAGCTGCCAAGGCAAACAGGATCATGGGGTGCATTAAAAGAGGTCTGGATACACATGATGAGAGCATTATACTGCCTCTGTACAAATCCCTAGTTAGACCGCACATGGAGTACTGTGTCCAGTTTTGGGCACCGGTGCTCAGGAAGGATATAATGGAACTAGAGAGAGTACAAAGGAGGGCAACAAAATTAATAAAGGGGATGGGAGAACTACAATACCCAGATAGATTAGCGAAATTAGGATTATTTAGTCTAGAAAAAAGACGACTGAGGGGCGATCTAATAACCATGTATAAGTATATAAGGGGACAATACAAATATCTCGCTGAGGATCTGTTTATACCAAGGAAGGTGACGGGCACAAGGGGGCATTCTTTGCGTCTGGAGGAGAGAAGGTTTTTCCACCAACATAGAAGAGGATTCTTTACTGTTAGGGCAGTGAGAATCTGGAATTGCTTGCCTGAGGAGGTGGTGATGGCGAACTCAGTCGAGGGGTTCAAGAGAGGCCTGGATGTCTTCCTGGAGCAGAACAATATTGTATCATACAATTATTAGGTTCTGTAGAAGGACGTAGATCTGGGTATTTATTATGATGGAATATAGGCTGAACTGGATGGACAAATGTCTTTTTTCGGCCTTACTAACTATGTTACTATGTTACTATGAATGTTAAAGGATTTTACTCCTTGGTGGTGGTTCATTCCCCTGTCAGGTGTTCAGTTTATGCATGAGTAAAAATGCATGTATTATACACACAGTTGTGCTCAAAAGTTTACATACCCCAGCAGAATTTTTGCTTTCTTGGCCTTTTTTTCCCCCCACCAGAGAATATGAATGATAACACCAAAACTTTTTCTCCACTCAGAGGTTGGGTGAAGCCATTTATTGTCATCTACTGTGTTTTCTCTTTATAAATCATAAGGACAACCCAAAACATCAAAATGACCCTGATCAAAAGTGGACATCCCCTGGCGATTTTGGCCTGATAACATGCACAGAAGTTGACACAAAGGGGTCTGAATGGCTACTAAAGGCAACATCCTCACCTGTGACAGATGCCAGGAAAATTGTTCGGTATCCAAAGAAAACCCACAAACAACAATCAGTTCAAATACTGGACTCTGAAAACTAGTAGTGCGGCCGTTTCAAGATGCACTTGAAGAAAAACGGGCAGCATGGTCGAGTCTCCAGAAGAAAGCCATTGCTGCGCAAATGCCACAAAGTATCTCATCTACAATACGCAAAACAGCACAGAGACAAACCTCAAAACTTCTGCAACAAGGTAATTTGGAGTGATGAGACCAAAATTTAATTTTGGCCACAACCATAAGTGTTACATTTGGAGAGGTCAACAAGGCCTATGATGAAAGGAACACCATTCCTACTGTAAAGCACGGAGGTGGATCGCTGAGGTTTTTGGGATGTGTAAGCTACAAAGCACAGGAAACCTGGTCAGAGTTGAAGGAAAGCTGAATTAAGCACATCAGCAAATACTGGAGGCAAATTTGCAATCAGCCCTGAAGTTGCACATGGGACGTACTTGGACGTTCCAAAACACAGAACAAAGTGAAGGTTCTGGAGTGGCCATCTCAGTCTCCTGACCTCAATATCATTGAGCCTCTCTGGGAAGATCTCAAGCGCGCAGTTCATGCTAGACAGCCCAGGAATTTACAAGAACTGGAGGCTTTTTTGTCAAGAACAGTGGGCAGCTTTACCCTCTGAGAAAACAAAGAACCTCATCCACAACTACCACAAAAGACTTCAAGCTGTCATTGATGGTAGAGGGGGCAGTAAACTGTATTAAGAAATGGGGTATGTGAACTTTTGATCAGGGTCATTTGGATGTTTTGGGTTGTCATGATTTAAAAAGTGTGGGTAAAAAAAAAAAAAAAAAAAAAAAAAACAAACATTAGTTTGGGTGGGTGAAGCCATATATTGTCAACCACCAACCATAAGTGGAGAAAAAGTTTTGGTGCTATTCATATTCTCTGAAAAAGGCCAAGAAAATTATGCCGGGGTATGTAAGCTTTTGAATATATATCATAGAATTTCTTAAAGACTCACAGTGCGGATGATTCGTATTCAACATTAAAATCCAGGGCACCTCTCTGAATAGTAGGACCGCCAACTTCACATGACCCAATGCAGCGCTGGGACCTAAAAAGGCAAAAGTTCCCCACCCTGCGGATTTGGTGCGTTTGCGATGCTGCAGGTTTTCAGCAGCGTTTCTGCACCAATCAGCAAATTTAGGCGACTTGTATTTAATAACCAAGACTGGGGAACACCACATTTACTTTGTATTGGAAAGTTTCCAGTTTGCCCAGTAACCAAGTTGATATGAAACCTAAGGGCACAGACAGACCAATGTTTTTCTTTGGTGAGGATCGCATTGCAATCCTCAAACTGACAGTCGGCTCTCCTGACCCCGAGCGTCACAGCCGAATAGAAATACATCACGCTGTAGCGCTCGGGTCAGGAGAGGTACAGTGCGAGTGTCAAGTATATTGAATGTCACATAACTATATTGAAAGTGAAGCAAATATCATGTGCCAAACTTCTGGTGCCGTTGGATATCAGCAGAAGAGTTCATGTGTATTGCTTTACACTACAGCACTTTCTAACTTGGGGCGTTCTGTCAGCAAAGAATCCAGAAAACTAAGATACTTTGCCAACACAATAGGAAAAAAAAAAAACTACATTAAAACAATTAGATTTGGCCTTATCCGGGACATTAAAAAATATTACTGTAATTTAGCCTCAGTACTACAACCAAGTGACGTCATGGATTGATATAGTGCAGATTAGAAGACACCAATCAGTCTATGATGATGGGGTCTCATCTGCTGCCCCCCCACTATTGTTAAAGAACCTTCATATAAAAATAACACATGAAAAAGGGCGTCTGTGAAGGTGGCAGTGAAGGTGTGTAAGTGTCTGATGGGGTCACTCCGCTCATAAAAGGAGAACTGCCCGTCCTCATAATCCAGATATATCCTGACCCCATCACTGGAGATCTGACGAGGTGACTGGGTCTCATAATGGTCATGTATCACTGAATACTGATTATTATTATTATACTTTGCTTTCCACTCAAACACCAGGACTTGTTATTATAGCCAATAAAAGAGTAAAGTCCCTTCCTAAATATACTGGGGGTAACACATCCCCACCCTCCACTTCCCCGATCCACTGATCACCACATCCCAGTAATGTCGGCCTGTGTAGAATCCCTAGAATATTACTGCACTGAGGACGCTGCTTATATCTGTGTGTCCTGCAGTTTGGCCGGAGAACATCGGGGACACCGGGTGGAGACACTGGATGAGGCCTCTGAAAAGAAGAAGCTGAAGAACCTGAGCAATGTTCAGCAGGAACTGATCAGAATAAGAAAGTGGACTGAAGAAACAATACAGAGTCTGGAAGAGTTAAGGAGAAAAGCTCAAGAAAAAGCAGCTGTAGCAACGGACAGGGTCACTGCCCTGTTTCTAGATGTCAGGAGACGGGTGTATGACCTGGAGAAGAGGGTCCTGCTTGACATCAGTAGGATGGAAGGGAAGATGTCACTGTCTGATGTGATACAGAAACTGAAAATGAAGAAGGACGAGCTGTCCAGGAAGATGAGGCACGTTGAGGAGCTTTGTAACATGACAGATCCACTGACTGTCTTACAGGAACTAGACACCGGTGACTTGTGTGATCCTGTGCAAGGTGACGAGGCCACAGGTGGACACGACGGAGGTGACGAGGCCACAGGAGGACATGACGGAGGTGACGAGGCCACGACGGAGGTGACGAGGCCACAGGTGGACACGGCGGAGGTGACGAGGCCACAGGAGGACATGACGGAGGTGACGAGGCCACGACGGAGGTGACGAGGCCACAGGTGGACACGACGAGGCCACAGGAGGACACGACGGAGGTGACGAGGCCACAGGAGGACACGACGGAGGTGACGAGGCCACGACGGAGGTGACGAGGCCACGACGGAGGTGACGACGGAGGTGACGAGGCCACAGGAGGACACGACGGAGGTGACGCGGCCACGACTGAGGTGACTGGGCTGTGGAGCTGATCTCACAATCATTATCTGCTATGATAAGAGATATAAATGTGGCCTTCTATATGCAGGATCCTGCAGACATATTACTGGATATAAATACGGCTCAGAATAATCTCCTTTCATCAGACGACCTAAAAACTGTGACCTGGACAGGGATATACCAGATTTGCCCAGAAACAGCAGAGAGATTCTAACGTTATCAGGTGATGAGTTCGAGGGATCTTCTTATGGACAGAACATTTCCTGGTCTCCAGGGAAGTGCTGGGATCAGGGAGGACGTGTTCTTCCTTGCTGTGATCTTTCAGGTGATTATTACATAGAGAAGCCTCACAGTGTAGACCGGATATAACGGCAGGTACAGGAGAGTGATCACAGTAAGTGCAGCGGATTGAGGCCTTATCCCCACGGTTAGACCAGAGAGTCTCCACTACCTCACACAGAGTTATGTTCTTCATCAGCGTTGGACGCTCCCGAAACTCTTCTCTACATTCAGTACAGGAATAGATTCCAGACCCGTCCTGTGTATCCAGGACCCGATTAATACAGACCCGGCAGAAGTTGTGTCCACATCTCAGGGTGACAGGATCCGTATACAGGGCCAGACAGATGGAACATTCCAGCAATTCTTCCAAGACCTGCAGACGCCATCTCTGACAGCAGAGGGAAGATATGAAGGGACAAGTTTATAAGGACCTCAGAAGAGTGCGTGTGATCTCATTACAATTGACAAACATGAGGTCGAGCACCAAAAATCCCACAAAATAAGAAATCTACTATTTAAATGTCCATTTCTCTTTGATACGTGAACTGGCACACTGAGCTTTGTCCGTCAGCTGGATCCGTTTGTCCGTTTTTACCAAATCAGCGATTCTCATTACACGGTTTATAAACCAGACACCATATAAGTCGGTGAAAAAACAAAATGTGCTTGTATGTCAAAAAACGGATGTCTGAGGTCTAAGGCTATGGTCACTAGAACTTGTCTCCTGTCCATGTGCACAACATACCGCAGTGACATCTTGACCATGTGAACTAGCACATAGGCTTCAGGTCCACATGAGGAGAAAAAAAAAAAAAAGAAAAAAAAAAATTATATATATATATATATATATATATATATATATATATATATATATATATATATATATATATATATATATATATATATATATTTTTTTTTTTTTTTTTTTGCAGCACAGATTAACCCCTTCACGACATGCACCGCACTGGGTACGCCGCCTGTCGTGTCTCCCCCTTTGATGTGGGCTTCGGCGGTGAGCCCACATCAAAGTTGCGACATGTCAGCTGTTTTGTACAGCTGACATGTGCACGCAGTGGCAGCAGGTGGAATCGCGATCCACCCGCCGCTATTAACTAGTTAAATGCCGCTGTCAAACGCTGACAGCAGCATTTAGCTACCGCTTCCGGCCATCGGGCCGGAAATGCACGCATCGCCGACCCCTGTCATGTGAGCGGGGGTCAGCGATGCGTCGGCATGACAACCTGAGGTCTCCTTGAGACCCTTATGGTTGTTGATGCCGGCTTGCTGTGAGCGCCACCCTGTGGTCGCCGCTCATAGCAAGCCTGTAATTCTACTACATAGGGGCGATCTGATGATCGCTCCTATGTAGCAGAGTCGATGCAGTTGTGCCAGCTTCTAGCCATGGAGGCTATTGAAGCATGGCAAGAGTTTAAAAATATAAATTATATATATATATATATATATATATATATATATATATTTTTTTTTTTTAGATAAAAAGTTTTACTTCTTCACCCCTGGAGCTTTTTCGTTTTTCGCACCCCTCCTTCCCAGAGCCATAACTTTTTTATTTTTCCGTCAATATGGTCATGTGAGGGCTTATTTTTTGCAGGACGAGATTTACTTTTGAACGATACCATTGGTTTTACCATGTCATGTAATAGAAGACAGGAAAAAAATTCCAAGTGCGAAGAAATTGCAAAAAAAGTGCAATCTCACACTTGTTTTTTGTTTGGATTTTTTGCTAGGTTCACTAAATGCTAAAACTAACCTGCCTTTATGATTCTCCAGGTCATTACGAGTTCATAGACACCTAACATGTCTAGGTTCTCTTATCTAAGTGGTAAAAAAAAAAAATGCGCCATTTTCCGATACCCGTAGCGTCTCCAATTTTCGTGATCGGGTGAGGACTTATTTTTTGCGTGCCGAGCTGACGTTTTTAATGATACCATATTGGTGCAGATACGTTCTTTTGATCGCCCGTTACTGCATTTTAATGTAATGTCGCGGCGACCAAAAAAGCGTAATTTTGGCGTTTCGATTTTCTCGCTACGCCATTTAGCGATCGGGTTAATCCTTTGTTTTTGATAGATCGGGCAATTCTGAACACGGCAATACCAAATATGTGTAGATATATATACACACACACACATCAAGCCCAACAACAACCTACACATATTTGGCATCGCCGTGTTCAGAATCGCTCGATTGAAAAAAAAAAAAAATATGGATTAACCTGATCGCTAAACGGCGTAGTGAGAAAAAAATAAATTGAAAACGCCAGAATTAAGTTTTTGGTCGCCACGACATTGCATTAAAATGCAATAACAGACGATCAAAAGAAATTAAAAACGCCAGCTCGGCACGCTAAAAAACAATCCCTCACCCAACCCGAGATCCCGAAAAATGGAAACGCCACGGGTATCGGAAAGAGGCGCAATTTTTTTTTTTATTACCCCACCCCACCCCCCACATCCACTTAAAAAAAAATAAATAAATAACCTAGTCATGTTAGGTGTCTATGAACTCGTAATGACCTGGAGAATCACAATGGCAGCTCAGTTTTAGCATATAATGAACCGATCAAAAAAGCCAAACAAAAAACAAGTGTAGGATTGCACCTCTTTTTTTTTGCAGCTTCACCACACTTGGGAATTTTTTCCACCGTTTTCTAGTACAAGACATGGTAAAACCAATGGTGTCGTTCAAAAGTGCAACTCGTCCCGCAAATTAAAAAAAAAAAAAAAAAAAAAAAAAAGGGACCCTCACCAAATACTCAACATGTGCACTAGCCACTGTGACTTTAACATAGTATTATGGCGCACCAGAGCCTGTCAGCACTCCAGCACGCTCGCTCAGCACTACTGTGCATGTGACCTGAGAGGGGGGTAAGATAATGAGAAAAGAATAGACCTGCTAGGTGTGGTGGCAACAGCCATATTAGTCAACATAAAAAAAAAAACCACGCATGGTGGAGAAACAGAGTAAAAGAAATAATAATGACATTGACCTATAGGCAAAAAAGAAAATAAAGAAGCAAATTTACCAACTAAATCTGGAGACAAGACCGCCGTGGCCAGAGAGGCTCAAACTGTATCACCGCCCCCAGAAGCTTCCTCAGGAGTCTCAGGCTGGAGGCAGAGCTGGGATTTATATGTAACAAAGGATTCTGAAAACCTGAGCTGGAACCAAAGGAGAAAACAGCAGCCAAAAGTCAGGATGGAGTCCTCTCCGCACCACATGTCACCTGTGCAGAAATCCGCAGGTGTGCGGGATAGAGAGCCGGGAGCTAAAGGTCCAGAAGATCAGGGAATATAGGAACAGAGACACTGGCGGCCATGAAGATCACATAGAAGGAGACGAGATCACCACGATGTGCCAGAATGGACACCACCAGGATTCGGTCAGTATTTTACATCAGTATCTGAAAGCAAAAACCAGGAGTGGTGATACTGATAATGCAGACACGGTGACGAGTTTATGTTAGACTTTTCCTCTGATTGTTCCTCTCCTGGTTTTGGCTTCAAATCCTGACCAAATCCTGACCGTGTGAACGTGGCCTAATGGAAAGATTCCAACCTCTTCAGAAACCACCGGAGACTAGACGGAGGTGGACATGACTTGGGGATGGGTGGACTGAGAACTCCTGCAGCCTTTGTTTGTATTGCAGTGTAGATTTTAAACAAGAGTGTTGTTGCTTTAAGAGGAAGGAGTTTAGATGTTTGTGCCTGGTGTATTACTGTGAGGAGGGTGGGGCTTATATAGGGGAGGCAACTCTGGCTCTCCCTCTTTCTCTCACACGATGGACAGGAGGAAACATGTCTGCAGTCTGAGGGAGTATAATACTGGGGTTATCACCTCACATTATAGCTGATAGGAGCGCATTCACCTCACACATCATGAATTAGTGTAGTATCAGCTCCTACATCATATATGGGATCAATTTTACCTCAGAAATTCATGTAGCCGCCATGTTCCCTCATGTGTACCTCCCTGAGACATGGCTGATATACTACTCCACATTCATCATGTATTAGTGTAGTCTCAGCTCTTACATCTTATTTGGGAGCAATATTACCTCAGAGATTCATGTAGCTGCCATGTTCCCTCATGGGTCTGTTACAAGTTGCCTCACACACTGCAGAGACGGCTCCTGTGTGACCTCCCTACAGACATGGCTGTTGTGTCTTATTTCTGCTGTATTATACAGAGTCTTCAAGAGTTTTGTGTATCTGTGTGATGGGTCAGAGCATTGGCACATACAGTGTCTGCTATTGGTAGCGTTGGAGCTGGGCAGTTACAGGGACTAGTCACTGGTGAGAGGGAGCAGTAAAGGGATGGTATATATATATATACCTCATATATATGAGGGTAAGAGGCTTCATGTATGTGCATTGCATGCTGCTATGTGCTGATTCCCCTCTTCCCATTTATGGAGTCTGGTGACCTGCATGTGACCTCATCTCTGCTGCAGTACAGTCTGATGATGCTGGGTGATAACCAGGTTACTCTCACTATCTATATGTGATATATGAGAAAAGGCTCCATCTCTGCGCAGCATGCTTATCATGTATACAGACTTTGAGTACATGTTAGATCACGGGTCTCCAGGTTATTTTCCTTGCTGCACATATAATTTCTGGAGATAAGGCAGCCTTTAGTCTCATTATGTTGCATGCTGTCCTGCCTGATATATCCACCCCTTTTTCTGTATATACTTATGGCTGCAGGCAGCTTATCACAAGCCTGAGTGGATTACCTGGAGCCTTACTATATATGTTTTATCAGGTGTCAATAATTATTCGGGGAGTAATTCAGCACATGGTGGGGTGGTGAGTGGGCACTAATAACTCAGCACATGGCGGGGGCAGTGAGTGGGCACTAATAACTCAGCACATGGTGGGGTGGTGAGTGGGCACTAATAACTCAGCACATGGTGGGGTGGTGAGTGGGCACTAATAACTCAGCACATGGCGGGCAGTGAGTGGGCACTAATAACTCAGCACATGGCGGGGGCAGTGAGTGGGCACTAATAACTCAGCACATGGCGGGCAGTGAGTGGGCACTCCTAGTGTGATGCTGCACCTTGCTCTTGAGAACACATCATGGGCCCAGTTTTCAGCCCTGTCTCTCGTCTATATAGGTAGTGTGACTGACTGGGGACACAGACCTTGCAGTTTTCTGCACATACACTTATGGCTGCAGGCAGCTTATACTAGACCTACATATTATATTTTCTTATGATGTATGTGCAGCTGGTGATTAGAGAGCCTGTCTGTAACTGCTGTAGAGGAGCAGGCGGCTTCTTATAACAGCATTGCCCATCATCGAATGTATCTGACCTTATGATGGGACATTTTCCAGGATCAACCTGTAATATGCCTTGGTTGTAAACTTACATGGTGTTTTCATCTTCACTTATCCCACTTATTGTGCAGTTGGGGGGGGGGGGGGTCCTTGAAGTTGGTTATAAATTGGTCTGGGGGATCCATTGGGATATGGATTCCTCTTTTTGGAATTTAATTTGGTTCTTGATCTGGTGAATGGTAGAGGGGATTTTCAGCAAGGGTTTGTTGAATCCTCAGGAAGTTCAAGTGAACATTGGAACCCTGTGGTTGTGGTGCTCCTGAGCTAGTGGGGTAACGGCTGGGAGTAATTGTTGGTACATTTTATGTTCACTTTTTGTTTGGTAATCACCAGATCTTATGAGCTTCAAGGACTCCTCCCTGCATGTTAATGTTCTTTATGCTTTGATGTTTTATTGTATGCTGTTTTTAATTCTTATATTGTCCCCTTCATATATTTGCAGGAATGGTGTATATCCACTGAGTGCTAAATTTTATATTACCTAAGATGGTGGATAGCACAGACTAAGTGGATTACATGGAGCCGGGCAGTTGGGGGGTTCCTTGAAGTTCGTTACAAATTGGTCTGGGGGATCCATTGGGATATGGATTCTTCCTTTTGGTATTAAATATGGTTCTGATCTGGTGAAATGTGGAGGGGAGTTTCGGCAAAGGTTTGTCCGATCCTCAGGATGTTCAAGTGAACATTGGAACCCTGTGGTTATGGTGCTCCCGAGCTAGTGGGGTAACGGCTGGGAGTAATTGTTGGTACATTTTATGTTCACTTTATGCTTGGTAATCTCCAGATCTTATGAGCTTCAAGGACTCCTCCCAGCTAGCTAAGGTTATTTATGCTTTGTTGGGTTATTGTATGTTTGTATTAATAAAGGTGTGTATTTAAAAAAAAAAAAAAAGCACTTGTTTCTTTTTTAGTGGGTCCTTGAAGCTAATTATAATTTGGTCAGTAGGGGTAACCATCTCAGGGATGGACCCTCTGTTTAGGGGGGAAGTGTTCATCATAGTATCACCCCTTGTGTGGAGGAGTAAACATCTCGGGTGTGGCCCCTGGATGGAGGGGTGTACATAATAGTATGACCCCCTGGAATGGAGATGTAACCATCTTTGGTATGGCCCCCTGGTGTGGAGGAGTGACCATCACGGTATGGCCCCCTAGTCTCCAGAAGCATTTATATCTTACTAGACCCTATTAGGGTAAAGTCCCTGTGGTCATGGCAATCATATTCTACATGCATACAAATTGGGTGTTGGACAAGGTACTGAATAGTACCTGGACAGGTTATATGCCTGGGGTGTTGGACGAGGTCCTGAATAGTACCTGGACAGGTCATATGCCTGGGGTGTTGAACGAGGTCCTGAATAACACCTGGACAGGTCATATGCCTGGGGTGTTGGACTACGTTCTCAATAGCACCTGGACAGGTTATATGCCTGGGGTATTGGACTGACGTCCTGAATAGCACCTGGACACGTCATATGCCTGGGATGTTGGACTGATGTCCTGAATAGCACCTGGACAGGTTATATGCCTGGGGTGTTGGACAAGGTCCTGAATAGTACCTGGACAGGTCATATGCCTGGGGTGTTGAACGAGGTCCTGAATAACACCTGGACAGGTCATATGCCTGGGGTGTTGGACTACGTTCTCAATAGCACCTGGACAGGTTATATGCCTGGGGTATTGGACTGACGTCCTGAATAGCACCTGGACACGTCATATGCCTGGGATGTTGGACTGATGTCCTGAATAGCACCTGGACAGGTTATATGCCTGGGGTGTTGGACTACGTTCTGAATAGCACCTGGACAGGTCATATGCCTGGGGTGTTGGACGAGGTCCTGAATAACACCTGGACAGGTCATATGCCTGGGGTGTTGGACTACGTTCTGAATAGCACCTGGACAGGTTATATGCCTGGGGTATTGGACTAATGTCCTGAATAGCACCTGGACAGGTCATATGCCTGGGATGTTGGACTGATGTCCTGAATAGCACCTGGACAGGTCATATGCCTGGGATGTTGGACTGATGTCCTGAATAGCACCTGGACAGGTTATATGCCTGGGGTGTTGGACTACGTTCTGAATAGCACCTGGACAGGTCATATGCCTGGGGTATTGGACTAATGTCCTGAATAGCACCTGGACAGGTCATATGCCTGGGGTGTTGGACTGACGTCCTGAATAGCACCTGGACAGGTCATATGCCTGGGGTGTTGGATGAGGTCCTGAATAGTACCTGTGACTTGAGAATGCTGAGGCACAGATTTTGACTGTTTATATTGACCAACTCCTATTTCTTTCAAGGTTGTTGTCTGGACAATGCAGTAATCTGGGGCAATAAACTGAAGAGCAATGTACCTAATATGGGTTCCCTGGAGTCAGTATGAGTGACTAAGAGAAAAGTAATAAAGTGCATCCCGATGCCCTTGAGCCAGTGGGAGCGGCTAGGGGTGCATTAACACGAAGGGCAATGTGCCTATTCCCAATGCCTTTGTCCCAGTTGGAGAAGGTTAATGGTATATGTTATCAAGTGCCTGTAAAGCAATTAACAATGGCGTGGCAAGGTTATTAACAGTGGCGTAGGAAGGGGGGTGCGGGGGGGGGCGGGCCGCCCCGGGCGGCACAATGTGGGGGCGGCTATCAGCGCGGCTGCGCGCACTCATTCTCTGCTCCTTCCTCCCTGCATTATGAGGACTGGAGCAGAGCGCTGGCAGTGCGCGTGGCCGTGCAGAGTTGCTGGCTGCAGTGTAGCAGGGGCACACAGTCACACACGCTGTGACTCACCCCCGCACCTGCAGTCAGCAGCAGAAGCTCCGATCCCGCCCCTCCAGCAGCGTCACAGCTCTCACAATGTGAAGAGCCATGGAGGGGCGGGGCTAAATGTCGGGGGCGGAGCCACGGACAAGCAGGAAGAAGAGGCAGAAGGAAATATGAAAATCAGAGCGGGAGACAGAAAAGATGTGAGAACAGAGACAGAAAATAACAGAGAGGCAAGACACAGGTGAGAAGTATATATGTATATATATATATATATATATATATATATTACATCATTGTCTAAGGGTCACACTTCCGTCTTTCTGTCTGTCCTTCTGTCTTTCTTTCTTTCATGGATATTCATTGGTCGCGGCCTCTGTCTGTTGTCGCTGATTGGTCTCGGCAGCTGCCTGTCATGGCTGCCGCGACCAATCAGCGACGGGCACAGTCCGATTAGTCCTTCCCCTGCAGTCAGTGCCCGGCGCCTGCTCTATACTCCCCACAATCAGCCCCCGCTCCATAATCCCCTCCAGTCACCACTCACACAGGGTTAATAGCAGCGGTAACGGGCCGCGGTGTAATAGCACTCCGTTACCGCTGCTATTAACCCTGTGTGTCCCCAACTATTTACTATTGATGCTGCCTATGCAGCATCAATAGTAAAAATAGGTCATGTTAAAAATAATAAAAAAATGAAAAAACCTGCTATACTCACCCTCCATCGCCTTTCCCGCTCCTCGCAACGCTCCAGTGCCCGCTCCATGCAAGTGGCAGCTTCCGGTGCCAAGGATGGTATGTGAGAAGGACCTGCCATGACGTCACGGTCATGTGACCGCAACGTCATCACAGGTCCTGCTCTCATACCAACCCTGGGACTGGAAGCTGCCTCGTGCGATACAGGGCCAGAATTCATCGGAGGGTGAGTATATGTTTATTTTTTATTTTAAGTCTGTATACTACGTGGCTCTGTGCTGTATACTCCATCACTGGGCAATATACTACGTGGCTGGGCAATATACTACGTGACTGGGCAATATACTACGTGGCTGGGCAATATACTACGTGGCTGGGCAATATACTACGTGGCTGTGTTATATACTACGTGGCTGGGCAATATACTACGTGACTGGGCAATATACTACGTGGCTGGGCAATATACTACGTGGCTGTGTTATATACTACGTGGCTGTGCTATACGCTATGTGGGCTGTGCTATATACTGCGTGGGCTGTGTTATACACTACGTGGCTGTGCTATATGCTACGTGGGCTGTGTTATATGCTATGTGGCTATGCTATATTTCTCTGCTGTATCTGCATCATAGCTGTTTAACGCTATTGACGTGCGGGCCCGCGCCCGTACGTCAATAGTTAACAACAGCCACCAGCCATTTGGAGGCTGGCAGCTGAAGTCGGCCGCAGCGCACACGTCGACGGCTTCTGACGTCATTGTCAGTCGCCGGCGAGTGCACGCTTCAGCTGCGTGGAGAGAGCAGGAGCGCGGTCAGGTAAGCAGAACTTGTTTTTTTTTTTTTTGCAGACCCTATCATGTGTGTTGCCCTATTTTTGGTAACCTTTGTGTGTATTGAGCCGGGGGGGGGGGGGGGGAAGGCGCCAAACTCGGGAGCAGCCCCGGGCGGCAAAAGCTCTAGCTACGCCCCTGGTTATTAATAATGTCTTTGTAGACTTTTCTGCTATAGGCTTATTTCATTTGCCATGTCCAAATATTGCAGAAATTATTTAAATTATTTAATGATCGGTTATAATGTCGATATTATATTGTGTATGGCTTTTAATTACTCCTTGTTTATAGTATCTTTCTCTTTCTATACACTCATCACTTTTTGGGTAGTAATAGTAAGTGGGTTTAAGAATTGGTTACTGCACAGCCCAGCTACTGTATGTAATGGTGGTTTCTTGAACTGAAATCTGTGAATTAGTGAGTTATTAGAGCTGGCTACAATACATGCAGTATAATAGTTTTTGAGGCATCACAGATGTCATTATACAGGTAGTCATACTGTGGCTACCCCTTTATTGTGGTTTAGTTTCTGCATTCCCCATTATAGGATCCAAATTGCAGGATGTTTAGCGGCTGGTGTTTTGCTGTAGTTACCGTATTATCGATCATAATTTGGTAGTGTTGCATTGATAAAATTAATCTGTTGCAGTCCTGGAATTTTGTTCCTTATATGCACAGTCTTTCCATAGCATGCAGAGCTGGTTGATGACTTTATTAGGCATGGGTGATGGGGGTCGAGTCCATTCAAGGTGTCAAATGGCCTCGCTGGTGGCGGTTTAGGAGTCAGGTGGAAGTTGCAGACAAGTTAAGGTGGACTCATTTTAACTAATAGAGGATGTAAAACCTCATGGTGGTGAGCAGGCTCGGCTTTGGTGGCCAGCCTCAAGGACGTTGTAATGGTAACATCAATCAGGGGCGGGCACAGTGGTTAAGCACAGGAGTGAGGATAATAGGGTCATTGGTTCCCTGAAAGTTTACTGGCTCTGCTTGAATGGCAAGCCAGTGCGTGCCGCCCCTTTATGGCTGTCTGTCCTGGTGCTGTATGTCAGACAGCTGGGGATATCGCAGTACTTGTGAATCCCAATGTACTAGCACTCCACCTGACTCCTACTGTGATTATTTAATCCTGTGATTTGAATAAAAGCTGTGGCCATTTTGACAACCAAAATAATGTGTTTTGTGTATTTATTTTAGTACCTAGGTTTACAGTAGTTATGGTGGTTTTAAGAAGGAGTGGGGTCCATCCCATATCCAAAAGTCAAGAAACCACCGGAGACTAGACGGAGGTGGACATGACTTGGGGATGGGTGGACTGAGAACTCCTGCAGCCTTTGTTTGTATTGCAGTGTAGATTTTAAACAAGAGTGTTGTTGCTTTAAGAGGAAGGAGTTTAGATGTTTGTGCCTGGTCTATTACTGTGAGGAGGGTGGGGCTTCTATAGGGGAGGCAACTCTGGCTCTCCCTCTTTCTCTCAAACGATGGACAGGAGGAAATATTACCCGCCCTCCCGCCCTGTTTATAATCTCTGTCCTTAAACTTTTTAATTATTGCTTGTATAATGATAAATGCTTTATTGTATTTTTGAATTTGTCATTGTATATCTTGTACCAGGTTCAATTGTATATTGGCTATAAAGAGTTATTATTTGCGGTAACCTTCTAAGCCCAAGGGAAGGGCAATCCTTCAGCCATGGTTCCCTGGAGGTTTCCTCCACAGGGGGTTTTTCCTCTCCTGAGCGCTGTAGGATGACTCTTTGTGAGTCGGGGGTTTGCCAAGGTTAGTCCCATTAATGCTTTTGCAGGGACTCCTAGTTTTTAAGTTTGCAAAAATGATTTAATTATAAAAAAAAAAAAAAAAGGTGTCAAATGAGACTTGGAATTTATAACCCGTCACGGCTTTGCGGTTTAGGAGTCAGGTGGAAGTTGCAGACAAGTTAAGGTGGACTCATTTTAACTAATAGAGGATGTAAAACCTCATGGTGGTGAGCAGGCTCGGCTTTGGTGGCCAGCCTCAAGGACGTTGTAATGGTAACATCAATCAGGGGCGGGCACAGTGGTTAAGCACAGGAGTGAGGATAATAGGGTCATTGGTGCCCTGAAAGTTTACTGGCTCTGCTTGAATGGCAAGCCAGTGCATGCCGCCCCTTTATGGCTGTCTGTCCTGGTGCTGTATGTCAGACAGCTGGGGATATCGCAGTACTTGTGAATCCCAATGTACTAGCACTCCACCTGACTCCTACTGTGATTATTTAATCCTGTGATTTGAATAAAAGCTGTGGCCATTTTGACAACCAAAATAATGTGTTTTGTGTATTTATTTTAGTACCTAGGTTTACAGTAGTTATGGTGGTTTTAAGAAGGAGTGGGGTCCATCCCATATCCAAAAGTCATGTGATTTGAAGCCGCTACTGGTTTTAGCTACAAACACTAATATAATACTGACCAAAAACACTGATAGAATGTGTCACACATGCTTGTATGGTATTGAAGTAAATCATAAAATAAAAATTAATCTATTAAGAAAAATGTCCCATTAATTACATTACAAAAAATCTGAAAATACACAGGCCCCAGTTCACCAGTTTTCTCCAGAATTCTGGCATGATTTTTTTTTTTTTTTAAGTTGGGTGTTTTCACCCCTTCACGACATGGGCCGCATGTCGTATCCCTCCCTCAGCGCCGGAGCCCACATCTTTTTCGGCACATGTCAGCTGATTTGAACTGCTGACATGTGCCCCTAACAGCTGCGGTTGGAATCGCGATCCACCCATTAAATGCCGCAGTCAATCGCTGACAGTGGCATTTAATGTGATCGCTCTGGAAGCGGATCACTAATCCTGCCCATCGGTGACTCACATGATCGCAGGTCACTGATGGATCGACCTCTATGGTTGTCATTGCCGGATTGTTATGAGCGCTGCTAGACGCTCCGCCGGCGCTCATAGCAAGTAAGCTTTTCTGCTACATGCAGGCGATCTGATAATAAATAATATTTATATAGCGCTAACTAGGGTTGAGCGACCTTGAGCTTTTTAGGGTCGAGTCGGGTTTTGCGAAACCCGACTATCTCAAAAGTCGAGTCAAGTGAAATCGGCCGATTATGGCGAAAAGTCGAGGATCGACCGAAACCCAATGCAAAGACAATGGGAATTTTCTCTCTCTCTCTCTCTCTCTCTCAACTGAAAAGCTGGTGTTACACATTGCAAATCACAAGTGACAACATGGCGATAGGCGTCCACACCCCTAAGACCTATGTCATCACTCTTCCCACGCTCCTTCATTGGCTGAAAAAATGGCGCCAAGCGCATCATACGAAACGCGACTTTGGCGCGAAAGTCGCGTACCGCATGGCCGACCCCACACAGGGATCGGGTCGGGTTTCATGAAACCCGACTTTGCCAAAAGTCGGCGACTTTTGAAAATGAACGATCCGTTTCGCTCAACCCTAGCGCTAACATATTCCGCAGCGCTTTACAGTTTGCACATATTATCTGCGCTGTCCCCGATGGGGCTCACAATCTAAATTCCCTATCAGTCTGTCTTTGGAATGTGGGAGGAAACCAGAGACAACCCCCACAAACACGGGGAAAACATACAAACTGTTTGCAGATTCTGTCCTTGATGGGATTTGAACCCAGGACTCCAGTGCTGCAAGGCTGCTGTGCTAACCACTGAGCCACCCTGCTGCCCTGATCATCGCCTGTGATCGGGGTATCGCAGCTTCTAGTCTCCCTTAGAGAAGCAATATTAAATACTTTTGTCATCAGTGGGCAGAAAAGTATTCACATCGATAATTTTTTTTATTTTTTTAACAAACTTAGGATTTTTTTTCACCATTTAAATAAAAAACAACCTAAACATGTTTGGTATCTAGAAACTCGTAATGACCTGAAGATTCATAATGGCAGGTCAGATTTAGCATTTGGTGGGTAGGATAAAAAAAAATGTAAAAAAAACAGTTGTGGGATTGCACTTTTTTTTGCAACTTCACCGCAGTTGGAATTTTTTTTTCCCGTTTTCGAGTACACGACATGGTAAAACCAATGATGTCGTTCAAAAATACAACTAATCCCACAAAAAAAATAAGCCCTCACACGGCCATATTGACGGAAAAATTAAAAAAGTTATGGTTCTGGGAAGAAGCGGAGAGAAAAACAGAAACGCAAAAACGAAAAAGGGCTGCAGCATGAAGGGGTTAAAACCAATCCTGTTCAGCTCTGAGATAGGTGGAGCAATGCGTGGGGACAGATCAGATGTTAAACACCGGCGGTAATAGGACTGAATGATAAATCCAAAAACAAGTACAAAAAGGGGTGTCCATAAAAAATATGTCATATCATACATGGAAAATATATTCAGTATTACATATTTTTAAAGCACATTGATTCCATGGCAGACAGACTGATACAGAAAGGAGATGGACCTGCCCTTGCGGGCTTACTGCCTGCCGGGTAATGGGGAAGGTAATAGGTGGTGAGGTTGGTCATTGCAGGCTGTAAGCTTTCTTCAAGAGATGCGTTTTCAAGTTCTTGACATTGGTATTGTCGACCACCATGAGTAAGTGTCGCCCCAAGGGTCTCCGACCCCTTTTCTTCCCAGCATCCGAATAATGACATGAGTCTCAAGTTGGATATAATTGGCCACAGCGGCCTTTACTATAAACAAACAAAACATTTAACCGTAACATGAGATGGGAAGGGGTCCTTGAAGCTAAAAGTCTGGTGTCAACCATAGTATAAACAAGTGGACAAGAGACCAACCGTAGATTACTCTCAGCCGTTACCCCACAGGCTCGAGAGCACCAAAATACCCCGAAGGGTTACCCTGGTCCACTTCCAACTTAGGAATCTGGCCCACCATTACCAAGATTCCCCCAAATCACCAGACCCGCAACCAAAACTTATACCAACTGGAGAATCCGTATCCCGACGGACCCCCCAGGCCAATTTAGCACCAACTCCAAGGACTCCTCCGCCCGCCACCACGAGGATACTTGACCCCCTCAAGTATCCGAGACCCCACCAACCGCTATGGCCCGCTCAATTCCAGACTGTAGCCCAAGGGCCCACAAGTCAATGCCCACCGCGTTCAGAGGAACGCCATCACCCAAAAGATATTGGTCACCACCACCCTCCAACTCAAAATGACGCACGGCAAAGCCCCCATTCCGTACGACAAAACCAGACACGGCCCGATTCACCTTGATGCGGGCCTTATTAATCTTGTCCACCGACCTAGCGTACCTCCAGGATTTCCGTGGAACAATCTCCGACCACACAATAGACATGTCCCGAAAAGAGACCCATAACCGTAGCAAGTCATGTTTAATGTCCCAGATCAACTCACGGCAAGGATGAACTCCCAAGTCGTTTCCCCCAACGTGTAAAACCAAAATGTCGGGAGGCGTGTCCAACCGCACGCCATTGTGTACCTCCTCCAGGACTCTGTTCTAACCTAAGCCCCGAAACCCCAACCACCTGATGACGGCCACGTCCCTGGAAAAGACGAGCTGTCTTCCATCCCATCAGACGTCTGCTTGCTTTGCGCCCCAGTACACGTAAGAGTGGCCGACAATCCACACCAACAGCGAGGATGAACCTGAAAAACATAAACAACTTAGGCACGCGCCAACAACGAGTACAATGACCGACAGTCACCAGCCTCTCAGGGCCTCACGTAACTCTGATAACGACCAGACTCCCACCGCCCTATCCTCTGTACCACCGCAGGAGCCCAACCACTTCGCGCCGCCTCCGTAGCGGCCCCGATCCAAATAGAATGCGAGGCGAACCTGGAAGAATCCACGCCAATGGCCTCCGAAGACTGCCGAAAAACCACTACAAACTGGTATTTAGACAGAAAAGACCCGTCCTCATGACGTAGCAAAGGCCCATCACCCCGCGGGTAAAGCCTATCAAAATCCTGCCAGCAACGGACAGGACACATAACGGACCCGGCACGGCGCCCAAAACCACCCTTTTACCCCGTCCCATCTGATCCGTCTTAGACCTCCGACTCCAAAATTGCAACAACCCCTCGGAAACAAAAAAGTCCCCCGCCCAAAGGCCCCCCTGATGAACTGTAGTGGGGGACACCAACTCCCCCACCCTCAAGGCCCCGTAAAAGGCCAACGAGAAAGCCAGACGAAATAG
This sequence comes from Ranitomeya imitator, assembly GCF_032444005.1. Taxonomy (NCBI): domain Eukaryota; kingdom Metazoa; phylum Chordata; class Amphibia; order Anura; family Dendrobatidae; genus Ranitomeya; species Ranitomeya imitator. Next base: position 688,310,277 of record NC_091286.1, on the reverse strand, counting down.
CGCAACCTCAAAACCGGAAACACATATCGCCCATACGTTCCCCCAACCGCTCCAACATCTCAAAAGACACCAGGCGCCTGCAATCGCCACGGCTACCCGTTCTTCTCAACCCCTTCGCAGGTTGCCTTACCAAAAAGGACTTTGTCAAGTCCTGCAGGCCCCGGAGCGTGAAACCAAAAGCTAAAGCCGCTTTCATCCTATCAACCTTTGCTGCCGACCATCCCTGGTCTGCCCCGTGCCTCATCCACAACAACAACGCCCCCACTTGTTCCCGACCAGTACCCGCAACACCACAAGACGCCAACCAGCTCTGCCACGAACTCCATACCGCTTGATAACACGACCACGCACTCGGCGCCAAGGACACTTGAATTAAAGGTTCTGCAGCCCGGATACCACGCTCCAAAGCTCCGCTGGGCATCCCAGCCCCGTCTCCTCGGCCTCCGGAGCCAGCGACCGAAAACGCTCCCACTGGAAACGAGACAGAGAATCGGCAATGCAGTTATTAACACTGGGCACGTGTGATGCCGAAAAAATAAACGTTCAAGGATAAACAAGACAAAACCAACTGCCGAAGAACTCTGATCACGGGGGGGCGACGCTGTCGTCAAACTGTTAATGGCACACACGACCGCCATATTATCACAGTTAAAGCGCACCCTTTTGTTTCGAAAATCGTCGCCCCAAAGCTGCACCACCACCAAAATCGGAAAAATCTCCAACAAAGTAATGTTCCGTACCAACCCTGTTTCAAACCAAGCTTCCGGCCATCGAGCAGCACTCCAACGGCCCCCGAAAAAGGCCACAAATCCAATACCGCCTGAGGCGTCGGTAAACAAATCCAAATCCGCGTTACCCACTGCTTCCTCCATCAACAATGAACGCCCGTTGTAACATGACAAAAAACGGTCCCAAACCTCCAAGTCGGCCTTGTGTTCGGACGACAAATGAACAAAATGATGTGGGGCGGTAATCCCGGCTGTAGCGCTAGCCAATCTACGTGAAAAAATCCTCCCCATTGGGATAATTCGGCATGCAAAATTCAATTTTCCCATAAGCGACTGCACCTCTCGCAGCGGCAATTTCTTCAAACTTCTAGCACGGGCCACCTCGTCTCTCAAACCCAACACCTTGTCAACTGGCAACCTAAACTCCCACTTCACAGAATCGATAACTAACAATACCCAAAAAAGACAGACTCGTGCACGGACCCTCAGTCTTGCCTGGTGCCAGCGGGACCCCAAAACGCTCCGCAACCCAAACAACTGTCCTCAACAGGACCTCACAAAATTGCGACTGATCAGGCCCTATGCACAAGAAGTCGTCCAGATAATGAATCACTGAATCCAAACCGGACACATCCCGCACCGCCCACTCCAAAAAAGAACTGAAGGCCTCAAAATAAGCGCACGACAGCGAGCAGCCCATCGGCAAACAACGGTCAACATAAAACCCGCCGTCCCAATAACAGCCTAACAACCTCACGCTATCGGGGTGAACCGGCAATAAACGAAAGGCTGACTCAATATCGGTCTTAGCCAACAATGCCCCTCTACCACCTGGCTGCCTCATCAAACAACGTATACACCACCGAACAAAGCTCTGGATCGATCTCATCATTCACGGACCTCCCTTTCGGGTAGGACAAATGCTGAATGAGCCTAAATTTATTAGGCTCCTTCTTGTGAACCACACCCAACGGCGACACCACCAAATCGTCCAAGGGAGGAGTTGGAAACGGTCCAGACATCCTACCCAAAGCCACCTCTTTGCCCAACTTTTCTGACACGACTGATGCATGCAACAAGGCCGATCTGAGGTTCTTTAAACTCGGTGGTACCACAAAAGCCGGGGCAGGTATACAAAAAACAACACTAAACCAGCCCGGAGCAACTCTGCTCTCTCCCTGTTGGGAAACCTATTTAGATAGGGGGCCATCGCGTCCAACCTCACCGAAGTCACCCCCTGCGAAGCGCTTTGGCCGGAAGTTCCGGCCCCGCTTTGAAAGGAGTGACCAAACTTTGTTGGCGCCATCACCCGTAACCACAAACCAATGTCCTTCTGATCCCACCGGATCGCCGGACGGACCGCCTTCCGCTGCCGGAACTGCTCATCGTATTGTAACCATGCTTGCCCACCATAAGCCCTACGCGCCTCACCTATGGAATCCACATAACAAAACAAGGTGGAGCAGTTCTCGGGAGCCTTCTCGCCAACAACGTTTGCCAAAATCGCGAACGCCTGATGCCAATTTACAAACGTCTGAGGAATAAGGCGCCATCGCCGCTTTTCCTCGTCCTCCTTCTTACGATCTTCCTTTTTACTCTTATCAAGGTTACATTTTTCCAACGGCAAAAGCGAACATATCTCGACATATTCGTCCTTCCAAATCTTCTCACACACCTCCTTTTTGAAGTGCTCCCCCAACGGCCCTTCAAAGCAAACATACACCTCGCCCCGCGTATTATCATCCAACCGAATGCCCCCTTCCTTCTCTTTCTCAGTCTGCACAGATACCGAGACCGGCTCGGTCAACCTGCCCGATTCGGCAGACCCGCTGCCGGATAACGCCAACCCCGGACCAGACGATCTGACCCAAGCTGACAAAGGGGATGGCCCTGGCCTACCAATGCCCAACCGTGACAACAGCTCACGTACACCCGACAACAACTCCCCCACCCCCTCACGACTCGCATCAGCCCGCATACCGACTCCATTACCGCGCTCCACATACCCCTCAACCCGATTCACAGAAGTCAAAGTCGGCGTCGAAAACGCCGGGGACAAACAATACATAGATGGATTCTCACCAGGCTGCAAGGGAGCTGTGATCCCGCCAGCCGCAGACGCTGTCGCCGTCCAGCCACCTCTCGATCCTGAAGCCATCCTTGGGCCCTCCCGGATGTGAACTTCGCTCCGCAATACCGCTCCAACCGATCTGCCCCCTGCAGATGGGACCGTGCTGAATCCGTCAGCCGAGGTGACCGCCTGATGTCCTGTAGGCCCAGACCCGGACCCGCCGTCCTAAACGCTGCTGTCTGACGCCGCTACCTGAGAGGATACAGGCCCGGTCGCCGGTGCTTGAAAGGAATGGTGCCCCCCGGTTGTGTCCAGCAGCCCCGCTGGGTCTGGGGCGCTGCCCGCCGCTGGGAGGCTCCCCAGCCGTTTCGCGCTGCCACAGGAAGCAGGCCACCTGGCCTGGTCATCACCGCGGTGGCCCACCGTGATGTCACTCCGGCCGTTAGTAGCTCTGGTGCGCATAGGCCCCGCCCCCTGGCGTGCTGGGGGAGAAGGCCTAACTGCCGCCGCAGGCCTCAGCGCGGCTGGCGGATTCCTCCCAGACCGCGGCCTGCTGGGGCGCTTCTGAGCAGGCACGCAGCCTGGAGGGTCCGCTGAGGTGCTCCTGCGCCGCCGCTGAGACACCCAGGTGACATCGGGGGATAAGCGCTGCGGGGGCCGCACTCACCTGGACCGCCGCTCACTGGGCCCGACCGCCGGGGGATCCGCACCGCTGCTGCCGCTGCCACCGCCGAGGATGCTGGACACCAGAGCCCCCAACCAGCCTGGAGGCTGTGATGCCGCCGCCCGCAGCTGTGACAGGACTCCTTCAATGGCTGCCATGGTAAGCTGCTGGTGCTTCCTGCTCACAGGTCCTCAGAGCGGGAACAAGACTCCACACCCCCTTTTTCCCTGCTCCAAACCCCCTGTCATGTCGGCTTTCACGTACGTCGCCCGGGAGAGGGGGTGGGGCGGCTCGCTCCAGCCTGGTCTGTCTGAAAGTTCCGAATGTAGCAGATAATCGGACATGTTGGGGCACAGAATTCCAGAGGATGGGGGAAACGTAGGAGAAGTTTTGGAGGTGATTGGGTGAGGAATGAATATGTAGGAAGGAGGGAAAGAGGTCTTGGGAGGAGCGGAGATTACATGTTGGAAGATACTGTAAGATTAGCTCAGAGATATATGGAGGAGACAGATTATGGACGGCATTGTAGGTCAGTGTTAGGAATTTGACTGGATACAATGGGGAATTGGGAGCCAGTGAAAGGATTTGCAGAGGGGAGAAGCGAAGGAGTAGCGAGGAGAGAGATGGATTAGTCAAGCAGCAGAATTAAGGACGGACTGGAGAGATGTGAGAGTGTTAGGCTGGAGTCACACACAATGCATAAAAATACGGTCCGTTTTTGATGGCCGAGATACGCAGAAAATTTCCTGAACAGTGATCCATATTCAATGCGAGGATGCGATTTTTTTTCTCCAAAAATTATCCGTGTGTCATCCGTATGGCATCCGTATGGCGAGAAAATCTCACCAGCTTGCAAAATGGACATAGAAAGGATCCATGGCCTCAAATATTCATAAAAACATACAGTTAGGGCCAGAAATATTTGGACAGTGACACAATTTTCGCGAGTTGGGCTCTGCATGCCACCACATTGGATTTGAAATGAAACCTCTACAACAGAATTCAAGTGCAGATTGTAACGTTTAATTTGAAGGGTTGAACAAAAATATCTGATAGAAAATGTAGGAATTGTACACATTTCTTTACAAACACTCCACATTTTAGGAGGTCAAAAGTAATTGGACAAATAAACATAACCCAAACAAAATATTTTTATTTTCAATATTTTGTTGCAAATCCTTTGGAGGCAATCACTGCCTTAAGTCTGGAACCCATGGACATCACCAAACACTGGGTTTCCTCCTTCTTAATGCTTTGCCAGGCCTTTACAGCCGCAGCCTTCAGGTCTTGCTTGTTTGTGGGTCTTTCCGTCTTAAGTCTGGATTTGAGCAAGTGAAATGCATGCTCAATTGGGTTTAGATCTGGAGATTGACTTGGCCATTGCAGAATGTGCCACTTTTTGGCACTCATGAACTCCTGGGTAGCTTTGGCTGTATGCTTGGGGTCATTGTCCATCTGTACTATGAAGCGCCGTCCAATCAACTTTGCAGCATTTGGCTGAATCTGGGCTGAAAGTATATCCCGGTACACTTCAGAATTCATCCGGCTACTCTTGTCTGCTCTTATGTCATCAATAAACACAAGTGACCCAGTGCCATTGAAAGCCATGCATGCCCATGCCATCACGTTGCCTCCACCATGTTTTACAGAGGATGTGGTGTGCCTTGGATCATGTGCCGTTCCCTTTCTTCTCCAAACTTTTTTCTTCCCATCATTCTGGTACAGGTTGATCTTTGTCTCATCTGTCCATAGAATACTTTTCCAGAACTGAGCTGGCTTCTTGAGGTGTTTTTCTGTCTATTTTTGGTATTGATGAATGGTTTGCATCTAGATGTGAACCCTTTGTATTTACTGTCATGGAGTCTTCTCTTTACTGTTGACTTAGAGACAGATACACCTACTTCACTGAGAGTGTTCTGGACTTCAGTTGATGTTGTGAACGGGTTCTTCTTCACCAAATTAAGTATGCGGCGATCATCCACCACTGTTGTCATCCGTGGACGCCCAGGCCTTTTTGAGTTCCCAAGCTCACCAGTCAATTCCTTTTTTCTCAGAATGTACCCAACTGTTGATTTTGCTACTCCAAGCATGTCTGCTATCTCTCTGATGGATTTTTTCTTTTTTTTCAGCCTCAGGATGTTCTGCTTCACCTCAATTGAGAGTTCCTTTGACCGCATGTTGTCTGCTCACAGCAACAGCTTCCAAATGCAAAACCACACACCTGGAATCCACCCCTGACCTTTTAACTACTTCATTGATTACAGGTTAACGAGGGAGACGCCTTCAGAGTTAATTGCAACCCTTAGAGTCCATTGTCCAATTACTTTTGGTCCCTTGAAAAAGAGGACGCTATGCATTACAGAGCTATGATTCCTAAACCCTTTCTCCGATTTGGATGTGGAAACTATCATATTGCAGCTGGGAGTGTGCACTTTCAGCCCATATTATATATATAACTGTATTTCTGAACATGTTTTTGTAAACAGCTAAAATAACAAAACTTGTGTCACTGTCCAAATATTTCTGGCCCTAACTGTATATACCGTCTATATATATATATATATATATATATATATATATATATATATATATATATATATATATATATATATATATATATATATATATATATATATATATATATATATATATATAATTGTCTAAGGGGGACGTCCGTCTTTCTGTCTGCAGCTTCCGTAACGGAAATCCCGCGTCGCTGATTGGTCTCGCCAGCTGCCTGTCATGGCTGCCATGACCAATCAGCGATGGCAACAGTCTGATTAGTCCCTCTGTTGTGAATTCTGCTCTTGGGCTCCCTCCGGTGGTTATGAGTGGTAGTGCTGCTGTCTTTGGATCGCAGCATTCATCAGGTGTGTCCACTTATTGCAATTCGGACTGGGCTATTTAGTCTTGCTTGATTCTTTAGTCAGTGCCAGTTGTCCATTGTTTTTGGAGGATTCACATCCCTGCCTGGTCTCTCCTGTTTTGCTGTTCATTTCAACAAAGATAAGTTCTGGCTTTGTTTTTGCAGTCCCACCGCATGCCTTATAGTTCAGTGCATTTCCATGTTTTGTCTTGTCCAGCTTTGTCTGTGTAAGGATTTTTTCAGCCAAGCTGGTATCTCTGGAGATGCAGATATACCCTCCATGTCTTTAGTCAGATGTGGAGATTTTGTATTTTCTGTGGTGGATATTTTCTAGTGTTTTAATACTGACCGCATAGTACTCTATCCTATTCTTTCTTTTTAGCTAGAATGGCCTCCTTTGCTAAATCCTGATTTCAGTCTGCGTATGTCTTTTCCCTCTCCTCTCACAGTCAATATTTGTGGGGGGCTGTCTATCCTTTGGGGATTTTCTCTGAGGCAAGATAGTTTTCCTGTTTCTATCTCTAGGGGTATTTAGTCCTCCGGCTGTGTCGAGGTGTCTAGGGAGTGTTAGGTACATCCCACGGCTACTTCTAGTTGCGGTGTTAAGTTCAGGGTCTGCGGTCAGTACAGGTACCACCTTCTCCAGAGTACGTCTCATGCTGCTCCTAGGCCACCAGATCATAACATCCCTCCCTACTCCCCTGCAGTCACTGCCCGGTGCCCGCTCCATACTCCCCGCAGTCAGTGCCCGCATACTCCCCTCCAGTCACCGCTCACACAGGTTTAATGCCAGCAGTAACGGACCGCATTATGCTGCGGGTAACGCACTCCGTTACCGCTGCTATTAACCCTGTGTGTCACCAACTTTTTACTATTGATGCTGCCTATGCAGCATCAATAGTAAAAAGATGCAATGGTAAAAATAATAAAAATAAAAAACCTGCTATTCTCACCTTCCGTAGTCCGCCGAGCCGCGCGCGCCTGCCGCAAGCTTCCGATCCCAGAGATGCACTGCGAAATTATCCAGAAGACTTAGCAGTCTCGCGAGACCGCTAAGTCATCTGGGTAATTTTGCAATGCATCCTGGGAACGGAAGATGGCGGCAGCCGCCCGCGCATCACCAGAGCTTCGCTGGATCCCGGCGGGTGAGTATATAACTTTTTTATTTTAATTATTTTTTTTAACGGGGATATATACTATATGCTACGTGGGCTGTGTTAGATACCGCGTGGCTGCTATATACTACGTGGCCAGTGTTAGATACTATGTGGCCAGTGTTATATACTACATCGCCTGTGTTATATACTGCGTGGCTGCTATGTACTGCGTGGGCTGTTATATACTACATGGGCTGTGTTATATACTGCGTGGGCTGTGTTATATAGTACATGGGCTGTTTTATATACTGCGTGGCTGCTATATACTGCGTGGGCTGTGTTATATACTGCGTGGGCTGTGTTATATAGTACGTGAGCTGTGTTATATAGTACGTGGGCTGTATTACATACTGTTTGGGCTGTGTTATATACTGCGTGGCCACTGTTATATATTGCGTGGCCTGTATTAACGCACCGGGTATTCTAGAATATGTATGTATGTATATAGCAGCCACATAGTATATAGCACAGGCCATGTAGTATTTGTCTGCTATATACTAAATGGCTCCTATATACTTCGTGGCGTGTGCTATATACAGTCATGGACAAAAATTTTGAGAATGAGACAAATATTAATTTTTCCAAAGTCTACTGCTTCATTTTTTCTAATGGTAATTTGCATATACTCCTGAATGTCAGAGTGATCAGCTTAACAGCAATTACTGTACTTGCAAAGTCAATATTTGCCCAGAAAATGAACTTTAACCACCAAAACACATTTCAACATCATTGCAGTCCTGCTTTAAAAGGAGCAGCTAACATCGTTTTAGTGATTGATCCATTAACACAGGTGTGGGTGTTGATGAGGACAGGGCTGGCGATCAATCAGTCATGATTAAGTAAAAATGACATCACTGGACACTTTAAAAGGAGGCTGGTGCTTGGTATCATTGTTTCTCTTCAGTTAACCATGGTTATCTCTAAAGGAACACGTGCAGCCATCATTGCACTGCACAAAAATGGCCTAACAGGGAAGAGTATCGCAGCTGCAAAGATTGCACCTCAGTCAACAGTCTATCGCATCATCAAGAACTTCAAGGAGAGAGCTTCCATTGTTGTCAAAAAGGCTCCAGGGCGCCCAAGAAAGGCCAGCAAGCGCCAGGACCGTATCTTAAAACTGTTTCAGCTGCGGGATCGGACTACCAGCAGTGCCGAGCTTGCTCAGGAATGACAGCAGGCTGGTGTGAGTGCTTCTGCACGCACTGTGAGGCGGAGAATCTTTGAGCAAGGCCTGGTTTCAAGGAGGGCAGCAAAGAAGCCACTTCTCTCCAGAAAAAACATCAGGGACCGACTGATATTCTGCAAAAGGTACAGGGAGTGGACTGCTGAGGACTGGGGCAAAGTCATTTTCTCTGATGAATCCCCTTTTCGATAGTTTGGGACATCTGGAAAACAGCTTATTCGGAGAAGAAGAGGTGAGCGCTACCACCAGTCTTGTCTCATGCCAACTGTAAAGCATCCTGAAACCATTCATGTGTGGGGTTGCTTCTCAGCCAAGGGAATCGGCTCACTCACAGTCTTGCCTAAAAACACAGCCATGAATAAAGAATGGTACCAGAATGTCCTCCAAGAGCAACTTCTCCCAACCGTCCAAGAGCAGTTTGGCGCCCAACAATGCCTTTTCCAGCATGATGGAGCACCTTGCCATAAAGCAAAGGTGATAACTAAATGGCTCATGGAACAAAACAGAGATTTTGGGTCCATGGCCTGGAAACTCCCCAGATCTTAATCCCATTGAGAACTTGTGGTCAATCATCAAGAGACGGGTGGACAAACAAAAACCAACAAATTCTGGCAAAATGCAAGCATTGATTATGCAAGAATGGACTTGGTCCAGAAGTTGATTGAGAGCATGCCAGGGAGAATTGCAGAGGTCTTGAAGAAGAAGGGTCAACACTGCAAATATTGACTTGCTGCATTAACTCATTCTAACTGTCAATATAACCTATTGGTACTCATAATATGATTGCAATTATATTTCTGTATGTGATATAAACATCAGACAAACACTAATAAAACCAGAGGTCAGCAGATCATGTGAAAATATAATTTTGGTGTCATTCTCACAAATTTTGGCCATGACTGTACTACGTGGCTGCTATATACATACATACATACATATTCTAGAATACCCGATGCGTTAGAATCAGGCCACCATCTAGTGTGTGTGTATATATATATATATATATATATATATATATATATATATATATATACTATATGAAATATAAATGTATATATATATATATATATATATATATATATATATATATATATACAGTACAGACCAAAAGTTTGGACACACCTTCTCATTTAACCCCTCTGTGACCTTAGACGTACTATCCCGTCGAGGTGCCCTGGGCTTATCTGACCCTGGACGGGATAGTACGTCATAGCCGATCGGCCGCGCTCACGGGGGGAGCGCGGCCGATCGCGGCCGGGTGTCAGCTGCTTATCGCAGCTGACATCCGGCACTATGTGCCAGGAGCGGTCACGGACCGCCCCCGGCACATTAACCCCTGGCACACCGCGATCAAAGATGATCGCGATGTGCCGGCGGTGCAGGGAAGCACCGCGCAGGGAGGGGGCTCCCTGCGGGCTTCCCTGAGCCCCCCGCAGCAACGCGATGTGATCGCGTTGCTGCGAGGGTCTCCTCACCTCCCTCCCTGCTCGAGCCCCGGATCCAAGATGGCCGCGGATCCGGGTCCTGCAGGGAGGGAGGTGGCTTCACAGAGCCTGCTTAGAGCAGGCACTGTGAAGGCTGCAGCGCTGCATGTCAGATCAGTGATCTGACAGAGTGCTGTGCAAACTGTCAGATCACTGATCTGTGATGTCCCCCCCTGGGACAATGTAAAAAAGTAAAAAAAAAAATTTCCAAATGTGTAAAAAAAATAAAAAAAAATATTCCAAAATAATGAAAAAAAAAAAAAAATATTATTCCCATAAATACATTTCTTCATCTAAATAAAAAAAAAAAACCAATAAAAGTACACATATTTAGTATCGCCGCGTCCGTAACGACCCGACCTATAAAACTGTCCCACTAGTTAACCCCTTCAGTAAACACCGTAAGAAAAAAAAAAAAAAAACGAGGCAAAAAACAACGCTTTATTATCATACCGCCGAACAAAAAGTGGAATAACACGCGATCAAAAGGACAGATATAAATAACCATGGTACCGCTGAAAGCGTCATATTGTCCCGCAAAAAAAGAGCCGCCATACAGCATCATCAGCAAAAAAATAAAAAAGTTATAGTCCTGAGAATAAAGCGATGCAAAAATAATTATTTTTTCTGTAAAATAGTTTTTATCGTATAAAAGCACCAAACCATAAAAAAATGATATAAATGAGGTATCGCTGTAATCGTACTGACCCGAAGAATAAAACTGATTTATCAATTTTACCAAACGCGGAACGGTATAAACGCCTCCCCCAATAGAAATTCATGAATAGCTGGCTTTTGGTCATTCTTCCTCACAAAAATCGGAATAAAAAGCGATAAAAAAAGTCACGTGCCCAAAAATGTTTTCAATAAAAACGTCAACTCGTCCCGCAAAAAACAAGACCTCACATGACTCTGTGGACCAAAATATGGAAAAATTATAGCTCTCAAAATGTGGTATTGCAAAAAATATTTTTTGCAATAAAAAGGGTCTTTCAGTGTGTGACGGCTGCCAATCATAAAAATCCGCTAAAACACTCGCTATAAAAGTAAATCAAACCCCCCTTCATCACCCCCTTAGTTAGGGAAAAATAAAAAAAAATGTATTTATTTCCATTTTCCCATTAGGGCTAGGGTTAGGGCTAGGATTAGGGTTAGGGCTAGGGTTAGGGCTAGGGCTAGGGTTAGGGTTAGGGCTAGGGTTAGGGCTAGGGCTAGGGTTAGGGCTAGGGTTAGGGTTAGGGTTAGGGCTAGGGTTAGGGCTAGGGTTAGGGCTAGGGTTAGGGTTAGGGCTAGGGTTAGGGCTAGGGCTAGGGTTAGGGTTAGGGTTAGGGTTGGGGCTACAGTTAGGGTTAGGGTTTAGATTACATTTACAGTTGGGAATAGGGTTGGGATTAGGGTTAGGGGTGTGTCAGGGTTAGAGGTGTGGTTAGGGTTACCGTTGGAATTAGGGTTAGGGGTGTGTTTAGATTAGGGTTTCAGTTATAATTGGGGGGTTTCCACTGTTTCGGCACATCAGGGGCTCTCCAAACACGACATGGCGTCCGATCTCAATTCCAGCCAATTCTGCGTTGAAAAAGTAAAACAGTGCTCCTTCCCTTCCGAGCTCTCCTGTGTGCCCAAACAGGGGTTTACCCCAACATATGGGGTATCAGCGTACTCAGGACAAATTGGACAACAACTTTTGTGGACCAATTTCTCCTGTTACCCTTGGGAAAATACAAAACTGGGGGCTAAAAAATAATTTTTGTGGGAAAACAAAAAGATTTTTTATTTTCACGGCTCTGCGTTATAAACTGTAGTGAAACACTTGGGGGTTCAAAGTTCTCACAACACATCTAGATAAGTTCATTGAGGGGTCTAGTTTCCAATATGGGGTCACTTGTGGGGGGTTTCTACTGTTTAGGTACATTAGGGGCTCTGCAAACGCAATGTGACGCCTGCAGACCAATCCATCTAAGTCTGCATTCCAAATGATGCTCCTTCCCTTCCGAGCCCTCCCATGCGCCCAAACGGTGGTTCCCCCCCACATATCGGGTATCAGCGTACTCAGGACAAATTGGACAACAACATTTAGGGTCCAATTTCTCCTGCTAACCTTGGAAAAATACAAAACTGGGGGCTAAAATATAATTTTTGTGGAAAAAAAAATATTTTTTATTTGCATGGCTCTGCGTTATAAACTGTAGTGAAATACTTGGGGGTTCAAAGCTCTCACAACACATCAAGATGAGTTCCTTAGGGGGTCTACTTTCCAAAATGGTGTCACTTGTGGGGGGTTTCTACTGTTTAGGTACATTAGGGGCTCTGCAAACGCAATGTGACGCCTGCAGACCATTCCATCTAAGTCTGCATTCCAAATGGCGCTCCTTCCCTTCCGAACCCTCCCATGCGCCCAAACGGTGGTTCCCCCCCACATATGGGGTATCAGCGTACTCAGGACAAATTGGACAACAACTTTTGGGGTCCAATTTCTCCTGTTACCCTAGGGAAAATACAAAACTGGGGGCTAAAAAATAATTTTTGTGGGAAAAAAATTTTGTTTTATTTTTATGGCTCTGCATTATAAACTTCTGTGAAGCCCTTGGTGGGTCAAAGTGCTCACCACACATCCAGATAAGTTCCTTAGGGGGTCTACTTTCCAAAATGGTGTCACTTGTGGGGGGTTTCAATGTTTAGGCACATCAGTGGCTCTCCAAACGCAACATGGCGTCCCATCTCAATTCCTGTCAATTTTGCATTGAAAAGTCAAACGGCGCTCCTTCCCTTCCGAGCTCTCCCATGCGCCCAAACAGTGGTTTACTGCCACATATGGGGTATCAGCGTACTCGGGACAAATTGGACAACAACTTTTGAGGTCCAATTTCTTCTCTTACCCTTGGAAAAATAAAAAATTGGGGGCAAAAATATAATTTTTGTGAAAAAATATGATTTTTTATTTTTACGGTTCTGCATTATAAACTTCTGTGAAGCACTTGGTGGGTCAAAGTGCTCACCACACCTCTAGATAAGTTCCTTAGGGGGTCTACTTTCCAAAATGGTGTCACTTGTGGGGGGTTTCAATGTTTAGGCACATCAGTGGCTCTCCAAACGCAACATGGCGTCCCATCTCAATTTCTGTCAATTTTGCATTGAAAAGTCAAACTGCGCTCCTTCCCTTCCGAGCTCTCCCATGCGCCCAAACAGTGGTTTACTGCCACATATGGGGTATCAGCGTACTCAGGACAAATTGGACAACAACTTTTGAGGTCCAATTTCTTCTCTTACCCTTGGAAAAATACAAAATTGGGGGCAAAAATATAATTTTTGTGAAAAAATATGATTTTTTATTTTTACGGTTCTGCATTATAAACTTCTGTGAAGCACTTGGTGGGTCAAAGTGCTCACCACACATCCAGATAAGTTCCTTAGGGGGTCTACTTTCCAAAATGGTGTCACTTGTGGGGGGTTTCAATGTTTAGGCACATCAGTGGCTCTCCAAACGCAACATGGCGTCCCATCTCAATTCCTGTCAATTTTGCATTGAAAAGTCAAATAGCGCTCCTTCCCTTCCGAGCTCTCCCATGCGCCCAAACAGTGGTTTACTGCCACATATGGGGTATCAGCGTACTCAGGACAAATTGGACAACAACTTTTTGGGTCCAATTTCTCCTGTTACCCTTGGTAAAATAAAACAAATTGGAGCTGAAGTAAATTTTTTGTGTAAAAAAGTTAAATGTTCATTTTTATTTAAACATTCCAAAAATTCCTATTAAACACCTGAAGGGTTAATAAACTTCTTGAATGTGGTTTTGAGCACCTTGAGGGGTGCAGTTTTTAGAATGGTGTCACACTTGGGCATTTTCTATCATATAGACCCCTCAAAATGACTTCAAATGAGACGTGGTCCCTAAAAAAAAATGGTGTTGTAAAAATGAGAAATTGCTGGTCAACTTTTAACCCTTATAACTCCCTAACAAAAAAAAAAATTGGTTCCAAAATTATGCTGATGTAAAGGAGACATGTGGGAAATGTTACTTATTAAGTATTTTGTGTGACATATCTCTGTGATTTAATTGCATAAAAATTCAAAGTTTGAAAATTGCGAAATTTTCAAAATTTTCGCCAAATTTCCGTTTTTTTCACAAATAAACGCAGGTACTATCAAAGAAATTTTACCACTATCATGAAGTACAATATGTCACGAGAAAACAATGTCAGAATCACCAGGATCCGTTGAAGCATTTCGGAGTTATAACCTCATAAAGGGACAGTGGTCAGAATTGTAAAAATTGGCCTGGTCATTAACGTGCAAACCACCCTTGGGGGTAAAGGGGTTAAAGATTTTTTTGTATTTTCATGACTATGAAATTTGCAAATTCACACTGAAGGCATCAAAACTATGAATTAACACATGTGGAATTATATACTTTACAAAAAAGTGTAAAACAACTGAAAGTATGTCTTATATTCTAGGTTCTTCAAAGTAGCCACCTTTTGCTTTGATGACTGCTTAGCACACTCTTGGCATTCTCTTGATGAGCTTCAAGAGGTAGTCACCGGGAATGGTCTTCCAACAATCTTGAAGGAGTTCCCAGAGATGCTTAGCACTTGTTGGCCTTTTTGCCTTCACTCTGCTGTCCAGCTCACCCCAAACCATCTCAATTGGGTTCAGGTCTGGCGTAGCACCCCATCACTCTCCTTCTTGGTCAAATAGCCCTTACATAGCCTGGAGGTGTGTTTGGGGTCATTGTCTTGTTGAAAAATAAATGCTGGTCCAACTAAACGCAAACCGGATGGAATAGCATGCCGCTGCAAGATGCTGTGGTAGCCATGCTGGTTGGCTGTCTCACCTAAATCACCTAAACAGACATAGGAGGCAATTGTGGGAGAGGGGCGTCTCTAAGGTACCAGAATAACTACAGGACTACCCGTCATACGGGTGTGTCCTAACCATATCATCTGGGGGACAGAGAGAGAGAGAACATCGACAACAGACACGACAGTTGTAAGGACTATCCCGTGGTGCTCAGCAGGGAAGGACTACAACACACAGGCGCTGGTGGGTAGGCACTGATTTCCAGCTGCAAAGGGAGCTCTGGATGTGCCTTTGGACCGGCCGGTCTCAGCCAGCCCTGTTAACAGTGCTCTGGATTGCGGATCCCAAAGCCTTCAGTAAAAAGGTAAAGAGACTGCAACCCTGCGTCCTCGTTATTCATCGCGTCTTGCACCACGCACCATCACCTTTCATTGGACGCCCCTTAGCAGGGTCACGGACCGGGTCTAGCCAATGTGACAACCCCAGGACCGAGACAGAGAGGCCCGGTACCAAGTATCCCGCGGCCCTGCGTCTGGGGGCGCTCCAACTTAGCGTCACGAACAGGATCTACTTAAGCCTGAAGAATCAGGTCATGTGAGCCTTGGAACTGTGATTGAATCGTGCTTGAACTGTGATTTATTGCAAAGACTGTGTATTGCTAACTGCCGCAAAGAATCCCGCCAAAACTGCTGCCATTATAGCGCCACGAGGAGCGCAGGAGAAGAAGAAGGGCGTGGAGCTGTGGGCGTGAACGAACTGAGAAGCGCGAAAAACAATGGCCGCCCAGTCTAAAAATTTCTGTGTCTTGAGGACGTGTCCGTCAGCAGCCGAGGTCCGCCTCCTAATTCTCTATGGCGGGCGGAGGCTGAAGAAACGAAACTATGACTCAGATGAAGTGGAACTGGAGAGCAGAGAAGGTCTACGAAAGAGAATGGCCCTGCATAGATCCCCATCACCGGAGGATTACACCGGCATGCCACCGTTGGAAAGGATCGATCCCTGGGAGCTGTCCGCGGAGCCTCCGCTGCCGGTACCAGCTCTGGCGGCAGCCCCAGAGGAGTGGCGTGGCGCCGGCAGAGCCCCCACCTGTGAGAGAGCTCGGTGTCCCGACAGACCGGGAGTCGGTATTCCTCCGACCTTGGACCCGACCTTCACCATGGCTGACGGAGCTCCGGAGTCCCCACTATCAGGCCCGGAATCGTGTGGGTGGTATCTTGGGCCCTACCCCTGGAGGGACTATCGGAGGCACCTAATTGTGGAATATGCTAGAGAGGTGGACCGAGAGGCCCGCGGTGAGTTGCTGGATGGTTCCCTACCGAAATGGGGAGTGGTGATCGTCTACCAGCCCAGAGGGGAAAAGGTTTCGTCCAGGAGATCGGGTCGTCAGTAAGGGTCCACATCACCCGGGAAGAGGTAGAGTCCTGCCTGAGTGGCAACAGTAAAGGTCCCGTCCTGACGCCGGGGGATGCAGTAAGTTATCGTCGATACCAAAGGGGCCATGGCTGGTGGGCCCGAGATATCCAGCGATGTACCGCTGTCTTAGTCGTCTCCAAGACCTTAGAGGAGGAACTTGCTGAAGCGGCGGCAGCCGCCGCTAACGTCCCTGGAATCGTTCACTGGACTCATCAGGCGCACCTGGCGCCGGGAGCAGACTTGGATGCGAGCCTTCCCAAGCCACAGAGGCCTACCTGCCTGGTTTGGCCCTGGTGGAGATCACCGGAGCAGGAGTAAACCTCAAAACCCCGAACATGTAAATAGTTAACTGTATGTTTCCTGCTCTCTTGCTGCTTCAACCCGTTTAGGTTTAATCCTTAAAGGGATCCCTTTGTTCACCCGGGATCCCTATTGTTTTATGTTTTTGCACAAGTTTATCATTGTTTCAAGAGACTGCCGAATCATGGAGGGTGAATGATTCACGAACTGGTTTTGTAAATAGTTTGCGCCTTCTTAAAGGTGCTCTCTACTGGTTTTACAAGGAAAGAAGACTTTGCGAAGAAACTATTCCAGGTGACGACGTGAAAGTTTCTTGTGTCTTACAGTTTATTAGAGACTTGGTGATTGTTTGCACTACCTCGAAGAAGACTGATTTTCCCTCTTAAAGGGAATGTTACTTGTTGCCTTAAGTAATAATGTTTTAGCTAGAAAGCTAGTAAGTGAACCCATAGGGGTTAGTGAGTCCTCCTGAAAGCCATAGAGAGATGGTTGATAGGTCTCATGTTGTGAACCGAGAAGGAGAGATGCAGTAGGCCCAGACAAGTGGCTAGGCGGTCCTGCATATGTGAAATTGAAGAAGAAAAAGGTTACCTTTGTACCATAGAGTTTTATAGTCAACCTTTAGTGGGTTCAGCTTATACGCCCTTAAAGGAGAAGTTAAATTATTGTTCAAAATTTGCACTTAGTAGATAGAATACCCAGCTGGGTAATAGCAATTATTTATAGTCAGTAGATTAGAATGTTATTTAAAAGATTTCAATATGTTTCTGTTTGTAACGTTCAAGTGACCTCACCTCCCATAAAGGGAAGCATTGTAATATTTACATTGTTCAAATCATTTCAAACTATGTATGTCTTTTTCTAACATCTATTGTTGTTCTTCTTTTCCCAGTCCGGGAGTACTGGATTTAACCGGGGGGGGGGGGGGGGGAGTGCAGCGCCCCAGAGTCCTGGTCGTTGCGGTAATGTCACTCTGCCACTAAGGGGAGTGATGTTATATCTGATTGCACTAAAGGAGTTCACCTGACCAGGTACCACAGTCACACATTATACTTCACACTCCGGCCACCAGGGGGAGCAAAAGGCTCTATGTATTAGGCCACTCCTCACACTCTGGTAAAACTGGGGGTTGGATAGGAAGTTAGAAAGAAAGCAACCTGGGAGAGCTACAGGGAGGACCTGTCAGGGGTGGGTTCCTGGCAGGTACCTAGCAGAAAGGACAGAACGTGATGGAGCCGCGCCTGCGCTACCCTGCGGCGGCATCCTAGGAAAGGACACGAAGCGAAGTTTATTGTGGAGAAGTGAGAAACGAGATCACAGCACAAGGAGATAAAACCAGTAGGAGTCGTGCCCCGAGATCGGCAACATCCTACTGAGGCGCGTAGCCGGTGGCCGGAACGCCGAGGAAGTAACTGACTCCAAGCATTACTTCAAATACCGCAGGACAGTTGATTACAGGTTGGCTGTCTACCTTAAATCACCTAAGCAGACATAGGGGGCAAACGTGGAGAGGGGAGTCTCTAGGGTCCCAGAATAGCTCCGAGCCTACCCGTCATACGAGTGCGTCCTATCCAGATAAACTTGGGGGACGGAGAAGAGAAAGAACTGATACGAGAGTTGTGAGGACTTAGTGTGCTCAGCAGGTGCTCAGCAGGTGCTCAGCAGGGTAGGACTACAACACACAGGCGCTAGTGGTAGGCAACGTTTTCCATCTGCAAAGGGAACTCCGGATGTGCCTTCAGACAGGCCGGTCTCTGAGAGCCCTGTTAACCGTGCTCTGGATTGCAGATCCCGAAGTCTTCGGTAAAAAAGGTAAAGAGACTGCAACCCTGTGTCCTCGTTATTACCTGCGCCTCACATCATCGCCATCCACCTTACTGGGAAGCCCTGGGGACATACTTCACCTGTGGGAAGGTATACCATCCAGCTGCCATTCTATCACCCCAGAAGACCCCTCAGCAGCGTCGGTCACCCTGACCGAACACCACAGGTGGCGTCGTGAATCCTTGACAAACTTGCATCACCTTTCATTGGACGCCCCTTAGCAGGGTCACGGACCGGGTCCAGCCACCGTGACGCCCCTAGAACTGAGACAGAGAGGACCGGTACCGAGTACCCCGCGGCCCTGTATCTGGGGGCGATCCATATGTCAGGGATGTCAAACTCAAATACACAGGGGGACAAAATTTAAAGCCTGGACAAAGTTGGGGCCAACCTGAATATTTATTTTTTAAAAATGTCTGCAATTGAGGACGTTTTCCCGATCAGCAAATATAATAACAAACTTTTTCATATGGAAACAACTTAATGGGGTTGTGCCACGAACAAAGTGTATTTTAATTCATAGATATTGGAATAATATAATATGTTATGTAAGAACACTACAAAGTATATGGCCCAATGGCCTAACATAAATATGTAATAACAAAGTATAAAAAAGCTTGAATAAAACAGATAATACAATATGATACACCCACACTGAATTCATCCACAGTATTTTCCACACACACAGTATGATGACCCTACTGTACTTCTCTCCCTCATTTCCCCTGACAAAACATAAAAAAAGAAGCAAACATACCCCATCACAGAATGATTTTTTAACTGTAATCCCGACACAGCCCTCAATACAGTATAATAGCTACAAAAAGTGCTCCATGCAGTATAATGGCCCCACACAGTGTTCCATACAGTATATTGACCCCCACAATAGTCCTTCATACAGTATAATGGCCCTACATAGTGCTCCATACAGTATAATGACCCCACATAGTGCTCCATACAGTATAATGACCCCACACAGAGCTCCATACAGTATAATGACCCCACATAGTGCTCCATACAGTATAATGACCCCACAATAGTCCTTCATGCACTATAATGGCCCCACATAGTGCTTCATACAGTATTGTGGCCCCACATAGTTTTCCATACAGTATAATGGCCACAAAAAGGCTCCATACATTATAATGGCCCCACAAAAAGTGCTACATACAGTATAATGACCCCAATAGTGATCCATAAAGTATAATGGGCCCACAGAGTGTTCTATACAGTATAATGGGCACACATAGTGCTTGATACACTATAATCGCCCCCAAAGAATGCACCATATAGTATCATGGGCCCACATAGTGATTCATACAGTATCGTGGCCCCACATAGTTTTCCATACAGTATAATGGACACAAAAAGGCTCCATACATTATAATGGCCCCACAAAAAGTGCTCCATACAGTATAATGACCCCCATAGTCTTCCATACAGAATAATGGGCCCACACAGTGCTCCATACAGTATAATGACCCCACATAGTGATCCATACAGTATAATGACCCCACACAGTGCTCCATACAGTATAATGACCCCACATAGTGCTCCATACAGTATAATGACCCCACAATAGTCCTTCAGGCACTATAATGGCCCACATAGTGCTCCATACAGTATTGTGGCCCCACATAGTTTTCCATACAGTATAATGGCCACAAAAAGGCTCCATACATTATAATGGCCCCACAATAGTCCTTCATACAGTATAATGGCCCTACATAGTGCTCCATACAGTATAATGACCCCACATAGTGCTCCATACAGTATAATGACCCCACACAAAGCTCCATACAGTATAATGACCCCACATAGTGCTCCATACAGTATAATGACCCCACAATAGTCCTTCATGCACTATAATGGCCCCACATAGTGCTTCATACAGTATTGTGGCCCCACATAGTTTTCCATACAGTATAATGGCCACAAAAAGGCTCCATACATTATAATGGCCCCACAAAAAGTGCTACATACAGTATAATGACCCCAATAGTGATCCATAAAATATAATGGGCCCACAGAGTGTTCTATACAGTATAATGGGCACACATAGTGCTTGATACACTATAATCGCCCCCAAAGAATGCACCATATAGTATCATGGGCCCACATAGTGATTCATACAGTATCGTGGCCCCACATAGTTTTCCATACAGTATAATGGACACAAAAAGGCTCCATACATTATAATGGCCCCACAAAAAGTGCTCCATACAGTATAATGACCCCCATAGTCTTCCATACAGAATAATGGGCCCACACAGTGCTCCATACAGTATAATGACCCCACATAGTGATCCATACAGTATAATGACCCCACACAGTGCTCCATACAGTATAATGACCCCACATAGTGCTCCATACAGTATAATGACCCCACAATAGTCCTTCAGGCACTATAATGGCCCACATAGTGCTCCATACAGTATTGTGGCCCCACATAGTTTTCCATACAGTATAATGGCCACAAAAAGGCTCCATACATTATAATGGCCCCACAAAAAGTGCTACATACAGTATAATGACCCCTGTTGTGAATTCTGGCCACAAAAAGGCTCCATACATTATAATGGCCCCACAAAAAGTGCTACATACAGTATAATGACCCCTGTTGTGAATTCTGTTGTCGGGCTCCCTCCTGTGGTCATGAATGGTACTTCGGCTGGTTCTGTCCATGGACTTCCTCTGGTGGGTGTTTCTGAGTTTCACAGGTGACGAGGTTAATTCGTTAGCTGCTGCTCTATTTAACTCCACTTAGATCTTTGCTCCATGCCACCTGTCAATGTTCCAGTATTGGTCTGTTCACTCCTGGATCGTTCTTGTGACCTGTCTTCCCATCAGAAGCTAAGTTCCAGCTTGTATTTCTTTGGTTTGCTATTTTTCTGTCCAGCTTGCTATTTAATTTGTTATCTTGCTTGCTGGAAGCTCTGGGACGCAGAGGGAGCGCCTCCGCACCGTGAGTCGGTGCGGAGGGTCTTTTTGCGCCCTCTGCGTGGTCTTTTTGTAGGTTTTTGTGCTGACCGCAAAGTAACCTTTCCTATCCTCGGTCTGTTCAGTAAGTCGGGCCTCACTTTGCTAAATCTATTTCATCTCTGTGTTTGTAATTTCATCTTTACTCACAGTCATTATATGTGGGGGGCTGCCTTTTCCTTTGGGGAATTTCTCTGAGGCAAGGTAGGCTTTATTTTTCTATCTTCAGGGCTAGCTAGTTTCTTAGGCTGTGCCGAGTTGCATAGGGAGCGTTAGGCGCAATCCACGGCTATTTCTAGTGTGTTTGATAGGATTAGGGATTGCGGTTAGCAGAGTTCCCACGTCCCAGAGCTCATCCTTATTATCAGTAACTATCAGGTCATTCCGTGTGCTCTTAACCACCAGGTCCATTATTGTCCTGACCACCAGGTCATAACAGTACAGGTGGCTCAAAGTACTAATGCATCTCAATAGAGGGATAAGAGAAGTTCTGAGACCATTTTTTTTTTCTTTGCAGTGTGTTTTGTCTCTATTTTCCCCTTTACCTCTGGGTGGTTCAGGACACAAGTGTAAACATGGACATTCAAGGTCTGTCCTCTTGGATGGATAATCTCACTACAAGGATACAAAACATTCAAGATTTTGTGGTTCAGAATCCGATGTCAGAGCCTAGGATTCCAATTCCTGATTTGTTTTTTGGTGATAGATCTAAGTTCTTGAATTTCAAAAATAATTGTAAATTGTTTCTTGCCTTGAAACCTCGCTCCTCAGGTAACCCTGTTCAACAAGTAAAGATCATTATTTCTTTGTTACGTGGTGACCCTCAAGACTGGGCATTTTCCCTTGCGCCAGGAGATCCGGCATTGCGTGATGTTGATGAGTTTTTCCTGGCGCTTGGATTGCTTTATGACGAACCTAATTCAGTGGATCAGGCAGAGAAAATCTTGCTGGCTCTGTGTCAGGGTCAGGATGAAGCGGAGATATATTGTCAGAAGTTTAGAAAGTGGTCTGTGCTCACTCAGTGGAATGAATGTGCCCTGGCAGCAATCTTCAGAAAGGGTCTCTCTGAAGCCCTTAAGGATGTCATGGTGGGGTTTCCCATGCCTGCTGGTCTGAATGAGTCTATGTCCTTGGCCATTCAGATCGATCGACGCTTGCGTGAGCGTAAAGCTGTGCACCATTTGGCGGTACTATCTGAGCATGGGCCTGTGCCTATGCAATGTGATAGGACTTTGACCAGAGCTGAACGGCAAGAACACAGACGTCGGAATGGGCTATGTTTTTACTGTGGTGATTCCACTCATGCTATCTCCGATTGTCCTAAGCGCACTAAGCGGTTCGCTAGGTCTGCCACCATTGTTACGGTACAGTCTAAATTTCTATTGTCTGTTACTCTGATTTGCTCTTTGTCATCCTATTCTGTTATGGCATTTGTGGATTCAGGCGCTGCCCTGAATTTGATGGACTTGGAGTATGCTAGGCGCTCTGGTTTTTTCTTGGAGCCCTTGCAGTATCCTATTCCATTGAGAGGAATTGATGCTACGCCTTTGGCCAAGAATAAGCCTCAGTACTGGACCCAATTGACCATGTGCATGGCTCCTGCACATCAGGAGGATATCCGCTTTCTGGTGTTGCATAATCTGCATGATGTGGTCGTTTTGGGGTTGCCATGGCTACAGGTTCATAATCCAGTATTGGACTGGAAATCTATGTCTGTGTCCAGCTGGGGTTGCTAGGGGGTACATGGTGATGTTCCATTTTTGTCTATTTCGTCCTCCACTCCTTCTGAAGTCCCTGAGTTTTTATCAGATTACCGAGATGTATTTGAGGAGCCCAAAGCCAGTGCCTTACCTCCTCATAGGGATTGCGATTGTGCAATTAATTTGATTCCTGGTAGTAAGTTTCCTAAGGGCCGATTGTTCAATTTATCTGTGCCAGAACACGCCGCTATGCGGAGTCATATAAAGGAATCCTTGGAGAAAGGCCATATTCGCCCATCGCCATCACCGTTAGGAGCAGGGTTCTTTTTTGTGGCCAAGAAGGATGGTTCTTTGAGACCTTGTATTGATTACCGCCTTCTTAATAAAATTACAGTCAAATTTCAGTAACCTTTGCCGTTGCTGTCTGATTTGTTTGCTCGTATTAAAGGGGCTAGTTGGTTCACCAAGATAGATCTTCGAGGGGTGTATAATCTTGTGCGTATTAAACAAGGCGATGAATGGAAAACAGCATTTAATACGCCCGAGGGCCATTTTGAGTACCTGGTTATGCCATTCGGGCTTTCCAATGCTCCATCAGTATTTCAGTCCTTTATGCATGACATCTTCCGAGAGTACCTGGATAAATTCCTGATTGTGTATTTGGATGATATTTTGGTCTTTTCGGATGATTGGGAGTCTCATGTGAAGCAGGTCAGAATGGTGTTCCAGGTCCTTCGTGCGAATTCCTTGTTTGTGAAGGGGTCAAAGTGTCTCTTTGGAGTTCAGAAGGTTTCATTTTTGGGGTTCATTTTTTCCCCTTCTACTATCGAGATGGACCCTGTTAAAGTCCAGGCCATTTACGATTGGACTCAGCCGACATCTGTGAAGAGCCTGCAAAAGTTCCTGGGCTTTGCTAATTTTTATCGCCGCTTCATCGCTAATTTTTCTACTGTTGCTAAACCGTTGACTGATTTGACCAAGAAGGGTGCTGATGTGGTCAATTGGTCTTCTGCGGCTGTAGAGGCTTTTCAGGAGTTGAAGCATCGTTTTTCTTCTGCCCCTGTGTTGTGCCAGCCAGATGTTTCGCTTCCGTTTCAGGTTGAGGTTGATGCTTCTGAGATTGGAGCAGGGGCTGTTTTGTCGCAAAGAAGTTCTGAGGGCTCGGTGATGAAGCCATGTGCTTTCTTTTCTAGAAAGTTTCCGCCTGCTGAGCGTAACTATGATGTTGGTAATCGTGAATTGTTGGCCATGAAGTGGGCATTCGAGGAGTGGCGTCATTGGCTGGAAGGAGCCAAGCATCGCGTGGTGGTCTTGACAGATCACAAGAATTTGACTTATCTTGAGTCTGCCAAACGGTTGAATCCGAGACAGGCTCGATTTTTCATTATTTTTCTCCCGTTTTGATTTTGTGGTTTCGTACCTTCCGGGCTCTAAGAATGTGAAGGCTGATGCCCTGTCAAGGAGTTTTGTGCCTGACTCTCCGGGTGTTCCTGAGCCGGCGGGTATTCTCAAAGAGGGGGTAATTTTGTCTGCCATCTCCCCTGATTTGCGGCGGGTGCTGCAAAAATTTCAGGCTGATAGACCTGACCGTTGCCCAGCGGAGAAACTGTTTGTCCCTGATAGATGGACTAGTAGAGTTATCTCCGAGATTCATTGTTCAGTGTTGGCTGGGCATCCTGAAATCTTTGGTACCAGACATTTGGTGGCTAGATCCTTCTGGTGGCCGTCTTTGTCGCGGGATGTGCGTTCTTTTGTGCAGTCCTGTGGGACTTGTGCTTGGGCTAAGCCCTGCTGTTCTCGTGCCAGTGGGTTGCTTTTGCCCTTGCCGGTCCCGAAGAGGCCCTGGACGCATATTTCTATGGATTTTATTTCGGATCTCCCCGTCTCTCAAAAGATGTCGATCATTTGGGTGGTTTGTGATCGCTTTTCTAAGATGGTCCATTTGGTACCTTTGTCTAAATTGCCTTCCTCCTCTGATTTGGTGCCATTATTTTTCCAGCATGTGGTTCGTTTACATGGTATCCCGGAGAACATCGTTTCTGACAGAGGTTCCCAGTTTGTTTCAAGGTTTTGGCGATCCTTTTGTGCTAGGATGGGAATTGATTTGTCTTTTTCCTCGGCTTTCCATCCTCAGACAAATGGCCAAACCGAACGAACTAATCAAACTTTGGAAACATATCTGAGATGCTTTGTTTCTGCTGATCAGGATGATTGGGTGTCCTTTTTGCCGTTGGCTGAGTTCGCCCTTAATAATCGGGCCAGCTCGGCTACTTTGGTTTCGCCGTTTTTCTGCAATTCTGGTTTCCATCCTCGTTTCTCTTTAGGGCAGGTTGAGTCTTCAGACTGTCCTGGTGTAGATACTGTGGTGGATAGGTTGCAGCAGATTTGGACTCATGTGGTGGACAATTTGACATTGTCCCAGGAGAAGGCTCAACGTTTCGCTAACCGCCGGCGCTGTGTAGGTCCCCGACTTCGTGTTGGGGATTTGGTTTGGTTGTCGTCTCGTTATGTTCCTATGAAAGTTTCCTCTCCTAAGTTTAAGCCTCGTTTCATTGGTCCGTATAAGATTTCTGAGGTTATCAATCCTGTGTCATTTCGTTTGGCCCTTCCTGCTTCTTTTGCCATCCATAATGTGTTCCATAGGTCGTTATTGCGGAGATACGTGGCGCCTGTGGTTCCATCCGTTGATCCTCCTGCCCCGGTGTTAGTTGAGGGGGAGTTGGAGTATGTGGTGGAGAAGATTTTGGATTCTCGTGTTTCGAGACGGAAACTCCAGTACCTGGACAAGTGGAAGGGTTATGGTCAGGAAGATAATTCCTGGGTTTTTGCCTCTGATGTTCATGCTGCCGATCTGGTTCGTGCCTTTCATTTGGCTCATCCTGGTTGGCCTGGGGGCTCTGGTGAGGGTTCGGTGACCCCTCCTCAAGGGGGGGGGTATTGTTGTGAATTTGTGAATTCTGTTGTCGGGCTCCCTCCTGTGGTCATGAATGGTACTTCGGCTGGTTCTGTCCATGGACTTCCTCTGGTGGGTGTTTCTGAGTTTCACAGGTGACGAGGTTAATTCGTTAGCTGCTGCTCTATTTAACTCCACTTAGATCTTTGCTCCATGCCACCTGTCAATGTTCCAGTATTGGTCTGTTCACTCCTGGATCGTTCTTGTGACCTGTCTTCCCATCAGAAGCTAAGTTCCAGCTTGTATTTCTTTGGTTTGCTATTTTTCTGTCCAGCTTGCTATTTAATTTGTTGTCTTGCTTGCTGGAAGCTCTGGGACGCAGAGGGAGCGCTTCCGCACCGTGAGTCGGTGCGGAGGGTCTTTTTGCGCCCTCTGCGTGGTCTTTTTGTAGGTTTTTGTGCTGACCGCAAAGTAACCTTTCCTATCCTCGGTCTGTTCAGTAAGTCGGGCCTCACTTTGCTAAATCTATTTCATCTCTGTGTTTGTATTTTCATCTTTACTCACAGTCATTATATGTGGGGGGCTGCCTTTTCCTTTGGGGAATTTCTCTGAGGCAAGGTAGGCTTTATTGTTCTATCTTCAGGGCTAGCTAGTTTCTTAGGCTGTGCCGAGTTGCATAGGGAGCGTTAGGTGCAATCCACGGCTATTTCTAGTGTGTTTGATAGGTTTAGGGATTGCGGTCAGCAGAGTTCCCACGTCCCAGAGCTCGTCCTTATTATCAGTAACTATCAGGTCATTCCGTGTGCTCTTAACCACCAGGTCCATTCATTATTGTCCTGACCACCAGGTCATAACAGACCCCAATAGTGATCCATAAAGTATAATGGGCCCACAGAGTGTTCTATACAGTATAATCGGCACACATAGTGCTTGATAAACTATAAACGCCCCCAAAGAATGCACCATACAGTATCATGGGCCCACATAGTACTTCATACAGTTTAATGGGCCCATCATAGTGTTCCATACAGTATAATGGGCCTACATAGTGCTCCATACAGTATAATAGACACCACATAGTGCTCCATACAGTATAATGGGCCCACATAGTGCTTCATACAGTATAATAGGCCCACATAGTGCTTTATACAGTATAATGGGCCCACATAATTAATTATAGTCCTTTATACAGTTTAATGGCCACACATAGTGATCAATACAGTATAGTGGCACCACATAGTTCTCTATATAGTATAATGTCCACAGAAAGGGCTCCATATATTATAATTGCCCCACATAAAATACTCCGTACAGTATAATTGGCCCCATATAGTGACCGATACAGTATAATAGCCCCACATAGTGCTCCATACAGTATAATAGCCTCACTTAGTGGTCCATACGGTATAATGACCACACATAGACCTTCATATAGTTTAATGGCCACACATAATGTTCAATACAGTATAGTGGAACCACATAGTGGTCTATATAGTATAATGTCCACAGAAAGGGCTCCAAATAGTATAAAGGCCCCACATAAGGTGCTCCATGCAGTATAATAGACCCCATATAGTGACTGATACAGTATTATAGCGCCACATAGTGCTCCATACAGTATAATGGCCCCACATAGTGCTCTATACAGTATAATGACCATAGAAAGAGCTCCATACATTATAATGGCCCTACAAAAAGTGCTCATTACTGTGTAACTGGCCCCACACAGTGCTCCATACCTTAAAATGGCCACAGAAAAAGTTCCATACATTATAATGATGCCACAAAAGTGCTCCGTACAGTATAATAGGCCCCACATAGTCTTTCATACAGTATAATGGCCATATATGGCGCTTCTTACAGTATAGTGGCACCACAAAGTGCTCCACGCGGTATAATGGCCACAGAAATGGCTCCATACATTAAAGTGCTGCATACAATATTATGAGCATCACATAGCGCTCCATACAGTATAA
This sequence comes from Ranitomeya imitator, assembly GCF_032444005.1. NCBI lineage: Eukaryota > Metazoa > Chordata > Amphibia > Anura > Dendrobatidae > Ranitomeya > Ranitomeya imitator. Next base: position 688,282,244 of record NC_091286.1, on the reverse strand, counting down.
TGGGCCCACATAGTGCTCCATAGAGTATAATGGGTCCACATAGTGCTCTATACAGCATAATGGGCCCACATAGTGATCAATACAGTATATTGGCCCCAATGAGTGCTCCATGCAGTGTAATGGGCCAATATAGTTCTCAATACAGTATAAAAGGGCCACATAATGCTCCATACAGTATTATGGGCATCACATATTTCTCCATACAATATAATGTGCCCCACTTTGTGCTCCATACAGTATATTGGCCCAACATAGTGCTCCATACTATATGATAACCCCCACATAATATTGCTTTATAAAGTATAATGGCCCTAAAAAGTATTCCATACAGTATAATGGGCCCTCATACTGTACAGTAGTGCTCCATACAGTATAATGGGTCCACATAGTGCTCCATATAGTATAATAAACCCACATAGTGCTCTATATGGTGTAATGGGCCGCTATAGTGCTCAATACAGTATTCTAGGCCCACATAGTGCTCCATACAGTATAATGGTCCCCATATTGCTCTATATAGTGTACTGGGCCCACATAGTGCTATATACAGCATAATAGGTACACATAGTGCTCCATACAGAATAATGGTCCCCATATTTTGCTCCATATAGTTATAATGGGCCCCACATAGTGTTCAACACAGTATAATGGCCCAACATAGTGCTCAATACAGTATAATGTCCTTAGATAGTGCTACATACAGTATAATGGCCCCACATAGTGCTCCATACAGAATAATGGTCCCCATATTCTGCTCCATACAGTATAATGGGCCCCACATAGAGCTCCTTACAGTATAATGGCCTCACATAGTGCTCCATACAGTATGATGGGCCACACATAGTGCTCCATACAGTAAAATGGGCACCACATAGTGCTCCATACAGTATAATAACCTCATATAGTGCTCAATATAATATAATAGGCCTTTTATAGTGCTCCATACAGTATAATGGGCCTCACATAGTGCTTCATTCAGTATAATGGCCCCACATAGTGCTCCATATAGTACAATGTCCCCACATAGGCGTCAAGGGCCAAATATACTCAGGCGACCCACCAAGCATTGCGGACCAGATTTGGCCCTCTTGCCAAAGTTTGACATACTGTATGTGATGTGGCTGGAGATTTATTACTAGACAGAAGAGACACTGAGAAGCTGTCATTCAGGTTTTTAGACAGAAGAGACACTGAGGAGCTGTCATTCAGGTTTTTTGGGTGGATATTCAGCAGTAGGGAGGAGGGACACTGAGGAGCTGCCAGTAACTGTGAGGAGTTGTTATTACTTCCGGGTGGGCAGAGATTAAATAGTAGTAGGGAGAAGAAGGGTCACTGAGAAGTTGTCCATTAGTGTATAGGGGTGGAAATTCAGCAGCAGCGAGGAGGAGGGACACTGAGGAGCTGTAGCACTGGCCATTTTTGTAGAGATTCAGCAGCAGCAGGGAGGAGGGACACTGAGGAGCTGTAACACTGGCCATTTTTGTAGAGATTCAGCAGCAGCAGGGAGGAGGGACACTGAGGAGCTGTAGCACTGGCCATTTTTGTAGAGATTCAGCAGCAGCAGGGAGGAGGGACACTGAGGAGCTGTAACACTGGCCATTTTTGTAGAGATTCAGCAGCAGCAGGGAGGAGGGACTTTGTGCCGCTGTCAATCAGGTAAGTGGAGATTTACTTTAAATTTTTCTATAGGGTTACTCAGGTATTCTGCCACAAATCTTGACATAATTATACCAGTAACATCAGGTCTAGGCATTTATATACATGTCAGGAAGCAGAGAGCAGCTAGAGCTAGTATCACTACTCACAGATATATGAATACTATCGAAACATGGCGGAATACGTGTGCTGGCTCTTTGCATTTCTTTGCATTGTATGCACATTTCAGCATTTGCGATGGTTTTAGTGGCTGTGTGTGGTATTACAGTTTATTACATTTACATAGGACTGCAGGAAAAATACAGAGATGTTTTCAAGGGGTTCTCCCAGTAAATTAATAAACGGCACACATGTAGTAATACATCAAAGACTAGAGAATACTGTGCGTACAACAATGTAATCCCTGACATTCGAGCGCCACAACCCTGATCTTCCCCACTGGGAACCATGGTGGGAGCCAACACATCACATACATCCAGCGACCGGGGTCTGGTGCTCATGGCTGAAACTAACCAACCGGACAAATCCCTACAGATCAGAGGTAAAAGCAAGACGTCCTCTTATACATAGTAATGTGGAGCATTCTGCTATAACCAGGACCACCACAACCATCGGAGCTGCTGCAACCCTCAACCTACTGTCACCGCCCCACCATCCTGTAGAATGTAAGACCACAAGGGCAGGTTCCTCACCCCTCTGTACCAGTCTATAACTTGTATGTGACCCCTTCTCATGTACAGCACCATGGAATCAGTGGTGGTATATAAATAATAATAATAACCTGGGCATCTCCTGTATATAATTATATATGTATAGCCGGTATAACCTGGGCATCTCCTGTATATAATTATATATGTACAGCTGGAATAACCTGGGCATCTCCTGTATATAATTATATATGTACAGCTGGTATAACCTGGGCATCTCCTGTATATAATTATATATGTACAGCCGGTATAACCTGGGCATCTCCTGTATATAATTATATATGTACAGCTGGTATAACCTGGGCATCTCCTGTATATAATTATATATGTACAGCTAGTATAACCTGGGCATCTCCTGTATATAATTATATACAGTGCCTACAAGTAGTATTCAACCCCCTGCAGATTTAGCAGGTTTACACATTTGGAATTAACTTGGCATTGTGACATTTGGACTGTACATCAGCCTGGAAGTGTGAAATGCACTGCAGCAAAAAAGAATGTTATTTCTTTGTTTATTTTTTTTTTAAATTGTGAAAAGTCTTTTCAGAGGGTCATTTATTATTCAACCCCTCAACCCACCAGAATTCTGTTTGGTTCCCCTAAAGTATTAAGAAGTAGTTCAGGCACAAAGAACAATGAGCTTCACATGTTTGGATTAATTATCTCTTTTTCCAGCCTTTTCTGACTTTTTAAGACCCTCCCCAAACTTGTGAACAGCACTCAAACATGGTCGACATGGGAAAGACAAAGGAGCATTCCAAGGCCATCAGAGACAAGATCGTGGAGGGTCACAAGGCTGGCAAGGGGTACAAAACCCTTTCCAAGGAGTTGGGCCTACCTGTCTCCAGTGTTGGCAGCATCACACGGAAGTGGAAGGCTTATGGAACTACTGTTAGCCTTCCACGGCCTGGACAGCCTTTGAAAGTTTCCTCCCGTGCCGAGGCCAGGCTTGTCCGAAGAGTCAGGGCTAACCCAAGGACAACAAGGAAGGAGCTCCGGGAAGATCTCATGGCAGTGGGGACATTGGTTTCAGTCAATACCATAAGTAACGTACTCCACCGCAATGGTCTCCGTTCCAGACGAGCCCGTAAGGTACCTTTACTTTCAAAGCATCATGTCAAGGCACGTCTACAGTTTGCTCATGATCACTTGGAGGACTCTGAGACTGACTGGTTCAAGGTTCTCTGGTCTGATGAGACCAAGATCGAGATCTTTGGTGCCAACCACACACGTGACGTTTGGAGACTGGATGGCACTGCATATGACCCCAAGAATACCATCCCTACAGTCAAGCATGGTGGTGACAGCATCACGCTGTGGGGCTGTTTCTCAGCCAAGGGGCCTGGCCATCTGGTCCGCATCCATGGGAAGATGGATAGCACGGCCTACCTGGAGATTTTGGCCAAGGACCTCCGCTCCTCCATCAAGGATCTTAAGATGGGTCGTCATTTCATCTTCCAACAAGACAACGACCCAAAGCACACAGCCAAGAAAACCAAGGCCTGGTTCAAGAGGCAAAAAATCAAGGTGTTGCAGTGGCCTAGTCAGTCTCCTGACCTTAACCCAATTGAAAACTTGTGGAAGGAGCTCAAGATTAAAGTCCACATGAGACACCCAAAGAACCTAGATAACTTGGAGAAGATCTGTATGGAGGAGTGGGCCAAGATAACTCCAGAGACCTGTGCCGGCCTGATCAGGTCTTATAAAAAACGATTATTAGCTGTAATTGCAAACAAAGGTTATTCCACAAAATATTAAACCTAGGGGTTGAATAATAATTGACCCACACTTTTATGTTTAAAATTTATAAAAATTTAACTGAGCAACAAAACTTTTTGGTTTGTAAGATTTATGCATCTGTTAATAAATCCTGCTCTTGTTTGAAGTTTGAAGGCTCTAACTTATTTGCATCTTATTAAACCTGCTAAATCTGCAGGGGGTTGAATACTACTTGTAGGCATTGTATGTACAGCTAGTATAACCTGGGCATCTCCTGTATATAATTATATATGTACAGCTGGTATAACCTGGGCATCTCCTGTATATAATTATATATGTACAGCCGGTATAACCTGGGCATGTCCTGTATATAATTATATATGTACAGCCGGTATAACCTGGGCATCTCCTGTATATAATTATATATGTACAGCCGGTATAACCTGGGCATCTCCTGTATATAATTATATATGTACAGCCGGTATAACCTGGGCATCTCCTGTATATAATTATATATGTACAGCCGGTATAACCTGGGCATCTCCTGTATATTATTATATATGTACAGCCGGTATAACCTGGGCATCTCCTGTATATAATTATATATGTACAGCCGGTATAACCTGGGCATCTCCTGTATATAATTATATATGTACAGCCGGTATAACCTGGGCATCTCCTGTATATAATTATATATGTACAGCCGGTATAACCTGGGCATCTCCTGTATATAATTATATATGTACAGCCGGTATAACCTGGGCATCTCCTGTATATAATTATATATGTACAGCCGGTATAACCTGGGCATCTCCTGTATATAATTATATATGTACAGCCGGTATAACCTGGGCATCTCCTGTATATAATTATATATGTACAGCCGGTATAACCTGGGCATCTCCTGTATATAATTATATATGTACAGCCGGTATAACCTGGGCATCTCCTGTATATAATTATATATGTACAGCCGGTATAACCTGGGTATCTCCTGTATATAATTATATATGTACAGCCGGTATAACCTGGGCATCTCCTGTATATAATTATATATGTACAGCCGGTATAACCTGGGCATCTCCTGTATATAATTATATATATACAGCCGGTATAACCTGGGCATCTCCTGTAAATAATTATATATGTACAGCCGGTATAACCTGGGCATCTCCTGTATATAATTATATATATACAGCCGGTATAACCTGGGCATCTCCTGTAAATAATTATATATGTACAGCCGGTATAACCTGGGCATCTCCTGTATATAATTATATATATACAGCCGGTATAACCTGGGCATCTCCTGTAAATAATTATATATGTACAGCCGGTATAACCTGGACATCTCCTGTATATAATTATATATGTACAGCCGGTATAACCTGGGCATCTCCTGTAAATAATTATATATGTACAGCCGGTATAACCTGGGCATCTCCTGTATATAATTATATATATACAGCCGGTATAACCTGGGCATCTCCTGTAAATAATTATATATGTACAGCCGGTATAACCTGGGCATCTCCTGTATATAATTATATATATACAGCCGGTATAACCTGGGCATCTCCTGTAAATAATTATATATGTACAGCCGGTATAACCTGGGCATCTCCTGTATATAATTATATATATACAGCCGGTATAACCTGGGCATCTCCTGTAAATAATTATATATGTACAGCCGGTATAACCTGGGCATCTCCTGTATATAATTATATATATACAGCCGGTATAACCTGGGCATCTCCTGTAAATAATTATATATGTACAGCCGGTATAACCTGGGCATCTCCTGTATATAATTATATATATACAGCCGGTATAACCTGGGCATCTCCTGTAAATAATTATATATGTACAGCCGGTATAACCTGGACATCTCCTGTATATAATTATATATGTACAGCCGGTATAACCTGGGCATCTCCTGTACACCATGTATCACGGTCCCATATAATGATGTCAGCAGTGTGTGATGCCTCCTGATTAGTGCCGGGGTTCCTCGGCTGTGCGGATCCGGTTCGCTCGTTCTCTGCTGTTTTGCTCCATTGCTCCTGATGTGATGGAGGATCCCGGTTTCTATGTGACATCATCCTTTTCCTCCTGTATAAGCCTCGTGTTGGCCAGAACGAGCTTCCCCAGGATGATACCGTCCAATGGCAGGACTCGCAGGCGCAGCCAATCAGAGGGCTTAGAAATGATGTCATGGGGAGAGCCGAGCGCTGGTACTGATGCTGCCTCCGTCTCTTCCAGGGATTTAATTCAGGGAGTTGATCTGGTCGGAGCGCAGTCTTCTGCCAGACAAAGGTGAGTGACGCCGCCGCAACATTTACTCAACTTATTTCATCTACTTATTCGATTTTTTTTTTTTTTTTGCTTAATAACATTTTTATTTCATGATTGTTTAAAAATGTACTGAAATCGCTGAAGTCATACTAAAAGCAAAGGTCACCCGTATATACTGTAATATTTCGATAGTAAATGTATCTGTTTTTTATTTATATATATTTTTAAGACTATTATTAAATAGTCATTTAAAATAACACTTGTAACATTGTTGCAAAGCTTTGTTGTCGCTTCGTGCCGTTTACTTGCTACAATGTATCGTTTATGTATTTACTTCTCTGTATTTTTTATGTTGTTACATATGTATTATTGCGAAGGTCTCGCCCTTTATGCAACGTAGCGGTCACCTGTACGAATACCGCCAGGAATATGGGGGGGGGGGTGACAAGAGGTAATTAGGGTGTAGTCTCGCCCGGGGATCAGTAAAACGAACCACATGTGTCCGTGTCATCTGGGAGCCGCGGCAGACGTGACATCATCATTATCTGAAAGGGTTAAACCGGCAAAATTTGGGGAGCGGGGGTTTGATTCTGTGTTTTTAACCACTTAAGCGCTGGAAAGGAGTCTATTATGTCATATTATTTCCTTTTCCTATCCAGGGAGGTATCTGGATTTTTTTTTTAATAGAATTCTTCATACCCTGATACATTCTCTGTATATACAGCTCATATTTGCATTTTTTTTTTACACCCTGATCCTGAAAGCCCCCTATGACTTGCATGGACAGAAATGATGTCATGAATAATGTGCATCGGAGGAGGAAGGAAGAAGAGTATATATATATATATATATATATATATATATATATATATATATATATATATATATATATATATCTCCTGCACCCCTACCTGCACCCCCCCTACCCCCATGGCATTACCAGTTAGCACCCACAAGGGTTAATGAGGACCCTCAGTGTCAGGGAGCATAATCATGTGCCCCAATCACTGGTGTGGTCTGCACTGCTGGAAAAGTATCCAAATCGCTTGTTCCTATGCACAGAGTTACTTTGTAACTAGTGTGGATACATTTATACCCAAGACTGGGGAGAGAAGCCGTAGACATCTTGGAGGAAAACATATTCTATAGGCTTCTACCTCCGAACTAGCGCCATATTATGTATCACCTACCCGGACGACGCTTAGAATCCTCATCGTAAAAAGTTCAACTTTTATAGAATGTTTTATACAGTTACAGCTAAAATGTAAAAAATAATTTGGAGAAAAAAAACAAAGAAACCAAAAAGTAATAACAAATTCTAATAAAAAAAAAGATACTTTGGGAAATGGAAAAATCACATGTAGTTTCGATCACGCGGCACATAAGTCAGATGACGGGGAGCGGTCACCTGACTGTTAGGTCACATTCGCCTTACACGCAGCTTCCGGGAGGTTTGTTTACATGAACGAGTCACTTATATTTTACCCGGACGAGGATTTTAGTTTTTTTTTTTTTACTTTGTTCTTTTTAAAGTCAAGTAGATGAAAGGAATTTTTTTTTTTTTTTTGTAAAAAAAAAAAAAAATCATATAAAAGGCATAATAATAAAATGAATTCACTGATAAATAGAAATGAACTTTTTCTACGCTGTTGAAATATATAGATAGATGGATATTTAATAATATATATTTAGCTATAGATATGTATTTGTATAGAATAATATAATATATTTATATAGTAAATTATTAAATATAAATTATATGTTGCATATAGTGTATATATCATACGTGTAGTTAGATAGATATACTGCATATGTGATATAGACATATTGAATGAAACGCTGCAGAACAATAGGAATAATAAAAAAATATAATGTTAAAAAGAAAATAAATGAAAAAAAGCATACATTTCTAAGAATAAAAAATAAATATATAAATAATCATATAATATATAAGTTATATAATGATATATATGATTATATTTTTCTTTTTGAAATTTATATATATATATATACACTGCTCAAAAAAATAGGGAACACTAAAATTCCACATCCTAGATATCTCTGAATGAAATATTCCAGTTGCAAATTTTTATTCATTGCATAGTGGAATGTGTTCAGAACAATAAAACATTATTATCAAAGTAAATCAAAATAAATATCCCACGGAGGTCTGGATTTGGAATGATGCTCAAAATCAAAGTGGAAAATCAAATTGCAGGCTGATCCAACTTCAGTGGAAATGCCTCATGACTAGGAAATGATGCTCAGTATTGTGTGCGGCCTCCACGTACCTGTATGACCTCCCTACTGTACAACACCTGGGCATTCTCCAGATGAGGCGGCGGATGGTCTCCTGAGGGATCTCCTCGCAGACGTGGACTAAAGCATCCGCCAACTCCTGGACAGTCTGTGGTGCAACGGGACGTTGTTGGATGGAGCGAGACATGATGTCCCAGATGTGTTAAATCTGATTCAGGTCGGGGAACGGGCGGGCCAGTCCATAGCTTCAATGCCTTCATCTTGCAGGAACTGCTGACACACTCCAGCCACATGAGGTCTGGCATTGTCCTGCATTAGGAGGAATCCAGGGCCAACCGGTCTTGCACAAAGGCGGAGGTAGCGGTCCTGCTGCTGGGTTGTTGCCCTCTTACGGCTCCCTCCACATCTCCTGGTGTACTGGCCTGTCTCCTGGTAGCGCCTCCAGCCTCTGGACACCTCGCTGACAGACACAGCAAACCTTCTAGCCGCAGCTCGCATTGATGTGCCATCCTGGATGAGCTGCACTACCTGAGCCACTTGTGTAGGTTGTTGAGTCCGTCTCATGCATGGACAGTTTGATTTCACAGAAGTTTGATCCATTTGGAGTTATATTCTGTTGTTTAAGTGTTCCCTTTATTTTTTTGAGCCGTGTATATATATGTGTGTATGTTAAGAACATAATAGACAAATAATACTGTAAGAGTTTTATTATTATTATTATTATTATTATTATTATTATTATTTATTCTTTACTTTTAACTTCTGGTAAATGGTACACATATGGGCCAAAAGAAATCCCTTTGATCAGTGGTCTCCAACCTGTACTTATTGCAAAACTTCCAGCATAGCCAGTCAGCCGCAGGCTGTGAGAACATGCTGGGAGTTGTAGTGCCTTACACTATAAGATGCCTTGTATGTGACGCCTGGATATTCGGCTCCTCATAAACAAGGTGACATCACTTGGACGCTTCGTTTGTTTCTTTCCATAAAGTGAATGACAGGTTCCTTTTTGGCAAAACATCCACCAGAAATGGCTTATCCCGCGTAATGTGTCCTCAGCGCCCGTCCTGCTGATGGCTGCGCAGGACAGACCGTATATTGTTACCCTGTGATCGCTGTTTTGGCTCCTTCCTTTGTTTTGTGGTATAATAAAAGACAAGGAGCACCAGGAGGTCCTGAATCTGGGTGGGGGCACGAAAAGACCCCAATAAATAAAGAGAAAAATAGCCAATCAGTGTTGGGGGTGTGGCTGGACTAGGAGGCACTAGTCCTGAAGTGATAATCTCCTGCTGATAAAACACTGATTTTACTGAAACAGCAAAACACAGCCCAGTAAGTGAGGCATTGCTGTAATCAGGGTCTCTGCTGCCAGATTACAAACCCGGTCATAGATACATCGATATTTTCTGTATTTATTTTCCCCTTTAAAGGAAATCTATCCACTATATATGAGCCTGACTCCCTATAATGTATCTCACCTCGATATATGTCATCAAGCTTCCTAGATTTTCCAATTTCCGAGTGAATAAGATAACGCAGCGTTATCATCGTCCGTACGTCGGCTGCTGCCGGATTGTGTCCCAGTTTCTCCTCGTTCGGTGTCTGTACATTATTCGGCAGAACGTCGTGGGATTTACAGGCGGCTGCTGGAGCCGAAATCACAGGATCACCAAAGATTCAGACATTAGAGCGGAGATTAGCTGAGGACGCTTCTGTAATTCTCTGATCGAGAAGAAAGATATTTCTAGAATTAATTCTGTTTTACTGCAAATAATCAGACAAATATCTTTACCCTGAGTCGTAAATATCCCTGAATGTATTGTCATTTTTACTATTAATAGGTGACGTACCTCAATCTATAACCTCAGAGATCGCAATCAAGAACCTCAGCACCATGACTCTGGCAGGTAAGGACTGATGGAGAGATAGATATAATAGATATATACATATAATAGATAGATATAATGGACAGATAATAGATAGACATAATACAGTAGATACATATAATAGATACATATAACATACAGATAACAGATAGATATAATAGATAGATATAATAGACAGATAGATATAAGGGACAGATTATAGATAGATATAATACAGTAGATATATATAATAGACAGATAACAGATAGATGTAATACATATATATAATAGATAGATATAATGGACAGATAATAGATAGACATAATACAGTAGATATATATAATAGATACATATAACATACAGATAACAGATAGATATAATAGATAGATATAATAGACAGATAGATATAAGGGACAGATAATAGATAGATATAATACAGTAGATATATATAATAGACAGATAACAGATAGATGTAATAGATATATATAATAGATAGATATAATGGACAGATAATAGATAGATAATAGATGGATAATAAATAGATGATAGATAGATAATAGATAGATGTTAGATAGATAATGGATAATAGATGATAGATAATAGATAGATAATAGATGCATGATAGATAATAGATGGATAATAAATAGATAGTAGATAGATAATAGAACGATAATAGATAGATATAGATAGATAATAAATAGATAGATAGATACATAGATACTGTAGATAGATAGATAGATAATAGATGGTACATAGATAGTAGAGAGATAATAGGTAGATAATAGATAAATAGATAGATAATAAATAGTAGATAGATAATAGATAGATGATAGATAGATAGAAAGATAATAAATAGATAATAGATAGATTATAGATAGATAATAGATGGATAATAGACCGATAATAGATAGATAGTAGATAGATAATAGGTAGATAATAGATAGTAGTTAGATGATAGATAGATTATAGACTGACTTATTGATAGATAACCTCATTCCTATAAGAACATGAATAGTCTATGAGGGAATGACCTGGTTACATGTTGTCCGCAGCCTACAAGGAGAAGATGAAGGAGCTTCCTCTCGTGTCTCTTTTCTGTTCCTGTTTCCTCTCTGATCCGACAAAGAAGCAGACGTACAAATATGATGGTGAGTAGAGGCTGAGATAATAGGACGATCTGTGGATCTTCAACAGAAATCCTAATGGCGTACTCTGTGATTGTAGACCTTGGTGATAAGATGTGGAATAGATGTTACCTGTTCATCGTTATCCATAGATTTGGGCCATACGTCATAGAAAACCACAAGTCACATATCTGGCAAATCAGCACCTGCTTCCGCAGTCTATAGGCGATGTTTCACTAAAAACCCATTTCCACTTTTTGCTAAATGAATGCTGTATAATTTACAATTTACTTCCTTACCCCAGTGCCCCCAATAGTGAGAACCGCGCTGTAGCATCTTGACCCTTTGGGTACAGAGGTTACAGTAGAACCAAAGTCCCGTCTGCCACATAGAACGGCATGAGATGCTACTAATAATGCTTGGGAGGGTCATATTTTTTGCATTGGGTCCTACTAGCTTCAATAACTCCTAAAAGGAATGTCCTAGTAAAACTGGAGCCCCCTGAAGGGTCTCACTACTCTAAGCTATCATGGTCTTCTATGTAAAGGACCAGGAAATGTCTGGTTGAGGGGCTTTTGTTGGCCGCCGATACCTTAGTTATATGAAGATTCTGAATGTTAGATACAATGTAACCTATTCTGTATCTCCCCTTATTACAGCAGACACTGTGGACCTCACGTGGTGCGTCATCTCAGACATGGAAGTCATAGAGTTAAATAAGAGAGCCTCAGGACACGCCTTTGAAGTCATCCTAAAACCATCTTCATTCGATGGAGTCCCAGAATTTAATGCCCTCCCTCAGCGACGAGACCCATCCTTGGAAGAGATTCAGAAAAAACTGGAAGCCGCTGAAGAAAGACGCAAGGTAAGAACAAGATGACTTGGAATAACTGGACCCAACAGTGTGATGTGACATGGGGTAGCATTCGGTAGGGAATCATTTCGGCCAATTGAGGATGTTGGACAACCCCCAAGGTATCTGCTCAGGACTTGCCCAGGGCCAAATTCAAGGTAAAAATTGATAGTAGAGGACAATAGACCTGGATGTCCACTCCTGATCAAGATTACTATGTTCCTTCTCCAATATACTTGAGGTGGGTTCCTTCCTATGACCTGGAGGTGGACAATATCCCAAGGTCATTGAGAAAAATGAAAAGTTTAGCTTAGACCATACTCTAGTCAAGTGATAATGAGTTGACTCACTGGATTAATGTCTCAGTCACCAGTTTAGATAGTATAATTTTGAGTTCTTCAAGTGCTCTTCGAAACGTGAGACTGGTCAAATGAAAAGGAGCTTTCACCGCCTTCACAAAAGGGATTCTTTACTATAAGAGCAATTATACTATGGCTTTCTCTGCCTCACCAAGAGGGGAATGAATGCTTCTCTTAAAAGTATAGTATTACAAGTTATATTTCTGGAAATGGAGCATCGAACCAGAGTCTAGAAGGAATTTTCCAACCAATGTGGGGCAATTTGCGATAACCTCCCCTCCTCAATATGTTAGGATTATAGTTTGGACTTGATTGACCTCTGTGTTTTTTTCAATCCTGTTAAGTATGAAACTATTGTAAACCTGTAAGACTGACATTGTTTTGCTTTTTCTTCTCGCAGTGTCAGGAGGCCGAGCTGCTCAAGCACCTGGCGGAGAAAAGGGAGCACGAGCGTGAAGTCATCCAGAAAGCGATAGAAGAAAACAACAACTTCAGCAAAATGGCCAAGGAAAAACTAACCCAGAAAATGGAAGTCAACAAGGAGAACAGGGAAGCCCACTTAGCCGCCATGATCGAACGTCTGCAGGAGAAGGTTAGTTAAAGGTCAGTTAAAGTTGGTCACAATACGTTCTTCACTTCTGTTTAAGTCTGTCTTCTGTCCCTGAGTTCCCAAGTGTAAAAGCTTATGTTACCTAGTGCTACATCTGAGGAAAAGTTGAGGGATTGTCTACCTGCAAACGTTGACTCATACTGAATTACGGCATGACCCCAAGCCTTGATTGACCAACAATTTTGGTTAAGGTGGCACCTCAATGTCTATGACATTTCTCCTCCAATCGGATCTGACCTTCGTAGACAATGGGGCTTTGAAAACACGTATTTGGTCACTATAATCCATTTTTGGAGGAGTATCACAACACGATGACCTAGTGCTACATCTGAGGAAAAGTTGAGGGATTGTCTACCTGCAAACGTTGACTCATACTGAATTACGGCAAGACCCCAAGCCTTGATTGACCAACAATTTTGGTTAAGGTGGCACCTCAATGTCTATGACATTTCTCCTCCAATCGGATCTGACCTTCGTAAACAATGGGGCTTTGAAAACACGTATTTGGTCACTATAATCCATTTTTGGGGGAGTATCACAGCACGATGAGGTTAGACTTCATCCTAACCTAATCAAAGGATGTCAATGGGCCAGTGTTTGGTCTCGTGAACTGATCTTTACTCTAAGCTGGTGTAGTGCTTATTATCTCTCTATAAAATAATGCAAATTGGTACAAAATGTTAGATTTTAACCTTTTACATTTTCTCCGGGGTAATGAGTCACGAGAGGGTTCAAAATGGCAAATCAGGAGATGGATTCATCTTCTAAACATATTATATACATGTTATATCTACAATTAAAAGAAACATTACCTTCTTTCCAGGACAAACATGCAGAAGAAGTAAGGAAAAACAAAGAACTTAAGGAAGAAGCTTCGAGGTAGAAGGTGATGGTGGCTTTCACAATTTGGACTGAGAACCCCACAAGGTGCCCGAGAGGCGCAGCACAATGTTAAGCGACTGAGACTCTTTTGCTTTGTTTGTTTGTGAATGTCAAGAGATGACCGGCAAAGCCACCTTTTTTTAAGATAGCTTAGGGCGGGCATTGGGAGGATGTAACGGGAAGGGTTGTCCATCTCATCCGCAAGTCCTAAAGAGTTATAACCATGAACCCTGGCTTCAACATTAACTTTACATCAATGCATCCGTATGTGATGGGGAAAGCGCCGGTGGTTGTCAGGCTACTGTAGCGCAGATGAACCAACCGATCTGTTTGTCTGCCATAGACAGGGCTGGTAATTGGCACTAATTTTCTATGTCTGCCATTATAATATCATCAATACATACGTTATCAGGTTATACGAATGTGTCTGTGTCATTACTCATCATATGCGTGGTCTACAGGGCTAATTGTACTATGCAGTGGGAACTCTACTTTGATTACAAACCTCAGTTATTTGTACAGATGGGCTCAATATCTATGACATCTTGCCTGGGCCAACTCAATACAACGTTACTCCGTAGTCTTCAAGGTCAAAGTATGTTTCAAAAAGTCTATAGAAATCATATGAGCCAATGTAAGCACTTGCCTGAAGTAGCATAGATTAGTGGGCAACACAAAAATTAATGCCATCTAATTGAATGACTCACCTATTTCCTACATAAATTCCTGTAGTTGTACCACATGCTTTGTGTTGACATCAGAAAATTTTGGTAAAATTTTTGGTAAATTGATAACAAGGCACAGAAATTTCAAATACATTTAAACAAAAGTAAACAACTAATAAATCATGGATTCAATTGTTATTTACTACAATTACAAATTTACAGTAGTTGTTTCACATCCTTTGTGTTGACATCAGAAAATTTTGGTAAAATTTTTGGTAAATTGATAACAAGGCACAGAAATTTCAAATACATTTAAACAAAAGTAAACAA
Source organism: Ranitomeya imitator (assembly GCF_032444005.1). Taxonomy (NCBI): domain Eukaryota; kingdom Metazoa; phylum Chordata; class Amphibia; order Anura; family Dendrobatidae; genus Ranitomeya; species Ranitomeya imitator. The sequence goes on along the minus strand of NC_091286.1, from coordinate 688,266,914 downwards.
CTAATACATCATAGATTCAATAGTTATTTGCTACAATTACAAATTTACAGTAGTTGTTTCATGTCCTTTGTGTTGACCACATGAGAAAATTTCGGTAACATTTTGGTAAATTGATAACAAGGCACATAAATTTCAAATACATTTTAAATAAAAATAAGTATCCAATAAATCATAGATGAAATCGTTATCTACTACAATTACAAAATTACAGTAGCTGTTTCACATCCTTTGTGTTGACCACATGAGAAAATTTTGGTAAAATTTTGGGTAAATTGATAGCAAGGCACAAAAAAGTCAAATTTCAAATACATGTTAAACAAAAGTAAGTGCCCAATGAATCATAAATTCAACCATGATCTACTAAAATTACAAATTTACAGTAGTTGATCCATGTGCCCTGTGCTGATTGACCATACATCTGAAAATTTTGGTAAACTGATAAGAAGACACAGAAATGTAAGATTTTCAAATACATTTTAAACAAAAATTAGCATCCAATAAATCATAGATTAAATTATTATCTACTACAATTACAAAATTACAGTAGCTGTTTCACATCCTTTGTGTTGACCACATGAGAAAATTTTGGTAAAATTTTAGTATATTGAAACAGATATAGGGACATTTCAAACGGTTTGTAAAAAAAAAATTACTATTTCATAACACTGAGGATACTATGATGAAACAATCAAGGATTAAGAAACCCAATCCAGATATATTTTGGAGCCCTTTCAGATTTATCTTAAAATGTACAGGTACCAATTGAGCCAAATTAGGCACTTGCCTAAATTAAGATAGATTAGCGGGCAGAACTAAAATAAGTGTCCAGTAAATCATAGACTAAACTGTTGCCTACAGAAGATGTAGTAGTTGTTCTTTAGGCCCGGTGAGTTATGGGCTCATTTTCTTAGGTGGATATTCTAAGCCTCAGGTCCGGGTGGGCACATGGGACACGGGTGTCAGTGCAGCCCGGTAAGGCATGCGGGAAAAAGGAACTTGAAGCACTGGAGGGTGCAGGAAGACAGGACACAGGGAAACAGGTATGGAGCAAGTAGTGGTACACTGTCAAACGAAGAGTCTAAATACCAAGACACAGGTGTATGTCTTGGTGGGCCTTATAGAGGCTTAGGTAGATCATCACATGGGAGTGTGTCGGGATACTGGCAAAACTCAACATTTTGCACAAGAGAGTTTAGTGGATCGGGGTGAAGGGAGCAGAGCCCGGACCCGGGACAGTTGTGTATCACTGTGATAACCTATACTGTACCAAAATATTTTGGTAAAATTTTGGTAAATTGCTAACAATTGTACAGAAATTTCACACCGTTGATAAGAAAAACATAAATGTTCCACAACCCAATGCAGAAATTAGCAAATTTCCTTAAACACGCCTTCTGGACAGTTTAGGCCAGTGGAGAGGGGTGACCCAGATTTATCAAAATATCTATAGACACCACATTGGCCAATGTAATTACTTGCCTATGGTATCCTAGATTAGTAGACAGCACAAAGAAGTGCCCAATAAATCATAGATTGTGCTGTTACCTACTAGAGATGACAGTAGTAGCAGTTCCATGTGCCTTGTGATGACCATACATATGAAAATATTGGGAACATTTTGGGTAAAATTGTTAACGAAGAGAAATTTCAAACTGCTTGTAGGAAAAACATTACTTCTCCAAAACATTGATAATTCGATGGTGAAATTAAAAAGAATTTAGGACATTTAGATTCTAGTCAGGGCCTGTAAATACCTCATGAGTCATTGTAGGCGCTTGTCAATAGTAACTGCGATTAGTGGGAACTATAAAAGTAAGTACCTAGTAAATCACATACTCATCTGTTGAGCACAGAAAATTTAGCGGTTATTCCTTGCACATAATGATGACATATACCAGAATATTTTGGTAAAATTTTGGTAATTTGATAACAAAAGTTAAGAAATTTCAAACTGTTTATTAGAAAAAATAACTGTTCCACAACACAATTTGAGAGATTACCAAGGATTTGGACATCATGTCAAGACTTCTGTTGGTCAATTAGGGCTTCGTATGGAAGGACAAAGCAGATTCATCAAAAAGTCTATAGTCGCCATATGAGCCAATGTAGGTCACAATATCTTATGACCACTAAGCCCCAACCAGCGAGGGTAGAAGCACCACAGCCCAGTTGTTTAGCCCAACACAGCTCTATAAACCGATTCCTTGAGTAGGTTCCTCACTTCTTTCCTGCACTCCTCCTCGAACCCTGTCCTCTGCCTTCTACATTACTAGATACTCCTGTTTTATCGTTCTTATTATGGGAGGGATCATCCTTGTGAACCGTGGACGAGGGACGGCCACAGGGTGAGGGGTACAGCAACAATCAGCAGACACGGACAAAGATTAGATAATATAATATGAATATTTACTAACCAGTTTATAATACAAAGGAAAGGATGGTCTTATGCACATATATATTCAGATGTAAAATGGTACTTGTATGTCCTGAAGCTAAACTAGAAAGGTCCTTGCTGGGCTGAGTCCAGAACAATTAGAAATGCCGTCTTGAAGCTCTTAGGGAATGCCGATCTCTCCAACGCAGTTCTTCCCTAAGTCCTTAGAGCTAAGGCCTCAAGTGGCCTAGCTCAAGATGCTGTTCAATTGATTGTCCTCACTGAGTTGTCTCATGTCAAGTTGAACAACATTTTCCCGAGTCCCCAACAACAGATCCAGAGTCGCCGTGCCCTATCCAAACTTTCTCCAAGGATCCGCAGTTTCACTTACACCTGCACTCTACTTTGATTCCTCCCAACCGCCAAAAACCCCCATGCTCCAACTCCGGCCTCTTGCCGCTGCTCTCTACTGGACAGATCATGTATTACATCACAAATCTCCAACAATACAGTAAACTGTGGTTAACCCTTACACTTGTAACATAATATAACGGCTGTTGGGTCTATCACCCAAACCCAGTATTAATGTAAATAAATTGAAAAAGTTCTAGACAGACAGCCTCTATGAGAAAGTATGATAAGAAAAAATGATGCGTTTCGAACTCTACTGGTCATTACTCATAGCACCATGGTGCTATATAAATAAATAATGATAATAATAATAGTAAAATATGAGTATACAAAATACAATAATTTATAAGCATATGTCAGACCAAACTGTATCATTCTTAATTAACTCTTAATGTTATAAATCCTGAGTAAGAGTATGATGATTCAAATGGTATTAGTATGAATATAGGAAAACCATCACAAAACTAACAAAATAGTCACTAATAAATATGAAATAATTCGTAATTCCTACTTATGGGTATTCTTGGGGCCAGTTGCAGAATCCAAATGGAAGTGTTCAAAGTTCCCGTTGTGTTTCGCTACTCTAGATACATTTTTCTCTCCGTTATTGGGATACGTATTTCTTTCTGGGGAGCAACATACCAGTGTAAGGAGACTTGTAGGCCATGCAATACGTATAGGCAAAGTGACGAGAACTTGAGCTCTAACGCCACCTATTGGAAGTAGCAATCCTAAAAGTTATAATTGACCCTTTAGCAAGCCTAGTCACGTGACTTAGGATATCCCCCAAAACATGTGTCTGCATATCGAGAGTCTGGCTTGATTTTTATCTTAAGTCATGTTTCAAGGCTCATTAAATGGTTGATATTGAGATTTAGGATTTCTATTTCCTATTGGTGAGCCATCGATCAGAGCTGGGAGCTGCCGTAAGCGATGGCTGATGCCGAGGTGGCCCACCTCTATGACTGAAAGCCTGAGGGCTACTGGGAGAGGAAGTGGCTTAAAACTAATTTCCTCCTGGCAGCGGGGCTCTCAGTACGAGCTCCAGGCAGCTTAACCTTTTTTTTTTTTTACATGATCCCCTTTAATAGAGGTTTTATTTAGTACTTGCATTTATTTGATTGTTTTCTATATGTTCATATCATACCAACGACCAGTAGAGTTTGGAACACGTTGGCTTTTTTCTTACCCTACTTTTACTGCCTGTCCATACACTGAATGCGAACTAAAGAGCATTTTTAGAATATTTTAGAGTAAGTCCTGGGTTATGGAACGTTTTCACTTTACTTGTGACATCCTGCCCAGCCTGTAGATTCCCTGAGCTCCAACTCATTGCATACAACTGACACATTGATGGATCGCAGTCAGGTACGCAGCACGGCTAAAGGAACCATTATATGACAACGTGCTAAAAATATCAATGTATGGAAGAAATCACACAGAAAACACGTGGCGATACTTTCATGTGGATCTATAATAAGAGAACTCGTTAACTTCTGCCTAAACACATCTCCGAGCGACAGAGACTCAGGATTCTGAGAAAATACTGCCCCGTGCCATAAAAAGAAAGACGTTTAAAGAGTCAGTTCCCATAATGTTTTCTCACTCTTCAAATTACTGTATCCTAAAAATACAAAAGGTGTATAGCCACGTACCAAGCTATTACAGTATACAGGTCCTTCTCAAAAAATTAGCATAAAGTGTTAAATTTCATTATTTACCATAATGTAATGATTACAATTAAACTTTCATATATTATAGATTCATTATCCACCAACTGAAATTTGTCAGGTCTTTTATTGTTTTAATACTGATGATTTTGGCATACAACTCCTGATAACCCAAAAAACCTGTCTCAATAAATTAGCATATTTCACCCATCCAATCAAATAAAAGTGTTTTTTAATAAACAAAAAAAAAAAATAATAATGTTCAGTTATGCACTCAATACTTGGTCGGGAATCCTTTGGCAGAAATGACTGCTTCAATGCGGCGTGGCATGGAGGCAATCAGCCTGTGACACTGCTGAGATGTTATGGAGGCCCAGGATGCTTCAATAGCGGCCTTAAGCTCATCCAGAGTGTTGGGTCTTGCGTCTCTCAACTTTCTCTTCACAATATCCCACAGATTCTCTATGGGGTTCAGGTCAGGAGAGTTGGCAGGCCAATTGAGCACAGTAATACCACGGTCAGTAAACCATTTACCAGTGGTTTTGGCACTGTGAGCAGGTGCCAGGTCGTGCTGAAAAATGAAATCTTCATCTCCATAAAGCATTTCAGCCGATGGAAGCATGAAGTGCTCCAAAATCTCCTGATAGCTAGCTGCATTGACCCTGCCCTTGATGAAACACAGTGGACCAACACCAGCAGCTGACATGGCACCCCACACCATCACTGACTGTGGGTACTTGACACTGGACTTCAGGCATTTTGGCATTTCCTTCTCCCCAGTCTTCCTCCAGACTCTGGCACCTTGATTTCCGAATGACATGCAAAATTTGCTTTCATCAGAAAAAAGTACTTGGGACCACTTAGCAACAGTCCAGTGCTGCTTCTCTGTAGCCCAGGTCAGGCGCCTCTGCCGCTGTTTATGGTTCAAAAGTGGCTTTACCTGGGGAATGCGGCACCTGTAGCCCATTTCCTGCACACGCCTGTGCACGGTGGCTCTGGATGTTTCCACACCAGACTCAGTCCACTGCTTCCTCAGGTTCCCCAAGGTCTGGAATCGGTCCTTCTCCACAATCTTCCTCAGGGTCCGGTCTCCTCTTCTCGTTGTACAGCGTTTTCTGCCACATTGTTTCCTTCCAACAGACTTACCATTGAGGTGCCTTGATACAGCACTCTGGGAACAGCCTATTTGTTGAGAAATTTCTTTCTGGGTCTTACCCTCTTGCTTGAGGGTGTCAATGATGGCCTTCTTGACATCTGTCAGGTCGCTAGTCTTACCCATGATGGGGGTTTTGAGTAATGAACCAGGCAGGGAGTTTATAAAAGCCTCAGGTATCTTTTGCATGTGTTTAGAGTTAATTAGTTGATTCAGAAGATTAGGGTAATAGGTCGTTTAGAGAACCTTTTCTTGATATGCTAATTTATTGAGACAGGTTTTTTTGGGTTATCAGGAGTTGTATGCCAAAATCATCAGTATTAAAACAATAAAAGACCTGACAAATTTCAGTTGGTGGATAATGAATCTATAATATATGAAAGTTTAATTGTAATCATTACATTATGGTAAATAATGAAATTTAACACTATATGCTAATTTTTTGAGAAGTACCTGTAAACTTAGGGTATGTGCGAATGAGATAGATAGATAGATAGATAGATAGATAGATAGATAGATAGATAGATAGATAGATAGAAGGAATGAGATAGATAGATAGATAGATAGAAGGAATAAGATAGATAGATAGAAGGAATGAGATAGATAGATAGATAGATAGATAGATAGATAGATAGATAGATAATAGATAGATAGAAGGAATGAGATAGATAATAGATAGATAGATGATAGATAGATAGATGATAGATAGATAGATAGATAGATAGATAGAAGGAATGAGATAGAAAGATAGATAGATAGATAATAGATAGATAGAAGGAATGAGATAGATAGATAGATAGATAGATAGATGATAGATAGATAGATAGAAGGAATGAGATAGATAGATAGATAGATGATAGATAGATAGATAGATAGATGATAGATAGATAGATAGATAGATAGAGAAACAATGAAGTGCTGCCTCTTTTTTTGGAATTCTAGATAGATAGATAGATAGATATGGGATAGATAAATCTATAGATAATATCTATCTATTATCTATAGATCTATCTAATTCCTTCTATCTATCTATCTCATTCTATTGATAGATAGATAGATAGATAGATAGATAGATAGATATGGGATAGATAGATAAATAGATAGATAAATAGACAGAAAGATAGATAGATAATAAATAGAAGGAATGAGATAGATAGATCTATAGATAGATGTAGATAGATATATGTATAGTTAGATAGATATATGGATAGATAAATCTATAGATAGATAGATATATCTATAGATAGATATATCCATAGTTTCTATAGATATAGCCATAGATATATAATAGCAAGGCTGATGTTTATTAATGAACAATACGTTTAATTTTGAAAAAAAAAAACGGGGAAAAAATGGCTCCCACGCAATTTTCTGTGCCAGAGTGGTAAAGCCGACGGCCGGGGGCCAATATTTGTAGCCTGGGAAGGGGGTAATACCCATGGGCCCTCCCAGGCTATGAATACCAGCCCGCAGCTGTCTGCGTAGCCTTTACTGGCTATTAAAATAGGGGGACCTCCCCAAAATGACGTGGGGTCCCCCTATATTTTGTAGCCAGAAAGGCTACACAGACAGCTGCGGGCTGATATTCATAGCCTAGAGAGAGGCCATGGTTATTGGCCCCCCAGGCTACAAATACCAGCCCCCAGCTGCCCCAGAAATGGCGCATCTGTAAGATGTGACAATTTCAGCACTCAGCACTTTCTTCCCATTGCCCTGCAAGGGTGGTATATGGGGTAATAAGGGGTTAATGTCACTTTTGTATTGTAAGGTGACATCAAGCTGGGTTAGGAATGGAGAGGCGTCAATAAGATGCCTATCCATTATTAATCCTATAGTAGTGAAAGAGTTACAAAAAAGACACAGCCAGAAAAAAAGTATTTTGATATTCTTAATTTCACCATACTTACAAGTACGCCTAATTCCTGCGATGCCCTCGATCGCCTGCAAAAAATATAAAATAATAAACCAACCGTATACTCCCTGTCAGACGCAGCCTAATTAATAACGAGTGTCCCACGATGATCTCCCCTATAGAACAGTGACATCGGGTGATGTCACCGCTCTATAAGACCCTCAATGACACACTGACAGGAGACAATGGCTCCTGCAGTGCATCACTGAAGAGGTTACAGGAGTTAATTCTCTCGCTTTATGGCAATGCTACGTGAGAATTTTCCCATCCAGCTGTGCCGCAAGTGACAGTATGAACTATACTGTACTAGCAGCCGCCGAGGGATACAGTGCGGAAGGATAATTTCTGTCATTGTATCCCGGAGTCCCTGGAGAGCGGTCACATCAGCTGATGAGGCAGCACTCCATAGTAGATCGTCGTGGAACAATCGTATTAATTGCATTACGTCGGACACAGGGAGCATATTGTTGGTTTATTATTTTAATTTTTTTCAGTTGAGCGAGGGCTTCGGGGATTAGGTGTAGATGGTGAGTATGAACTATATATGAACTGTACGTGATTTTTTTTTTTTTACATTCAACGCATTAGCCGGATGATGGGTCTACTACTGACCCATCATTGGCTAATGTGTCAATCACTGTCAATGTAGCAAGCATAGCCGGGTGGGACTTGTAGTCCCATCGGACGATGCCTGCACACACACACACACACACTGACACAGCCCCAGCAGACCACTGCACAGCCTCGCAGACCCTCGCAGACCCACGGACAGCCCGCAAAGCCCCGGTAGACCCCCGCTCAGCCCCGCAGACCCCCGCACAGCCCCAGCAGACCCCCGCTGAGCCCCTCAGACCCCCCCACAAAACCCTGCCAACCCCGCACACAGCCCCGCTGACCCCCGCACAGCCCCGCAGACCCCCGGACAGCCTGCAGACCCCTGGACAGCCCCTCAGACCCCCACACACAGCCCCGCCAACCCCGTACACAGCCCCGCAGACCCCTGCACAGCCCTGGCAGACCCACGGACAGCCTGCAGACTCCCGTAAAGCCCCGGCAGACCCCTGCACAGCCCCGGTAGACCCCCGCACAGCCCCGCAGACCCCCGCACAGCCCCATCAGACCCCCGCTCAGCCCCTCAGACCCCCCCACAAAACCCCGCCAACCCCACACACGGCCCCGCTGACCCCCACACAGCCCCGCAGACCCCCGGACAGCCTGCAGACCCCTGGACAGCCCCTCAGACCCCCACACACAGCCCCGCCAACCCCGTACACAGCCCCGCAGACCCCTGCACAGCCCTGGCAGACCCATAGACAGCCTGCAGACTCCCGTAAAGCCCCGGCAGACCCCCGCACAGCCCCGGCAGACCCCCACTCAGCCCCGCAGACCCCCAGACAGCCCCTCAGACCCCCACACAAAGCCCCACCAACCCTGCACATAGCCTTGCTAACCCGTGCACAGTCCCGGCAGACCCCCACACAGCCCTGCAGACCCCCGGACAGCCTACAGACCCCTGGACAGCCCCTCAGACCCCCACACACAGCCCTGCCAACCCCATACACAGCCCCGCAGACCCCCACACAGCCCCGGCAGACCCCTGCACATCCCCGCAGTCCCCCGGACAGCCTGCAGTCCCCCGGACCCCCTGTGGATGTGCCTGACTCAATGCAAGTCAATGGGTGCAGAAACGCTGCAGATCCGCAAAAAGAATTGACTTCCTCGGAAAATAAACCGCTGCGTTTCTGCGTGGAATTTTCCGAAGCATGTGCACAGCGGTTTTTGTTTTCCATAGGTTTACATGGTACTGTACACCGCATGGAAAACTGTTGCGGATCCGCAGGGCAAAATCCTCTGCGGATCTGCGGTAAAATCCGCAATGTGTGCACATAGCCTTACAGTAAATGCAAAAATATAAGTTCCAAAATACTTCTGTGGAGACAGGGGTCAGTGGGTGCTCTCATCTGTTGTCCGGAGACCGCATGGACTAGGGCTCATCCCACCAAACACCCACTTTTACCACGGGCGTAAAACTACTCAGACAACACAGGGCTAGAGTAAAAATGTGTGGCAATACTTTATTGAACCACCAATCAGACAATAACATAGAGAACGGTCCCAGTAAATACCCAAGATGGTGCAAAATTACAGAGTCTTACCCTTTCACTGACTCACCAGGATAAGACTAAAAAAGAAGAAATTTGGAGCTACAAGGTCCAAAGAATAATATAAAAAGGTATAAATTTATTGCAAAAACATGATCGTAACAAGCATATTAATCCATGTAGCATGAAATAGAAACAGTACAAGAGACATATTAGGAAAGAGATCAGGTATATAGCAGCGTGCGCGGCCCTATTACATCGGGTAATTACATAATAAAGTGCATAGTGCGATTCTATAGCATGAGATACAAGGATAAGGTATTGTGGCGGTAAATATATACAACAGTGATAATGGTATATAGAGCAAAAGTGCCCCCAACAGGTATGACCACCCCATATCCTATAGATTCTGACCCATAATAAGATGTTTCGGGTCACATACCACACAGCCCCTGGGGGCATTCGCGGGTCCCTTTCCAGGGTGGGAAGCATCTGACAAAATTTGGTTTTATAACATGGATCTAACAGAGTGGCCACCCAGTAGTCAGCAGTATTCCTATTCATAACTATACGGGGATCATGTTGCAGAAAGTGCAGCAAGAAGGCACTCATATGTCGGGCTCTACCATGAGGTCCAAGCCCATGCTGTGTTGGTGGCTGGGTAACAATGAGGCTCGTTTCCTCCGTACCCTCCTGACAACCACAAACAACGGAGAGGGGAGGATTATCCTCTTCATCTAACAGTTGCTCGCCCATCATCTCTTCCTCCTCCATTTGTCTGTTATCACCAGACCCCTCGATCACAGTAATCCACCCTCCCGTGGCACCCGCCTGTGTGATGACAGTCTTGAACTTAGAGACACTCTTTCGCATCCTCCTCTGCTTCCTCCTCTTCCTCTGGGACCACCATCTCCTCCCGCAGACTATTCAAAGTCTGCTCCAGCATATAGATGACCGGAATAGTGATGCTGATGATGGCGTCTTCAGCGCTAACCATCTTAGTAGCCATTTCGAAACTGCGCAGAAGGTGCAGAGGTCCTTAATCTGTGCCTGCTATGTAAACGTGATATGCGTCACGTCCGTACTGTGTTGGCCCAGGCTATATGACATGACATACTGCGTCAGGGCTCGTTGCTGCTGCCACAGTCGCTGCAATATGTGCAGAGTCGAATTCCACCGTGTCGGCACATTGCATATCAACCTGCTAACTGGCATGGACAAAGACCTCTGTATCGATCCAAGTCGATGACCAGAGGGGTGCGAACAATGGAAATGAGCACACACCTTACGTGCTTTCTGAAGCAGCTCACCCAGGCGAGGATAGTGGCGGAGAAAATGCTGTACTACCAAGTTGAGGACGTGAGCCATGCAAGGCACATGTGTGAGCTTGCCTCGCCGTGGGGCCATCACCAGGTTTGCACCGTTATCGGACACGGCCTTCCCTGGATGCAGATTCAGCAGAGACAGCCATTGATCAAACTCAGCCTGGAGAGCTGTCCACAACTCTTCAGCTGCATGACTGTGATCTCCAAGCCATGGCAATTTTAATACTGCATGATTGTGGTGAGCCCTGACTGCGCAGTACGAAGGTGGTGGGGATTCGCTCTGCACTGTTGGAATGCGTGTCTCATTAAATCAGAGGTTGAGGGCGCAGGTGGAGGCTCTAGAGGAGATAGAGGAGGCAGAAGCAGTGGAGGAAGTGCTAAATGTAGAGATTTGTCCTACAAGCCTTGGGGATTCCAAGACTTGGGGAGCAGCGCCTGTCCCCACAGCCACCAGAGACATCCAGTGCCCAGTCAGCGAGATGTAATGCCCTTGGCCATGCTTACTCCTCCAAGTGTTTGTGGTATAATGCACCCTGGCAGACAGAGATTTTGTCAAGGAACGGGTGATGTTGTGTGTGACATGCTGGTATAGCGCAGGCACAGCTTTCTTAGAAAAGTAATGGCTACTGGAAAATTGGTACTGGGAGACTGCGACGGCTATCAGCTCTCGGAAACCATCTGTATCTACCAGGCAGAAAGGCAGCATTTCCATGGCCAACAAATTGGAGATGGTGGAGTTCAAGGTCTTAGCTTTGTCATGCATAGGAGTAAACATTCTTTTACGTGACCACAACTGTGGAACTGTGGGCTGGCTGCAGTGCTGAGAGAGGGCGGAGTACGGTGAACCAGACAAACTGCTGGACAGAGAGAGAGGTGCAGGCGGAGATGTTATGGTGGATTGAGAAAGCTGTGGTGTTCTCATTCTCTGAGAGCGGTCAAAAACAGCAGGCATGTACGCTTCTGTTACAGCTGACAGTGGCCTCTCAGTCATCGTGACTGGAGCGGGTAAAGAACGCGAGGTTCTGCAGTCGAAGACCTCTGTCTCATTAGGTGGCACGGTAACAGAGGAGGAGGAAGAAGCAGCAGATGTGATTGATGGGGCGGCTGATGGTTGTTGAGGTCCACTGATTAGCATTTTATTGCAGTGGGATTTCCACAGTAATGCATGTTGATTGCGCAAGTGAAGGTTCATAAATGTAGTAGTCAAATTATTTCACTTTTTACCTTGACTCAGTTTTTTTTGCAAAGTTGGCAGATTACGTGAGTTAGCTCATCCTTTGCAGTATCAAAAGAGGCCCAGGCTAGGCAACATTTGCCATTAGCCTGTGAGCTACAGACCCATGGGCGCTGCTGGTCAAAGCCACAGTTGTTGCTGAGGATGCATTGCTCGTCGTGGCTGCATCAGTACGGTGCAACGTAACCTCGTACTCTTCCACCTCAGATGACCTACTCCGCTGTGTGCCTCTATGTTCACGTCAACTGGGATCTAGCACCTCATCATCCTCTGTGTTATCATATTCCTTGCTCTTGGAGTCACCCTCCTCTTCCTGCTCGGACAGCACAGTACATTTCATGTGAGCCTCAGATATCAGTCTCATCAGGATCACCTACCCCCCAGGGATTAATGTCTGATTATGAGGGTCAGGATGCTGTTCGGACCCTACTTTGTCCTGCCACGGATCCAAGCTAAAAAGATTTTGGGCATCAGTGCAGATTTCCTCCTCTTGACTCTGTGAAGATTTTGAGTACACTTCTAATGACCATGGCATAGAATGTGTGAGCAGCTCTTCAGACTCACCCATCTGTGGTTTCATACAGTCAGTTGTACGGTTGGAGAGTTGGGACGCGGGGAGAAGTAAGGGGAATTTGGGTGCCAACTCTGTGGACTGTACTGGGTGTGTTGTTGAGGTGGAAGAAGAGGAGGAGAGGCCACTTGAAGCTGCACTTGCCATCCACTCGAGCACATGCTCTTTTTGGGCATCATCAACCAGGCGTACCGCTGTGCGTCTGCCAAAGCAAGGTAGTGGAGTAGCCCATACAGTACAGAACTTGACAGTTGTCTTTGCATAGGACGTGATGTTGGTTCACTAGTGCTTGCACAAACATTACTACCTACCCCACGTACCCTTGCTTTTTCCCAGTCATGTTGCTTAGATAGTGTGGTAGGAGCACAGTATTACCAACAAAAAATTAGATGTTTAACTCTGCACCACCTCTGCAAACAGCTGAATGAATTTCCATGACAGTAAATTCCAAGGTGAAATATGGTGTACTGTATCGTCTTAGTCACAGAAGAAATAATTGTTTGAGTGTGGATGAGGCCTGTATGACAGAGAAGATATGCTACAAACAATTTGAAAGTCAGGTCTCCTACTGTATGATGTCAGGAACAGAATATTTTTTTGTGGCCTCTTTGACACACTAGATACTGCAAACTATTTTAAAGTCAGGTCCCTTACTGTATGACACTAGGAACAGAAGAATTGTTTGTGGCCTCTGGATCAGGCCTCTATAACACACTAGATGCTACAAACTATTTTTTTGCAGTTTAGCTCCGGTTGGACCAATTCTTGTATGTGTTTTATATTTTAATATAGATTAAAAGGTGAGTTTTAGGCTACCGCACATCGCTAAAGTGCGTTAATATAATACTGTTCCCCTATATACAGGAATAATACTGCTCCTATGTACAAGAATATAAGAACATAACTACTATAATACTAAATGTTAAATGCCTCCATTATATGAAAGATTTTAAATAAACAAAATGCACCCCCATTACTTTCCAAAAAAAAAAAAAACAATGGTACAAGTAAAGCTTTTTAGTTTCAAGTTCCAAAAGCAAGTGCCTGTAACAGGTCGCTGTTTTTTGGTGGGGTGACATGTACTGGTCTGGTCTGATATTGGAATACTACAACAACAAAAAAGTTTAACAAAAAATGTACATTTTTTCACAACACACATACTTTGATAAGTAGACAGATGATTTTACATTTCTGGATTCTGGAGATTTGTCATTTATTTAAAAAAAAATATGACTGGAACGCACAAGCCTTGGTTTCAGGATTCTTTTTTACTTGCAAAATTAGGACAGAGAGCATTAAACTGTCCTCCATGTTTGCAATTGCAGCATATGAAGAGTAAAAACATTTCTGCCGTTGTTAGTGCAATATACATTCACAGTTACACTGACTCTAGTGGTGCTGTGCCTCCCTAACACTTGACTCCTTGGATTATTATTCACAGACTTTTAATGTGCAGTAGTATAGCACAATCTGACCACTTCTTGTCCCTATGTGAATGATCTGTGCTATGACCTCTTATCTATATGGTATAAAAGCATAAAGTGGGCTGCTCTCCAACTTTTAGACTGGCTGTGATGTTCCCCTAGACCATGTGATGTGGTGGGGCATTATGGGGAAGCTCGTACAACTGTGCCTGATGCCATGAGATTTTTCTATGACTTCAGCATTGTGTGAAATAGTGCCTGGAATTGTTTGTTGACTCACCCTAGAGTATCACATCACAAGTTGTTAAAGTTTACAGCGTCCGGTGATTGTTACGAAATTCTGAAAAATGCAACATTGCGATGTCACAACTAAAACACACGCATGAGCACATGCTGACCTAAGTGATTGGCTGCAGCGGTGATGTCACAACTAAAATACATGCATGAGTGCATGCTGAGCTCGGAGATTGGCTGCAGTGGTCACACGCACTGTATTTCTGACGCCACCACAGCAGCTTGTCAACAAAGATTGGAGCAACTGCAGAGAGGTGAAACCAGAACAGCGAAGGGTGAGTAATAACTCTTTATTATTTTAATCAAGCACAATTTATAGGTTGCAGAAACTTTTATTCAGAAAACCCCTGTATCGTAAAAAATTCAAAACGAAAGGGATAGAGATAATTATGGATATTTATCCTATAGCTCAGAACCCGTGTGGATAAAAGAACGCTCATTAGCCACGGATGAAAAGTTCCTTTCCTGGAACACCGTGTGGGATCCACAAGTTTCACCACTGTGCCGGCTTCATCAGGGGAACCAATGCTAAAGGTAGTAACCAGTTTTTACAAAAACCCCTCGCGCATGAGAAAAACATCACAAAAGTCAAAAGTTTCCAAAAACAAATCCAAAACTTGTAGAATCCACAAAGCAGAACGACAAGAGACTTGCTGAAGTTTCACGGTGATGTCCTGAGGCGAAACGATCTCGGCCGGATCATCATGGAGACTTTCTTTAGCGAGTAGTAGTCAGTGTTCTTCCAGCTGTACCACACAACGCCGTCTGGTCCCATCATCTCACGACTTTTGACGTATTTTCCTCCCTAATACAGGACAAACAATTTCATTTCGATTTTATACAAAAAAACAAACATGAAAATAAAATGTTATGTGTGAACGACCTTTTTTTGGAAGTGCATTTGAACAGCAAGGTGGATTGCTGTTAAGGGAACTAGAGAAAGGAAAAAAAAATCTATAAATCTTCAGCATAACGAGTGTGAACGAGCTGAGTGTGGCAAGAGCGTAAGTGTGGACGGCGGTAAGTGTGACTTGTGATTCAGTGACTTTGGAGTCAGGGAGTTTCCAAGGGAGGAATTACTGAATTGCTGTCTGTTTTGTATTAATACTTTGTATTTATTTTTTTATTATTTAACTGTTCTGTCTGGTGCAATCCCCATTAGGAAATGTGCTCCACTCTTGTTAATGCCATCCAGTGCACATCTTGCCACATGTATGCAGTCCTTGAGCAGCCGATCGAGGGTGCACACTGCTGTGCGAGGTGTGAGCACGTTGTGCATTTGGAAACCCAGATTCTGACTCTAAATGTGCAGCTGGCAACACTGAGATCCATTGACAATATGGAGAGGAGTCTTCTGCTCACGGAGCAGACGCTCAATGGGACAGATGAGGCGGGGGATGGTGGGATGGAGCTGCAGGACGGTGAAGTAGCAAGCTGGGTGACAGTTAGGAAGCGGGGTAGAGGGAAGAGTGCCAGGGAGGCTAGTCCTGATCTGTTGGCAGATGAGGGGGTGCCAGTACAGGGGTAGCACTGCTGCAGCCAGGCATGTCCTCTGAAAGCCGGAGGAGTGACTGCTCCAGTAAGGAGGGAAATAGGAGAGCAGGGCTGGCCAGACAGGTGCTGGTAGTGGGAGACTCAATTATTAGGGGAACAGATAGGGCAATCTGTCACAAAGACGGATCGTCGAATGGTGTGCTGCCTACCTGGGGCTCGAGTCCGACACATCGCTGATCGGGTGGACAGATTACTGGGAGGGGCTGGTGAGGACCCAGCGGTCATGGTGCACATTGGCACAAATGACAAAGTTAGAGGTAGGTGGAAGGTCCTTAAAGATGATTTCAGGGAATTAGGCTGCAAGCTGAGAGCAAGGACCTCCAACGTGGTATTCTCCGAAATACTGCCTGTACCACGTGCCACGCCAGAGAGGCAACGGGAGATTAGGGAGGTTAATAAGTGGCTCAAGAATTGGTGTAGGAAGGAGGGGTTTGGGTTCCTGCAGAACTGGGCCGACTTCTCAGTTGGCTACAGGCTCTACGCTAGGGATGGACTGCACCTCAATGGGGATGGTGCAGCTGTGCTGGGGGAGAAAATGGCTAGAAGGTTGGAGGAGTGCTTAAACTAGGGATTGGGGGGGAGGGTATTCAATTTATAGGAGGGGAAGATAGTGCAGACAGAGACCTGGGCACAAATAAGGAAGTTGGGGGTGGCGGTGGCATGGGGGGTGGGGTTAGAACAGTTAATAATTTAAGAAAGAATAGAGGTACAGAGAGGAACATCAAGTGCATGTATACTAATGCCAGAAGCCTCGCCAACAAAATAGACGAATTAGAACTAATGTTGTTGGAGCATAATTATGACATGGTGGGGATTTCTGAAACGTGGCTGGATGAGAGCCACGACTGGGCTGTTAACTTGCAGGGTTATAGTCTGTTCAGAAATGACCGTACAGATAAGCGAGGGGGTGGGGTGTGTCTATATGTAAAATTGTCCTTAAAACCCATCCTGCGTGATAATATAGGTGAATTTAATGAAAATGTAGAATCCCTGTGGGTGGAGATAAGGGGAGGGGGAAAAAATAATAAATTACTGATAGGGGTTTGTTATAAATCTCCAAAAATAATGGAAGCAATGGAGAATATCCTCATAAAGCAAATAGATGAAGCTGCGACTCAAGGAGAAGTCATTATTATGGGGGACTTCAACTACCCTGAAATAGATTGGGGAACAGAAACCTGCAGTTCCAGCAAAGGTAATCGGTTTTTGACAACTATGAGAGACAATTACCTTTCACAACTGGTTCAGGACCCAACAAGAAGGGGGGCACTGCTAGACCTAATATTAACCAACAGGCCAGACCGCTTAGCAAATGTAAGAGTTGGGGGTCACTTGGGAAATAGCGATCACAAAATAATAAGTTTTCATGTATCCTTTAAAAAGATGTGTAGTAGAGGGGTTACAAGGACACTAAACTTCAGGAGGGCAAATTTCCAACGGATGAGTGAGGATCTTGGTGCAATTAACTGGGACGATATCCTGAGACACAAAAATACACAAAGAAAATGGGAGACGTTTATTAGCATCCTGGATAGGACCTGTGCACAGTATATACCGTATGGGAATAAACATACTAGAAATAGGAGGAAACCAATATGGCTAAATAGAGCTGTAAGGGGCGCAATAAGTGACAAAAAGAAAGCATTTAGAGAATTAAAGGAAGTAGGTAGTGAGGAGGCATTAAATAAATACAGAAAATTAAATAAATTCTGTAAAAAGCAAATCAAGGCAGCAAAGATTGAGACAGAGAGACTCATTGCCAGAGAGAGTAAAAATAATCCCAAAATATTCTTTAACTACATAAATAGTAAGAAACTAAAAAATGATAGTGTTGGCCCCCTTAAAAATAGTCTGGGTGAAATGGTGGATGAGGATGAGGAAAAAGCCAATATTTTTTCATCAGTATTTACACAAGAAAATCCCATGGCAGACAAAATGACTAGTGATAAAAATTCCCCATTAAATGTCACCTGCTTAACCCAGCAGGAAGTGCAGAGGCGTCTAAAAATCACTAAAATTGACAAATCTCCGGGCCCGGATGGGATACACCCCCGAGTACTGCAGGAATTAAGTACAGTCATTGATAGACCATTATTTTTAATCTTTAGAGACTCCATAATAACAGGGTCTGTGCCACAGGACTGGCATATAGCAAATGTGGTGCCAATATTCAAAAAGGGGACAAAAACTGAACTCGGAAATTATAGGCCAGTAAGCTTAACCTCTACTGTGGGTAAAATCCTGGAGGGCATTCTAAGGGACGCTATACTGGAGTATCTGAAGAGGAATAACCTCATGACCCAGTATCAGCACGGGTTTACTAGGGACCGTTCATGTCAGACTAATTTGATCAGTTTCTATGAAGAGGTAAGTTCCGGACTGGACCAAGGGAACCCAGTGGATGTAGTGTATATGGACTTTTCAAAAGCTTTTGATACGGTGCCACACAAAAGGATGATACATAAAATGAGAATAATGGGGATAGGGGAAAATATGTGCAAGTGGGTTGAGAGCTGGCTCAGGGATAGGAAACAAAGGGTGGTTATTAATGGAGCACACTCGGACTGGGTAGCGGTTAGCAGTGGGGTAACACAGGGGTCAGTATTGGGCCCTCTTCTTTTTAACATATTTATTAATGACCTTGTAGGGGGCATTCAGAGTAGAATTTCAATATTTGCAGATGACACTAAACTCGGCAGGGTAATCAATACAGAGGAGGACAATTTTATATTACAGGATGATTTATGTAAACTAGAAGCTTGGGCTGATAAATGGCAAATGAGCTTTAATGGGGATAAATGTAAGGTCATGCACTTGGGTAGAAGTAATAAGATGTATAATTATGTGCTTAATTCTAAAACTCTGGGCAAAACCGTCAATGAAAAAGACCTGGGTGTATGGGTGGATGACAAACTCATATTCAGTGGCCAGTGTCAGGCAGCTGCTACAAAGGCAAATAAAATAATGGGATGCATTAAAAGAGGCATAGATGCTCATGAGGAGAACATAATTTTACCTCTATACAAGTCACTAGTTCGACTACACTTAGAATACTGTGCACAGTTCTGGTCTCCGGTGTATAAGAAAGACATAGCTGAACTAAAACGGGTGCAGAGAAGAGCGACCAAGGTTATTAGAGGACTGGGGGGTCTGCAATACCAAGATAGGTTGTTACACTTGGGGCTATTTAGTTTGGAAAAACGAAGACTAAGGGGTGATCTTATTTTAATGTATAAATATATGAGGGGACAGTACAAAGACCTTTCTGATGATCTTTTTAATCATAGACCTGAAACAGGGACAAGGGGGCATCCTCTACGTCTGGAGGAAAGAAGGTTTAAGCATAATAACAGACGCGGATTCTTTACTGTAAGAGCAGTGAGACTATGGAACTCTCTGCCGTATGATGTTGTAATGAGTGATTCATTACTTAAATTTAAGAGGGGACTGGATGCCTTTCTGGAAAAGTATAATGTTACAGGGTATATACACTAGATTCCTTGATAGGGCGTTGATCCAGGGAACTAGTCTGATTGCCGTATGTGGAGTCGGGAAGGAATTTTTTTCCCCAATGTGGAGCTTACTCTTTGCCACATGGGTTTTTTTTGCCTTCCTCTGGATCAACATGTTAGGGCATGTTAGGTTAGGCTATGGGTTGAACTAGATGGACTTATAGTCTTCCTTCAACCTTAATAACTATTTAAATCTTTGGGTACACTCATATGGCTAACACTTATCCGCTCAGCCCCTTTCCCCAGAACCACCCCCCATACACATACATGCTGAACTTGGTCGAGATACATGTATTCTTGATAGAGGCAGAGTTTTTTGAAATGAGGAAAAAAGATTGGGCATGTTGAATTTCAGCATGTTCTATCCTCCCTTTTTATCTAACATCTGCCACCAATGAAATGTTGGACAGTGAATATAAAAAACATCTCTCACGTTTGAGAACCCATCCTGTCAAGCATACACAACCAGGGGGAGAGGGTCACTGAGATCCACCCACTGTTAACTGTTAATACAGAGCCGGGGGGGAACTAACAGTGAATGTATGGTACACACACCTCGGATTCCAACGCATGGAATATATGTATAGTATATATCCCATACAGTCACTACCTGCTCCACTATAACACATAGAAACTACTAGCTGCAACCACCAATCGCTTATACAGGCTGATTGGACACCTGTTACAGGAGCGTGTGGTTTCACAAGTGCGGTTTACAGAACAAGAGGAACAGAGCTATTAAATATTACATTTAATCGAGAAAGTTTGGCAGTGTTTATAAAAAATGTACCAGATGATACAAAATGGAAACAAACAATACATTACATACAATTACAGAAAATAAAAATAAATAACTAAAGAAAACTACTAATTCTGGTCACGGAAATGGCTCAGAGATTAGCGGAGTGAAGCACTTCGATTGAGAAAATGGACAGCCCACTGCCGGGTTGTTTACAATACATCCTTTCATGAAGGAAGCCTCTGGCTAGGTGGGCAGTTCTCTTGGGTAAACAAATTAATTTCCTTTTTAATTACCTGGACATGGCAGGGAGTCCTGGCTTCAAAAGGAGCTTCAATTGCTTGCTCTTACTAAGTTTTAATGAGCTTTTTTCACTTTCTATATGTTCAATGTGAGAAGGGGGGGGGGGCATGTCCCTTTCCTGGAGATGTCTTATGGATTTTAATTTTTCTATGGCACATCCCATCCTGTCCTGCATTACGCAGACAACCTTTCAAGCGAGTGTTCAATTTCCCTGCAGCGCCACCACAGGTGGGATAAAGTATTGCACATTTAATGCCTAGACATATTTGGTCCTCCAAAGAGAGACATTTATACTCATTAGCTGACTCTGATGTGGTCCGAAGCCCAGTAACTCCATATAGTTATGGCGATAAATGGCCACTTACCGGATGGTAAACACCATTGAGGTTGGAGTAGAAGCACTGATAGTACCACCAGCCCCCATGAGAGATGTCTGCACAGAGGTTCCCAGACCCCGGAGTGCTGAAGCTTCTCTTATTGTGGTACCAAGCAAATGAGTCCTCAGCTGTTCCACTGAACCCGGCCACGTGGAGCCGGTAATGGTTGGCTTCATTGTCTATGCTGCAAGAAAAATAAGAAACAGTAATCGTGTGTATGTACATAGTGTAATTACATCTAACTATTATCTATCTATTATCTGTTATCTATCTATTATCTATGTATTATTATCTATTATCTATTATTTATCTATTATCTGTTATCTGTTATCTATCTATCATCTATCTATTATCTATCTGTTATCTATTATCTATGTATTATCATCTATTATAATAATAATAAATCTTTATTTTTATATAGCGCTAACATATTCCGCAGCGCTTTACAGTTTTGCACACATTATCATCTATTATCTATTATTTCTCTATTATCTATCTATTATGTATTATTTATCTATTATCTATCATCTATCTATCTATCTATCATCTATTATCTATTTATTATCTATCTATTATCTATCTGTTATCTGTTATCTATCTATTATCTATGTATTATCATCTATTATCTATTATTTATCTATTATCTATTATCTATCTATTATCTATTATTTATCTATCATCTATTATCTATTTATTTATTATCTATCTATTATCTATCTATTATATATTATCTATCTATTATCTGTTATCTGTTATCTATCTATCATCTATCTATTATCTATCTGTTATCTGTTATCTATCTATTATCTATGTATTATCATCTATTATCTATTATTTATCTATTATCCATTATTTATCTATTATCTATCATCTATTATCTATTATTTATCTATTATCTATCTATTATCTATTATCTATCTATTATCTATCATCTATCTATCTATCTATTAATTATCTATCTCTTATCTATCATCTATGTATCTATTAATTATCTATCTATTATCTATCATCTATGTATCTATTATCTATATATTATCTATCTATATATTATCTATCTATCATCTATCTATTATCTATCTATTATCTATCTATCTATCTATCTGCAAAGAGTTTGTATGTTCTCTCCGTGTTTGCGTGGGTTTCCTCCGGGTACTCCGGTTTCCTCCCACATTCCAAAGACATACTGATAGGGAATTTAGACTGTGAGCCCCAATGGGGACAGCGATGATAATGTGTGCAACCTGTAAAGCGCTGCGGAATATGTTAGCGCTATATAAAAATAAAGATTATTATTATTATTATTATCTATCTATCATCTATTATCTATCTATCTATCTATTATCTATTATCTATCTATTATCTATTATCTATCTATCTATCTATTAGTTATCTATTTATTTATTATCTATCTATATCTATCTATCATCTTTCTATCATCCATCTCACAACGATCGATTTTTCCATTTATCTACCTATTATTCATGTCCTTATAATATAAAAAGAATACTGATTGGGTTCCTGAAGCTTTGACGTTACTGAAGGACCACCGGCGCCCCCTACTGTACGATCACATACTTACATTTCTCCGCCTGTTACCTGAACTCTCTGTAGTCTGCAGACTTCTGCTCTCCATCCCAGTCCTCCAGCTCAATCCTCAGGACATATTCCCCCTTGCTGGTGATTTTGTGGATATTTTCGTTTCCAAGCCAGAATTCATTGTTCAGGTCACCAAATCCTTCTCTATATTCTTTCCAGGTGCGGGTGAAATTCATCGACCCATTTCGACGTCTCTGAATCACCGTCCACCCCCCTCCTTACAGAGAAGAGGAAGAAAACGTAGAAACGGTATATGCCTATAGGGCGAGCGTTACTACTGTGGAGCTGATGAAAAAATCTCCCATTAATGAAAGCCTGAGTGATAAACTGTACTCTGTGCGGGAATTTGGTTGATAATTTGCCTACACTGCCCCCGCAGGCCAAATGAGGTATTACACTAACACCACGTAAACAGGACTATTTTGTCTATTTTTTTTTTTTTTGTGTGAAGTATAGTCTGGCACTACCGTGAGGTGCTCAAGTAGGCTACCAAAACCAATGTGCGGTAAAATAAAGAACTTGGCACTCAACTTAGTATGTCATTGCAAAATGATTTTTTATTATTTTATTATTTTTTTTATTATTATTTTCAGTCTGCAAAGGACTGCAAAAATAATACAAAATCCTTTTGCAATGACATACTAAGTTGAGTGCCAAATTCTTTATTTTACTATTTTATTTCTTTGTGGCCACGTCCCATTGGAAAATATCATAAATATTAGCATAAAGTAAAACAAACAATATCTCTATCAACAAACGACGGATTAAAAAAACCCAAAATATTCCGTGAAGCACAGATTTCCTTCTGTTACGGTGAAAATAGGAAGAAACAGCGGAATGTACAATATACATTTCTAATATTTCACACAAAATCACAGCGACAATATCATAATATGGCGACTCCTCTCCTCAGCGTGATATAGTAATACATATAGTAATATGGCCGCCCTTCTCCTCAGTGTGATATAGTAATATATATAGTAATATGGCCACCCTTCTCCTCAGCGTGATATAGTAATATATATAGTAATATGGCCGCCCTTCTCCTCAGTGTGATATAGTAATATATATAGTAATATGGCCACCCTTCTCCTCAGCGTGATATAGTAATATATATAGTAATATGGCCACCCTTCTCCTCAGCGTGATATAGTAATATATATAGTAATATGGCCGTCCTTCTCCTCAGGTGTGATATAGTAATATATATAGTAATATGGCCGCCCTTCTCCTCAGTGGTGATATAGTAATATATAGTAATATGGCCGCCCTTCTCCTCAGGTGTGATATAGTAATATATATAGTAATATGGCCGCCCTTCTCCTCAGTGTGATATAGTAATATATATAGTAATATGGCCGTCCTTCTCCTCAGCGTGATATAGTAATATATAGTAATATGGCCGCCCTTCTCCTCAGTGGTGATATAGTAATATATATAGTAATATGGCCGCCCTTCTCCTCAGCGTGATATAGTAATATATATAGTAATATGGCCGCCCTTCTCCTCAGCGTGATATAGTAATATATATAGTAATATGGCCGCTCTTCTCCTCAGTGATGATACAGTAATACATATATAGTAATATGGCCGCCCTTCTCCGCAGTGGTGATATAGTAATATATATAGTAATATGGCCGCCCTTCTCCTCAGTGGTGATATAGTAATATATATAGAAATATGGCCGCCCTTCTCCTCAGCGTGATATAGTAATATATATAGTAATATGGCCACCCTTCTCCTCAGCGTGATATAGTAATATATATAGTAATATGGCCGCTCTTCTCCTCAGTGATGATACAGTAATACATATATAGTAATATGGCCGCCCTTCTCCGCAGTGGTGATATAGTAATATATAGTAATATGGCCGTCCTTCTCCTCAGTGTGATATAGTAATATATATAGTAATATGGCCGTCCTTCTCCTCAGGTGTGATATAGTAATATATATAGTAATATGGCTGCCCTTCTCCTCAGTGGTGATATAGTAATATATATAGTAATATGGTATACTCGACCAATCAGCGACGAGCACAGCGACGATGATGTCATAAAGGACGTAGACATCCCGCATCTCTGATTGGTCGAGGTCGCCAGGCCTCGACCAATCAGCAACGGGCACAGCGACGATGATGTCATAATGGTTGCCATGGCGACGATGATGTCATAAAGGGTGCCTCGACCAATCAGCGACGGGCACAGTCTGCCGCGAATTCTGGAATTATCATTGTCCATATACTACAGGGACATGCATATTCTAGAATACCCGATGCGATAGAATCGGGCCACAATCTAGTAGTAATATATATAGTAATATGGCCGCCCTTCTCCTCAGTGTGATGTAGTAATATATATAGTAATATGGCCGCCCTTCTCCTCAGTGGTGATATAGTAATATATATAGAAATATGGTCGCCCTTCTCCTCAGTGATGATATAGTAATATATAGTAATATGGCCACCCTTCTCCTCAGTGTGATATAGTAATATATATAGAAATATGGTCGCCCTTCTCCTCAGTGATGATATAGTAATATATAGTAATATGGCCGCCCTTCTCCTCAGTGGTGATATAGTAATATAGTAATATGGCCGCTCCTCTCCTCAGTGATGATACAGTAATAAATATATAGTAATATGGTCGCCCTTCTCCTCAGTGATGATATAGTAATATATAGTAATATGGCCGCCCTTCTCCTCAGTGGTGATATAGTAATATAGTAATACTAGATGGCAGCCCGATTCTAAAGAATCGGGAGTCTAGAATCCATATATACTTTATTTATTCAAATGTAAGAATAATACAATTAATAAATAATAGTAAGAAAGAACAAAAAATGGCTGCACTCACCAGCTCTTGACAATTCTTGTTATTTAAGGTACAGTTACACAGGATCCATGAACATGCTTATGAGGGGAGGGATGAAAGACATCAGACGATCACTGAGGAGTTGGAAGGTGTATCGTGGTCAGAGTTTATTAATATGGAGGTGCAAGCGGTTTTTTTTGCGCCATTCACGGCGTGCACCAGCTGCATTTGGTAATGGTTTGTTTGTTGCCTTAGAAGAGTCAGGTGTGAAGCATGTCTTATAAGCAGACTTAACAGTGTGCAGGCGACGGCGTTTATCATTTGGAGTGTAAGTAGGACAGTGTTTGCGCTTACGTGCAGATTTACCAACGGTTAAAGGAGCTTCAAGCTGCACACATTCCATGAATGGAGACAAAGAAGCTGTATTGTGGGCAGAATCTATGACTGAGGACGTGGAAATATTATGTTTGCAACGTTGAGAGCGTGCAGCAGCAGCTTTATTACTTAATCGATTAGTTTTGTCCTCAAAAGACTCATTAGTAATGCGTTTATTGCAAGCAGCATTAACAGTGTCCAGGCGCTTATGTCTGTCCTCTGTAGTCTCGTTAGCACGCTGTTTGTGCTTACGTGCGGCATCGGCGGCTTTTCGCTCAGCGTCATTGGTATACTTATTATCAGACCTGATCTTACGTGCGCCATCAGCAGCTTTGGACTCTGTGTCATTAGTATACTTAACAGTATCCAGGCGCTTGCATTTATCCTCTGTACTCTTGTTAACACGCTGTTTGCGCTTACGTGCGGCATCGACGGCTTTTCGCTCTGCATCATTACCATACTTTATATCAGACCTGATCTTACGTGCGCCATCAGCAGCTTTGGGCTCTGTGTCATTAGTATACTTAACAGTATCCAGGCACTTGCATCTATCCTCTGTACTCTTGTTAACACGCTGTTTGCGCTTACGTCCGGCATCGGCGGCTTTTCGCTCTGCATCATTACCATACTTTATATCAGACCTGATCTTACGTGCGCCATCATAAGCTTTGGACTCTCTGTCATTAGTATACTTAACAGTGTCCATGCGCTTGCATCTATCCTCTGTACTCTTGTTAGCACGCTGTTTGCGCTTACGTGCGGCATCGGCGTCTTTTTGCTCTGCATTATTAGTATACTTTCTATCAGACCTAATCTTACGTGCGCCATCAGCAGCTTTGGGCTCTGTGTCATTAGTATCCTTACTATTAGAGCTCATGTTGGCTAAGCTAAACAGCTTTAAGCGTGGTGGTGGCAAACAACAGGTTAATAAGAGGCAGTGTCAGGTAGTAGGAAAATAGCCAGTTAATAATAGGCAATAGTTCTTTGCAGGAATGCAGATATTAATAAATAGGCAGTTTATATTGCAGAGAAATTGCTGGGCAATAATGGACAATGTCCTTATGTGGCAAATAATAGAGCAATATACCCAATGTGGCAAAGAAGAGGTTAATAAACGGCAGTCTCTCAGTATAACAGTCAGTGAATAATAGGCAGTATATGGAGAAAACACCAAACAAAAGTTCAAAATTGGTGTGAAAATGTCACTGAACCACTTCACAACTAAATATATATAGTTTTGGTAAATGGTATTATCATTTTTTTGACGAAATTCGGCAGGAGCTTGAAGAGCAACGTCACTGGGCCCGCCTCCACGCAGTAGAAACTTGCTGTGAGGTAAAAATTCAAAAATCACACCAAAATGGCGGGCGGAGTGTGTCACAGTACGGCACGTTTCTGATTGGTCGCTCGCAGCAGGCGGCAACCAATCAGACACTGGACACTGTTGACGTCACTTATCTCTGGACATTAGCTCCGGACATTAGCTCCGGACATTAGCTCCGGACATTAGCTCCGGACATTAGCTCCGGACAAAGCCACGGAAGTTGGCACAAATTGCAGGAAGTAGTATTCTAGGCAATTATATATTAGATGGCCGCTCCTCTCCTCAGTGATGATACAGTAATAAATATATAGTAATATGGCCGCCCTTTTCCTCAGTGTGATATAGTAATATATATAGTAATATGGCCGCCCTTCTCCTCAGTGGTGATATAGTAATATATATAGTAATATGGCCGCCCTTCTCCTCAGTGTGATATAGTAATATATATAGTAATATGACCTCTCTTCTCCTCAGTGATGATATAGTAATATATATAGTAATATGGTTACCCTTCTCCTCAGGTGTGATATAGTAATATATATAGTAATATGGTCACCCTTCTCCTCAGGTGCGATATAGTAATATATATAGTAATATGGCCGCCCTTCTCCTCAGTGGTGAAATAGTAATATATATAGAAATATGGCCGTCCTTCTCCTCAGTGGTGATATAGTAATATATATAGTAATATGGCCGTCCTTCTCCTCAGTGGTGATATAGTAATATATATAGTAATATGGCCGCCCTTCTCCTCAGTGGTGATATAGTAATATATATAGTGATATGGCCTCTCTTCTCCTCAGTGATGATATAGTAATATATATAGTAATATGGTCACCCTTCTCCTCAGGTGTGATATAGTAATATATATAGTAATATGGTCACCCTTCTCCTCAGGTGCGATATAGTAATATATATAGTAATATGGCCGCCCTTCTCCTCAGTGGTGAAATAGTAATATATATAGAAATATGGCCGTCCTTCTCCTCAGTGGTGATATAGTAATATATATAGTAATATGGCCGTCCTTCTCCTCAGTGGTGATATAGTAATATATATAGTAATATGGCCGCCCTTCTCCTCAGTGGTGATATAGTAATATATATAGTAATATGGCCTCTCTTCTCCTCAGTGATGATATAGTAATATATATAGTAATATGGTCACCCTTCTCCTCAGGTGTGATATAGTAATATATATAGTAATATGGTCACCCTTCTCCTCAGGTGTGATATAGTAATATATATAGTAATATGGCCGCCCTTCTCCTTAGGTGTGATATAGTAATATCTATAGTAATATGGCCGCCCTTCTCCTCAGTGGTGATATAGTAATATATATAGTAATATGGCCGCCCTTTTCCTCAGGTGTGATATAGTAATATATATAGTAATATGGCCGCCCTTCTCCTCAGTGGTGAAATAGTAATATATATAGAAATATGGCCGTCCTTCTCCTCAGTGGTGATATAGTAATATATATAGTAATATGGCCGTCCTTCTCCTCAGTGGTGATATAGTAATATATATAGTAATATGGCCGCCCTTCTCCTCAGGTGTGATATAGTAATATATATAGTAATATGGCCGCCCTTCTCCTCAGTGGTGAAATAGTAATATATATAGAAATATGGCCGTCCTTCTCCTCAGTGGTGATATAGTAATATATATAGTAATATGGCCGTCCTTCTCCTCAGTGGTGATATAGTAATATATATAGTAATATGGCCGCCCTTCTCCTCAGGTGTGATATAGTAATATATATAGAAATATGGCCGTCCTTCTCCTCAGTGGTGATATAGTAATATATATAGTAATATGGCCATCCTTCTCCTCAGTGGTGATATAGTAATATATATAGTAATATGGCCGCCCTTTTCCTCAGGTGTGATATAGTAATATATATAGTAATATGGCCGCCCTTCTCCTCAGTGGTGAAATAGTAATATATATAGAAATATGGCCGTCCTTCTCCTCAGTGGTGATATAGTAATATATATAGTAATATGGCCGTCCTTCTCCTCAGTGATGATATAGTAATATATATAGTAATATGGTCACCCTTCTCCTCAGGTGTGATATAGTAATATATATAGTAATATGGTCACCCTTCTCCTCAGGTGTGATATAGTAATATATATAGTAATATGGCCGCCCTTCTCCTTAGGTGTGATATAGTAATATCTATAGTAATATGGCCGCCCTTCTCCTCAGTGGTGATATAGTAATATATATAGTAATATGGCCGCCCTTCTCCTCAGTGGTGAAATAGTAATATATATAGAAATATGGCCGTCCTTCTCCTCAGTGGTGATATAGTAATATATATAGTAATATGGCCGTCCTTCTCCTCAGTGGTGATATAGTAATATATATAGTAATATGGCCGCCCTTCTCCTCAGTGGTGATATAGTAATATATATAGTAATATGGTCTCCCTTCTCCTCAGTGGTGATATAGTAATATATAGTAATATGGCTGCCCTTCTCCTCAGTGGTGATATAGTAATATCACCCAGCTAACTACAGAGGCATATGCGTCAGCAGCAACCTGGGAAAACTGTTCAACAGTATCCTGAACAAGAGGATCCTCACCTTCCTCACCGAGCACAACGTCCTCAACAAGAGCCAAGCAGGGTTCATGCCGAACCACCGCACCACTGACCACATCTATACTCTGCACAGCCTCATTCAGAGACACGTCTACAATACAAAGAATGGGAAGATATACGCCTGCTTTGTGGACTTTAAAAAGGCTTTTGATTCAGTGTGGCACCCGGGCTTATTCCTGAAACTGCTGGAGAGTGGAATAGGAGGAAAGACCTACGATGTCATCAAAAGCTCCTACACCGAGAACAGCTGCAGCGTGAGTGTGAGCGGCACAAGAACGGCTTTTTTCCAGCAGAGCCGCGGAGTAAGACAAGGCTGCAGCCTAAGCCCAACGCTCTTCAACATCTACATCAACGAGCTGGCTACCGCCCTGGAATCCTCCTCAGCACCAGGTCTCACCCTCCACGACGCCCAGGTGAAATTCCTGCTGTATGCAGATGACCTGCTGCTGCTGTCACCAACCGAGAAAGGCCTCCAGGACAACCTGAAAATCCTAGAGAAATTCAGCTCCACCTGGGCCCTACCGGTCAACCTAAAGAAAACCAACACCATGGTGTTCCAGAGGAGAAAGAGAAGATCAGACCAACACCCATCATTTATCCTCAACAACTGCGACCTCACAGGAACGGACAAATATACCTACCTGGGCCTAGAGATTCACCGGTCAGGGAACTTCAAACAAGCCATAGAGACCCTGAAAGACAAGGCCTGCAAAACCTTCTATGCCATCCGAAGGACACTCTACCATCTGAAGCCACCAGTGAGGGTCTGGCTAAAAATCTTCGACTCCATCATCGCCCCAATCCTCCTGTATGGCAGCGAAGTCTGGGGTCCTCACACCTACCCAGACTGGTCAAAGTGGGACTCCAGTCCAACAGAAATATTCCACCTGGAATTCTGCAAGCACCTTCTCCAGGTCCATCGGAGCACCTCCAACAGTGCTTGTCGGGCCGAGCTGGGCAGATTCCCTCTACACCTAACAGTTCTAAAGAGGGCGCTGTCATTCCGGGCTCACCTGCATAGGAGCAATCCAAGCTCCCATCACCATAAAGCCCTGATACATGAAGGTGAAACAGAAAAACCAGAACCCCCGGAACAGCCCAGCCAAACCCAACCGGAGCAGAACACCAATCACAACAACCTGACAAAAGCCGGAATTAGGAAGATGGCAGATGAAGGCCAGGAGAGGTATGTCAGTGACTGGAAGAATGATATCATCAGCTCACAGAAACTGACCATGTACCGGAGCCTACAGAGAGACTACAGACTGGCCCCCTATCTGGAGAAACTCCCGGACCCCAGAGACCGCCAGATCCTGAGCCGATATAGACTCAGTGCCCACAGTCTGGCCATCGAATGTGGCCGACACAGGCAGAGCTACAAGCCCAGGGAGGAAAGACTGTGCCAACACTGTGATCAGGAGGCCATAGAGGACGAAACCCACTTCCTGCTACACTGCTCCAAATACTCAGCAGTGAGGGACACTCACTTCAGGAGACTCTCACATCTCTTCCCAGACTTCATCACCATGAAGGAGGAAGAGAAAACCTATATCTTGCTGGGAGAAGAAGAGAGAGCGGTGGAGATAGCAGCGCGGTATGTGAGTGAATGTCATAGACTACGAGAAAGAGAACTATGATGCCATGGACTATAGCCCCCAACCTGGACCTGCCCCATCCACCTCCCCTATGCCATGGACTATAGCCCCCACCCTGGATCTGCCCCATCCATCTCCCCTATGCCATGGACTATAGCCCCCACCCTGGATCTGCCCCATCCACCTCCCCCCACAGCTCCTACCCAACATCCCCTCAGTCCCTATCCCTATTGCCTCTATACACTTGCTTTGGCAAAACTGATGTGTATTTGGTCCTGCCAATAAAGCTTCTTTGAATCTTGAATCTCTAGTAATATATATAGTAATATGGCCGCCCTTCTCCTCAGTGATGATATAGTAATATCTATAGTAATATGGCCGCCCTTCTCCTCAGTGGTGATATAGTAATATATATATAGTAATATGGCCGCCCTTCTCCGCAGTGGTGATATAGCAATATATAAAGTAATATGGTCACCCTTCTCCTCAGTGGTGATATAGTAATATATAGTAATATGGCTGCCCTTCTCCTCAGTGGTGATATAGTAATATATATAGTAATATGGCCGCCCTTCTCCTCAGTGATGATATAGTAATATATATAGTAATATGGCCGCCCTTCTCCTGAGTGGTAATATAGAGATATCTATAGTAATATGGCCGCCCTTCTCCTCAGCGTGATATAGTAATATATAGTAATATGGTCACCCTTCTCCTCAGTGGTGATATAGTAATATATATATAGTAATATGGTCACCCTTCTCCTCAGTGGTGATATAGTAATATATATAGTAATATGGCCGCCCTTCTCCTCAGTGGTGATATAGTAATATATATAGTAATATGGTCACCCTTCTCCTCAGTGGTGATATAGTAATATATATAGTAATATGGCCGCCCTTCTCCTCAGCGTGATATAGTAATATATATAGTAATATGGTCACCCTTCTCCTCAGTGGTGATATAGTAATATATAGTAATATGGCCGCCCTTCTCCTCAGTGGTGATATAGTAATATTTAGTAATATGGCCGCCCTTCCCCTCAGTGATGATATATTAATATCTATAGTAATATGGTCACCCTTCTCCTCAGTGGTGATATAGTAATATATAGTAATATGGCCGCCCTTCTCCTCAGTGGTGATATAGTCATATATAGTAATATGGCCGCCCTTCTCCTCAGTGGTGATATAGTAATATATATAGTAATATGGCCGCCCTTCTCCTCAGTGATGATATAGTAATATATATAGTAATATGGCCACCCTTCTCCTCAGTGAGATAGTAATATATATAGTAATATGGTCACCCTTGTCCTCAGTGGTGATATAGTAATATATAGTAATATGGTCACCCTTCTCCTCAGTGGTGATATAGTAATATATAAAGTAATATGGCCGCCCTTCTCCTCAGTGATGATATAGTAATATATAGAGTAATATGGCCTCTCTTCTCCTCAGTGGTGATATAGTAATATATATAGTAATATGGCCGCCCTTCTCCTCAGTGGTGATATAGTAATATATATAGTAATATGGCCGCCCCTTCTCCTCAGTGGTGATATAGTAATATATATATAGTAATATGGCCGCCCTTCTCCTCAGTGATGATACAGTAATATATATAGTAATATGGCCGCCCGATATAGTAATATATATAGTAATATGGCCGCCTTTCTCCTCAGCGTGATATAGTAATATATATAGTAATATGGCCGCCCTTCTCCTCAGTGGTGATATAGTAATATATATAGTAATATGGCCGCCCTTCTCCTCAGTGGTGATATAGTAATATATATATAGTAATATGGCCGCCCTTCTCCTCAGTGATGATACAGTAATATATATAGTAATATGGCCGCCCGATATAGTAATATATATAGTAATATGGCCGCCCTTCTCCTCAGCGTGATATAGTAATATATATAGTAATATGGCCGCCCTTCTCCTCAGTGGTGATATAGTAATATATATATAGTAATATGGCCACCCTTCTCCTCAGTGATGATACAGTAATATATATAGTAATATGGCCGCCCGATATAGTAATATATATAGTAATATGGCCTCCCTTCTCCTCAGTGGTGATATAGTAATATATATAGTAATATGGCCTCCCTTCTCCTCAGTGGTGATATAGTAATATATATAGTAATATGGCCTCCCTGCTCCTCAGTGGTGATATAGTAATATATATAGTAATATGGCTGCCCTTCTCCTCAGTGGTGATATAGTAATATGTATAGTAATATGACCGCCCTTCTCCTCAGTGGTGATATAGTAATATATAGTAATATGGACGCCCTTCTCCTCAGTGGTGATATAGTAATATATATAGTGATATGGCCGCCCTTCTCCTCAGTGGTGATATAGTAATATATATAGTAATATGGTCACCCTTCTCCTCAGTGGTGATATAGTAATATATAGTAATATGGCCGCCCTTCTCCTCAGTGGTGATATAGTAATATATATTGTAATATGGCCTCCCTTCTCCTCAGTGGTGATATAGTAATATATATAGTAATATGGCCTCCCTGCTCCTCAGTGGTGTTATAGTAATATATATAGTAATATGGCTGCCCTTCTCCTCAGTGGTGATACAGTAATATGTATAGTAATATGGCCGCCCTTCTCCTCAGTGGTGATATAGTAATATATAGTAATATGGACGCCCTTCTCCTCAGTGGTGATATAGTAATATATATAGTGATATGGACGCCCTTCTTCTCAGTGGTGATATAGTAATATATATAGTAATATGGCTGCCCTTCTCCTCAGCGTGATATAGTAATATATATAGTAATATGGCTGCCTTTCTCCTCAGTGGTGATATAGTAATATGTATAGTAATATGGCCGCCCTTCTCCTCAGTGGTGATATAGTAATATACAGTGGGGCAAAAAAGTATTTAGTCAGTCAGCAATAGTGCAAGTTCCACCACTTAAAAAGATGAGAGGCGTCTGTAATTTACATCATAGGTAGACCTCAACTATGGGAGACAAACTGAGAAAAAAAAATCCAGAAAATCACATTGTCTGTTTTTTTAACATTTTATTTGCATATTATGGTGGAAAATAAGTATTTGGCCAGAAACAAAATTTCATCTCAATACTTTATAATATATCCTTTGTTGGCAATGACAGAGGTCAAACATTTTCTGTAAGTCTTCACAAGGTTGCCACACACTGTTGTTGGTATGTTGGCCCATTCCTCCATGCAGATCTCCTCTAGAGCAGTGATGTTTTTGGCTTTTCGCTTGGCAACACGGACTTTCAACTCCCTCCAAAGGTTTTCTATAGGGTTGAGATCTGGAGACTGACTAGGCCACTCCAGGACCTTGAAATGCTTCTTACGAAGCCACTCCTTCGTTGCCCTGGCGGTGTGCTTTGGATCATTGTCATGTTGAAAGACCCAGCCACGTTTCATCTTCAATGCCCTTGCTGATGGAAGGAGGTTTGCACTCAAAATCTCACGATACATGGCCCCATTCATTCTTTCATGTACCCGGATCAGTCGTCCTGGCCCCTTTGCAGAGAAACAGCCCCAAAGCATGATGTTTCCACGACCATGCTTTACAGTAGGTATGGTGTTTGATGGATGCAACTCAGTATTCTTTTTCCTCCAAACACGACAAGTTGTGTTTCTACCAAACAGTTCCAGTTTGGTTTCATCAGACCATAGGACATTCTCCCAAAACTCCTCTGGATCATCCAAATGCTCTCTAGCAAACTTCAGACGGGCCCGGACATGTACTGGCTTAAGCAGTGGGACACGTCTGGCACTGCAGGATCTGAGTCCATGGTGGCATAGTGTGTTACTTATGGTA
Source organism: Ranitomeya imitator (assembly GCF_032444005.1). Lineage (NCBI taxonomy): Eukaryota > Metazoa > Chordata > Amphibia > Anura > Dendrobatidae > Ranitomeya > Ranitomeya imitator. The sequence goes on along the minus strand of NC_091286.1, from coordinate 688,231,821 downwards.
GGCCTTGTTACATTGGTCCCAGCTCTCTGCAGTTCATTCACTAGGTCCCCACGCGTGGTTCTGGGATTTTTGCTCACCGTTCTTGTGATCATTCTGACCCCACGGGGTGGGATTTTGCGTGGAGCCCCAGCTCGAGGGAGATTATCAGTGGTCTTGTATGTCTTCCATTTTCTAATTATTGCTCCCACTGTTGATTTCTTCACTCCAAGCTGGTTGGCTATTGCAGATTCAGTCTTCCCAGCCTGGTGCAGGGCTACAATTTTGTTTCTGGTGTCCTTTGACAGCTCTTTGGTCTTCACCATACTGGAGTTTGGAGTCAGACTGTTTGAGGGTGTGCACAGGTGTCTTTTTATACTGATAACAAGTTTAAACAGGAGCCATTACTACAGGTAATGAGTGGAGAAAAGAGGAGACTCTTAAAGAAGAAGTTACAGGTCTGTGAGAGCCAGAAATCTTGATTGTTTGTTTCTGACCAAATACTTATTTTCCACCATAATATGCAAATAAAATGTTAAAAAAAACAGACAATGTGATTTTCTGGATTTTTTTTCTCAGTTTGTCTCCCATAGTTGAGGTCTACCTATGATGTAAATTACAGACGCCTCTCATCTTTTTAAGTGGTGGAACTTGCACTATTGCTGACTGACTAAATACTTTTTTGCCCCACTGTATATGGTAATATGGCCACCCTTCTCCTCAGTGGTGATATAGTAATATATATAGTAATATGGCCGCCCTTCTCCTCAGTGAGATATAGTAATATATATAGTAATATGGCCGCCCTTCTCCTCAGTGGTGATATATATAGTAATATGGCCGCCCTTCTCCTCAGTAAGATATAGTAATATATATAGTAATATGGCCTCCCTTCTCCTCAGTGGTGATATAGTAATATATATAGTAATATGGCCACCCTTCTCCTCAGTGGTGATATAGTAATATATATAGTAATATGGCCGCCCTTCTCCTCAGTGGTGATATATATAGTAATATGGCTGTCCATCTCCTCAGTGAGATATAGTAATATATATAGTAATATGGCCGCCCTTCTCCTCAGTGGTGATATAGTAATATATATAGTAATATGGCCGCCCTTCTACTCAGTGGTGATATAGTAATATATATAGTAATATGGCCGCCCTTCTACTCAGTGGTGATATAGTAATATATATAGTAATATGGCCACCCTTCTCCTCAGTGGTGATATAGTAATATATATAGTAATATGGCCGCCCTTCTACTCAGTGGTGATATAGTAATATATATAGTAATATGGCCGCCCTTCTACTCAGTGGTGATATAGTAATATATATAGTAATATGGCCACCCTTCTCCTCAGTGGTGATATAGTAATATATATAGTAATATGGCCGCCCTTCTACTCAGTGGTGATATAGTAATATATATAGTAATATGGCCGCCCTTCTACTCAGTGGTGATATAGTAATATATATAGTAATATGGCCACCCTTCTCCTCAGTGATGATACAGTAATATATATAGTAATATGGCCGCCCGATATAGTAATATATATAGTAATATGGCCTCCCTTCTCCTCAGTGGTGATATAGTAATATATATAGTAATATGGCCGCCCTCCTACTCAGTGGTGATATAGTAATATATATAGTAATATGGCCGCCCTTCTCCTCAGTGGTGATATAGTAATATATATAGTAATATGGCCGCCCTTCTACTCAGTGGTGATACAAAACCTTCACAAAAAGACCAGAAATAACAAGAAATATATAAATATTATTAAATAAACATAAATAGAATAAAAACAAGGCAGTAGCCACCAGTGCAGCAGCAACGGTGAGACTCACTCAGGGACGACCTCAATGTACAGGCATATGCAGCAGTGGTATGAAATCTATAATATAACGCTGGGAGCGTCACTCTGTCCGAAGCCTTTATAGACTGCGCAGGCGCAAGCGCCGGCGCAGTCTGGCCCCCACAGAGTGACGCTCCCAGGAGATCGCGGTATGCGTAAGCACTGAACGCATACCGCGATCTCCACCGGAGAGTCAGGGACCGCGAGGAGGGTAAGTATATTCACCTTTCCCCGTTCCGGCGCTGCGTGCGGCTCTGTCTCCCGGCTCCTCTGCTGTGACAGTTCAGAGGGCGCGATGACGCGCTTAATGCGCGCCGGCGCCGCCCTCTGACTTACCAGTCACAGGCAGAGGAGCCGGAGTGTGTCTTCAAGAAAATGGCGCCGAAAAGCGCGGACTGCGCAGGCGCCGATTCCTGCTGCCGGAATCGGCGCCTGCGCAGTCCGCGCTTTCCGGCGCCATTTTCTTGAAGACACACTCCGGCTCCACTGCAGGTGTGTCTTCAAGAAAATGGCGTCGGAAAGCGCGGACTGCGTAGGCGCCGATTCCTGCTGCCGGAATCGGCGCCTGCGCAGTCCGCGCTTTCCGACGCCATTTTCTTGAAGACACACCTGCAGTGGAGCCGGACGATAGGTGAGTATGGTATTTTTTTTTTTTTATATGGCAGCAGCATACGGGGGCATACACACTGGAGCGTCTTATGGGGGGCATATAATACAATGGTGGCGCAGGATGGGAGCAGCACATGACAGAATGGGGGCAGGATGGCAGCAGCACATGACAGAACGGGCGCAGGATGGCAGCAGCACATGACAGAACGGGCGCAGGATGGCAGCAGCACATGACAGAACGGGCGCAGGATGGCAGCAGCACATGACAGAACGGGCGCAGGATGGCAGCAGCACATGACAGAACGGGCGCAGGATGGGAGCAGCACATGACAGAACGGGTGCAGGATGGCAGCAGCACATGACAGAACGGGCGCAGGATGGGAGCAGCACATGACAGAACGGGCGCAGGATGGCAGCAGCACATGACAGAACGGGCGCAGGATGGGAGCTGTTGTGAATTCTGTGGCAGAGCTCCCTCCTGTGGTCACAAGTGGTACTTCGGCTGATTCTCTCTGTGAGCTTCTGTTGGTGGAGGGAAGTGGTACTGCGGCTTCTGAGTTTCCTCCCTCAGGTGATCTGGTGATTAGGTGCTTCTCTACTTAACTCCACCTAATGCTTTGATCCTGGCTTCCTGTCAATGTTCCAGTGTTGGACTTGTGTTTCTCTGGATCATTCCTGTGGCCTGCTGCTCTGCATAGCTAAGTTCTTCTTTGCTATTTGTTTGCTATTTTTTCTGTCCAGCTTGTCTAATTTGTTGCTGGAAGCTCTGGGACGCAAAGGGTGTACCTCCGTGCCGTTAGTTCGGTACGGAGGGTCTTTTTGCCCCCTTTGCGTGGTTTTCTTTAGGGTTTTGTGTAGACCGCAAAGTTACCTTTTCTATCCTCGATCTGTTAAGAAAGTCGGGCCTCACTTTGCTGAATCTATTTCATCTCTACGTTTGTCTTTTCATCTTAACTCACAGTCATTATATGTGGGGGGCTGCCTTTTCCTTTGGGGTATTTCTCTGAGGCAAGGTAGGCTTATTTTCTATCTTCAGGCTAGTTAGTTTCTCAGGCTGTGCCGAGTTGCATAGGCATAGTTAGGCGCAATCCACGGCTGCCTCTAGTGTTGTTTGGAGAGGATTAGGGATTGCGGTCTGCAGAGTTCCCACGTCTCAGAGCTCGTTCTATGATTTTGGGTTATTGTCAGATCACTGTATGTGCTCTGACCGCTATGTCCATTGTAGTACTGAATTGCCTTTCATAACAGTACAGGAAGCCAAAAGTACTAATGATTCTCAATAGAGGGAAAAAAGAAGTTCTGAGACCATTTTTTTTTCTTTGCACTGTGTTTTGCCTTTTTTTTCCCCTAGACATTTGGGTGGTTCAGTACACAGGTGTAGCGATGGACATTAGAAGTCTGTCTTCATTTGTGGATCAGCTCTCGGCAAGAGTACAAAAGATTCAAGACACTATCGATCAGAAAGCTATGTTGGAACCAAGAATTCCTATTCCTGATTTGTTTTTTTGGAGATAGAACTAAGTTTCTGAGTTTCAAAAATAATTGTAAATTATTTCTGGCCTTGAAACCTCGCTCCTCTGGTGATCCAGTTCAACAGGTTTTGATTGTTATTTCTTTTTTGCGCGGTGACCCTCAGGACTGGGCATTTTCTCTTGCGCCAGGAGATCCTGCATTGAGTAATTTCGATGTGTTTTTCCTGGCGCTCGGATTGCTGTATGATGAACCTAATTCAGTGGATCAGGCAGAGAAAAATTTGCTGGCTCTTTGTCAGGGTCAGGATGAGATAGAGGTATATTGTCAGAAATTTAGAAAGTGGTCCGTGCTCACTCAATGGAATGAATCTGCGCTGGCAGCTATGTTCAGAAAGGGTCTCTCTGAAGCCCTTAAGGATGTCATGGTGGGATTTCCTATGCCTGCTGGTTTGAATGAGTCTATGTCTTTGGCCATTGAGATCGGTCGACGCTTGCGTGAGCGTAAATCTGTGCACCATTTGGCGGTATTACCTGAGCTTAAACCTGAGCCTATGCAGTGCGATAGGACTTTGACCAGAGTTAAACGGCAAGAACACAGACGTCTGAATGGGCTGTGTTTCTACTGTGGTGATTCCACTCATGCTATCTCTGATTGTCCTAAGCGCACTAAGCGGTTCGCTAGGTCTGCCACCATTGGTACGGTACAGTCAAAATTTCTTCTGTCCGTTACCTTGATCTGCTCTTTGTCATCGTATTCTGTCATGGCATTTGTGGATTCAGGCGCTGCCCTGAATTTGATGGACTTGGAGTATGCTAAGCGTTGTGGGTTTCTCTTAGAGCCCTTGCAGTGTCCTATTCCATTGAGAGGAATTGATGCCACGCCTTTGGCCAAGAATAAGCCTCAATACTGGACCCAGCTGACCATGTGCATGGCTCCTGCACATCAGGAGGTTATTCGCTTTCTGTTGTTTCATAATCTGCATGATGTGGTCGTGTTGGGGTTGCCATGGCTACAAGCCCATAATCCAGTATTAGATTGGAAATCCATGTCGGTGTCCAGCTGGGGTTGTCAGGGGGTACATGGTAACATAGTAACATAGTAACATAGTTAGTAAGGCCGAAAAAAGACATTTGTCCATCCAGTTCAGCCTATATTCCATCATAATAAATACCCAGATCTACGTCCTTCTACAGAACCTAATAATTGTATGATACAATATTGTTCTGCTCCAGGAAGACATCCAGGCCTCTCTTGAACCCCTCGACTGAGTTCGCCATCACCACCTCCTCAGGCAAGCAATTCCAGATTCCCACTGCCCTAACAGTAAAGAATCCTCTTCTATGTTGGTGGAAAAACCTTCTCTCCTCCAGACGCAAAGAATGCCCCCTTGTGCCCGTCACCTTCCTTGGTATAAACAGATCCTCAGCGAGATATTTGTATTGTCCCCTTATATACTTATGCATGGTTATTAGATCGCCCCTCAGTCGTCTTTTTTCTAGACTAAATAATCCTAATTTCGCTAATCTATCTGGGTATTGTAGTTCTCCCATCCCCTTTATTAATTTTGTTGCCCTCCTTTGTACTCTCTCTAGTTCCATTATATCCTTCCTGAGCACCGGTGCCCAAAACTGGACACAGTACTCCATGTGCGGTCTAACTAGGGATTTGTACAGAGGCAGTATAATGCTCTCATCATGTGTATCCAGACCTCTTTTAATGCACCCCATGATCCTGTTTGCCTTGGCAGCTGCTGCCTGGCACTGGCTGCTCCAGGTAAGTTTATCATTAACTAGGATCCCCAAGTCCTTCTCCCTGTCAGATTTACCCAGTGGTTTCCCGTTCAGTGTGTAATAGTGATATTGATTCCCTCTTCCCATGTGTATAACCTTACATTTATCATTGTTAAACCTCATCTGCCACCTTTCAGCCAAAGTTTCCAACTTATCCAGATCCATCTGTAGCAGAATACTATCTTCTCTTGTATTAACTGCTTTACATAGTTTTGTATCATCTGCAAATATCGATATTTTACTGTGTAAACCTTCTACCAGATCATTAATGAATATGTTGAAGAGAACAGGTCCCAATACTGACCCCTGCGGTACCCCACTGGCCACAGCGACCCAGTTAGAGACTATACCATTTATAACCACCCTCTGCTTTCTATCACTAAGCCAGTTACTAACCCATTTACACACATTTTCCCCCAGACCAAGCATTCTCATTTTGTGTACCAACCTCTTGTGCGGCACGGTATCAAACGCTTTGGAAAAATCGAGATATACCACGTCCAATGACTCACCGTGGTCCAGCCTATAGCTTACCTCTTCATAAAAACTGATTAGATTGGTTTGACAGGAGCGATTTCTCATAAACCCATGCTGATATGGAGTTAAACAGTTATTCTCATTGAGATAATCCAGAATAACATCCCTCAGAAACCCTTCAAATATTTTACCAACAATAGAGGTTAGACTTACTGGCCTATAATTTCCAGGTTCACTTTTAGAGCCCTTTTTGAATATTGGCACCACATTTGCTATGCGCCAGTCCTGCGGAACAGACCCTGTCGCTATAGAGTCCCTAAAAATAAGAAATAATGGTTTATCTATTACATTACTTAGTTCTCTTAGTACTCGTGGGTGTATGCCATCCGGACCCGGAGATTTATCTATTTTAATCTTATTTAGCCGGTTTCGCACCTCTTCTTGGGTTAGATTGGTGACCCTTAATATAGGGTTTTCATTGTTTCTTGGGATTTCACCTAGCATTTCATTTTCCACCGTGAATACCGTGGAGAAGAAGGTGTTTAATATGTTAGCTTTTTCCTCGTCATCTACAACCATTCTTTCCTCACTATTTTTTAAGGGGCCTACATTTTCAGTTTTTATTCTTTTACTATTGATATAGTTGAAGAACAGTTTGGGATTAGTTTTACTCTCCTTAGCAATGTGCTTCTCTGTTTCCTTTTTGGCAGCTTTAATTAGTTTTTTAGATAAAGTATTTTTCTCCCTATAGTTTTTTAGAGCTTCAATGGTGCCATCCTGCTTTAGTAGTGCAAATGCTTTCTTTTTACTGTTAATTGCCTGTCTTACTTCTTTGTTTAGCCACATTGGGTTTTTCCTATTTCTAGTCCTTTTATTCCCACAAGGTATAAACCGCTTACACTGCCTATTTAGGATGTTCTTAAACATTTCCCATTTATTATCTGTATTCTTATTTCTGAGGATATTGTCCCAGTCTACCAGATTAAGGGCATCTCTAAGCTGGTCAAACTTTGCCTTCCTAAAGTTCAGTGTTTTTGTGACTCCCTGACAAGTCCCCCTAGTGAAAGACAGGTGAAACTGCACAATATTGTGGTCGCTATTTCCTAAATGCCCAACCACCTGCAGATTTGTTATTCTGTCAGGTCTATTAGATAGTATTAGGTCTAAAAGTGCTGCTCCTCTGGTTGGATTCTGCACCAATTGTGAAAGATAATTTTTCTTGGTTATTAGCAGAAACCTGTTGCCTTTATGGGTTTCACAGGTTTCTGTTTCCCAGTTAATATCCGGGTAGTTAAAGTCCCCCATAACCAGGACCTCATTATGGGTTGCAGCTTCATCTATCTGCTTTAGAAGTAGACTTTCCATGGTTTCTGTTATATTTGGGGGTTTGTAACAGACCCCAATGAGAATTTTGTTACCATTTTTCCCTCCATGAATTTCAACCCATATGGACTCGACATCCTCATTCCCTTCGCTAATATCCTCCCTTAAAGTGGACTTTAGACAAGACTTTACATAGAGACAAACCCCTCCTCCTCTCCGATTTTTACGATCGTTTCTAAACAGACTGTAACCCTGTAAGTTAACTGCCCAGTCATAGCTTTCATCTAACCATGTCTCGGTTATTCCCACTATGTCAAAGTTACCTGTAGATATTTCTGCTTCTAGTTCTTCCATCTTGTTTGTCAGGCTTCTGGCGTTTGCGAGCATGCAGTTTAGAGGATTTTGTTTTGTTCCAATCTCCTCACTGTGGATTGTTTTAGAAATGTTCTTACCTCCCTTCTGAGTATGTTTTCCTGGGTCGTCTTTGTTCGAGTCTAATGTTTTTCTTCCCGTCCCCTCTTCTTCTAGTTTAACGCCCGCCTGATGAGTGTAGCGAGTCTTCTGGCGAATGTGTGTTTCCCAGGTTTGTTGAGGTGTAGTCCGTCTCTGGCGAGGAGTCCATCATACCAGTAATTCACACCGTGGTCCAGGAATCCAAATCCTTGTTGTCTGCACCATCGTCTTAGCCAGTTGTTTGCATCAAGGATCCTGTTCCATCTCCTGGTGCCATGCCCGTCTACTGGAAGGATAGAAGAAAAAACTACCTGTGCATCCAGTTCCTTTACTTTCTTCCCCAACTCTTCAAAGTCCTTGCAGATTGTCGGTAGGTCCTTCCTTGCCGTGTCATTGGTGCCAACACGTATCAGAAGAAATGGGTGGACGTCCTTGGAGCTGAAGAGCTTTGGTATCCTATCGGTCACATCCTTGATCATCGCACCTGGAAGGCAGCATACTTCTCTTGCAGTTATGTCCGGTCTGCAGATGGCTGCTTCTGTGCCTCTCAGTAGTGAGTCTCCCACCACCACCACTCTTCGTTGCTTCTTGGCTGTACTTTTTGCTGTCACTTGTTGCTGTGTGCCCTTTTCTTTTTTGCTTGCTGGTATTGCTTCATTCTTAGGTGTGCCATCTTCATCCTCTACAAAGATTTGATATCGGTTCTTCAGTTGTGTGGTTGGTGATTTCTCCATGGTCTTCTTGCTTCTTTTGGTCACATGCTTCCACTCATCTGCTTTTGGAGGTTCTCTGACACTTTTTTCACCTTCTGTGACCAGTAGAGATGCTTCTGTTCTGTCTAGAAAGTCTTCATTCTCTTTGATGAGTTTCAAAGTTGTTATTCTTTCTTCCAGACCCCGCACCTTTTCTTCTAAAAGGGCCACTAGTCTACACTTCTAACAGGTGAAATTGGATTCTTCTTCTGGTCGATCTGTGAACATGTAGCACATGCTGCAGCTCACCATGTAGGTTGTCACATCTGCCATGTTGCTCCTAGATCCTGCTGACTTGCTGTGTGTTTTCCTTCTTGTGTAATCTACTCAGCCAAGCTCTCTTGCAATAATGTCCTACAGGCAAAAATTTGCGCGTCGTAAGGCGCGCGGTTTGGTGATGCTTTCGAAGCAGCTGGTCCCGGCTGTACCCAACGATCTTCTAGCTTAGGGAGACTTCGCTTCTCCCAGAAGGCACCTGGAATATGCAAATTAGCCTCCTGAAGCTTGAATCCCTGGTTTGGTGATGCTTTCGAAGCAGCTGGTCCCGGCTGTACCCAACGATCTTCTAGCTTAGGGAGACTTCGCTTCTCCCAGAAGGCACCTGGAATATGCAAATTAGCCTCCTGAAGCTTGAATCCCTGGTTTGGTGATGCTTTCGAAGCAGCTGGTCCCGGCTGTACCCAACGATCTTCTAGCTTAGGGAGACTTCGCTTCTCCCAGAAGGCACCTGGAATTTGCAAATTAGCCTCCTGAAGCTTGAATCCCTGGTTTTCTTCCCTGGTGATGTTCCATTTCTGTCAATTTCGTCATCCACCCCTTCTGAGGTTCCAGAGTTCTTGTCTGATTACAGGGATGTATTTGATGAGCCCTAGTCCGATGCCCTACCTCCGCATAGGGATTGTGATTGTGCTATCAATTTGATTCCTGGTAGTAAATTCCCAAAAAGTCGACTGTTTAATTTATCCGTGCCTGAGCACGCCGCTATGCGCAGTTATGTGAAGGAATCCCTGGAGAAGGGGCATATTTGCCCGTCATCGTCACCATTAGGAGCAGGGTTCTTTTTTGTAGCCAAGAAGGATGGTTCGCTGAGACCTTGTATAGATTACCGCCTTCTAAATAAGATCACGGTTAAATTTCAGTACCCCTTGCCATTGTTATCTGATTTGTTTGCTCGGATTAAGGGGGCTAGTTGGTTCACCAAGATAGATCTTCGTGGTGCGTATAATCTGGTGCGAATCAGGCGAGGAGATGAATGGAAAACTGCATTTAATACGCCCGAGGGTCATTTTGAGTATCTAGTGATGCCATTCGGACTTGCCAATGCTCCATCAGTGTTTCAGTCCTTTATGCATGACATCTTCCGAGAGTACCTGGATAAATTCCTGATTGTGTACTTGGATGACATTTTGATCTTCTCGGATGATTGGGAGTCTCATGTGAAGCAGGTCAGAACAGTTTTTCAGGTCCTGCGTGCTAATTCTTTGTTTGTGAAGGGATCAAAGTGTCTCTTTGGTGTGCAGAAGGTTTCATTTTTGGGGTTCATCTTTTCCCCTTCTACTATCGAGATGGATCCTGTTAAGGTCCAAGCCATCCATGATTGGACTCAGCCGACATCTCTGAAAAGTCTGCAAAAGTTCCTGGGCTTTGCTAATTTTTATCGTCGCTTCATCTGCAATTTTTCTAGTATTGCCAAACCATTGACCAATTTGACCAAGAAGGGTGCTGATTTGGTTAATTGGTCTTCTGCTGCTGTGGAAGCTTTTCAAGAGTTGAAGCGTCGTTTTTCTTCTGCCCCTGTGTTGTGTCAACCAGATGTTTCTCTTCCGTTCCAGGTCGAGGTTGATGCTTCTGAGATTGGAGCAGGGGCTGTTTTGTCGCAGAGAGGTTCTGATTGCTCAGTGATGAAACCATGCGCTTTTTTTTCCAGGAAGTTTTCGCCTGCTGAGCGAAATTATGATGTGGGCAACCGAGAGTTGCTGGCCATGAAGTGGGGATTCGAGGAGTGGCGTCATTGGCTTGAAGGAGCTAAGCATCGCGTGGTGGTATTGACTGATCATAAGAACTTGACTTATCTTGAGTCTGCTAAGCGGTTGAATCCTAGACAGGCTCGTTGGTCGCTGTTTTTTGCCCGTTTTGACTTTGTGATTTCGTACCTTCCGGGCTCTAAAAATGTGAAGGCGGATGCTCTGTCTAGGAGTTTTGTGCCCGACTCTCCGGGTTTGTCTGAGCCGGCGGGTATCCTCAAGGAAGGAGTAATTGTGTCTGCCATCTCCCCTGATTTGCGGCGGGTGCTGCAAAAATTTCAGGCTAATAAACCTGATCGTTGTCCAGCGGAGAGACTGTTTGTCCCTGATAGGTGGACCAATAAAGTTATCTCTGAGGTTCATTGTTCGGTGTTGGCTGGTCATCCTGGAATCTTTGGTACCAGAGAGTTGGTGGCTAGATCCTTTTGGTGGCCGTCTCTGTCGCGGGATGTGCGTGTTTTTGTGCAGTCCTGTGGGATTTGTGCTCGGGCTAAGCCCTGCTGTTCTCGTGCCAGTGGGTTGCTTTTGCCCTTGCCGGTCCCGAAGAGGCCTTGGACACATATCTCTATGGATTTTATTTCTGATCTTCCCGTTTCTCAAAAGATGTCAGTCATTTGGGTGGTCTGTGATCGCTTTTCTAAGATGGTCCATCTGGTACCCTTGTCTAAATTGCCTTCCTCCTCTGATTTGGTGCCATTGTTCTTCCAGCATGTGGTTCGTTTACATGGCATTCCAGAGAATATCGTTTCTGACAGAGGTTCCCAGTTTGTTTCAAGGTTTTGGCGAGCCTTTTGTGGTAGGATGGGCATTGACTTGTCTTTTTCCTCGGCTTTCCATCCTCAGACTAATGGCCAGACCGAACGAACCAATCAGACCTTGGAAACATATCTGAGATGCTTTGTTTCTGCCGATCAGGATGACTGGGTGTCCTTTTTGCCTTTGGCTGAGTTCGCCCTTAATAATCGGGCCAGCTCGGCTACCTTGGTTTCGCCATTTTTCTGCAATTCTGGGTTCCATCCTCGTTTCTCTTCAGGACAGGTTGAGTCTTCGGACTGTCCTGGTGTGGATACTGTGGTGGACAGGTTGCAGCAGATTTGGACTCATGTAGTGGACAATTTGACCTTGTCCCAGGAGAAGGCTCAACGTTTCGCTAATCACAGACGCCGTGTGGGTCCCCGACTTCGTGTTGGGGATCTGGTTTGGTTATCTTCTCGTCATATTCCTATGAAGGTTTCCTCTCCTAAGTTTAAACCTCGTTTCATTGGTCCGTACAGGATTTCTGAGGTTCTTAATCCTGTGTCCTTTCGTCTGACCCTTCCAGATTCTTTTTCCATACATAACGTATTCCATAGGTCATTGTTGCGGAGATACGTGGCACCTATGGTTCCATCTGTTGATCCTCCTGCCCCGGTTTTGGTGGAGGGGGAATTGGAGTATATTGTGGAGAAGATTTTGGATTCTCGTGTTTCTAGACGGAAACTCCAGTATCTGGTTAAATGGAAGGGTTATGCTCAGGAAGATAATTCCTGGGTTTTTGCCTCTGATGTCCATGCTCCCGATCTTGTTCGTGCCTTTCATGTGGCTCATCCTGGTCGGCCTGGGGGCTCTGGTGAGAATTTGGTGACCCCTCCTCAAGGGGGGGTACTGTTGTGAATTCTGTGGCAGAGCTCCCTCCTGTGGTCACAAGTGGTACTTCGGCTGATTCTCTCTGTGAGCTTCTGTTGGTGGAGGGAAGTGGTACTGCGGCTTCTGAGTTTCCTCCCTCAGGTGATCTGGTGAGGTCGTTAGGTGCTTCTCTACTTAACTCCACCTAATGCTTTGATCCTGGCTTCCTGTCAATGTTCCAGTGTTGGACTTGCTTTTCCCTGGATCATTCCTGCGGCCTGCTGCTCTGCATAGCTAAGTTCTTCTTTGCTATTTGTTTGCTATTTTTTCTGTCCAGCTTGTCTAATTTGTTGCTGGAAGCTCTGGGACGCAAAGGGTGTACCTCCGTGCCGTTAGTTCGGTACGGAGGGTCTTTTTGCCCCCTTTGCGTGGTTTTCTTTAGGGTTTTGTGTAGACCGCAAAGTTACCTTTTCTATCCTCGATCTGTTAAGAAAGTCGGGCCTCACTTTGCTGAATCTATTTCATCTCTACGTTTGTCTTTTCATCTTACTCACAGTCATTATATGTGGGGGGCTGCCTTTTCCTTTGGGGTATTTCTCTGAGGCAAGGTAGGCTTATTTTCTATCTTCAGGCTAGTTAGTTTCTCAGGCTGTGCCGAGTTGCATAGGCAGAGTTAGGCGCAATCCACGGCTGCCTCTAGTGTTGTTTGGAGAGGATTAGGGATTGCGGTCTGCAGAGTTCCCACGTCTCAGAGCTCGTTCTATGATTTTGGGTTATTGTCAGATCACTGTATGTGCTCTGACCGCTATGTCCATTGTAGTACTGAATTGCCTTTCATAACAGGGAGCAGCACATGACAGAACGGGGGCGCAGGATGGGAGCAGCACATGACAGAACGGGGGCGCAGGATGGGAGCAGCACATGACAGGATGGGAGCAGCAAATGACAGAATGGAGGCGCAGGATGGGAGCAGCACATGACAGAACGGGGGCGCAGGATGGGAGCAGCACATGACAGAACGGGGCGCAGGATGGGAGCAGCACATAACAGGATGGGGATGCAGGATGGAGCAGCACATGACAGAATGGGGGCGCAGGATGGAGCAGCACATGACAGGATGGGGACGCAGGATGGAGCAGCACATGTCAGGATGGGGAAGCAGGATGGAGCAGCACATGAGAGGATGGGGGCGCAGGATGGGAGCAGCACATGACAGGATGGGGACGCAGGATGGAGCAGCACATGACAGGATGGGGACGCAGGATGGAGCAGCACATACCAGGATGGAGACCATATACCAATATAAATGCTCGCCACCCGGGCATAGAACGGGTTCAATAGCTAGTAAACAAATAATGGTGACTAGCTATATATAAAATAGAATTAAGTGAAATACAAACAAATACATGTGGAACAAAAACCAAATTTAAGTAAAGGTAAATAATACCATGTGAATACTAGTAACCAATAACCAATGCTAGCTGTTTAGTTTAGTCTTTTACTTCTATGTGTACGTAGTGGAAGGTTATTGGTTACTAGTACTCACGTGGTATTATTTACCTTTACTTAAATTTGCTTTTTGTTCCACATGTATTTATTTGTATTTCACTTAATTCTATTTTATTTTTAGCTAGTCACCATTATTTGTTTATTTCATACCACTGCTGCATATGCCTGTACATTGAGGTCGTCCCTGAGTGAGTCCCACCGTTGCTGCTGCACTGGTGGCTACTGCCTTGTTTTTATTCTATTTATGTTTATTTAATAAAATTTATATATTTTTTGTTATTTCTGGTCTTTTTGTGAAGGTTTTTTATTAATATTTTCATTATGGTTCCTTCATGGTCCTGTTAAGGATATTATTTGGTGTTTTCAGTGGTGATACAGTTATATATATAGTAATATGGCTGTCCATCTCCTCAGTGGTGATATAGTAATATATATAGTAATATGGCCGCCCTTCTCCTCAGGGGTAATACAGTAATATATTTAGTTATATAGCCGCCACTCTTCTCCTCATTGTGATATAGTAATATATATATACGTGTGCGACGGCCAGCCACAGTGCCCCCTCCGGGTCAGCACAACTCCGCCTACACTTCCTTCTCAAGCTGTTTCTTATTTTTAATCCCTCCTTCAATCCAGGTGGCCTGCCCGAGGCAGGGGACGGGGCCTTCCACCGCGTGATGGAAATGCGAGGCGCCAAGGGCTGACACGTTATTAGATGTGGGCCTGGGTCCTGGGGTTTGGGACCGTGGAGTGGAACGTTCTACCAGGGTGAAAGGCATAGCAACAGCTCCAACAGTGAAGGCCCGGGGTTTGAACCAACCCTCTGTGGTCAAGGGCCGAGGTACACTCACCCTCTCTTGTTCCTGGACACTGACCACGCCCACCCTGGGACCTCGGTATGATATCCTTTCGCGGCTGCGCACTCCGGTATATGTGGATAAAAATTGGGCTGAGCCTTCATCCCTGAGGCCGGTATCACAGGTCAGTGGTTCTAGTACATGTGGTGACAGTTTCCTCACGTACCGGAGACACTGACTCACGTAGACACATTAAAATAAATGTGTCTCTGCACATGTCAGCGTGTTTTCACGGACCGTGTGTCCGTTTGCAAAACACGGAGACATGTCAGTGTTCGAGGGAGCACACTGATCACACGGACCCATTAAAGTCAATGGGTCCGTGTAAACACGTACCGCACACGGATGCTGTCCGTGTGCCATCCGTGTGCTGTCCGTGTGCGTTTGTCCTGTCATAGGGTTAAAATTGGAAAAAATTGTTGCAATACACGGACACACGTTCAGCAAACGGACAGCACACGGACCCTAAAAACGTACTCACGGATGACCTACCTGAGCACACGGACACGGATAACTCCGGTACCGGAATTATCTGGACGTGTGAGACTGGCCTGACACAGACTCCTCCAATGCTTCCGGTCCTCCAGCCTCAAACTCCTGAGACTTCGGTTCTGGCTTCTGCTGCAAAGGTCCCAGCTCCAGATACAGTCACGACACTTGCTCTGTCACGTGATGACATTGCGGCTCTGGTGGATGATGTTCCAGCTCCAGCTGCCAGTACTGCTCCTCCAGTGACACAGGGAACTCGTGAGTCCAACACTCGTCCTCGACTTCACTCAGCTGTTCATGTCGTGTCCTCTCCACCTGCTGCCACCTCCACTTCACGAGCCTACTAGCCTGCAGTGCCACGTGCAAGAAAGTTCCATCGTTGTTGCTTCTGTGTCACACAATGGCGCCACACCACTGCACTCGGGGTTTTCTTCGGGACCCCACCTGCACCAAGGTGGGGCCTCTTCCGACCACTCCACCCACTTTCTGGTATTCTGCAGGGAGGGTCAAGATGTTCTCCTTCCCATCATGGGCGGGCCGGAGGGTGTTGCCAGACAGCTATTCGTGCCGTTTCTGTACCGAAACGCCCACAAAGGGTGAGATCACAGTCATCATTCTCTTTTTTGGTGCCATTTTCTGCCATCTTCATGGTCAGCATCTTGGTCGCAAACAAACTAAGTTAAATCCAGGGATTCTGTTACTTTCGGGGTATCAATCTCTTCTTCCTTCACGGCATCTCCGCTTTGCAAGGCTGCAGGATCCTGCCGACTAGTGTGAGCGTCAGCCAGGGCCATAGTCATGGTCCACATTGGTGTCTACTTTAGCGCTCCCTGACTATCAGCATAGTTCGATTGTCTCACTTGCCAGATTCTCCAAGGCCTTTTCTAAACACAGAGACAATTTGTTAGGTGTCGAGTTCCCTCCGCTGCACAGGGGGACTCCTGAACCACCTCCGCTGCGGTCTCCCATTCTCCTCCAGCCGCAGTGGAGCCTGCTCAGCAGAGACGTCGGTCCCAGCATCTGGCTCAGGCTGATACTGTGCAGCTGCTTACTGCTGTCCTTCCAGGCTCAGCCATTGTAACCAGTACTGATCAGCGGCGAGCAGGCGTCCCTGTGACTAAGGGTACCGTCACACTATAACATTTCGATCGCTACGACGGTACGATTCGTGACGTTCCAGCGATATCGTTACGATATCGCTGTGTCTGACACGCAGCAGCGATCAGGGATCCTGCTGAGAATCGTACGTCGTAGCAGATCGTATGGAACTTTCTTTCATCGCTGGATCTCCCGCTGTCATCGCTAGATCGGTGTGTGTGACACCGATCTAGCGATCTAGCGATGCGATCCAGCGATGCGTCCGCTTGTAACCAGGGTAAACATCGGGTAACTAAGCGCAGGACCGCGCTTAGTTACCCAATGTTTACCCTGGTTACAAGCGTTAAACTAAAAAAAAACAAACAGCACATACTTACATTCTGGTGTCCGTCAGGTCCCTTGCCGTCTCTGCTTCCCGCACTGTGACTGCCGGCCGTAAAGTGAAAGCAGAGCACAGCGGCTGTGCTTTCACTTTCACTTTACGGCCGGCAGTTACTGAGTGCGGGAAGCAGACTGCAAGGGACCTGACGGACACCAGAATGTAAGTATGTGCTGTTTGTTTTTTTTTAGTTTAACGCTTGTAACCAGGGTAAACATCGGGTAACTAAGCGCGGTCCTGCGCTTAGTTACCCGATGTTTACCCTGGTTACCCAGGGACCTCGGCATCGTTGGTCGCTGGAGAGCTGTCTGTGTGACAGCTCCCCAGCGACCACACTGCGATTTACCTACGATCACGGCCAGGTCATATCGCTGGTCGTGATCGTAGGTAAATCGTATAGTGTGACGGTACCCTAAGTCCTGCTTTTCTTCTTCTGAGCATGCCCAAGGGAGGACCTCTCATTGGAGGTCGGGGGTCACATGCTCAGGTCCTGTAGCCGCTCCTATTGGACAACTAGGAAGGTCTTGGAGAGCTTCTGCTATAAAAGGTTTGCATGGCCACACGGCCATGCGCTAGTATAAACTTATTAATGTGTTTGTGTGGATGTATGACTGTCGATGGATGAAAGCTCCGAATCATTCCCATCCCTAGTGTTGTTGACTGTTCGAGAATGGTGTAAGCTACCTAGCGCCTGACAGTGCAATTCTGCACAGCTAGCACTCGATACAGTGTCTGATAGCAGTGACCGCCAGTGCAAAGCTGTGCGCTAATAGAGCGCTTTCCTGGCCCTAGTCTTGGTGGTAAGTGGCGTCCGCCAGAGCAGTACTGCACGCACTCTTGTGCATTAAATTATTATTTCTGTTAATCTCTGACACCCCAGTAGCGGTGTCGGGCACAAGAGGTCTAGAGGAACTCTTTCCCTGAGTCTTGGGACAGAGATCTGTGACCCTTTGCTTGCGCTCTTTGTGCGGTACCGCGGCTCTGTGACGCAACAGGGTTCCTTCATACCGGGTGAAGCTAACCCGTGTGTGTATCCACATTATACCGCCATAGAGTCCATTTCAAACTTTAACTGAAGAACTTTACTTGTTTGCAATCGCAGCACATCCACATCAGTAACAGCTTCAACACAGAGTTCTGCACCGTTCACATTCGTCACTTTCCCTGTACTCTTCCTTATGTCCTCCAGATTGCACCTGGGACGTCCTGTCCCACACAGTACCGCAGCATCCTCCCTGTCTGGCTTGACTACCCTTAAGAATTCCCTTGTCCGTGTCGCACCAGACATGAGGGCATCTGTCCAATTAGCAAGCTGCCACTTTTTTGGGAGCAACCTGTGTTACTGTCCTGCTGTGACTCTTGCTGTAGCCCCTGCTCTCACTACCGCTGTCACTGCTTCTTTTCACTACTGCTGTCACTGCTGCACTTTTGGCCAGCTGACCCTGGATGGCTGGGCTTCTCACTTCGAACGTTGTGGGGCCCACTGTGTTGCCCCAGGCTCTAGGGCCCTATGGATAGCTCAGAAACCGGACAGTATGGTCCTCCATACAGTATTATGGGCACCGTATAATGCTCCATACAGTATAATGGGCCCCATATATTGCGCCATACAGTATAATGAGCCCCACATATTCCTCCATGCAGAATAATGAGCCCCATATATTGCTCCATACAGAATAATGAGCCTCATATATTACTCCATACAGTATAATGAGCCCCGCATAGTCCTCCATGCAGAATAATGAGCCCCATATATTGCTCCATTCAGAATAATGAGCCCCATATAATGCTCCATACAGTATTATGGGCACCACATGTTGTTCCATTCAGAATAATGAGCCCCATATAATGCTCCATACAGTATAATGAGCCCATATATTGCTCCATATCATATAATGAGCCCCATATATTGCTCTATACAGAATAATGAGCCACATATATTGCTCCATTCAGTATAATGAGCCCCATATATTGCTCCATACAGTATAATGAGCCCATATATTGCTCCATATCATATAATGAGCCCCATATATTGCTCCATACAGAATAATGAGCCACATATATTGCTCCATTCAGAATAATGAGCCCCATATAATGCTCCATACAGTATTATGGGCACCACATTTTACTCCACACATTATAATGAGCCCAATATAGTGCTCCATATAATATGAGCCCCATATATTGCTCCATATAGTATAATGAGACCCATATATTGATCCATACATTATAATGAGCTCATATATTGCTCCATACCAAATAATGAGCCCCATATATTGCTCCATACAGTATTATGGGCCCAACATTTTGCTTCATACATTATAATGAGCCCCATATATTGCTCTATATAGTATAATGAGCCCCATATATTGCTCCATATATTATAATGAGCCCCATATATTGCCTCATACAGTATAATGAGCTCATATATTGCTCCATATAGTATGAGCTCTATATATTGCGCCATACAGAATAATGAGCCCCATATATTGCTCCATTCAGAATAATGAGCCTCATATAATGCTGCATACAGTTTTATGGGCACCACATTTTGCTCCATACAGTATAATGGGCCCCATATATTGCTCCATATAGTATAATGAGCCCCATATATTGTTCCATATAGTATAATGAGCCCCATACATTGCTCCATATAGTATAATGAGCCCCTTATATTGCTCCATTCAGAATAATGAGCCCCATATATTGCTCCATATAGTATAATGAGCCCCATATAGTGCTCCATACAGTATAATGAGCCCCATATTTTGCTCCATATAGTATAATGAGCCCCATATATTGCTCCATTTAGAATAATGAGCCCCACATAGTGCTCCATATAGTATAATGAGCCCATATATTGCTCCATACAGTATTATAGGCACCACCTAGTGCTCCATACAGAATAATGAGCCCCATATATTACTCAGCCTCTTTCTGTGTCTTGTAGTGGTCAGGGTCAGTCTTTTACAACACATATCTGTTCCTACCTGTAAACCATTAATATGCTGCTAGATGATGATGGATTCATGTTAATGACCATCAGCTGTTCTAAGTGTTTATGCAAATGAAGAATTAAAAAAAATGAAACACATTAAAAAAACAGACAAAGATCAGTGCCGAGCAGCGAACCTTCTTGTTGACAGTTTCCTGACAATAAGAATATTTTCACCACTATTGAGAGTAAGAAGAAATAAAACAAAAAAGCACATGGAGGAAAAATCCAAACAGTAAATGCAATGATGGGTGCTGTAATCTGACATGTGTGGGAAGTCTCAGATACAGACCAGCAGAAGTCACCAGTTTACCTTGCTTGTCCATGTCACATAGCACGTTGGTGGCGCTCCCACCACTAGAGGTCAGTATGGTATAGATGCCGGTGCTGCTGATCCCGCTGTTGTATAGACTGGCGCAGTCGGAGTGACAAGGCTTCATGGGTTTTATTGCTGCAAAAGGAACAAAAATACTGAAAAACAGCAGAAAGTCCAACTGAAGATGAATGTTTATTATTAATTCATCCAATTAATGCAATTTCTAACTAATAAAAAAAAGTCTAATTCTGAAAAACCTAATTATTATCTTAAAATATATATAGATTGATAGATAATAGCTAGATAATAGATAAAAGGTAGATAATAGATAGATAATAGATAAATAGATAATAGATAAATTATAGATAGATAATATATAGATGATAGATAGATAATAGATGATAGATAGATAATCTATAATAGATAGATAGATGATAGATACTAGATTTATAGATAACAGATAGATATAGAATATAGATTATATAGCGCTGTATTACATTCCATGGTCTGCCTTATACTCTATGGGGCTGCATCATATTCTATGGGGCTGCATTATATTCTATGGGGCTGCATTATATTCTATGGGGCTTCATTACAAACTATGGGGCTGCATTATACTCTATGTGGCTGCATTATATTATATGGGGCTTCATTACATGCTATTGGGCTGCATCATACCCCATGAGGCTGCATTACATTCTATGGAGCTGCATTTTATCCTATGGCACTGCATTACATTCTATGGGGCTCCATTTTATTCTATGGCGCTCCATTACATTCTATGGGGCTGCAGTTTATTCTATCGTGCTGCATTACATTCTATGGTGCTGCATTACATTCTATGGTGCTGCATTACATTCTATGGTGCTGCATTACATTCTATGGTGCTTGCTACATTATACTCTGTGGGGCTGCATTACATTCTGTGGGGCTGCATTACATTCTATAGGGCTGCATTACATTCTATGGGGTTACATCATACTCTATGGGGCTGCATTACATGTTATGGGGCTGCATCATACTCTAGGGGGCTGCATTACATTCTATGGGGCTGCATCATACTCTATGGGGCTGCATTACATTCTATGGCGCTGCATTACATTCTATGGTGCTTGCTACATTATACTCTGTGGGGCTGCATTACATTCTATAGGGCTGCATTACATTCTATGGGGTTACATCATACTCTATGGGGCTGCATTACATGTTATGGGGCTGCATCATACTCTAGGGGGCTGCATTACATTCTATGGGGCTGCATCATACTCTATAGGGCTGCATTACATTCTATGGGGTTACATCATACTCTATGGGGCTGCATTACATGTTATGGGGCTGCATCATACTCTAGGGGGCTGCATTACATTCTATGGGGCTGCATCATACTCTATAGGGCTGCATTACATTCTATGGGTCTTGATTATACTCTATGGGGCTACGTTATACTTTATGCGGCTGCATTACATTCTATGGGGCTGCATTATACTCTATGTGGCTGCATTATATTCTATGGGGCTGCATTATATTCTATTAGGCTGCATTATGTTCTATGGGCTGCAGTACATTTTATAGGGCTGCATTATACTCTATGGGGTTGCATTATATTCTAAGGGGCTGCATTACATTCTATGGGGCTGCATTATATTATGTGGGGCTGTATTATACCCTATGGATCGGCATTACATTTTATAGGGCTGCATTACATTCTATGGGGCTACATCATACTCTATGGGGGCTGCATAACATTCTATGGGGCTACATCATACTCTATGGGGCTGCATTACATTCTATGGGGCTGCATCATACTCTATGGGGCTGCATCATACTCTATGGGGCTGCATTACATTCTATGGGTCTGCATTATACTTTATGGGGCTGCATTACATTCTGTCTGCATTATACTCTATGGCACTGCATTAGTATCTATGGGGCTACATTATACTTTATGGGGCTGCATTACATTCTATGGGGCTGCATTACACTCTATGGGGCTGCATTACATTCTATGGGGCTGCATTATATTCCATGAGGCTGCATTATGTTCTGTGGGCTGCAGTACATTTTATGGGGCTGCATTATATTCTATGGGGCTGCATTACATTCTATGGGTCTGCATTATACTTTATGGGGCTGTATTACATTCTGTCTGCATTATACTCTATGGCACTGCATTAGTATCTATGGGGCTACATTATACTTTATGGGGCTGCATTACATTCTATGGGGCTGCATTATACTCTATGGGGCTGCATTACATTCTATGGGGCTGCATTATATTCCATGAGGCTGCATTATGTTCTGTGGGCTGCAGTACATTCTATGGGGCTGCATTATATTCTGTAGAGCTACATTATACTCTGTGGAGCTGCATTTCATTCTATAGGGCTGCATTACATTGCAATACAGGGATGTCCACATGGGATGCATTGAGAGAGTACAATGTAATGGCTGCATTATACTCTAAGGCAGCATTATTTTCTATGGGGCTGCTTTATACTCCATGGCGCTGCATTATACTCTATGGGGCTGCATTACACTATATGGGGCTGAATTTAATTTTATGGTGCTACATTACATTCTATTGGGCTGCATTAAATTCTATGGACCTGCACTATATTCTGTGAGGCTGCATTATATTCTATGGGACTGCATTATACTCTTTGGGGCTGCATTATATTCTGTGAGGCTGCATTATACTCTTATGGGGCTGCATCATTATTCTTTTATGGGGCTACATTATGTTATATGTGTCTGCATTATACTTCTATGGGTCTGCATTATACTCCTATGGGGCTGCATTGTACTCCTGTGGAGGCTACATTGTACTATATGGATCACTATGGGGTTGCATTTTACTATATGGAGGACTATGGGGTGTATATTATACTGCATTGAGCACTTTGGGGCACATTATACTATATGGAGGACTATGTGGGCGCATTATATTATATGGAGGACTAAGGGATGTGTATTATACTGTGTGGAGGAATATGGGGTGTGCATTATATCATGTGAAGGACTATGGGGGTGCATTGTACTATATGGAGGACTATGGAATGTGCATTATACTTTATGGAGGACTAAGGGGAGTGCATTATACTATACGGAGGACTATGGGGTGCATTATACTATATGGATGACTATGAGGTGTGTAGTATACTTTATGGAGGACTATGGGGTGTGCATTATATTATATGGAGGACTTTGTGGTGCATTATACTATATGGAGGACTATTGGGTGTGCATTATACTGTACTATATGGAGAACTATGGGGTATGTATTATGCTATATGGAGGACTATGGGGTGTGCACTATATTATATGAAGGGCTATGGGGTGTGTATTATACTATATGGAGGACTATGAGGTGCATTAAACTATATGGAGGACTATGGGGTGCTTTATACTATATGGAGGACTATGGGGTGCATAATATTATATGGAGGACTATGGGGTGCATTATACTATATGGAGGACTATAGGGTGTATTATGCTATATGGAGGACTATAGGGTGTATTATACTATATGGAGGACTGTAGGGTGTATTATACTATATGGAGGATCATCGGGTGTGCATTATACTATATGGAGGACTATGGGGTGTATTATACTACATAGAGGACTAAGGGGTGTGCATTATACTTTATGGAGGACCATGGGGAGTGTATTATACTATATGGAGGACTATGTGGAGTGCATTACATTATATGAAGGACTATGGGGAACATTATACTATATGGAGGACTATGGGGAGTGTGTTATACTAATCAAGCAAAATGATGCCTATTCATCGGGTGATTGAATTGTTTATGCCAGAACAGAAATCGTTGTTCTCGGCAGCACATAGCCTGGTGAAAACTGATAACATGATACTGTATGTGGACAGATTGATCTATTAGTGATTGTTCTGTGCCCATCATTCTTCCTCAGCTGGTGTAGAGGTCGGGAAACAAGCGCTGAACGACTTCAATATTGTCGATCGCAGTCGTTTAACGGACTGTGTAAATACAACCAACATGTTTCTATGTGATGGAGCAACATGTGAGCATTTGGGGCCCCACTTCAATTTTTTGCCAAGTCCCCCACTTTGTCTATCCCCGGCCCTGATGGGAGATGAACACTTATGTTTTTATAGGACTGAGAACTCTACGAGGGCCTATACATCTGACCAATATACAGGTGGGGGCTCAGGGGCTCAAATTTTGCATCAGGGCCCATTGGACTATAGTTACACCACATATTGTGGTGGTCTCTCCTGGTACCATGCCCCATGTCTGCCACCATTACCTGCTGCGTGCGGTGGTCTTTGAGCTCGCAGTGCTGCTGGTAGAGGACACGTTGTGTTCCAGGGGGCTCCGTCCATCATGAGGGACAGGTTACGGACTTGGGCTTGAATGTCATAGATAAAGGTGGCTTGTAGGTGCTGCAGGGTGCTGCTCTCGCTGGCCCATACCTCCAGGCTCTGCACCCTGTGCCCCAGGGATGAGTTGTAGCTTCCAACTTCAGGCTATGGAAACAACATAATGGGTGCACTGACTTCATTTTGGTCACTTCCTTCCTTTCTGCTAGGGGAAGATCACTGCAAACACCAAACAAGTAACATCCGGTCTTTGTGGTCATAGACTCATTTATTGCTATAATTACCTGTATATGTCCCTGCTCTAATCCTGACTTCTGTGTACTCTGCATATTACCCTGCCCCTGGTCCTCACTTCTGTGTACTCTGCGTACTGCCCTGACCTCTGTATCCTCTGATTCTGATCTCTGTGTATTCTGCATACTGCCCTTCCCCTGATTCTTATCTCTATGTACTCTGCATACTGCCCTTCCCCTGATTCTGATCTCTGTGTATTCTGCATACTGCCCTTCCCCTGATTCTTATCTCTGTGTATTCTGCATACTGCCCTTCCCCTGATCCTTATCTCTGTGTACTCTGCATACTGCCCTTCCCCTGATTCTTATCTCTATGTACTCTGCATACTGCCCTTCCCCTGATTCTTATCTCTATGTACCCTGCATACTGCCCTTCCCCTGATTCTTATCTCTATGTACTCTGCATACTGCCCTTCCCCTGATTCTTATCTCTATGTACTCTGCATACTGCCCTTCCCCTGATTCTTATCTCTATGTACCCTGCATACTGCCCTTCCCCTGATTCTTATCTCTATGTACTCTGCATACTGCCCTTCCCCTGATTCTTATCTCTATGTACTCTGCATACTGCCCTTCCCCTGATTCTTATCTCTATGTACTCTGCATACTGCCCTTCCCCTGATCATTATCTCTGTGTACTCTGTATACTGCCCTTCCCCTAATCCTTATCTCTGTGTACTCTACATACTGCCCTTCCCCTGATCATTATCTCTGTATACTCTGTATACTGCCCTTCCCCTGATTCTTATCTCTATGTACTCTGCATACTGCCCTTCCCCTGATCATTATCTCTGTGTACTCTGTATACTGCCCTTCCCCTAATCCTTATCTCTGTGTACTCTACATACTGCCCTTCCCCTGATCCTTATCTCTGTATACTCTGTATACTGCCCTTCCCCTAATCCTTATCTCTGTGTACTCTACATACTGCCCTTCCCCTGATCCTTATCTCTGTATACTCTGTATACTGCCCTTCCCCTAATCCTTATCTCTGTGTACTCTACATACTGCCCTTCCCCTGATCCTTATCTCTGTGTACTCTGCATACTGCCCTTCCCCTGATCGTTATCTCTGTGTACTCTGCATACTGCCCTTCCCCTGATCGTTATCTCTGTGTACTCTGCATACTGCCCTTCCCCTGATCTTTATCTCTGTGTACTCTGTGTACTGCCCTTCCCCTGATCCTTATCTCTGTGTACTCTGTGTACTGCCCTTCCCCTGATCATTATCTCTATGTACTCTGCGTACTGCCCTTCCCCTGATCCTTATCTCTGTGTACTCTGCATACTGCCCTTCCCCTGATCATTATCTCTGTGTACTCTGTATACTGCCCTTCCCCTGATCATTATCTCTGTGTACTCTGCATACTGCCCTTCCCCTGATCATTATCTCTGTGTACTCTGTGTACTGCCCTTCCCCTGATCATTATCTCTGTGTACTCTGCATACTGCCCTTCCCCTGATCATTATCTCTGTGTACTCTGCATACTGCCCTTCCCCTGATCATTACCTCTGTGTACTCTGCATACTGCCCTTCCCCTGATCATTATCTCTGTGTACTGCCCTTCCCCTGATCCTTATCTCTGTGTACTCTGCATACTGCCCCTCCCCTGATCCTTATCTCTGTGTACTCTGTGTACTGCCCTTCCCCTGATCATTATCTCTGTGTACTCTGTATACTGCCCTTCCCCTGATCTTTATCTCTGTGTACTCTGCATACTGCCCTTCCCCTGATCCTTATCTCTGTGTACTCTGTATACTGCCCTTCCCCTGATCATTATCTCTGTGTACTCTGCATACTGCCCTTCCCCTGATCATTATCTCTGTGTACTCTGCATACTGCCCCTCCCCTGATCCTTATCTCTGTGTACTCTGCATACTGCCCCTCCCCTGATCCTTATCTCTGTGTACTCTGTGTACTGCCCTTCCCCTGATCATTATCTCTGTGTACTCTGTATACTGCCCTTCCCCTGATCTTTATCTCTGTGTACTCTGCATACTGCCCTTCCCCTGATCCTTATCTCTGTGTACTCTGTATACTGCCCTTCCCCTGATCCTTATCTCTGTGTACTCTGTATACTGCCCTTCCCCTGATCATTATCTCTGTGTACTCTGCGTACTGCCCTTCCCCTGATCATTATCTCTGTGTACTCTGTGTACTGCCCTTCCCCTGATCATTATCTCTGTGTACTCTGCATACTGCCCTTCCCCTGATCATTATCTCTGTGTACTCTGCATACTGCCCTTCCCCTGATCATTACCTCTGTGTACTCTGCATACTGCCCTTCCCCTGATCATTATCTCTGTGTACTCTGCATACTGCCCTTCCCCTGATCCTTATCTCTGTGTACTCTGCATACTGCCCTTCCCCTGATTCGTATCTCTGTGTACTCTGCATACTGCCCTTCCCCTAATCCTTATCTCTGTGTACTCTGCATACTGCCCTTCCCCTGATCCTTATCTCTGTGTACTCTGCATACTGCCCTTCCCCTGATTCTTATCTCTGTGTACTCTGCATACTGTCCTTCCCCTGATCCTTATCTCTATGTACTCTGTGTACTGCCCTTCCCCTGATCCTTATCTCTATGTACTCTGCGTACTGCCCTTCTCCTGATCCTTATCTCTGTGTACTCTGCATACTGCCCTTCCCCTGATCCTTATCTCTGTGTACTCTGCATACTGCCCTTCCCCTGATCCTTATCTCTGTGTACTCTGCATACTGCCCTTCCCCTGATTCTTATCTCTGTGTACTCTGCATACTGCCCTTCCCCTGATCCTTATCTCTGTGTACTCTGCATACTGCCCTTCCCCTGATCCTTATCTCTGTGTACTCTGCATACTGCCCTTCCCCTGATTCTTATCTCTATGTACTCTGCATACTGCCCTTCTCCTGATTCTTATCTCTATGTACTCTGCATACTGCCCTTCCCCTGATCCTTATCTCTGTGTACTCTGTATACTGCCCTTCCCCTAATCCTTATCTCTGTGTACTCTGCATACTGCCCTTCCCCTGATCCTTATCTCTGTGTACTCTGTATACTGCCCTTCCCCTAATCCTTATCTCTGTGTACTCTGCATACTGCCCTTCCCCTGATCCTTATCTCTATGTACTCTGCGTACTGCCCTTCCTCTGATCCTTATCTCTGTGTACTCTGCATACTGCCCTTCCCCTGATCCTTATCTCTGTGTACTCTGTGTACTGCCCTTCCCCTGATCCTTATCTCTATGTACTCTGCATACTGCCCTTCCCCTGATCTTTATCTCTGTGTACTCTGCATACTGCCCTTCTCCTGATCCTTATCTCTGTGTACTCTGCATACTGCCCTTCTCCTGATCATTATCTCTGTGTACTCTGCATACTGCCCTTCCCCTGATCCTTATGTCTGTGTACTCTGCATACTGCCCTTCCCCTGATCATTATCTCTGTGTACTCTGCATACTGCCCTTCCCTTGATCTTTATCTCTGTGTACTCTGCATACTGCCCTTCTCCTGATTCTTATCTCTGTGTACTCTGCATACTGCCCTTCCTCTGATCTTTATCTCTGTGAACTCTGCATACTGCCCTTCCCCTGATCCTTATCTCTGTGTACTCTGCATACTGCCCTTCCCCTGATCTTTATCTCTGTGTACTCTGCATACTGCCCTTCCCCTGATCTTTATCTCTGTGTACTCTGCATACTGCCCTTCCCCTGATCATTATCTCTGTGTACTCTGTGTACTGACCTTCCCCTGATTCTTATCTCTATGTACTCTGCATACTGCCCTTCCCCTGATCATTATCTCTGTGTACTCTGCATACCATCAGCCAAGTCCCAAAACCACTATCCTTGGCAGAATATTTTTGGCTGGAAAGGTGTGTAGCATGGCTAAAGGGTGTGTAGTCGACGGGAGGTATGTGCCACATAAGTGCCTTGTTGCTGTAATGTAGCCCGGAGTATTTCTTTGCTGTACATAACCATGTATATATATGTGTTTCAGGACCTGTGGTGATGTCAGACCACATGGCTAATCATGTGATGGGTTACTGGGTGTGGTTAGCTTTATATAAGACAGGCTAATGCTTAACACAGCAGATATGTGTGGAGGTGAAAACCCCCCTGAGTGTGTGAAGGCTCCAGGACTGAGCCTGATGGACTGGACACCTTGTTTTCTTTTCCTGAGCTAAAGGCTATTTGCTGTTATTTTGCTATGTGGTTTATGAAGTAATAAACCCTGTGAACTTTTAAAGGAATGTGCCTCCTGAGTGTCAGCCGTCGCACCTGAGTGAGTGAAATCCCTACAATTGGTGGTAGACGTGCGGGCAGCGTTCCCAGCGGAAGACGTAAGTCTATTATTGAATGTCCTGGGTCAAGTCTGTTGTAAGCCAGCAAGCATTGCCGGGGAAAATGGAGGACCTGCTGAAACACTTGGTCCAGTTGCAGTCACAGCAGGAGCAACGGCAGCAAGAGACCAACAGGCTGTTGATGCAGCAGATACAACAGAGCCAGCAGGAGCAACGGCAGAGCCAGCAGGAGCATTGGCAGCAGATGCAACAGAACCAGCAGGAGCAACGGCAGCAGATGCAGCTTCTGGCAACCGCCATCCAGGGCAGGACGAGCGCCCCAACCCCAGGTCTGGCTGATGACACCCACGTCCGGAAGACGGTAAGACGCGCATTGCAGAAAATGACTCCCGGGGATGATGTTGAGGCCTTCCTGACGGTGTTTGAGAGGGTCGCTGAGAGGGAAAAACTTCCGCCATACCTGACGGGAGAACCCCAGAAGATGTACTATGATTTGACTTTGCAGGATGCCAAAGAGTATCACAAATTGAAAGTTGAGATTCTCGCACGTTTGGGGGTGACACTGACTGTCAGGGCACAGCGAGTTCACTGCTGGGCCTATCACCGGGACAAACCGCCTCGCTCTCAATTGTTTGACCTGTTGCACCTGGTCCAGAAATGGCTGCAGCCAGAGTCGTGTACACCTGCACAGATGGTGGAACGAGTGATGATGGATCGGTTTGTGCATTCCCTTCCGAGGTCCATACAGACTTTGGTTGCCCAGGGTGATCCCCAGAATGCCGATGAGCTGATCGGACTGGTTGAGAGATACCAAGGGTTGGAAGGCTCCTCCGGGAGACAACCCATGCCGTACTGGGGGTCCCAGAAGGGAGCTGAGTCCCAAAAAGGGGTGGCGCGTCCAAGGTCACAAAGGGCGGGGGAGGTGGTGCTCAAGGTCCCTACGGGTGATATTATTTGTTGGAGGTGCCACGGGCCAGGACATATAGCTGCCCGTTGTTCCCAGACCACTGAGCAGATGTACTGCAGCATGGGACACCGTTGTTCATACTATGCGTATCCAGCCTGCAGTGTGAACTCTCCGCCCAATAAGGGACCTCAAGAGTGTCCTGTAAAGGTGAAAGGTCGAGCAGTAACGGCACTGTTAGACTCGGGGAGCCTAGTGACCCTGGTGAGGGCCACTTTTCCTCTCCACCTGCTCCCGGGAAAGAAGGTCGGAGTGCGGTGCATACATGGTGATGCAAAGGACTACCCTATGGCCAGGGTGGACATTGAAACGGCATGTGGCACTGAGTCCCACATAGTCGGCGTCGTGTAATTATTGGCCGGGATTTCTGTTTGTTTTGGGATTTGTGGGGAAAAGGTTCTGAGCTCCCTAGCAAGAGTAGGGAACCAATGAACCCTGGAAAGGTGTCACCACACCCGGAGTCAGACAGGTTTCCCTTTTGTGTTCTGGTTGGGGATGAGGAGGAAGTGTCCCCTGCATCTGACATTCTGGAGTTAGAGGTAACCGGTGAAAATTTTGGGACTGCCCAACATAGGGACCCCACTCTGAGGGAAGCTTTTAATAATGTCACAGTTATTGACGGGGTGGTACAGGAGCCAGGGGCAGACACAAGATTTCCCCATTTTCTGATGAGTGGGGAGTTGTTGTACCAGGACACGAAAATAAGGGAGGAGTTGGTAGAGCAGTTGGTAGTGCCGTGTCCATATAGACGGAAGGTGTTGGACATGGCCCATTCACACATCTTGGGTGGACACCTAGGGGTGGAAAAAATGCAGGAACGGGTTGTGCAGAGGTTCTATTGGCCTGGGTGTCACCGGGAAATAGTGAACTATTGCAGGTCCTGCCCTACATGTCAGCTAACTGCTCCTACTCCTCATTTCCGGAACCCCCTTGTGCCACTGCCCATTATTGAGGTGCCGTTCGAGAGAATTGCCATGGACTTGGTTGGTCCCTTAGTTAAATCAGCCCAGGGCCATCAGTATATATTAGTCATCCTGGACTATGCCACACGCTATCCTGAGGCAATTCCCTTGAGAAATTCTTCCTCGAAGAGTATAGCCCGCGAGTTGGTCCATGTCTTTTCCCGGACAGGTCTGCCGAAGGAGATCCTGACTGACCAGGGGACACCTTTCATGAGCAAGGTAATTAGGGAGTTATGCAAAGCCCTGAAAATCTCCCAGTTGAGGACCTCGGTGTACCATCCCCAGTCAGATGGCCTTGTTGAGAGATTTAACAAGACACTGAAGAGCATGCTGAGAAAAGCTATAGAGAAAGACGGTAGAGACTGGGATTGTCTCTTACCCTATCTGATGTTTTCCATTCGTGAAGTTCTACAGGCCTCCACAGGGTTCTCATCGTTTGAGCTTCTATATGGCCGACATCCGCGAGGACTCCTGGATATAGCCAAGGAAACCTGGGAAGCCGAAGTCACACCTCACAGAAGCGTCATTGAGCGTGTGGCCCTGATGCAGCAGAGGATTGCAAAGGTGATGCCTATCGTGAAAGAACACCTCCTCCAGGCACAAGAAGCTCAGGCCAGAGTCTACAACCGGTCTGCAAGAGTGAGGCAGTTCAATCCGGGAGACCGAGTTCTTGTGTTAGTTCCGACGGTGGAAAGCAAGTTCTTGGCCAAATGGCAAGGGCCATATGAGGTTGTCGAGAAGCTTGGTGAAGTAAATTATAAAATTCACCAACCAGGAAGACGGAAACCATTCCAAGTATACCATGTCAACCTCATCAAGCCATGGCAAGATAGAGAGACGGAAGTAACTCCATCTTTGTTAAGCAACCCAGAAGGTGAGGTTGGAGCGGTTACTATAGCAGAAACGCTATCGAAGACCCAGAAACAGCAGTGCCGGGAGTTACTCCAGAAAAACAGGGACCTGTTTTCAGAGTTGCCAGGACACACGAAGGTCATAGAGCACGAGGTCCTAACAGAGCCACATGTGCGGGTGAACGTGAAGCCCTATCGTATTCCTGAGGCTCATCGAGAAGTTATCTCCAAGGAGGTGGAGCGTATGTTGAAGCTTGGAGTCATTGAGGAATCCAAGAGCGGTTGGTCGAGCCCAATTGTCCTGGTCCCAAAACCTGATGGAGAGTGGAGGTTTTGCAACGACTATCGGAAGTTGAATGAGGTCTCCAAGTTTGACGCTTATCCCATGCCCCGCGTTGATGAGCTCATTGAAAGGCTTGGGCATGCCAGATATATATCCACATTGGATTTGACAAAGGGGTATTGGCAGATCCCCATGGCACAGGAAGCCAAGGAAAAGACGGCCTTTTCGACACCTGATGGATGCTTCCAGTATGTCCGGATGCCGTTTGGCCTACAGGGAGCTCCGGCGACCTTCCAGAGGGCTATGGATAGAGTCCTTGCACCCCATAAGGCTTACGCTGCTGCGTACCTAGATGATATCGTCATCTTTAGCCCGGACTGGGAGAGTCATCTGGAGAAAGTCCAAGCGGTGTTTGATGCTCTAAGAGAGGCGGGGTTTACAATAAACCCGAAGAAGTGTGCCTTGGGTAAGGAAGAAGCTAAATACCTAGGCTATATAGTGGGTCGTGGAGAAATAAAGCCCCAAATCAGGAAAGTGGAGGCAATCCAAACATGGCCGAAACCACTCTCCAAAAAGCAAGTTAAAGCCTTTCTGGGAATCGTGGGATATTACAGGAGGTTCATCCCGAACTTTGCCACAGTGGCTGCGCCTCTGACTGATCTGCTAAAGGGGACAAAATCGGTGATGGTTAAATGGTCCGAAGAGACAGAGTCAGCCTTCCAAGAGTTGAAAGGGGCTCTATGTAAGCAGCCCGTTCTGATGACCCCAGACTTCAAGAAAGAATTTATTCTTCAGACAGATGCCTCAGATGTTGGGGTAGGAGCAGTCCTTTCCCAAGAGCTACATGGGGAGGAGCATCCTGTTCTCTATCTGAGTAGAAAGCTGTCCTCATCTGAGAGGAAGTACTCAATCGTAGAAAAAGAGTGTTTGGCCATAAAGTGGGCGGTGGACACGTTACGGTACTATCTGCTTGGTCGTAAATTCAGACTAATATCTGACCATGCCCCACTTAGATGGATGAGGGAAACAAAGGGTAGAAATGCTAGGGTCACCCGTTGGTTCTTAGCCCTGCAGGACTTCAGTTTCCATGTGGTACATAGGGCCGGAAAGCTGCACGGTAATGCGGATGCCCTATCAAGAATCCCTTGTTTAGTGGGGAAAAGTGCCAAGCCCCACGGCTTTAGGCAGAGGGGGGAGTTATGTAGCATGGCTAAAGGGTGTGTAGTCGACGGGAGGTATGTGCCACATAAGTGCCTTGTTGCTGTAATGTAGCCCGTAATGTAGCCCGGAGTATTTCTTTGTTGTACATAACCATGTATATATATATGTGTTTCAGGACCTGTGGTGATGTCAGACCACATGGCTAATCATGTGATGGGTTACTGGGTGTGGTTAGCTTTATATAAGACAGGCTAATGCTTAACACAGCAGATATGTGTGGAGGTGAAAACCCCCCTGAGTGTGTGAAGGCTCCAGGACTGAGCCTGATGGACTGGACACTTTGTTTTCTTTTCCTGAGCTAAAGGCTATTTGTTTGCTGTTATTTTGCCATGTGGTTTATGAAGTAATAAACCCTGTGAACTTTTAAAGGAACGTGCCTCCTGAGTGTCAGCCGTCGCACCTGAGTGAGTGAAATCCCTACAGGTGGAGAAATCAAATTAACTGGACTATGGAACAAAACAAGAGAAGCAGCCAGGAGGAAACACATGAACACGCCGGAGAATAAAGGAGAATAAACGTAACTAATCAAACACATTCAGAATCTCCCTGAAATTTTGGATTTGCCAGAGCCAAGACTTAGCATGAATCTAGAAAAATGGTGGCCAGTCATTTTGCTGGATCCTTCTAAAAGGGCCAAGACAGGGATAAAATGTGCTTGGAAGAGCAGGCAGATGTCATTTGTTTTATTTTTTAAGCCTCCATTTATTGTGCTTTGGGGACCGTTCGTTGTTTTTCGGACTAAACTTAATCTGCTCAAGACAAGTTTGAGGGTAGTTTGCACTTCTGCGACAATCAAGCTCTGTGTTGATGTTGCCCATGGTTGGACTGGAATATGGACCCCAGCTCTACACAGCAAACCACCAAACCATTGTACTAGTTAGGAAAAATCCTGTAAACGTTTTTTGATAGCGGTCATGCAGTGCCAAGCTGGGGCCTCCAGGTGTCACTATAAAGTAAAAAGCTGTACCTGATGTTCTAACATCCGCAGACGATGTCTATGGTTCCTTAGCTCCTCCTGAAGCTCAGCTATGAGCTCCCGCATCTCTAGAATGTGCTGTTTCCTCTTCTCATTCTCATGGAGCCAGTAGGACACTTCGTCAGTACAACGAAAAATATCTGGGCAGCGGTGTCCATCTTGTTGAGGCAGTGTAGCAATCATCTTGCACTTTCCATTCGTCAGGACATGATTGCTGTATTCCCCACAGCCTCTATGCGTGGAGTCCCCTCGAGATTTCTGATAGGAGTGATAGTCATTCATAGACAAGATGCCTGGAATTAGAAGCCATATGAAGCCAGACATGAGCAGATGGACCGCCATTTATAAAATGACTCCAATCATCAAAGCCATGAAGGGAGTGTGGAGATTAGGACGGAGCAATATCCCAGGTAAGGAAGTCCATAAGAAGTCTTTTGCTTTAGCTCCGGGATCACTAGTCGACATTCGTTATGTACAGTCCAAAGGAGTCACTTGATCATCCTGGAAAGACAATTACGGGTAAAAATTAGCGATAAGGACATTAACACATACATATCAAAGTATGGACAAGGCATCAAGAGGATCGGAGGGACACAAGAAGAGGAAGGAACCACAAGGGTCATCCATTCATCTCAACCACTTTCCTTATGCTCTATTCTTCCTCACCATCTTTTAGCAAAAAAACTTTTGCAATCTGGAAGACTCAGCAAAACATTGTACCATTAATTTCCAAGAGTTTCATGCATACACAACCACGTGTCTTCTGCAGTGGCCGACGTAAGAGAAATATGGTCCTCAAACAGTGATTGTCAGAAGGTTTTTTGCTCCTAAATTATTATTATTATTATTTATTGTTATAGCGCCATTTATTCCATGGCACTTTACATGCAAGGAGGGGTATACATAATAAAAACAAGTACAATAATCTTAAACAATACAAGTCATTAGGGTTGAGCGACCTTGACCTTTTTAGAGTCGAGTCGTGTTTCGCGAAACCCGACTATCTTAGAAGTCGAGTCGAGTGGAATCGGCCGATTATGGCGAAAAGTCGGGTATCGCCCGAAACACGAAACCCAATGCAAGTCAATGGGGGAGCATAGTCGGCAGTGAGTGGAGGCCAGGAAAACACCTACACTGCCCATTTTAATGGCAAAAACATCCATTCTTGTTACAGAAGCTTGTCAATCGTAATTTACCTTATAATAATTGGAAGGCATTTGAAATTTTCAAGTAATTAGTGGGCCCAGTAAATCTGGACCACGTCACGGCAGTGGAGCAGGGAGAGGTAAGTATTTCAACTTTGCAAGTGCTGTGATCCTGAGCAAGCAGGGGGGGCCCACTCGTTGGCATTGGCACTGGCACAGGACCCCTCAAAGTACAGCAGTGTGTTTGCACGGCGGGGGCGCCTCCCACCGGCAGCAACACTTTTGCGTACTATGAGAGGCCCTGTGCCAGTGACGTCGCCAACTAGTATTCCTCCCCCCACCTGATGAAGGAACCTGCACTTTCATCTGCACCTTCCTCTTTGTCCCCGTGTAAGGTGGTATGGTATGCGGGAAGAGGAACCTGACTTTCAGCAGGGTCACAATCTTGCTGTGTAGCGTGCACGGGGAATTTTGCGTTATGGGTCAATGTACCAGCAGACTCATCTATCACTGGCTGGGCAATGGGCAGGATGAGGAGGAAACACAGATATAGGCCCAAAGAATAAAGTGGGCTAAATGCAGTTCAAAATTGGTAACACAGGACTAACCAGGGGGCATTGCAGTGGAGGACAACTGGAATGAAAGGCTGACACAGAGAGTAGGCCCAAATCAGTAAGTAGTCGAAATGCAGTTCAAAATTGGCAACCGTAGTAAACAGGCGGCACAGCTTTGTTCAGTGGAGGAGAACAGCAAGGAGTGGCAGACACCGATAGTAGGCCCCAACCCAACTAGTAGGCCAAATGCAGTCTAACATTAACAACTACTTAACGAGAGCTTGAAAATGGAATTTCAGGACAGGAAACCAGGAGAACAGCAAGGAGTGGCAGACACCGATAGTAGGCCCCAAACCAACTAGTACGCCAAATGCAGTTGTTCCATTTAACTACAATTTAATGAGAGCCTGAAGATAGAAGTTCAGGAAAGGCAACCTGGAGTGTAACACACCATCTCTCTACACCCCATACCCAATTTGTAGGCCTAATGCAGCGTAGTTTCCAACAACTACTAAACGAGAGCATGAAGATCGAAGCAATGGAGAGGAAACCTGGAGAACACCTTGGAGTGGAACACACCATCTCTCTACACCCCATACCCAATTTGTAGGCCTAATGCAGTGTAGTTTCCAACAACTACTAAACGAGAGCATGAAGATCGAAGCAATGGAGAGGAAACCTGGGGAACACCTTGGAGTAACATAGTAACATAGTTAGTAAGGCCGAAAAAAGACATTTGTCCATCCAGTTGAGCCTATATTCCATCATAATAAATCCCCAGATCTACGTCCTTCTACAGAACCTAATTGTATGATACAATATTGTTCTGCTCCAGGAAGACATCCAGGCCTCTCTTGAACCCCTCGACTGAGTTCGCCATCACCACCTCCTCAGGCAAGCAATTCCAGATTCTCACTGCCCTAACAGTAAAGAATCCTCTTCTATGTTGGTGGAAAAACCTTCTCTCCTCCAGACGCAAAGAATGCCCCCTTGTGCCCGTCACCTTCCTTGGTATAAACAGATCCTCAGCGAGATATTTGTATTGTCCCCTTATATACTTATACATGGTTATTAGATCGCCCCTCAGTCGTCTTTTTTCTAGACTAAATAATCCTAATTTCGCTAATCCATCTGGGTATTGTAGTTCTCCCATCCCCTTTATTAATTTTGTTGCCCTCCTTTGTACTCTCTCTAGTTCCATTATATCCTTCCTGAGCACCGGTACCCAAAACTGGACACAGTACTCCATGTGCGGTCTAACTAGGGATTTGTACAGAGGCAGTATAATGCTCTCATCATGTGTATCCAGACCTCTTTTAATGCACCCCATGATCCTGTTTGCCTTGGCAGCTGCTGCCTGGCACTGGCTGCTCCAGGTAAGTTTATCATTAACTAGGATCCCCAAGTCCTTCTCCCTGTCAGATTTACCCAGTGGTTTCCCATTCAGTGTGTAATGGTGATATTGATTCCTTCTTCCCATGTGTATAACCTTACATTTATCATAGTTAAACCTCATCTGCCACCTTTCAGCCCAAGTTTCCAACTTATCCAGATCCATCTGTAGCAGAATACTATCTTCTCTTGTATTAACTGCTTTACATAGTTTTGTATCATCTGCAAATATCGATATTTTACTGTGTAAACCTTCTACCAGATCATTAATGAATATGTTGAAGAGAACAGGTCCCAATACCGACCCCTGCGGTACCCCACTGGTCACAGCGACCCAGTTAGAGACTATACCATTTATAACCACCCTCTGCTTTCTATCACTAAGCCAGTTACTAACCCATTTACACACATTTTCCCCCAGACCAAGCATTCTCATTTTGTGTACCAACCTCTTGTGCGGCACGGTATCAAACGCTTTGGAAAAATCGAGATATACCACGTCCAATGACTCACCGTGGTCCAGCCTATAGCTTACCTCTTCATAAAAACTGATTAGATTGGTTTGACAGGAGCGATTTCTCATAAACCCATGCTGATATGGAGTTAAACAGTTATTCTCATTGAGTGTAACACACCATCTCTCTACACCCCATACCCAATTTGTAGGCCTAATGCAGCGTAGTTTCCAACAACTACTAAACGAGAGCATGAAGATCGAAGCTCAGGAAAGGCAACCTGGAGAACACCTTGGAGTGGAACACACCATCTCTCTACACCCCATACCCAATTTGTAGGCCTAATGCAGTGTAGTTTCCAACAACTACTAAACGAGAGCATGAAGATCGAAGCAATGGAGAGGAAACTTGGGGAACACCTTGGAGTGTAACACACCATCTCTCTACACCCCATACCCAATTTGTAGGCCTAATGCAGCGTAGTTTCCAACAACTACTAAACGAGAGCATGAAGATCGAAGCAATGGAGAGGAAACCTGGGGAACACCTTGGAGTGTAACACACCATCTCTCTACACCCCATACCCAATTTGTAGGCCTAATGCAGTGTAGTTTCCAACAACTACTAAACGAGAGCATGAAGATCGAAGCTCAGGAAAGGCAACCTGGAGAACACCTTGGAGTGGAACACACCATCTCTCTACACCCCATACCCAATTTGTAGGCCTAATGCAGTGTAGTTTCCAACAACTACTGAACGAGAGCATGAAGATCGAAGCAATGGAGAGGAAACCTGGGGAACACCTTGGAGTGTAACACACCATCTCTCTACACCCCATACCCAATTTGTAGGCCTAATGCAGCGTAGTTTCCAACAACTACTAAACGAGAGCATTAAGATCGAAGCAATTGCGAGGAAACCTGGTGCACACCTTGGGGAGGCAGACACCGTTAGTAGGCCCTACCAAAGTTGTACCCCCAATGCAGTTTTAAAATTCCTAGAGGCTGAAAACAAGACTATTGACACTCAGCTTTTTTCAAAGGAACACAGCTGAATTGAGTGGCGCAGACAGACACAGGTAGTAGGACTCAAACCAAAAATGTGGCTCACTGCAGCTTAAAAAAGTTACAGGGGTACACAAGCAGCAGTGCTCTGGGCAGTGGAGGACAATTTCAATAGTGGACCGCAGACAGACTTTGTACGCCTACTATTAAAAAAAGGATGCTCTATGCAATTAAAAATAGGTTCCAGGGGTCAACGGGCAGCAGTGGTGTGGTCAGTGGACGAGTATTGGAAGGAGGGACCGCAGACAGGCGTAGTAGGCCTAACATAACAAAATGAGGCTGTAGACACTGTAAAATTGGTTCCAGGGGTACACGGGCAGCAGTGGTGTGGTCAGCGGAGGAAAATTGGAATTAGGGAATGCAGACAGACTTTGTAGGCTGTCCCCTGTGGACCATGCATCCAACACATTAACCCAGTGCGCAGTAATGGACACGTAACTTTTTGTGGACATGCCTACTGGTCCATGCGTCTCTTGTCAGGTGCACCTTTCTACTGTTTGATTGCCTGAGTGCTATGACAATGCAGACTTTTTCATGCCGGTGGAGGGCTGGGATGGCTTTTCTCGCAAAAGAAATGCTTGAACCGTTGCACAGCGTAGTTCATCTGGGCTTTCTAAATATAAAACAAAGAAAAAAAGGAGGCTACATGCACTTTCAGCTGGGTTCCAGGGGTACACGGCCAGCATTGGTCTGGTCAGTGGAGAACTATTGGAAGGAAGGACCGCAGACACGCTTCGAAGGCCTAACATAGTAACAGATGGCTGTAGGCAATTTTAAATTGGTTCCAGGGGAACACAGGCAGCAGTGGTGTGGTCAGTGGAGGCCTAGTGGAAGGAGTGACCGCAAACAGGCATCGAAGGCCTAAAATAAAAAAATTGGGCTGGCTGTAGGCAATTTTAAATTGGTTCCAGGGGTACACGGGCAGCAGTGGTGTGGTCAGTGGAGGCCTAGTGGAAGGAGTGACCGCAGACAGGCATCGAAGGCCTAAAATAATAACACATGGCTGTAGGCAATTTTAAATTGGTTCCGTGGGTACACGGGCAGCAGTGGTGTGGTCAGTGGAGGCCTAGTGGAAGGAGTGACCGCAAACAGGCATCGAAGGCCTAAAATAAAAAAATTGGGCTGGCTGTAGGCAATTTTAAATTGGTTCCAGGGGTACACGGGCAGCAGTGGTGTGGTCAGTGGAGGCCTAGTGGAAGGAGTGACCACAGACAGGCATCGAAGGCCTAAAATAAAAAAATTGGGCTGGCTGTAGGCAATTTTAAATTGGTTCCGTGGGTACACGGGCAGCAGTGGTGTGGTCAGTGGAGGCCTAGTGGAAGGAGTGACCGCAAACAGGCATTGAAGGCCTAAAATAAAAAAATTGGGCTGGCTGTAGGCAATTTTAAATTGGTTCCGTGGGTACACGGGCAGCAGTGGTGTGGTCAGTGGAGGCCTAGTGGAAGGAGTGACCGCAAACAGGCATCGAAGGCCTAAAATAAAAAAATTGGGCTGGCTGTAGGCAATTTTAAATTGGTTCCAGGGGTACACGGGCAGCAGTGGTGTGGTCAGTGGAGGCCTAGTGGAACGAGTGACCGCAGACAGGCATCGAAGGCCTAAAATAATAACACATGGCTGTAGGCAATTTTAAATTGGTTCCAGGGGTACACGGGCAGCAGTGGTGTGGTCAGTGGAGGCCTAGTGGAAGGAGTCACCGCAGACAGGCATCAAAGGCCTAAGATAAAAAAATAGGGCTGTTGGCAATTTAAAATTGGTTCCAGTGGTACAAGGGCAGCAGTACAATGGTCAGTGGAGGCCTAGTGGAAGGAGGGACCGCAGACAGGCTTCGAAGGCCTAACATAAAAAAATTGGGCTGTTGGCAATTTAAAATTGGTTCCAGGGGTACACGGGCAGCAGTACAATGGTCAGTGGAGGCCTAGTGGAAGGAGGGACCGCAGACAGGCTTCGAAGGCCTAACATAACAAAAATGTCAATACAATGGTATTGTCAGTGGCAGGCATTGAAGGATGTCAGCGCATAGACTAAACATTGGTGGAGCTGTGAGATAATTTTGCAAGTGGTAGAGCACTGTTTGAGCTGGGGTGGGGGGAAACTGTCTTGTGGCCGGCGGTACAGGCCCAGGGCCCCTCATATTACAACGGTGTGTCTGACGTTGGGTGCGCACCACCACCGCCAGAGACACTTTATTGTACTAGGAGGGACCCAGTGGCAGTGCCGTCGACCAAAAGCGGGCACACCCACCTCTTCAGACAAACAGCACTCTCACGGGTGCTGGCGCCAAGTGGCGATACCACGGCCCCGTGTGGGGAGTTTGGCCATTAAGTGAGGTGTAAACATGTCGTATGCTGGACAATCAGGTGCAGAAAATTACGAGATTGGAAAAGTGATTCAGAATAGTCCACAGGCAAGACCTTTTCATAGGAAAGCTAGGTGTCAGCCGGGCAAGGTGGGGCAAAAGATTTCGAAATCCAGTTGTGGTTCATTTTAATGAAGGTTAGATCATCTACATTTTGGGTAGCCAGACGAGTCCTTTTTTCTGTTAGTATTGAACCTGCAGCACTGAATACTCTTTCTGATAGGACACTAGCTGCCGGGCAAGCAAGCTCCTGCAATGCATATTCTGCTAATTCTGGCCAGGTGTCTAATTTGGATGCCCAGTAATCAAATGGGAATGACGGTTGAGGGAGAACGTCGATAAGGGATGAAAAATAGTTTGTAACCATACTGGACAAATGTTGTCTCCTGTCACTTTGAATTGATGCTGCAGTACCTGTCCTGTCTGCGGTCATAGCAAAATCACTCCACAACCTGGTCAGAAAACCCCTCTGGCCAACGCCACTTCTGATTTCTGCCCCTCTAACACCTCTGGTCTGCTGGCCCCTGCAGCTCGTGTGAGAACGATCACGGGCGCTGTGTGCAGGGAATGCCAGAAGCAAACGGTCAACAAGAGTTGATTGTTTGGTTGCTAATATTAGTTCCAAGTTCTCATGTGGCATTATATTTTGCAATTTGCCTTTATAGCAAAGATCAAGGAGGCAGGCCAACCAGTAATCGTCATCGTTCATCATTTTAGTAATGCGTGTGTCCCTTTTGAGGATACGTAAGGCATAATCCGCCATGTGGGCCAAAGTTCCAGTTGTCAAATCTGCGGTTGTGCTTGGTTGAGGGGCAGTTTCAGGCAAATCCACGTCACTTGTGTCCCTCCAAAAACCAGAACCCGGCCTTGCCGCGCCAACAATTTCCAGTGGCCCCGGAAAAG
The DNA here is from genome assembly GCF_032444005.1 of Ranitomeya imitator. NCBI lineage: Eukaryota > Metazoa > Chordata > Amphibia > Anura > Dendrobatidae > Ranitomeya > Ranitomeya imitator. The sequence goes on along the minus strand of NC_091286.1, from coordinate 688,189,776 downwards.
CTTCCTCATTAAAAATATAATCATCCCCATCATCCTCCTCGTCCTCCTCCTCCTCTTCGCCCGCTACCTCGTCCTGTACACTGCCCTGGCCAGACAATGGCTGACTGTCATCAAGGCTTTCCTCTTCCTCAGCTGCAGACGCCCGATCCTTTATGTGCGTCAAACTTTGCATCAGCAGACGCATTAGGGGGATGCTCATGCTTATTATGGCGTTGTCTGCACTAACCAGCCGTGTGCATTCCTCAAAACACTGAATGACTTGACACATGTCTTGTATCTTCGACCACTGCACACCTGACAACTCCATGTCTGCCATCCTACTGCCTGCCCGTGTATGTGTATCCTCCCACAAAAACATAACAGCCCGCCTCTGTTCGCACAGTCTCTGAAGCATGTGCAGTGTTGAGTTCCACCTTGTTGCAACGTCTATGATTAGGCGATGCTGGGGAAGGTTCAAAGAACGCTGATAGGTCTGCATACGGCTGGAGTGTACGGGCGAACGGCGGATATGTGAGCAAAGTCCACGCACTTTGAGGAGCAGGTCGGATAACCCCGGATAACTTTTCAGGAAGCACTGCACCACCAGGTTTAAGGTGTGAGCCAGGCAAGGAATGTGTTTCAGTTGGGAAAGGGAGATGGCAGCCATGAAATTCCTTCCGTTATCACTCACTACCTTGCCTGCCTCAAGATCTACAGTGCCCAGCCACGACTGCGTTTCTTTCTGCAAGAACTCGGACAGAACTTCCGCGGTGTGTCTGTTGTCGCCCAAACACTTCATAGCCAATACAGCCTGCTGACGTTTGCCAGTAGCTGCCCCATAATGGGAGACCTGGTGTGCAACAGTGGCAGCTGCGGATGGAGTGGTTGTGCGACTGCGGTCTGTGGACGAGCTCTCGCTTCTGCAGGAGGACGAAGAGGAGGAGGAGGGGGTGCGAACGGCTACAGCCAACTGTTTCCTAGACCGTGGGCTAGGCAGAACTGTCCCAAACTTGCTGTCCCCTGTGGACCCTGCATCCACCACATTTACCCAGTGTGCCGTGATGGACACGTAACGTCCCTGGCCATGCCTACTGGTCCATGCATCTGTTTTCAGGTGCACCTTTGTGCTCACAGATTGCCTGAGTGCATGGACGATGCGCTCTTTAACATGCTGGTGGAGGGCTGGGATGGCTTTTCTGGAAAAAAAGTGTCGACTGGGTAGCTCGTAGCGTGGTACAGCGTAGTCCATCAGGGCTTTGAAAGCTTTGCTTTCAACTAACCGGTAGGGCATCATCTCTAACGAGATTAGTCTAGCTATGTGGGCGTTCAAACCCTGTGTACGCGGATGCGAGGCTAAGTACTTCCTTTTTCTAACCATAGTCTCATGTAGGGTGAGCTGGACTGGAGAGCTGGAGATCGTGGAACTAGCGGGGGTGCCGGTGGACATGGCAGACTGAGAGACGGTGGGAGATGGTATTGTTGCCGCCGGTGCCCTAGATGCAGTGTTTCCTACTACGAAACTGGTGATTCCCTGACCCTGACTGCTTTGGCCTGGCAAAGAAACCTGCACAGATACGGCAGGTGGTGCAGAAAATGGTGGCCCTACACTGCCGGAAGGGAAGTTGCGTTGCTGAATAGCTTCATTGGCCGAGGGTGCTACAACCTTAAGGGACGTTTGGTAGTTAGTCCAAGCTTGCAAATGCATGGTGGTTAAATGTCTATGCATGCAACTTGTATTGAGACTTTTCAGATTCTGCCCTCTGCTTAAGGTAGTTGAACATTTTTGACAGATGACTTTGCGCTGATCAATTGGATGTTGTTTAAAATAAATGCCAGACTGCACTCTTTCTAGCATCGGATACCTTTTCAGGCATTGCAGACTGAGCTTTAACCGGATGGCCATGCTGTCCTCCAACAGGTTTTGGCTTTGCCACGCGTTTTGGGCAAGATACGGGCCCGGCAGATGGAACCTGTTGCGATGTTGATGCCTGCTGCGGCCCCTCCTCCTCCGCTTCAGAACTGCTGCCGCCTGCACCCTGTTCCCCCAATGGCTGCCAATCGGGGTCAAGAACTGGGTCATCTATTACCTCTTCTTGTAGCTCGTGTGCAACTTCGTCTGTGTCACCGTGTCGGTCGGTGGTATAGCGTTCGTGATGGGGCAACATAGTCTCATCAGGGTCTGATTCTTGATCAGCACCCTGCGAGGGCAATGTTGTGGTCTGAGTCAAAGGACCAGCATAGTAGTCTGGCTGTGGCTGTGCATCAGTGCACTCCATGTCAGATTCAACTTGTAATGGGCATGGACTGTTAACTGCTTCACTTTCTAAGCCAGGGACGGTATGTGTAAAGAGCTCCATGGAGTAACCCGTTGTGTCGCCTGCTGCATTCTTCTCTGTTGTTGTTTTTGCTGAAGAGGACAAGGAAGCGACTTGTCCCTGACCATGAACATCCACTAACGACGCGCTGCTTTTACATTTACCAGTTTCACGAGAGGAGGCAAAAGAGCTAGAGGCTGAGTCAGCAAGATAAGCCAAAACTTGCTCTTGCTGCTCCGGCTTTAAAAGCGGTTTTCCTACTCCCAGAAAAGGGAGGGTTCGAGGCCTTGTGTAGCCAGACGACGAACCTGGCTCCACAGCTCCAGACTTAGGTGCAATATTTTTTTTCCCACGACCACCTGATGCTCCACCACTACCACTACCCTCATTACCAGTTGACAATGAACGCCCCCGGCCACGACCTCTTCCACCAGACTTCCTCATTGTTTTAAAAACGTAACCAAACTAATGGTATTTGTTGCTGTCACACAACTTACACGGTGAGCTATAACTTCAGTATGATTTAGCTACCCCTTTACAGGTGGGTGAGACCACAACGAAAATCAGGCACAATGTTACACACTCTGTTGTTGGTGGCAACAAATGAGAGAGATGCCACACACGCAGGACTGTCACTGAAGCACAAATGTAAATATTAATCTCCCACTGATTTGATTTTTTTTTTTTTCAGGGAGACTTTAGGAAAAAAAAATAATAGAATAAAATGATTTTTTCAGGAAGAATTTAGAAACCAAATAAAATAAAATGATTTTTTCAGGGAGAATTTAGAAAACAAATAAAACAAAAAATAGGCTTTCTATGGCCCACTGAGTGAGAGATGACGCACACAGGAGTCAGGAGTGGCACACAAGCCCAGAGGCCAATATTTATCTCCCACTGATTGATGTAGTGATTTTTTCAGGTAGATTTTGGAACCCAAATCAAGCTAAAAAAATAATAGGCTTTCTATGGCCCACAATTGGAGAGAGAGAGATGGCACACCCAGGAGTCAAGACTGGCACACAAGCAGAAAGGGCAATATTAATCTCCTACTGATTTGATTTTTTTTTTATTTTTTTTTCAGGGAGACTTTAGAAAAAAAAAAAAATAAAAAAAAAAAATGATTTTTTCAGGAAGAATTTAGAAACCAAATAAAATAAAATGATTTTTTCAGGGAGAATTTAGAAAACAAATAAAACAAAAAATAGGCTTTCTATGGCCCACTGAGTGAGAGATGACGCACACAGGAGTCAGGAGTGGCACACAAGCCCAGAGGCCAATATTGTTCTCCCAATGATTGATGTAGTGATTTTTTCAGGTAGATTTTGGAACCCAAATCAAGCTAAAAAAATAATAGGCTTTCTATGGCCCACAACTGGAGAGAGAGAGAGAAAGATGGCACACCCAGGAGTCAAGACTGGCACACAAGCAGAAAGGGCAATATTAATCTCCCACTGATTTTTTTTTTTTTTTCAGGGAGACTTTAGAAAAAAAAATAAATAAAAAAAAATGATTTTTTCAGGAAGAATTTAGAAACCAAATAAAATAAAATGATTTTTTCAGGGAGAATTTAGAAAACAAATAAAACAAAAAATAGGCTTTCTATGGCCCACTGAGTGAGAGATGACGCACGCAGGAGTCAGGAGTGGCACACAAGGCCAGAGGCCAATATTTATCTCCCACTGATTGATTTATTGATTTTTTCAGGTAGAATTTAGAACCCAAATCAACCAAAAAAATAAATAGGCTTTCTATGGCCCACTATTTGTGAGAGAGATGGCACGCTCAGGACTGGCACACAAGCCCAGAGGCCAATATTAATCTCCCACTTTTTTTCTTTTTTTTCCAGGGAAAATTTATAAACCCAATAAAAAAAATAATAAATAGGCTTTCTATGGCCCACTTTCTGAGAGAGAGAGATGGCACGCTTAGGACTGGCACACAAGCCCAAAGGCCAATATTAATCTCCCACTGATTGATTTATTGATTTTTTTCAGGTAGAATTTAGAACCCAAATAAAGCAAAAAAAAAAAAAAATAGGCTTTCTATGGCCCACTGAGTGAGTGATGATGCACACAGGAGTCAGGAGTGGCACACAAGCCCTGAGGCCAATATTTTTCTCCCACTGATTGATGTAGTGATTTTTTCAGGTAGATTTTGGAACCCAAATCAAGCAAAAAAATAAATAGGCTTTCTATGGCCCACTGAGTGAGAGATGACACAGACAGGGATGGCACTCTAGCAGAAATGTCAATCTTAATCTCCCACAAAAAAAAAAAAAAAACAGGGAGTGTCCTTCAATTACTATCTCCCTGCAGTAATCTCAGCCAGGTATGGCAGGCAGCAATAAGGAGTGGACTGATGCACAAATTAAATAAAAAGTGTGGACAAACAAACAAGATAGCTGTGCAGAAAGGAAGGAACAAGAGGATTTGTGCTTTGAAAAAAGCAGTTGGTTTGCACAGCGGCGTACACACAGCAATGCAGCTATCAGGGAGCCTTCTAGGGCAGCCCAATGAGCTACAGCGCTGAGGAAAAAAAAAAAAATGTAGCTTCCACTGTCCCTGCACACCGAAGGTGGTGTTGGGCAGTGGAAATCGCTACAGCACAAGCGGTTTGGTGGTTAATGGACCCTGCCTAACGCTATCCCTGCTTCTGACGAAGCGGCAGCAACCTCTCCCTAAGCTCAGATCAGCAGCAGTAACATGGCGGCCGGCGGGAACTCCCCTTTATAGCCCCTGTGACGCCGCAGACAGCAAGCCAATCACTGCAATGCCCTTCTCTAAGATGGTGGGGACCAGGACCTATGTCATCACGCTGCCCACACTCTGCGTTTACCTTCATTGGCTGAGAAATGGCGCTTTTCGCGTCATTGAAACGCGACTTTGGCGCGAAAGTCGCGTACCGCATGGCCGACCCCGCACAGGGGTCGGATCGGGTTTCATGAAACCCGACTTTGCCAAAACTCGGCGACTTTTGAAAATGAACTACCCATTTCGCTCAACCCTACAAGTCATAACTGGTGCAGGAGAAGAGAGGACCCTGCCCGCGAGGGCTCACAATCTACAAGGGATGGGTGAGAATACAGTAGGTGAGGGTAGAGATGGTCATGCAGCGATTTAGTCGATCGGTGGCTACTGCAGGTTGTAGGCTTGTCGGAAGAGGTGGGTCTTCAGGTTATTTTTGAAGGTTTCGATGGTAGGCGAGAGTCTGATATGTTGTGGTAGAGAGTTCCAGAGTAGGGGTGATACGCGAGAGAAATCTTGTATATGATTGTGGGAAGAGGAGATAAGAGGGGAGTAGAGAAGGAGATCTTGTGAGGATCGGAGGTTGCTTGTAGGTAAGTACCGGGAGACGAGGTCACAGATGTATGGAGGAAACAGGTTGTGGATGGCTTTGTACGTCATGGTTAGGGTTTTGTATTGGAGTCTCTGGGCAATGGAGAGCCAGTGAAGGGATTGACAGAGGGGAGAAGCTGGGGAATAGCGGGGGGACAGGTGGATTAGTTGGGCAGCAGAGTTTAGAATAGATTGGAGGGGTGCGAGAGTGTTAGAGGGGAGGCCACAGAGCAGGAGGTTGCAGTAGTCAAGGCGAGAGATGATGAGGTCATGGACTAGGGTTTTTGCAGATTCTTGGTTTAGGAATGAACGGATTCGTGAAATATTTTTGAGTTGAAGGCGGCAGAAAGTGGAAAGGGCTTGGATATGTGGTTTGAAGGAGAGATCAGCGTCAAGGACTACCCCGAGGCAGCGAGCTTGTGGGACTGGGGAGAGTGGGCAGCCATTTACTGTAATGGAAAGGTTTGTTGGGGGACCACATGAGATGGGGGGAAAGATGATGAATTCTGTTTTGTCCATGTTAAGTTTAAGAAATCTAGCGGAGAAGAAGGATGAAATAGTGGACAGACATTGAGGGATTCTGGTTAGAAGGGAGGTGATATCTGGTCCAGAGATGTAGATCTGTGTGTCATCAGCATTGAGATGATACTGAAAGCCATGAGATTCTATGAGCTGTCCCAGGCCAAAGGTGTAAATGGAGAAGAGCAGGGGCCCTAGGATTGAACCTTGTGGGACTCCGACAGATAGGTGGCAAGGTGAGGAGGTGGTGTGTGAGTGGGAGACGCTGAATGTCCGATCTGTTAGGTATGATGAGATCCAGGATAGGGCCAATTCCGTGATGCCAAGGGATGAGATGGTCTGTAATAATAGGGAATGGGCCACTGTGTCAAAGGCAGCCGACAGGTCCAGGAGGAGGAGGACAGAGTAGTGTCGCTTGCTCTTGGCGGTTAATAGGTCATTGGTGACCTTAGTTAGGGCAGTTTCAGTGGAGTGGTGTGACCGGAAGCCAGATTGTAAGCGGTCGAAGAGGGAGCAAGAAGAGAGATGGGAGGACAGTTCAAGGTAGACATGTTGTTCCAGTAGTTTGGAGGCATAGGGGAGAAGTTATATAAGGCTAGAGCTAGATACAGAGGATGGGTCAAGAGAGGGCTTTTTGAGGATAGATGTGAAGGAGGCATGTTTAAAGCTTGAGGGGAAAACACCAGTTGTTAGTGATAGGTTGAAGAGATGGGTTAGGGTTGGGATGAAGAATGTGGTGAGGTTTGGGATGAAGTGGGATGGGATCGGGTCAAGTGTACAGATGGTGAGATGTGTTCTTGAGAGTAGAGTGGAGAGTCGATCTTGTGTAATGGTGGAGAAGTTGGTTTTGGAGGTGGAGGGCTGGGAAGTCAGGAGGAAGGGCTCTGGGGGTTGTTGACCAAAATTGTCTCTGATGTTATCAATCTTCTGATCAGGCGATCATCATAGGTTCCTCCTTAACAGAAAAGCATAGTATAGCAGCCCCTTCAAAGCAAATTTATTGGAGAATTTGTTATCTTTTGGGAAAATATTTTCTCCTACTTCTCTAAAAACTCCCTTAACTGTAGGAGAACTTGTTTTCTACCATATGACATGATGGGTGGTCCAGTAAAATAAATTCGGTAGGAAGACACAAATCTGGAAGGGGGGATTCTTTGTGTCAATGATAGCTTATGGACACATTTTGATCTGCCGGTGAACATGATCCTCCATCAGTGGCCAATTTATGGACATGAGACCTGTGCAGTCTGTGAGGAAGGAGGAGAACCTGTAATACTCATAGTGAGCACCACACAATCATGTCCTCCAACACATCTGTTCAAGTAAAGATATGGTGGACAACCCTTTTAAATTCAAAAATTTAAATTTGGGAAGAGGTCAGTATTGGTTTTTGTTTTTTGTTTTTTTGAACTGCTTCTTGCCCTAAAATAAATCCAGGAAAAATTGTGTCTCCAAAGCTTTTGTGAGATTTGCTTCAAATCAATACAGTCAACTCTTGTGTCTCGAAGTCAGGAGAAGGCGGTCTCCTCAGAAGTGGGTCAATGAGCATCTCGGCTTCTTGTCCAAGAGGTCCTGAGGCTGAAGCCAGCCATGACAGAAAGCAAAGTGCCTAAAGTACGTTGCAGTTGTTGTGGACCACAGCAGATTTCCCAACGAATGATCTGGACTACCATACTCGGAGAGCCTGCCGAAAGAGACAATTTTAGAAAGGAAGAAATTGCCAGGCCACTACTTTGTAAGGGGATTACAGTGTAAGAGGAACACCCAGAACCTAATTGTGACCCTCTTAGAGCATCTTAGAAGAATGGAGTCTGTTGTTATCACCTCAGAGGCTCCCCTCTGTGGTTTTCAGATGTCTTTGTGATGGTCTCATGGCCCCTCCAAAGTCTTTGGACATGGATCAGACTTGTTTGGTGGTTCCAAAGGTCAGACTCGCTCCAGTCTGGTTTGTCGGACCATAAAAAATCGTTGTGGTGTAGACCACCCCTTAACAGTATGACCCTTCTCCTAAAAGTCCCATTGACTTGAAAAAGTCTATAATCATGACAATATCACCTCCAACAGCGTCCTCCAGCTTCAGTCCCATGTGTTTAGTATTTTTCCAACTGTTACTGGATGATTATAGCGCAAAATTGTTTTCTGAGACTCTCCGACAATTACATGAATCAATTGAGCGTTCGATGAGTGTCTGAAATAACTGGTCTCTTAAAAATTATCCAAATTGTAACCAGTATTGAGAATGTTAATGAATTGTCTTGAAGTCCATGATGTGACACCATTGAAGATGGCCATAATTGATTTTCCAGTAAATTAGAGCATGGTGAGAAGAATGGAGGACCCTTGAAACCAAAGTGACTTTTAGAAAGTAGTTTTCCCATTCATTTTTGCGTATATTCAGTGGAGAGCATCATTGCCGGCCATTCTGTCTCATACACATTAATGTCAATCGGCTTCTAAAAGGAAACTCGGTGAATTTGAAAGGGAAGATAAACTTATGCCCTCCCCGGAGGGGCTTTTTTGTCATTTCAATTAATTTTAAGTGCTCTTTATCTAGCGCTGTTTTTCATGGACGTAACAATGAGAAAGTACCATTGACAAGAAGCCATATTTGTCCCACTAGGTGGATCTGCACTCTAGATGGCCTCTCTATCTGTACAAAGGGTCAATTAAAGTTCTGGAATCAAATCCATTTTCTCCAAGATCAGAAAGTAAACATGGTCAATGGGCAGAAGGGGACTTGAAGAAGTAATATCCTCCATTGATTTCAGGTCTGTACTTTTGCCCTTATTGATCGTCTTCGTGAATACCATTTGAGACTTGACGTTCTTTAGAAGGTCCATCTAAACCTATTAGATATTAGTGGGGGGGGGGGGGGGGGCAGTGTATAAATGGCCATCAATAAGACTGTGCTGTGCAGTTTTACAGGGAATCTGTCAGCAGGTTTTTTTCTAGGTAGTTTGAGAGCAGCACGATCTAGGGGCAGATAAGCTGATTCCAGGGATGTGCCACTTGATCAGCAGCTTGTTGTAGTTTCGGTACAATCAATGTTTTATCAGCAGGAGAATATCACGGCACGACTAGGTCTCAGGTGCCAGGCAGTCCAGCTGCTTTGTGTAACTCCACCCCCTCCACTGATTGGTCGATTGCTAACTGTGTACACAGGGAGCTGTCAATCAGGAGTGTGGGTGGGGTTATTCTCAGCTCAGTATTCTGACCGTGGCTACATCTACAGCAGAGAAACTAGGACGGTACCAAACATACACCAAGCAGTCCAGAATCTGACAGATTAAGGGAATCAAAGTCATGATGCTCTCAGATTACAAAGCAAAGCCTGCTGACACATTCCCTTTAACCCCTTGCCAAAAACTGCAGTACATGTACAGGGCCCCGATAGCGTGTGCTGACGCTGAGCGCCGTCACGATCAGGGTCAGGCGTCAGCTCTATTTGAAAGCTGACAACCTGCAGCAACACACACAATCGGTGCTAGCACCAATCGCGGGTGTTGTGCCCCTCTGATGCCGCTGTCAATACTTTCTCATAAAATAAAAATACTGCTGAAAACGGCCACCGAAAGCTCCATCTGCAGAAAAATGAAAAAGTTATAGCAATCACAATGAAGCGATGCAAAAATAATCATTTTTCCATAAAATAGTTTTTGTTGTGTAAAAGTGCCAAGACATAAAAAACAATATAAATGGGGTATCGCAGTAATCAATCGTACTGACCCGAAGAATAAAGCTGCATCTCAATTCTACAACACGTGGAATGGTATAAGAAAAAAAAAAATCCTGAAATGCTGTTTTTTGCTCATTTTACCTCCCAAAAATTGGAATAGGAAGCAATCAAAACATCTCATGTGCCCGAAAATGATACCAATAAAAACGTCAGCTCGTCCCGCAAGAAACAAGCACTGTCATGACTCTGTCAGACGAAATATGGAAAAATTATAGCTGTCTAAATATTGGGGATACAAAAACTAGTTTTTGCAATAAAAAGCTTTTTCAGTGTGTGACAGCAGCTAAACATAAAACCTGATAGAAATCTGGTACCGCTGTAATCACACCGACCCAAAGAATAAAGCTGTCTAATAACTTATACCAAAATAAAGAAAAAGAAAAACAGCACCGCTGTGTTGCACTTACCCCTCGTGTGTGGAAACAATCCAGATAGCTGAGACTCCGTCCTCTCATATAGTCGGCCCTTTGAGGGTGCTGCATCCAAAGAGTAAAACTGTTGTAAATCCAAGAGAAAGAAATATAGCGCACTCCTCGGTCCGGACATAAATCTTTAACTTTATTGGAACATCTTACGAAGAAAAGCGGGCGGGAGACAACGTGTTGGGGGGTGAAGGACTACAGCTGTTTCGCGCTAGTGGCGCTTCTACAGGTCCTAATGATCATAATAATCATTAGGACCTGTAGAAGCGCCACTAGCGCGAAACAGCTGTAGTCCTTCACCCCCCAACACGTTGTCTCCCGCCCGCTTTTCTTCGTAAGATGTTCCAATAAAGTTAAAGATTTATGTCCGGACCGAGGAGTGCGCTATATTTCTTTCTCTTGGATTTATAATAATTTATACCGCACGAAGAACCACCTAAGAAATAAATAAAACAAATTCTTCACCTGTTGCTTATTTGTCCATTCTGCCTCCCTAAAATTGCAGTAAAGATCGGCGCACATTTATCCTGCGCTCTACGCTGAGCACTTACGTTAGGGTTTCCGTGTAAATCTCTAAAATACGTGATTCAGATAGAAGATTCCCTATAATGAGGCAGATGGAGGCACTGTGGACACCATTGGACCTGTGATCCGGCGCTGTCAGTCTTTTTAGGAGAGTATAAAAGCGCGATTGACCACAGTTTTGTGCACTTCTGAAAAGGACAATGGTGAACAGAGACCAAACAGAGTCCAGAGTAACTCTGCTGCCTCATTATAGCGAATGGATCCCTTGGGGGTTTCATCTGCCACATCACTCGGGAATTTAGATGGAAACCCCAAATTGAGTGCTCAGCGTAGAGCGCAGGATAACTGTGATCCTAAATGTTATGTAAAATGTTCCCAACAAAAGCTTCAACTCAATCCACAAAAAAGCAAGTCCTCGCTCAGGTCTGTCATCTGTTAACAGAAATATAGTAGGCTTCCACTTTTTACTGGTAGTACAATGGCTCTGGAAAAGCGGAATGGCTCCTCACCCCTCAAAAGAAATTCAGCAAATTCGGCACTCCCAAATCCAAATGCCCCCCCCCTTCTGAGCCCCAGTGTGCCTAAACCACATTTAGCTTCCACATGTTTGGCATTTCTGTAGTGACGAGAGCTCGCATAATTTACGAGTGTGTGTCCCCAGAAGCATGAGCTGGGCATAATGTACTGGTCACTACAATGTACTGGTCATGACAAAGGGTATCCGTGACTCATGTGAGCTCAAAGGCAAGACCCCATTTACCACCTCATATAACTCCCGAGATTACGACCACCTCCCCCCTTCTCCTGTACCAGGAAAATAACCCTAATAAACACACAATAAGCCTGGGTTGGATTAATTGGCCACAGCAGCCATTTATTAACATTTAATATACAACATATTGAAACAATAAACCCCGGAAGTGGATGATCCTCGAAGCCCGAAACATGTAATCGAATATTCTTTCCAGACAAATGTCCCACCTACTTGGCCTTAGATCCGCCTTACCCCCAGCCGCTACGCACCAGCTCGGAGGTAAATCTCCACCTGCCAAGCCAAACCACACACCTGTTGATGGTTCCCATAATAATCCCTTCCATGGGATTATCTACAGTATATCCCTTGACCATTTTAAGTCACCCCGGGGAGTCCAGGACCTGTTGCGATACCCCCCCATAAATCTGCCATTTTCCACTTCCACCAACTTCGAGGACCACCACCCCCTGCCACGTTGCCGTGACAGATGTTCTTTCATACTCAAAAGGGCATAAAATACCTTTGCAATAATGAACCCCAGTCCCGCACTCATACCTAATAACAAATGAGTTTAAACCTTAAGCCCTAAACAAAAAAAAAGGAGGGTGGGTGGGAGCTTCAGGATTCGGCCGGTGAGTACCCAAAATGGTTGCCCCACTAACATGGCCACCCCCATTTATAAGGTCCCCTCGACCCCACCCCCAACCCCACCTAATCCCCTCAAATTCAAAACTCCGCTCCACCCATAGTCCCACTATTAACCCTGTAGCCCACACCAGTTTTATGAGCTCCCTATACTCGCACGTCTCCTCGTCATGTCGGCCTCCCCTAACGGCCAGAGGCCCAGTACGGCCTCTCTTTACAGTGGCAGTTTGCAATTTTCACTCAGCAACATGCACTACCACTTGTTTCTGGAAAACAACCATGAAGTCAAATTTGTCACTACACCTGTAGATAAATTCCAAAATGGGTATAATTTACACTATGGGGTCACTTGAGGGTGGATTCTGCTTTTCTAGCAATTAGGGGTCTGTATATAGAGTCTGCAAACTATTCTAGGAAAATCTGCACTCCAGGAGGCAAATAGCGTTCCATCCCTCCCGAGTCTCTCCGTATGGCTAAGCAGTACTGTACAGCCACATATGGGGTATTCCTACATTCAGCAGAAATTGTGGGACAAATTTTGGTGCCATTTTTACCCATTTCCCAGTGTAGAAATATAAATTTTGGGGCTCACACACAATCTTGATGGTAAAAATGTAAATTATTTTTTCTTCACTGCCCAGAGGTATAACATTTTGTGACACACCTGTGATGTCAATATTATACCCCTAGATGAATTCATTGAGAGGTTTAGTGTTATGTTTGCTAATGACTGGTGTTATGAAGGCAATCCAGAAACACAGTGTGCTTAGCGATCAGAGCGCACACAATGATCTGACAAATACCCAAAAATACAAGAACGAGCTCTGAGACGTGGAAACTCTGTAGACTGCACACCTGATCCTATCCTAAACACAACTAAAAGCGGCTGTGGATTGCGCCTAACAACTACCTAGGCAACTCGGCACAGCCTAAGAAACTAGCTAGCCTGAAGATAGAAAAATAGGCCTGACTTGCCCCAGAGAAATTCCCCAAAGGAAAAGGCAGCCCCCCACATATAATGACTGTGAGTAAGATGAAAAGACAAAACGTAGGGATGAAATAGATTCAGCAAAGTGGGGCCCGATATTCTAGGACAGAGCGAGGACAGTAAAGCGAACTTTGCAGTCTACAAAAAACCCTAAAGCAAAACCACGCAAAGGGGGCAAAAAAAACCCACCGTGCCGAACTAACGGCACGGTGGTACACCCTTTGCGTCTCAGAGCTTCCAGCAAAACAAAAGACAAGCTGGACAGAAAAAGAGCAACAAAAAAAACAAAAAGCACTTAGCTATAAAGAGCAGCAGGTCACAGGAACAATCAGGAGAAGCTCAGATCCAACACTGAAACATTGACAAGGAGCAAGGATAGCAGCATCAGGGGGAGTTAAGTAATGAAGCAGTTAACGAGCTCACCAGAACACCTGAGGAAGGAAGCTCAGAAGCTGCAGTACCACTTGTGACCACAGGAGTGAATTCAGCCACAGAATTCACAACAGTTTAGATTGTAAAATGGGGTCACTTATGGGGGGTTCTGCTGTACTGTCACCTCAGAGGCTCTGCCAATGTGATATGGCAACTTAAACCAGTGCAGGCGCTCCTTCCCTTCTGAGCTTTGCACTGTGCCGCAAAAGTAGTTTTCGACCACATACGGGGCATGGGTGAACTCAGGAGAAATTGCACAACAAATTTTGAGGCCCATTTTTTCCTGTTACCCTTGTGAAAAAAAACAAAATGTAGGGCTAAAAAACATTGTGGGATAAATGGAATTTATTTATTTTCACAGCTCAACGTTATAAACTTCTGTGAAGCAATACACATCTAGATGAGTGCACTGAGGGGTCTAGGTTCCAAACCGGTGTCACTTGTGGGGGTTTTCTACTGTTTAGGCACATCAGGGGCTATCCAAACAAGACATAGCGTCCGCTAATTATTCCAGCAAATTTTACATTCAAAAAGTCAAATGGTGCTCCTTCCTTTCCGAGCCTTGCCGTGCGCCTAAACAGTGGTTTCCCCCCACATGTTGGTATCGACATGCCCAGGAGAAATTGCTCAACAAACTGTAAGGTGCAATCTCTCCTGTTCCCCTTATGAAAATGCAAAATGTTTAGCTTAAAAACATTTTTGTGGGAAAAATATGAATTTTTTATTTTCAAGACTCAACGTTATAAACTTCTGTGAAGCACCTGGGAGTTCAAGGTGTTCAATACACATCTAGACAAGTTCCCTAAAGGGTCACTTGTGAGGGACTTCCCCTGTTTAGGTGCATCAGGGGCACTCCAAACACAACATAGTGTCCGCTAATTATGACAGCACATTTTACATTCAAACAGTCAAATGGTGCTCCTTCCCTTCCGAGCTCTGCCATGCACCCAAAGAGTCATTTTCCCCCACATATGGGGTATCAACATGCTCAGGAGAAATTGCACAACAAATTGCATGGTCCATTTTCTCCTGTTACCCTTGCAAAAGTTAAAAAACTATGATTTTCCCCCACATATGGGGTATTGAAGAACAATCCCCAACATAAGGTGGGCCCTGTCTTCGCTACATATTCTGTGGAAAAAAGTATAAAGACATTACAGCACAGGATTGAAAATAATTATTTTTGTGTGGCAAAACATTTCTCTGCCTGTTTTTAAACAATGTTTTACCTTAAAGAAATTATCATTTACAATCCCCGGCTGTAATGTCTGTTTACTCTGTTTTGTTTCCTCCCCTGCCCAGGAGCTGTGGTATGATCCGACCATGTTCCTGTAAGGTCAGACACGACCATTACACAGCACACAGCAAGGGCACATTTATAAGATTATCTCAGCACAGGAACATTTTATTCATTCACATCCAATTGTGCAAGTTATTATTATTCCAAGATCTATTAATTAAAATGTTGATTAAAATTAATTTTATTAGAGGGGAAATCCATTTAATAATCAGAAAAAATGTGCACGCATAAAGATCTGAGTGAAATGGAAGAATGTTAATTGCTGGATGATTGCTGGTCTTGAGGGTGTTCTTGGTTTGTGTTGGGTCTTGTGGGGTGATCCCAGTATACAGAAGATCTGGTGTGGTAGGTATTTGTGGGGTACTCTTGGTATACAAAAAGTCTTATTGGGTGTTTCCAATATACGGCAGTGTTTTATGGGCTGCTCTCAGTATATGGAAGGTCTTGTGGGGGTTCTCAGTATACTGCAGGTCTTGTGAGATGTCCCTAGTATACGACAGGTTGTCACAAGAGTGTCACGTTCCACTGGAAGACCTGGAGTTAGACGGTCATGTCGGGTAATGAATCACAGGTCTTCTTTAGAGATGGTGTGATTTGTGCCCCATTTTAAATGGATTTAGTTACGTCTGGTGCTGGTCAGAAACATGCAGCTCCTCTTCAGCTGCTTCTGATCTGGTCATTACCTCTTCCTATATTAACTGGTCAGACCGTCATGTCCCTGCCGGTGAAAGATTCGTCTTCCTGTGCTGTGTGCAAAAGCAAAGTGGTTGGAGTAGAGTTGTTGTAGTAGTGTTTAGTGGTTTGCTGTAGTACGTGTGTGTTTATCTCCTGGTCCCTGTTCCCATTTAGTTTATTCCTCCCTGTCCCTATCCTTTTGTCTATTGTTTGTTAGTGCTTATGTATGTTAATGGTTTTCTGGTATCCCTGTTTTGTCTTTGTGGCTTGTTTACATAACATTTCTGTCCCATACCTCATGGGGTGGGGGAGGGGACAGATCATGGTTTAATAGGAGCATAGTAAGGTCAGAGACTCTGGCCTCTCTACCTTCAAAAGTACCCCCGGGACAGGGATAGTTTGGGTCCCAGTTCCAGGGACAGTTTGAGGACCCCTTTCCTCACAGAAGACTGTCACAGTGTGACATGGGTCTTGTGAGATATTCCCAGTATACTGCAGGTCTTGTGTCATGTTCCCAGCATACTGTGGGTCTTGTGAGATGTTCCCAGTGTAGTGCATGTTTTGTGGGATGTTCCCAGTATACTGCAGGTCTTGTGGGATGTTCCCAGTATACTGCAGATCTTGTTAGATCTTCCCAGCATACTGCAGGTCCTGTAAGGTGTTCCTACTATACGGCAGGTCTTCTAAGATGTTCCCAGCATACTGCAGGTCCTGTAAGATGTTCCCAGTATACTGCAGGTCTTGTAAGGTGTTCCCAGTATACTGCAGGTCCTGTAAGATGTTCCCAGTATACTGCAGGTCTTGTAAGATGTTCCCAGTATACTGCAGGTCTTGAAAGGTGTTCCTACTATATGGCGGGTCTTGTAAGATGTTCCTACTATACGGCGGGTCTTGTAAGATGTTCTCAGTATACTGCAGGTCTTGTAAGATGTTCCTACTATACGGCGGGTCTTGTAAGATGTTCCTACTATACGGCGGGTCTTGTAAGATGTTCTCAGTATACTGCAGGTCTTGTGAGCTGTTCCCAGTATACTGCAGGTCTTGTGTCATGTTTCCATTATACTGCAGGTCTTGTGTCATGTTTCCAGTATGCTGCAGGTCTTGTATCATGTTCCCAGTATACTGCAGGTCTTGTGAGATGTTCCCAGTATAATGCAGGTCTTGTGAGATGTTCCCAGTATACTGCAGGTCTTGTGAGATGTTCCCAGTATACTGCAGGTCTTGTGAGATGTTCCCAGTATACTGCAGGTCTTGTGAGATGTTCCCAGTATACTGCAGGTCTTGTAAGGTGTTCCTACTATACGGCAGGTCTTGTGAGATGTTCCCAGTATACTGCAGGTCTTGTGAGATGTTCCCAGTATACTGCAGGTCTTGTGAGATGTTCCCAGTATACTGCAGGTCTTGTAAGGTGTTCCTACTATACGGCAGGTCTTGTGAGATGTTCCCAGTATACTGCAGGTCTTGTGAGATGTTCCCAGTATACTGCAGGTCTTGTAAGGTGTTCCTACTATACGGCAGGTCTTGTGAGATGTTCCCAGTATACTGCAGGTCTTGTGAGATGTTCCCAGTATACTGCAGGTCTTGTGAGATGTTCCCAGTATACTGCAGGTCTTGTGAGATGTTCCCAGTATACTGCAGGTCTTGTGAGATGTTCCCAGTATACTGCAGGTCTTGTGAGATGTTCCCAGTATACTGCAGGTCTTGTGAGATGTTCCCAGTATACTGCAGGTCCTGTAAGGTGTTCCTACTATACGGCAGGTCTTGTGAGATGTTCCCAGTATACTGCAGGTCTTGTGAGATGTTCCCGGTATACTGCAGGTCTTGTGAGATGTTCCCAGTATACTGCAGGTCTTGTGAGATGTTCCCAGTATACTGCAGGTCTTGTGAGATGTTCCCAGTATACTGCAGGTCCTGTAAGGTGTTCCTACTATACGGCAGGTCTTGTGAGATGTTCCCAGTATACTGCAGGTCTTGTGAGATGTTCCCAGTATACTGCAGGTCTTGTGAGATGTTCCCAGTATACTGCAGGTCTTGTGAGATGTTCCCAGTATACTGCAGGTCCTGTAAGGTGTTCCTACTATACGGCAGGTCTTGTGAGATGTTCCCAGTATACTGCAGGTCCTGTAAGGTGTTCCTACTATACGGCAGGTCTTGTGAGATGTTCCCAGTATACTGCAGGTCTTGTGAGATGTTCCCAGTATACTGCAGGTCTTGTGAGATGTTCCCAGTATACTGCAGGTCTTGTGAGATGTTCCCAGTATACTGCAGGTCCTGTAAGGTGTTCCTACTATACGGCAGGTCTTGTGAGATGTTCCCAGTATACTGCAGGTCCTGTAAGGTGTTCCTACTATACGGCAGGTCTTGTGAGATATTCCCAGTATACTGCAGGAAGGTGGCATGGTCCAGCGAATCACGTTTTCCATCATGTGGACGGCCGAGTGCTTGTGTGTCACTATGGAAGGGATGGCACCAGGATGCATCGTGGTAAGATTTCCTTGTGTCTGGACTCTGAAGAGCCCACAAAGATTAAACAACAGATTAGTTGGGAAGATTAACCTTCAAGGTCAATGTCCTTTCCTTCCTCTCTAAATAACATGAGAATGGCGCTGATAAGCCTGAGAGTCGAGGACCATATATTTATGGGATGACTATATAGGACTTATCATGATTACTTATATTCCACCACATGTGGTTACAGCTGACCAGAAATGGTCAATTTGGGTTTCTCCGGATCCACCGATAACCTAATGCCCATGACAAGCTCTGCTGTACCGCGCCTCGATACCACTAATATGGCCTATAGGCCTAAGTGGTGCCACTGCTATCAGGCAGCCGCTCTTTTCTGCCATGTAAAGCTGGGGCATGATGGGGGCAACGCGACCACAAATTCTTGGCAAGCAGCAGTATACCAATTACCACGAAACAAACCAAAATCACACGGCACAAAGACCATGTGCTGTTTGATTTCTATGCAAGGAAAGTTCATTGAATGTAGGGGGCTTGTGACATTAAATAACTATAGATGTATTCTATCTACAGTATATCTATATGTAAGATTGCATTATTAGTTTATAAACTAGTTTTGAATTACATAGAGACAGGCAGTATGTAAAAGCTGGTGATAAAAACGCATTGCATATGGATGATAGGAGAGGAAAAAAAATGCACACTATTTTTCTCGGCACTCTGCCAGCACTATAGGTACTGAAACCTTCTTTTTTCCTCACTTCCCAGCATGCAGGGCTCCTGCCAATGTTTAAAGACTTGCTTGCTCTGAACTAAAAGCCGAAATGTCTGTTATGGCAGCAAACAAAAGTTCCCCCAAGCACAGTTAGATACTCCCACAGTGAATTCCTCCACAGTACCCTCCAGAAGCATGGTATGATGACCCTACTGTACCCACCTATCTCAATCCCCCCGACAGAGAATCGTGTCCACATCACAGTATGATTTTCCAACCGTAATCCCTGAACAGCCCTCCTAACAGTATAATACTCACAAAAAAATGATCCATAAAGTATAATGACCCCACATAGTTCTTCATACAGGATAATAGGGCCCTGCATTGCCTTCTATACAGTACAATGACTCCACATAGTGTTCCATACAGTCTAATGGCCCCACATAGTCTTCCATACAGTATAATAGGGCCCTGCATTGCCTTCCATACAGTATAATGTCTCCACATAGTGCTCCATACAGTATAATGGCCCCACATAATGCTTCATACAGTATAATAGCCCAACATAGTGCTCCATATAGTATAATAGGCCCAAAATAGTGCTCCATACAGTATAACAGGCCCCACATAGTGCTCCATACAGTATCATGGGCACCACATTGTGCTCCATACAGTATAATGAGCCCCACATCGTGCTCCATACAGTATAATGACCCCTACATAGTGCTCCATACAGTAGAATGTGCCCTACATAGTGTTCCATACAGTATAATGGACCCACATAGTGCTCCATACACTAAAATGGGCTCATACAGTGCTCCATACACTATAATAGGCCCACATAGTGCTCCATACAGTATAATGACCCCACAGAGTGCTCCATACAGTATAATGGCCACACATAGCGTTCCAAACAGTACAATGGCATCACACAGTGCTCAATACAGTATAACTGGCCCCACATAGTGCTCCATACAGTATAATAGGCCCCACGTAGTGCTCAATACAGTATAATGGGCCCCACATAGAACTTCATACAGTATAAAGTTCCCCACCTAGTGTTCCATACAGTATAATGTGCTCCGTACAGTATATTGGCCCCTACATAGTGCCCCATACAGTAGAATGCACCCTACATAGTGCTCCATACAGTATACTGGCCCCACATAGTGCTCCAGACACTATAATGGCATCACATAGTGCTTCATACAGTATAATAGGCTCCACATTAAAAAAATAAATACTCACCTCTGCCCATTCCCTCGTTGCTCCAATCTCTTCATGATGTCTTCAGATCCTCTGCACATCTCGGTACAGTGGGTGCGTTGTTATGACATCAAGATGCCTGCTGCGCTAAGATGTCAGAAGGGGAATGATGGGAGATGGAGCGTCAGCTGATGCTCCTTCATCCATCATTGCTTTCAACGATAACAGTATAAAGGATGCCAATATAGTTGAAAGGGCAATGTCGGGTGACAGTGCAATGGTGAGCGGAAAACCCGCTTGGTGTTCGCGAGCCAAATATACTTGGGAGACCTGCTGACCATGGGCCAAATATAGTCATCCAGTGGGCCAGAGTTTGAGATATGTGCCATAGAGAGACATGATCCACCACTACTGGTTTTACAGAGAAAAAAAAACTCACCCAGACCTTTTGCAAAAAGACAAATGCCTACCATCACTCTATGAAGAGAAAGAAATTCCCGCCCTCACTTACTATAGAAATAAAAAATCCACCAACACTTCCTGTAGTGTTAGACCAGGACACACCCCACATACTGTAAGGAGATAAATTCCTAGTCACAAATTATAGAAAGGCAAAGTTCCACCCCCACTACTTATAGAAAGACAAACAACCTCCAATAATTCATGGAAAAAGATAAAGACTCGGTCCCACATCCTGTAGAAAGAAAATGACCCACCCCCACGCACTACAGGGAGACAAAACCCACACCCACATCCTGTAGAAAGAAAATGACCCACCCCCACGCTCTACAGGGAGACAAAACCCACACCCACATCCTGTAGAAAGAAAATGACCCACCCCCACGCTCTACAGGGAGACAAAACCCACACCCACATCCTGTAGAGAGACAATGACCCACCCCCACGCTCTACAGGGAGACAAAACCCACACCCACATGCTGTAGAGAGACAATGACCCACCCCCACGCTCTACAGGGAGACAAAACCCACACCCACATCCTGTAGAGAGACAATGACCCACCCCCACGCTCTACAGGGAGACAAAACCCACACCCACATGCTGTAGAGAGACAATGACCCACCCCCACGCTCTACAGGGAGACAAAACCCACACCCACATCCTGTAGAAAGAAAATGACCCACCCCCACGCTCTACAGGGAGACAAAACCCACACCCACATCCTGTAGAAAGAAAATGACCCACCCCCACGCACTACAGGGAGACAAAACCCACACCCACATCCTGTAGAAAGAAAATGACCCACCCCCACGCTCTACAGGGAGACAAAACCCACACCCACATCCTGTAGAAAGAAAATGACCCACCCCCACGCTCTACAGGGAGACAAAACCCACACCCACATCCTGTAGAGAGACAATGACCCACCCCCACGCTCTACAGGGAGACAAAACCCACACCCACATCCTGTAGAGAGACAATGACCCACCCCCACGCTCTACAGGGAGACAAAACCCACACCCACATCCTGTAGAGAGACAATGACCCACCCCCACGCTCTACAGGGAGACAAAACCCACACCCACATCCTGTAGAGAGACAATGACCCACCCCCACGCTCTACAGGGAGACAAAACCCACACCCACATCCTGTAGAAAGAAAATGACCCACCCCCACGCTCTACAGGGAGACAAAACCCACACCCACATCCTGTAGAAAGAAAATGACCCACCCCCACGCACTACAGGGAGACAAAACCCACACCCACATCCTGTAGAAAGAAAATGACCCACCCCCACGCTCTACAGGGAGACAAAACCCACACCCACATCCTGTAGAAAGAAAATGACCCACCCCCACGCTCTACAGGGAGACAAAACCCACACCCACATCCTGTAGAGAGACAATGACCCACCCCCACGCTCTACAGGGAGACAAAACCCACACCCACATCCTGTAGAGAGACAATGACCCACCCCCACGCTCTACAGGGAGACAAAACCCACACCCACATCCTGTAGAGAGACAATGACCCACCCCCACGCTCTACAGGGAGACAAAACCCACACCCACATCCTGTAGAGAGACAATGACTCGCCCCCTCTTCCTATAGGGAAAAAAGACAACCCACATTTATTGTAGAGCGACAAAGACCCGCCTATCTTCATTGAGAGTTAAAGATTCACTTCCGTTCATATAGAAAAATAAAGTCCCATCCCCTCTCCCAGTAGAGAGAGGAATGCTTGTCCTCACTCCCTGTGGAGAGACAAAGCCCCGCCACCACTTACTGTAGAGAAGCAAAGACCCTCCCTTACTCCCTGTAAAGCAGGGGTGGGAAACCTCTGTCCCCTCCAGTGATGTATATATGCCCCAAGCCCTCAGGTAATGTATATGCCCCAGCACCTCCAGTGATGTATATAAACCCCAGCCCCTCCAGTGCTATACATGCCACAGGACCTCCTGTGCTGTATATGACCCAGCCCTTCCAGTGATGTATATAAGCCCCAGCCCCTCCAGTGATTTATATAAGCATCAGCTCCTTCAGTGATGTATATAAACCAGCCCCTCCTGTGCTGTATATATGCCCCAGGCCCTCCAGTGATATATATCCCAGCACCTCCTGTGTTGTCTATTCCCCAACCCCTTCAGTGATGTATATAACTCCAGCCCCTCCAGTGATGTATATAAGCCCCAACCCCTTCAGTGATGTATATAAGCCCCAGCCCCTCCAGTGATGTATATAAGCCCCAGCCCCTCCAGTGATGTATATAAGCCCCAGCCCCTTCAGTGATGTATATAAGCCCCAGCCCCTCCAGTGATGTATATAAGCCCCAGCCCCTCCAGTGATGTATATAAGCCCCAGCCCCTTCAGTGATGTATATAAGCCCCAGCCCCTCCAGTGATGTATATAAGCCCCAGCCCTTCAAGTGCTATATATGTCCCAGCACCTCCTGTGATGTATATAAGCCCCAACCCCTTCAGTGATGTATATAAGCCCCAACCCCTTCAGTGATGTATATAAGCCCCAACCCCTCCAGTGATGTATATAAGCCCCAACCCCTCCAGTGATGTATATAAGCCCCAGCCCCTTCAGTGATGTATATAAGCCCCAGCCCCTCCAGTGATGTGTATAAGCCCCAGCCCTTCAAGTGTTATATATGTCCCAGCACCTCCTGTGATGTATATAAGCCCCAACCCCTTCAGTGATGTATATAAGCACCAGACCCTCCAGTGATGTATATAAGCCCAAGACCCTCCAGTGATATATATAAGCAGCAACCCCTCCAGTGATGTATATAACTCCAGCCCCTCCTGTGCTGTATATATGTCCCAGCCCCTTCAGTGATGTACATAAGCCAGAGCCTCTCCAGTGATTTATATAAGCACCAGCCCCTCCAGTCATGTATAGAACTCCAGCCCCTCCATTTCTGTATAGAACTCCAGCCCCTCCTGTGCTGTATACTGTATATGCGGTAGCCCCTCCAGTCATGTATAGAACTCCAGCCCCTCCTATAAGCACCAGCCCCTCCAGTGATGTATATAAGCACCAGCCCCTCCAGTGATTTATATACGCACCAGCTTTTCCAGTGATGTATATGCTCCCAGCCCCTCCTGTGATGTATATAAGCACCAGCCCCTCCAGTCATTTATATAAGCACCAGCTTTTCCAGTGATGCATATAACTCCAGCTCCTCCAGTGATGTCTATAACTCCAGCCCCTCCAGTGATGTATATAAGCCCCAACCCTTCCAGTGATGTATATGTTCCCAGCCCCTCCTGTGATGTATAGATCCCCCAACCCCTCTTGTGTTGTATAAATGTCTTCAGGCCCTCCTGTGGTGTATATGCACTGCTGCAAGTTGTTTTCAAAATTCATAGCAAAATCCTGGAAAATCAATTGCACCAAAGGAAAACAGTTCCAGCTGTCACATTAGCGGTGAGTTAATTGTATTTCCAAATATAACGGTAAATTTCAAGTTTTGCATTCCCCGACGGATGGTATAAATATCCAAACGGCCCCTGGCATCAAAAAGGTTCCCCACCCTTGGAGTAGAGAAACAAAGACCTGTTCCACTTCCTGTAGAGAGATAAAGACCGACCCCCACTTCCTGTAGAGAGTTAAAGACCTGCCCCCACTTCCTGTAGAGAGATAAAGACCCGCCCCACTTCCTGTAAAAAGATAAAGACCCGCCCCCACTTCCTGTAGAGAGATAAAGACCCGCCCCACTTCCTGTAGAAAGATAAAGACCTGCCCCCACTTCCTGTAGAGAGATAAAGACCTGCCCCCACTTCCTGTAGAGAGATAAAGACCTGCCCCCACTTCCTGTAGAGAGATAAAGACCCGCCCCCACTTCCTGTAGAGAGAAAAAAAAACCTGCCCCCACTTCCTGTAGAGAGATAAAGACCGGCCCCCACTTACTCTAGAAAGATAAAGACCCGCCCCACTTCCTGTAAAAAGATAAAGATCGGCCCCCACTTCCTGTAGAGAGATAAAGACCCACCCCCACTTCCTGTAGAGTGATAAAGACCAGCCCCCACTTCCTGTAGAGAGATAAAGACCGGCCCCCACTTTCTGTAGAGAGATAAAGACCCACCCCCACTTCCTGTAGAAAGATAAAGACCCACCCCCACTTCCTGTAGAGAGATAAAGACCCGCCCCCACTTCCTGTAGAGAGATAAAGACCTGCCCCCACTTCCTGTAGAGAAATAAAGACCTGCCCCCACTTCCTGTAGAGAGATAAAGACCTGCCCCCACTTCCTGTAGAGAGATAAAGACCCACCCCCACTTCCTGTAGAGAGATAAAGACGGGCCCCCACTTCCTGTAGAAAGATAAAGACCCACCCCCACTTCCTGTAGAAAGATAAAGACCCACCCCCACTTCCTGTAGAGAGATAAAGACTGGCCCCCACTTTCTGTAGAAAGATAAAGACCCACCCCCACTTCCTGTAGAAAGATAAAGACCCACCCCCACTTCCTGTAGAGAGATAAAGACGGGCCCCCACTTCCTGTAGAAAGATAAAGACCATCCCCCACTTCCTGTAGAGAGATAAAGACCCGCCCCACTTCCTGTAGAGAGATAAAGACCCGCCCCACTTCCTGTAGAGAGATAAAGACCCACCCCCACTTCCTGTAGAGAGATAAAGACGGGCCCCCACTTCCTGTAGAAAGATAAAGACCATCCCCCACTTCCTGTAGAGAGATAAAGACCCACCCCCACTTCCTGTAGAAAGATAAAGACCCACCCCCACTTCCTGTAGAGAGATAAAGACGGGCCCCCACTTCCTGTAGAAAGATAAAGACCCATCCCCACTTCCTGTAGAAAGATAAAGACCCACCCCCACTTCCTGTAGAGAGATAAAGACTGGCCCCCACTTTCTGTAGAAAGATAAAGACCCACCCCCACTTCCTGTAGAAAGATAAAGACCCACCCCCACTTCCTGTAGAGAGATAAAGACGGGCCCCCACTTCCTGTAGAAAGATAAAGACCATCCCCCACTTCCTGTAGAGAGATAAAGACCCGCCCCACTTCCTGTAGAGAGATAAAGACCCGCCCCACTTCCTGTAGAGAGATAAAGACCCACCCCCACTTCCTGTAGAGAGATAAAGACGGGCCCCCACTTCCTGTAGAAAGATAAAGACCATCCCCCACTTCCTGTAGAGAGATAAAGACCCGCCCCACTTCCTGTATAGAGATAAAGACCCGCCCCACTTCCTGTAGAGAGATAAAGACCCACCCCCACTTCCTGTAGAGAGATAAAGACCAGCCCCCACTTCCTGTAATATGTCTCAGCATCCCCGCTATTAGAGAAAGCTTACGCTTGCCATTCTGTGCTGCTCCCAACCTTATACCACAAGATCAAGACACATAATATGGTACCATGTCTATATGCGCATTAGTTCTAAGAGCTGGGCCCTAATTGGCTGCTTTGTGTGAAGTCACCTAAAAATCATGATGTCACCTTCAATAAATGTGATGAATCCAGAAAGTCCTGAATTTAGGGATGTTCAGATAAACATTATAACATTATATGAAGTACACATTTTGCTATTGTGCACATTGGTAAAGACTCGAATATAGAAATAAATAAATTAAAATTAATTGGGTAAATAAATGTATGCAAAAGTAAAAGTTTCAGAAAAAGTTTTGTGTTATACATTAATTTGTATTTTTTTTTTATTTAGACACAACGGTAACCCTATTATTTCGGGATATTTTCTAATATTCAT
This sequence comes from Ranitomeya imitator, assembly GCF_032444005.1. Classification (NCBI taxonomy): domain Eukaryota; kingdom Metazoa; phylum Chordata; class Amphibia; order Anura; family Dendrobatidae; genus Ranitomeya; species Ranitomeya imitator. Next base: position 688,163,572 of record NC_091286.1, on the reverse strand, counting down.
CTATTATCAATATAGCATATTTTATGTGGGATTATTCTAACGATGGAGCAGAAAATGATAGGGAATTCTTATTTTCTATAATGACAGAAAAAATGTAAACCCCTTCTAATGTTTAAAAAAAGTCAATTTGTAAAGCTGGTTTAAAAAAATACACGTTTTCTAGCAATAAACCCATACTGATCCAAAGAATAAAGATAACTCCTCTATACTACTTTGTTGGCGTTGTGAAAAAAAAATAAATATATATATATATATATATATATATATATTGTATATTGTATATATATTTTGCTGCTTTTTTTGCTAGTGCAGCTTTCAAGTCTCTTTTATTTTTTATATATATATATATATATATATATATATATATATATATATATATATATATATATACAGTTAGGGCCAGAAATATTTGGACAGTGACACAAGTTTTGTTATTTTAGCTGTTTACAAAAACATGTTCAGAAATACAATTATATATATAATATGTGCTGAAAGTGCACACTCCCAGCTACAATATGATAGTTTCCACATCCAAATCGGAGAAAGGGTTTAGGAATCATAGCTCTGTAATGCATAGCGTCCTCTTTTTCAAGGGACCAAAAGTAATTGGACAATGGACTCTAAGGGCTGCAATTAACTCTGAAGGCGTCTCCCTCATTAACCTTTAATCAATGAAGTAGTTAAAAGGTCAGGGGTGGATTCCAGGTGTGTGGTTTTGCATTTGGAAGCTGTTGCTGTGAGCAGACAACATGCGGTCAAAGGAACTCTCAATTGAGGTGAAGCAGAACATCCTGAGGCTGAAAAAAAAGAAAAAATCCATCAGAGAGATAGCAGACATGCTTGGAGTAGCAAAATCAACAGTTGGGTACATTCTGAGAAAAAAGGAATTGACTGGTGAGCTTGGGAACTCAAAAAGGCCTGGGCGTCCACGGATGACAACAGTGGTGGATGATCGCCGCATACTTAATTTGGTGAAGAAGAACCCGTTCACAACATCAACTGAAGTCCAGAACACTCTCAGTGAAGTAGGTGTATCTGTCTCTAAGTCAACAGTAAAGAGAAGACTCCATGACAGTAAATACAAAGGGTTCACATCTAGATGCAAACCATTCATCAATACCAAAAATAGACAGAAAAACACCTCAAGAAGCCAGCTCAGTTCTGGAAAAGTATTCTATGGACAGATGAGACAAAGATCAACCTGTACCAGAATGATGGGAAGAAAAAAGTTTGGAGAAGAAAGGGAACGGCACATGATCCAAGGCACACCACATCCTCTGTAAAACATGGTGGAGGCAACGTGATGGCATGGGCATGCATGGCTTTCAATGGCACTGGGTCACTTGTGTTTATTGATGACATAAGAGCAGACAAGAGTAGCCGGATGAATTCTGAAGTGTACCGGGATATACTTTCAGCCCAGATTCAGCCAAATGCTGCAAAGTTGATTGGACGGCGCTTCATAGTACAGATGGACAATGACCCCAAGCATACAGCCAAAGCTACCCAGGAGTTCATGAGTGCCAAAAAGTGGAACATTCTGCAATGGCCAAGTCAATCTCCAGATCTAAACTCAATTGAGCATGCATTTCACTTGCTGAAATCCAGACTTAAGACGGAAAGACCCACAAACAGACCTGAAGGCTGCGGCTGTAAAGGCCTGGCAAAGCATTAAGAAGGAGGAAACCCAGTGTTTGGTGATGTCCATGGGTTCCAGATTTAAGGCAGTGATTGCCTCCAAAGGATTTGCAACAAAATATTGAAAATAAAAATATTTTGTTTGGGTTATGTTTATTTGTCCAATTACTTTTGACCTCCTAAAATGTGGAGTGTTTGTAAAGAAATGTGTACAATTCCTACATTTTCTATCAGATATTTTTGTTCAACCCTTCAAATTAAACGTTACAATCTGCACTTGAATTCTGTTGTAGAGGTTTCATTTCAAATCCAATGTGGTGGCATGCAGAGCCCAACTCGCGAAAATTGTGTCACTGTCCAAATATTTCTGGCCCTAACTGTATATAAATATATCTATATATATCTATATATATATATAGATATATATATCAGCTTTCAAGTCTCTTTTATTTTTATATATATAGCTATATATATATATATATCTGTCTATCTATCTATCTATCTATCTATCTATCTATCTATCTGTCTATCTATCTATATATATATAACTGCTGAAATACCTTTTTCAATTAAAAAAATATATATATATTTTAATTCTGCTAAACTGTTTTACAGTTTTACTGTTTTACATGAATAAATGTAAAAAAAAATTGTAATAAACACAATTAAATATAGATTTACTATTATTATTACTCTAGGAAATAAATTGTGAATTACTTTCGGATGATCGCGTAGAAATTCAAGCCATCAATACGACATACTAAAAAGTCACATTTTTCCAAATTAAATAGAATCTCAACATATTTTGTAAAATATTCAACTTATACATTAGTTAATCGATTATGGATCCAACCTTCTGTCGTCCACCCTGGGGTCAATGATGAATTCTTAGGGACCTCTTTCCAGGAAGAAGGCGTCCTCTCTGAATGAGAAGGTTTCTTGCCCTGGGGGTCCCCGGCGGTCACCATACGGAAGCAGTATTATGGAATAAGGGAGCGTAATCCTCTTGTGATTCTCCCAATTAGCTTATCCGTGTATCATCCCTCGTCAGCGGAGCAGACACTTCATCTAATCCAGAAGAACACAGGAAGCAAATAATCTCCTTTCCGATTTATATAATCCCTAAGACAATTGACTTTTTGCAAAAGTTCAACATTTTTTTTTAATTTTTGCGCAAAACTAAAGCTGTCGCAAAAAATAAATCTATAGAAAAGTATGGTCCTTACATCCACAACAAGGTAAAACTGCTTTTTTTTTGTACCCCCCCCCCCAAAAAAAATTTTTTTTGAAAGATTATAAAAAGCTACAATGAAACAAAAAAAAAAAGATTTCATGAATTAAAGTAGCAAGAAAAAGAAAACAACCGGGTAAAAGTATCATTCAGATTCCGAAAAATAGAAGCGTCGTTTGATTTTTATTTCTCTTCTGATACTTTGTGGCGTTGCTTCTTAAAAATGGCGCAAACGGGTTCATAAATTTGTTCCCAAATATCAACGATATCTTCTCTTTTACCTTTCTGGCTACTTTTAAAAGAGAAAAAAAGTCCTTTAAAATATAGCACATTAATGAAAAAAAAAAAAAATTAGATTGATTTTGCTCTCCACCAAAGTTTGGGTGTAAAATTGTACAAAGTGTTTTGTGTTGTTTTGAAAAAGTTGCAAATGGTGAATTAAGCTAAAATATCCGGATAACCAAAAGTAAGTCTGCGTTAGAGAACGAAAAAAAAATTTAACTTAAGTAAAGTAAACTTATTAAAAAATGCTTACTTACTTAGAGACGGAATCATTGCTGCCACTTCAGAACTCTCCAGCGCTTTGTTACCATCCATTTCTGAGGGTTTCTGTATGTTTGAGGTCATTGTCCTGCTGGAAGACCCATAACCTATGAAGCAAACCCATCTTTCTAACACTGGGCACTACATTGACACCCAAAATCCTTTGGAAATCTTCAAATGATGGCTTGCATACAATCAAGACACCCAGTGCCAGAGGCAGCAAAGCAAACCCCAAAACATCTCTGGAACCTCCACCATATTTGACTGTAGGTACTGTGTTTTTTTTTTTTTTTGCTTTGAAGGCCTCATTGCATTTTCAATAAACAGCAGAATGATGTGCTTTACCGAAAAACTTCGCAAGACGCTTTCCCAGAAGGATTTTGCCTTACTCACGTACATTTTTCCAAACTGCAGTGTAGCTTTTTAATGTCTGTGTCAGGAGTGGGGACCTCCTGGGTCTCCTGCCATAGCGTTTAATTTTATTCACATGTGGATGGATAGTTCTTGCTGTCACTTATGCACCCTGAGCCTGCAGGATGGCTTGAATTTCTTGGCATGTTCATTGGGGCTGCTTATGCACCATCCGGATTATCCTGCGTTGCTGACCTTCATTAATTTTTCTCTGTCGTCCACGTCCAGGGAGATTACCTACAATGCCATGGGTTGTAAAGTTCTGGATTTTGTTGCAAACCGTGGACAAAGGAACGTCAATATCTCTGGAGACTGTTATTATTCTTATTACTTGTAACCTTGAGATTGTTGATATTTTTCAGCAATTTTGGTTCTCAAGTCCTCAGACTGTTCTCTTCTCCTTTTCTGTTCTTTCAGCTTAGTGTGCCACAATGCAAAGATTGAATTAACCCCTCTTCTTTTTATGTGGTTTCAGGTTTCATTTTCATATCGCCGACACCTGTTACTTGCCACAGGTGAGTCCGAACGAGCATCACATTCTTGAAACAAAGTTGTTTATGAACAATTTTGGACCAGTGCCAACAATTTTCTCTGGCTCATTTTGGGAGTTTTGTGTGAAATTATGTCCAGTTTGTTTTTATTTCTCACTTTCTTGTGGTGTTCTAAAATATACAAAGGAAATAAACGTGTAAAACAAATCATGACTAAATACTAGAATAATGCCACCATGTACAAGAATGCAACTATAAAACTGGCCACATTTACAGGAATATAACTACTATAATACTGCCCCTATGTACAAGAATATAACTACTATAATACTGCCCCTATGTACAAGAATATAACTACTATAATACTGCCCCTATGTAGAAGAATATAACTACTATAATACTGCCCTCTATGTACAAGAATATAACTACTATAATACTGCTCCTATGTGCAAGAATATAACTACTATAATACTGCTCCTATGTGCAAGAATATAACTACTATAATACTGCTCCTATGTGCAAGAATATAACTACTATAATACTGCTCCTATGTGCAAGAATATAACTACTATAATACTGCTCCTATGTGCAAGAATATAACTACTATAATACTGCTCCTATGTACAAGAATATAACTACTATAATACTGCTCCTATGTGCAAGAATATAACTACTATAATACTGCTCCTATGTACAAGAATGTAACTACTATAATACTGCTCCTATGTACAAGAATATAACTACTATAATACTGCCCCTATGTACAAGAATATAACTACTATAATACTGCCCCTATGTACAAGAATATAACTGCTATAATACTGCCCCTATGTACAAGAATATAACTACTATAATACTGCTCCTATGTACAAGAATATAACTACTATAATACTGTTCCTATGTACAAGAATATAACTACTATAATACTGCTCCTATGTGCAAGAATATAACTACTATAATACTGCTCCTATGTACAAGAATATAACTACTATAATACTGCCCCTATGTACAAGAATATAACTGCTATAATACTGCCCCTATGTACAAGAATGTAACTACTATAATACTGCTCCTATGTACAAGAATATAACTACTATAATACTGCTCCTATGTACAAGAATATAACTACTATAATACTGCCCCTATGTACAAGAATATAACTACTATAATACAGCTCCTATGTACAAGAATATAACTACTATAATACTGCTCCTACGTACAAGAATATAACTACTATAATACTGCTCCTATGTACAAGAATATAACTACTATAATACTGCTCCTATGTACAAGAATATAACTACTATAATACTGCTCCTATGTACAGGAATATAACTACTATAATACTGCTCCTATGTACAAGAATATAACTACTATAATACTGCTCCTATGTACAAGAATATAACTACTATAATGCCGTCCCCTATATACAAGAATATAACTACTATAATGCCGTCCCTATGTACAACATTGCTAGCCAGACACATTTGATGTTTCTTTGGTTTCTGTGTGAGAAACATAGTAGATTTTTGTAGAACAGTACAGATTATATATTCTTCCCTTATACTTATGGAGTTGGGGATTGCTTCATAGATGAGCCAATTTTAGGTTTTTCTGGTGCTCAGACCCCCAGTTGTCAGATGCACTGGGAAAAACCCAGCAGCAAATGTGACTTGTAGTCCCATCGGACGATGCCCGCACTGACACGCTGCAGAGGCCCCGCACAGACCCCCGCACCGCCGGCAGAGACCCCCGCATGCCCCGCACAGACCCCCGCACAGACGCCCACACGCCCCGCACGGCCGGCAGAGACCCCCGCACAGACCCCCGCACAGACCCCTGCACGCCCCGCACAGACCCCCGCACGGCCGGCAGAGACCCCTGCACGCCCCACACAGACCCCCGCATGGCCGGCAGAGACCCCCGCACACCCCGCACAAGCCCCCGCACGGCCGGCAGAGACCACCGCACGCCCCGCACAGACCCCCGCACGGCCGGCAGAGACCCCTGCACGTCGCACAGAGACACCCGCTCGCCGCAGAGACCCCCGCACGCCCCGCACAGACCCCCGCACAGACCCCCGCATGGCCGCACAGAGACCCCCGCCCACCGCAGAGACCCCCGCACGCCCCGCACAGACCCCCGCACGGCCAGCAGAGACCCCCGCACGCCGCACAGAGACCCCTACCCGCCGCAGAGACCCCCGCATGCCCCGCACAGACCCCTGCACGCCCCACACAGACCCCCGTACGGCCGGCAGAGACCCCCGCACGCTGCACAGAGACCCCTGCCCACCGCAGAGACCCCCGCACGCCCCGCACAGACCCCCGCACGGCCGGCAGAGACCCTCGCACGCCACACAGAGACCCCACCCGCCGCACAGACCCCCACACACCCCGCACAGACCGCCGCACGGCCGGCAGAGACCCCCGCACGCCCCACACAGACCCCCGCACGGCCGGCAGAGACCCCCGCACACCCCACACAGAACCCCGCACGGCCAACAGAGACCTCCGCACGCCGCACAGAGACCCTCGCCCACCGCAGAGACCCCCGCACGCCCCGCACAGACCTCCGCACGGCTGGCAGAGACCCCCGCCCGCCGCACAGACCCTCACACGCCCTGCACAGACCCCCGCACAGACCCCCGCACGGCCAGCAGAGACTCCCGCACACCCCACACAGACCCCCGTACGGCCGGCAGAGACCCCCGCACGCTGCACAGAGACCCTCGCACGTCCCGCACAGACCCCTGCACGGCTGGCAGAGACCCCCGCCCGCCACAGAGACCTCCGCACGCCCCGCACAGACCCCCGCACGCCCCGCACGGCCGGCAGAGACCCCCGCCTGCTGCATAGACCCCCGGACGCCGCACAGAGACCCCGCCCGCCGCACAGACCCCCGCACAGACCCCCGCATGGCCAGCAGAGACCCCCGCACGCTGCACAGAGACCCCCGCCCACCACAGAGACATCCGCACGCCCCGCACAGACCCCCGCACGCCCCGCACGGCCGGCAGAGACCCTCGCCCACCGCACAGACCCCCGCACGGCTGGCAGAGACCTCCGCACGTCGCACAGAGACCCCGCCCGCCGCATAGAGCCCCGGCACACACACAGAGAGCCCCACGGTCATGCACAGACACCGCCCGCACACACACACACCCAGTCTCCGCCCACGCACCACCCACACTTCTTTATAATGCATAATTGCACTATAGGAACTTCCGATTCCGATTTCCGATATTGCAAAAATATCGGAACTCGGTATCGGAATTCCAATACAGCAAATATCGGCCGATACCCAATATTTGCAGTATCGGAATGCTCAACACTACTTACTACGTCTTTCAGAAACAGGAAATTTTCCTAAAATAAGGAACTTATGTCTTTTTTTTAGAATTTTCTTGTCGGATATTTAATGAGGGGTTTCTAAATTAAGTATCTCATTCAATCCCCCTGTGGCTGATGATATCATTGGGTCATTTATAGGTCAGGACTAGTGATGAGCGAATATATTCGTTACTCGAGATTTCCCAGCATGCTCGGGGGTCCTCCGAGTATTTTTTAGTGCTCGGAGATTTAGTTTTCCTCACCGCAGCTGAATGATTTACATCTGTTAGCCAGCATAAGTACATGTGGGGGTTGCCTGGTTGGTAGGGAATCCCCACATGTACTTATGCTGGCTAAGAAATGTAAATCATTCAGCTGAGGTGAGGAAAACTAAATCTCTGAGCACTAACAAATACTCGGAGGACCCCCGAGAGTGCTCGGGAAACCTCGAGTAACAAGTATGTTCGCTCATCACTAGTCAGGACCAGTCTTGGTGAAGAGTTCGTATCATTTCCAGCTGTAGGACAAAGTGATTGGTATTAGTAATAGAATAGAATAGTAATTAGCACCTGATTAGTGATTAGTGCGCCTCGTATGTGTGTCACATGGACTGGTGTGTTATGTTCCTCGATCTTCAGCCTTTCTCTAGACATCAAGACTTGCGACTCTTCAAGCTTTTGATGAACAAGTCGATATTTCAGATTGCTGATGTGTTAGGAATCCCTCCATGAACAATAGGAAACGAAGACGCAGAGGAAGGACCTGAATACTGAAAACACATTTTTCCCGACTGTTGCAGACACTGACAGGTTTGCCCTTTGTCCGTGAGGGCTAATTACATGGGCTGGAAGTCTGAAATATGTGAAAAAAATACATCGAAAAGTCTAAACAACAAGAATTGCAACATAATAAGTGATCCGTTCTCAGATTTTAATCTACGATCCCGGGAGATAAAGCCTAGATCTGCCTCCGTAACCATTGTCATCTCCTGTAACCTAATAAGATGGAAAATTAAGCACCTTAGAAATGATGAGTTTTCCTTCTTTTCCTTCTACCCAAAAAGGAGCAAAAAGTTCCAAAAATTTTTTTTCATTTGTGTGAAAGTTTCATAACTATGTTGTCCACCCAAACTCAAGGACCACGTCTGGTATCATGAAGGTGAACTAGGGGCTGATCCTCCTACCGATCTACCAGACACTGACTCAGGAGGCTGGGGTCTTGCCCGACATCTGAGCCCCTTGGAACCAACCAATGGTGGATCCTTGTAAATAAAAGTAAGCAGAGATCTTGAAAATGAAGTCATGTAGAATTACAGCATGCAGAGTTGAAGGCCACACGATCACTTTGGCCACTGCACCTATCGAGAGACCAAGTCTACACTGCAGCACAGTACAAAATAATTGGGTCCATATTGCGACTACGATGGTATAGTTATTGAGATGACCAAGTAGAAAAAAAAAATCCAACAGGTTTAGACTTCTTGAAACTTTCTTGTTGCAGTCACAATACCCTTGAGGTTACAATGTGACCCAAGTCACTTGTATTGCGCTTTGTTGTATCACTTGCACTGATGCAACCTTGGTGACTTGAGAGTTGTCACGGCCAAAGTCTCCGTGTAGCCCTAGCTTTATGCTCTCCTCGTGTAAGTCCCACTGCCACCTCCACCTCTTCCGGCAGTGAACAAGGTCCACACAGTCATGTGGGGCTTGACGCTTGACTTGACCAAGTCAACAATGTCAATGGTGAAAGGTTGTGCCACGCTTGAACCCTTGTGACTTATTCAACAATGACATGAGAAAGGAGAAGACATGCAAGTAGGAAGTAAGGAGAAGAAATCCGCAGAAGAGCCATTTGGAGGACCACCGGCGGCAGGAACGGTGGGTGGAGGTCCAAGGAGAGGTGAGAATAAGCACATTTATTTGATGTACATTAAATTCCCAATGTTCAACTGCCCAAATCCAATTTCTATAGATTTCTTCAACTCTACATAATATAGTGACAATTGTTTCCGTATTTATTCCGTTTTATTTTCTTATTTTTTGAGGTCTTAATGTCTACAAGCCCCGGTCTGGTGAATGTATGGAGATGTCAGAATGCTCTCCTCCTGAGAAGACAACCTTACATCTCAGACCATTGTCAGTGCTAATCTGTCCTAGCGACCTCCTTATAAGAGAGTACTGTTGTTATGTGCGGAGACCATTATATACTAACATGAAGCGAGCAGCCGTAGACTTCTCCTTCCCCTCCTGACTCATCCTATTGTCAGATCAGATACATGCACTTAGCCTCCCTTTGAGTGTCGGCTCTTTGGCCATAAATGAAAATCAATTTGTCATCTTCAAAACTAAAAAAAGGAGAATCCTTGAGGAACATTTTGTATTAAAAGCTTTGATGGCTCCAAAATGGCCATTGTGCCTCGTGTCTTTGTGTTTTCCAGGTACTGTCACAGACAGGTTGCTGTTCTTTTGGAGGGTTGAGGATGCTTAACAGCGTTTTGGTGGATGGCTTGGATGGAAAGTTCTCTGATTTCACGAGTATTGATCTATGATTAGAATATGACACCATTCCAAAGATCATTACTCAGTCAAATTTCTTATTGTAAATGACAAATGATACCAAAATTAAATAAATTCTCAACATTTTCTGACCATAGTCGGGTCCTAACGATCAGGCGGTAGATCAGATATTTGATACCAGGTCCCAGATGACCAAAATCATGAGCCTGATTGTCAATTGGAAATTCAGCATTGGATCCCAGGTGGTCAGGAGGGTGGCGGGCATAACAAGCTTGATGGTCAATCAATATTTGGTCTACCTAGAGGTCAAGTGCAGACTAATTGCTCTGAGCTTGGTAGTGGCTTGAGAATTTGGCACCAAGTCAGTCAACCTTGTGACATCAAACATTTTGGTAATCAATGTTAAAATCAACACCGTGAGCTTAGTGGTCAACTGAAAATTCATGACTGATGGTCAAGTGGTCAGTGGTACAAGTAAACGTAATGATCTTCATGGTCAACCAAACATTTAGCATTGGATCCCTGATGGTCAGAGGTACAGTCACATCATGAGCTTGCTGGTGAGCCAAATGTTCGGAAACAGGTGACAGGTGGAACAATCCAGATCGTTAGCTTGGTGGTAATTTGAGTTATTATTGCTAGATCCCGGGTGGTAAGTGGGACAGTCAACACTGTAAGTTGGGTGGTAATTTGAGTATTTGATATCAGATCCTTTACGATCAATAGTACAATCAACATCGTGAGGTTGGTGATAAAATGAAGAGCTAACACTTGGTCCCTGGTGGTTAGTGGTACAGTAAATATAATGACCTTGATGGTAAATTGAATATTTAGCTCTGAATCATTGATGGTACAGTCAGTACCATGAGCTTGCAGATAAATGTGTAGTATCAAGTCCCAGGTGGTCATTTATATAGTCAACACCCTGATGCAGCAAAGGATCCCTGGAGGTCAGTGCTGCAGTCAACACCCTGAAGTCGGTGGATGCAGTACCGGTTTAATGGTGGTCAGTGGTACAGTTAACACCCTGAAGCCGGTGGATGCAGTACCACATCCTTGGTGGTGATTGGTGCAGTCAACACCCTGAAGTTGGTGGATGCAGTACTGGATCCATGGTGGTCAGTGGTACAGTCAACACCCTGAAGCCGGTGGATGCAGAACTGGATCCTTGGTGGTCAGTGGTGCAGACAATACCCTGAAGCCGGTGGATGCAGATCTGGATCCCTGGTGGTCATTGTTGCAGTCAACACCCTGATGCTGGTATATGTAGTACTGGATCCCTGGTGGTCAATGGTGTAGGCGATACCCTGAAGCCGGTGAATGCAGCACACGATAACTGGTGGTCACTGGCACTGTCAACGCCCTAAAGCTGATGGATGCAGTACCAGATCCCCGGTGGTCATTGGTGTAGTCAAGACCCTAAAACTGGTGGATGCAGTACCGGATCCCAGGTTGTCATTGATCCAGTCAATACCCTGAAGCCCATGGATGCAGTGCCGGATCTCCAGTTGTCATTGATGCAGTCAACACCCTGAAGCCCGTTGATGCAGTGCTGGATCCCTGGTGGTCAGTGGTGCAGATCCTGACCACTGAAACATTGGGCATGTGCTGTTCCATGTAAGTTATGCTCTTCAGTTTCTATGTGTTGTTTCCATGATGTGTATATCTGCTCTTATATTTTACTCTGCTGCCACCTTTCCATAGGCTTTTTCCGTAGGGCAGCTTGTTATTAATTAATTCTTGTGGACATGTCTTCCACTTCTGGTTCAGGGGTCACGTCTTCTCTTCCTCTGGCAGCCATTTCATTTTTAGTTTACTTGCTGTTGTGAGAGGACACGCTTGTACGGGGCTTAGGAAGGCATCAGTTTTTCGACCTCTTGCTGCTCACACCTGCAGCCATACTTGGTGCTTCATCTTGCTGTACCTTGTCTACACCTGCATTTCCGGAGAAAGTACTGTATTACCGATTATACGCTGTATGTTCAGATTTCCAAATAAACAAGTCTGGATTGCACAATCCCTGGTGTGCACCATCTCTCCGGATGCTGAACAGCATTGGTCCTGTCTGCCCTGCATCGAAGAAACTGAAGGTACGAATCTCTCTCAACCCCTATTAATCAACCACACCTCCATTCGCCTCATGTGGGGACAGAACAGGGCACTGGATGGCCTCCTGAACAGTCAGTGCTGAACTTGGTGGTAAGTTGACCAGTCGGGAGCTAAAGTAGTCAACTTCTTGTTGCTAGCAGTAGCTACTAGATGTAATTTACTACATATTGCTCTAACATTTCTCCCAAACTTTAATACATGGTCATTACCTATAGCCATCACTAGAGGGAGCTTAGGAGCTTGCTGCATACTGTTTACACATTGAATTCAATCATAACGGTGTATGCGGTAAGCTCCTGAGCTCCCTCTAGTGGTGGCTGCAGGTACACCTCATTTTATCATGTCTCTGCCGGAAAATTGGAGTTCTGCATCAGAAAAAAAATAGAGCTTAAACCCCCTTTTAAAAGCAGTATGTAAATAATCAGCACAGAGTAATGTCAGACATTCTTTTAGCTTTGGGTCGTACAGGGAAATAAAATTTTAATCAGAAAACCAATTGAATTAACACCTACCCCGGGAGTGATTCATGGATTATAAAATCCATAGCTGGATTTAAGATTGGTTCAACCTGATTGGGAACAGACCGTTGCGGTGCTCACATGTCACCTGCCATTTAATTCTATCTCTAAAGATGTTAATGCCTCTAATTCTCCGCTAACCTGAGTTATGGACATTCAATCAGGTGCGACAGGAAAAAAATGTACCGTATAACATGGGAGAGGCTAATCCCAGCAATGTGCGGCGGTATCACATGCACAGAGGCTGCTAATTGTTGCGTCTATTCTATGCAACTTTATACCTCGTCTTATGTCGTCCAGGACTTGCGAGGAAACGTCATTTGTTAATGAATTCGCCTCCCTGTTCTACAGTCAGAGGTATAAAAAGAGCAGAACGAGTGGCAGCTCAGCCACAACGAGCACGAAGTGCACAGAGGTCGCACAAAAAACACGGACACAGCAACAGGTAAGAAAGCCGAAGCATCTGCTGTGTGATCTGCCTGCGTCCAGGGCTCCCCCCCTGCACACACAGCTTCACATCATCTTACTTTTACAATTACATCTCCTTTATTTACATTTTAAAATAACAAAAAAAAATAATCTTATTATTTCTTATAGATCCTGATTTATTATCATATTCATTTATTTGTTATTATTTTTGTTGTGTTTTTCATCTTTACCATTTTGTTTGACTTTCTCTTTAAGTTTCCAAATGTGTTATTTAAGGTCACAAAAAAAAAAAACTGTTATTATTTCATCTATTTCTTATTTAGAATTCCAGGGTATTTTTTTAAAAATTTTTTTTCCTATTGTTTGTTATATTGTAGACTTATTACCAGGTTACAATATATATATAATATCAATCTTTGTCGATACATCATTTTATAGTTAAAAAAAAAAGACTTGAGTCCATCAGGTTCGGTCAGGAAATTGGAGAGGAAGAGGAAGAAGGGAAGTGATAGGAGTAAACTTTACAACTTTATTCTGTTTTTTTTTAACTTTTTTTTATTTATATTTTTTGTTAAAAAAAATTCCACCTGCATTTAAGCTTAAAGCTTCACATATGGAAATATTATTTGATTATTTTGCATGATATTATTATACAATATATTATTTTATTACCTGTGCTAAGTTTATGTTTTATCCAGGATTATATATATATATATATTTTTTTATAATGCATTAAAAGGAGTTGTCCAAGGAATATTAATTATCACCTGTCATCTTATCGATAGGAGAGTTCCCACTCCTGTGCCCTCTTACCGATCAGCAGAACGGCACTTATGTCCTTGCTATAATGAAGCGGCAGCATACCCGACCGCTGCTCCATTCATTATCTACCGGCTTTTGGAGAAAGCTGAGTGCAGCGCTCAGCAGTCCTGTAGACAGGGCCGGTTTTAGGCAAAGTGGGGCCCAGGGCAAAAGTGTAAAGTGGGGCCCCAAATGCTCACATATTGCGCATCACACAATTATTTCGGTTGAATTTACATGCGCTGAGTTGAGGCCGTTAAATGAGTGTAATTGACAATATTTACGTTGTTCGATACTTGTTTCCCGATCTCTTTACATCGGCTGAGGAAGAATGATGGGAACAGAAGGATCACTAGTAGATCAGTCTTTCCCCATACAGTATCATCTTATCAGCAGCACATGATGTGCTGCAATTATTTTTGTTCCGGCATAAACAATCCAATCACTCCCACCTCATTGTCTTCCATATAGTAAAATGCACACCCCATAGTCATCCACATAGAATAAGGCACGCCATAGTCCTCCATATAGTATAATGTACCCCTCATTATACAGTATAATGCAGCCCCCTCATGAAGTATAATGCAGCCCTCTCATGAAGTGTAATTCAACCCCCTCATAGAGTATGACGCAGCCACCCTTATAGAGTATAATTCAGCCCCCTTATAAAGTATAATTTAGCCCCCCTTAGAGTATAATGCAGCTCCCCTCAAAGAGTATAATGCAGCCCACTTATAGAGTGTAATGCAGCCCCGCTCATGAAGTATAATGCAGCCCCTTCATAGAGTATAATACAGCCCCCATAGAGTATAATGAAGCCCCCATAGAGTATAATGCAGTCCCCCATAGAGTACAATGCAGCCCCCCTGATAGAGTATAATGCAGCCCCCTCAGAGTATAACGCAGCCCCCCATAGAGTATAATGCAGCCCCCCATAGAGTATAATGCAGACCCCCATAGAGTGTAAAGCAGACCCCCATAGAGTATAACGCAGACCCCCATAGAGTATAATGCAACCCCCTCAGAGTATAATGCAGCCCCCCATAGAGTATAATGCAGCCTCCCATAGAGTATAATGCAGCCCCCCTCATAGAGTATAATGCAGCCTCCCATAGAGTATAATGCAGCCCCCCTCATAGAGTATAATGCAGCCCCCCTCATAGAGTATAATGCAGCCTCCCATAGAGTATAATGCAACCCCAACACATAATATAAAGCAGCCCCCCCTCAGAGTATAATGCCACCCCCCACAAAGTATAAGGCTGCCCTCCCACGCACACAGTGTAATGCAGCCCTCAGTAGTATAAAAAAATACAATGCTTACCTCTCCCCATTCCCCCGCTGCTCCGGCTTCTGCAGCGGTGTCTCGTCAGCTCCACTGCTGGAACAGCATGGCGCACGATGAAGCTGCATCAGAGGTAGTAGGGTAGTGATGGTAGAGGGAGCATCATCTGACGCTCTCTACTCCATCATTGCTTTCAATGATAAGTTGAATGCGCGATGCGGGGGAGGGGGTGGCACCGGACCCACCCTTGCTCACGGGCCCCATAGCAGCTGCGTGGTCTGCTTGCCCCTAACACCGACCCTGCCTGTAGATAATGCGCAGTGCCATTACATTGTAGCAAGGATATAAGTGCACTGTTCTGCTGATCAGTGAGGGTCCCAGCAGTCGGACACCCTCCGATTTGTAAGTAAATAGGTGACAATTATTATTAGGATACAAGTGCCCGGCTCTTTTGAGGATCTCAAAAGTTTAGAATTAATTTACTTTTTTTTTTTCTATACTGAATATAGAGCAAATATGACAGTTAAAACTTTGGAAAAGTATTTCACATACGTAGGTGCAAAGAGAAATAAAGAAAATATAAATCTAAACAAAAAAGGTAATATTAGAAATTAATAAAGTGGTAGTGATAATAAATCATTCCACAAAAGAACTTTTTACTGAAAAACCCCCCATAAATCTATATATTTATACATCTGTACATACTTTACATTTTACAATTCATAAAAAAAATGAATAAAATTAATGAATAAAAGACTAAAATATTAGAAATTCTAATAATAATTTGCAATTGCAATATTTATTAACAAAGTGAATAGAATGTTTATTTTTGTAAATAAATCAATTTAAATTACCGTAATAGCATTTTGTAAGGATTATCATATTATTGTTTAAAAAAAATCAAAAAATTCTTTGCTCCTTATCGAATGTTTAACATTTATTTTAACTTAAATAAAAATATACAGCAAAAATAAAAAAAAGTCAATAACCTTGAAGCTTGTGACCGGTGACAATGAAGAGTGTGGGAGGAAATAAACACTAATGGTCCATTCAGTATACGTTCATCTCCCGCTCTGTGCGTTATTCCATACAATATAGAAGCGGAGGATGGAAAGTATTAGAGACGTGAGATAAGAATATTGCTGGGAGATATCGATACAATAGTGCGGTTAGACGGTCCTTGCGCCCCATTCTTATCCACCTGTCAATGCCATCGGGGTCGGCGCAGCCTTTTTACCACTTTTATTCCGTTGTGCACTTGTAAAACTTTTTGAAAGTGTCTAAGAGTTACAGTGCAAAGAAAAAAATATCCCCTTGGCTCCTCTGCACCTTTTTTAATTTGCAGTCACATTTTTGTCCTTGGTTTTGCCACAATTTTTCTATTGCTTTTGATTTTTAAATATATTTTCTGCGAATCGGAACTAGTCCAATTTTGCTGAAAACGTGTGTAATTGTCACAAGCCCTCCTGGGAGATCTGAGTTAGAAAATCACTACGTATTGTGAATCGCAGATCTTCCACTTAGCCTGTGTGTTTGGGTTTTGTATTAAATGGACTTGGTTCTGAAGAGGTTCATGACCCTTTTTATGCTGGTTAGAAACATTGAGCTCTACCCAACAGCTGTTCCTGACCTGGTCATTTCCTCTCCCTATAAAATCTGGTCAGACCTTCTCTTCCTTGCCAGTGAAAGCCTCTGGGGGGGGCAGATGTCAGGAAATACTTTGGCCAATACTTTGTTACCACAGGAGTAAAGCAACACCAAAAAAGTCTGACAGCAGCTTGTTACCTCTTACTAGGGGCAGTAGGAAACAATATCTGTCAGAAGAATGAAGTATCACCAACTGTATGGGCAACTTTACGGTATGAGAGTTTTACTATCCAGGACAGAAGGATGTTTGTCCCTCCATCCAGGAGCAGGAGATTAGTCCTGACCACTAAATACCCAACCAATAAAAACTAACTGTGATGGGAACCACTAATGTCAGACCCCCTCTCTCCATGGCCCCACTGCAGCTCTATGTCTCTATCTTCATTCCATTTGGGCAACTTTATGGTATGAAAATTTTATCATCCAGGACAAAATGTTGTTTGTCTCACCATCCACTATCAGGAGACGAGTCCTGGCCACTAAATACCCAACCATTAAATACTAAAAGTGATGAGACCCACTATTGTCGGGCCCTCTTTCCATGGTCCCCGTAGCAGCTGCAAGGTCTCTTATCGCCATTCCATACATCCTACCTTATGATTTGCTACGTATAAGACCTCAAAATCTAATAATTTCCATAGAAAGTTACGTAGATTGAAAAATGGCTAAGGTCCATCAAGATCCACCTTCTTCATGGCCTCATGTCTTCTACGTAGATACATTGAATCCATTCCCTAATGTTATTCTCTATATATATTATATCACATTGTGCGGCAGCAGTGCAGGTTACTGCAGACCGATGATGAGACGCGTAATACAGAAGTGGGAATTCCTTTTCTCAGGACCCTCATTTATTAGCCGGAATAAAGACCTGCATTGCCCAAAAAGCCCATTGATTGGACCAGGATCAAAGTATTCCTTCATTTAAAATGGAGATCCTCAATTAAAAGGTCAACAGTTTCTCCACCATCGAGAGCTAAGCTACTATTCACGTTTCAGTCTTCTCGGAGTTCCTTCCTCGGAGTTTCCAGCCCTTCGGTGGTGACATATTCACTGTTAGACTGTTAGTTTCTAGATGGTATTTCCAATATATGATTTCTGTGCAGGATTGCTTGCAACGTAGCACCTAACTGTCTGGCTGACTCTACTCCAAGTCATGGGCATGCCCTGGGTAGTTGTGGGACACAAGGCTTATAGAGGTGCACACCAAAGCCAGGAGTGTTAAAGCTGTGGTGATCTAACTAAAAAACTACACAAAAAAAACATAAACAGAAAATTTGTAAAAATGTTAGAATTTGCATGCAGGATTGGGGATGTTTGACCCTACTTGTATTAGTGGGAACATATGTTTAATTCGAGAGGTTAGCACCTTCCAATCTCTAAGTGGGAAGAAAGAACTATAGAGAACACCGGATCATGAGCCAAAGCCGATGTGATCTGAGGACCCGTCCTTTTCTTCCTCTCCAAAGTGTTATGTACAGAATGTGCCATCAAAACCATGATCCTTACAGAAAATCAACCACGACACGCGAAATGCGCCCACTCTCATCAAAGCACCCCACAATCTTCCTTATGCCCCCGATCCTATGCTAAAAACCTCCTCGTCTGTAAGCCTCCATTTGCGATTCCACACCAAACTTTCAACCCGTCATGATGGAGCTTTCTCCTCGCTACCACTATGTTCGTCAGCTTTTTTTCGTTGATACATGTCTATAATATAATTTCTCTGTCTCATTTCAGCCATCCTACCTGACAATGTTGCGGCCAGGGTGGAGTTGTATCCTGACGATGCTTGGGGTCTTTATATATCATGTTGGCAAAGTCCAGAGTCAGTGCTGGAAGAGCAATAAATGTACAGACCTGAGCACCGAGGATGGGATACTGGTAAGACCCGTCCAAAGACTCAATGTGACGTACCACCCAATATCTGTACAGTGTCACCTCTATGTGTCCTATATGACAGAGGGAAGCCATAATATGGGCAAATGAGACTACCCCCTTCGACATATTTGGCATGGGGACCAAATGTGATAATTTTCCATACTTTGCCCTATTTTCGGGAAGTACAAGGTCAAAAACATTTGCGAGTCCTTACCATGGAGACCAATTAATCTCTCAACTCCACTGCTACAGTAGATATTTTACATCTTACCTGTACCCACATATGGGATTTTCAGATTTTTTCTTTCCAA
Organism: Ranitomeya imitator; assembly: GCF_032444005.1. Classification (NCBI taxonomy): domain Eukaryota; kingdom Metazoa; phylum Chordata; class Amphibia; order Anura; family Dendrobatidae; genus Ranitomeya; species Ranitomeya imitator. The sequence continues at coordinate 688,144,429 of NC_091286.1, read as the reverse complement.
TATTAATAATAAGATTCTCAGTTTGGCTCATATTATTGAGAAATACCAAAAGTCTAATTGGCCAGTTTTTGGATACTTCTGCAGTTGGTAAGTGCTCAGTTCCTCGTTCTCTTGGACCAAGATTCCCGATATGTACTGTAGTTTGGTACTAGATGTCAGAGGATGACCCATAAGCTGGGTTCTTCACTCCTGCCCCCAAAAATCCACCCGATATGCTCAAAAAGTTTACATTAGCAACCAATAATGGTTTAGTTTGCAAACACAACATTTTTGGTTTTTTTTTACAAAACCATCTCAGACCAAAAATTTAGATGTAGAAATCGGCTTGATTGGCGTCAAATGTATTTTGCGTAAACTTGTTATAGTCATAGAGTTTGTCTGACAGACATTTTCTTCATTTTCTTGCCCGATAATGACCATTCCTATGTTCTAGAATAGGTTGAGAGCCAAAACTGTCCATGTGGGCTTTCTCAATACTTCCAAAGTGATTTTGAGCAATTTCATTAGCATCGGGGCTCATTATTCATGTTTTATAGTCACAAGCATTGGTATAACTTCAACCTCATGGACCTCAATGCAAACTCTCCAACACATCCCCCAACTATCACTGGTCTATGATATTAATAGCCTTTTACATGGGCCAAAGGGACTTTATTGGGCCTGGCTGCAATTGCAACCCCTTCAGGTACTATAGTTACGTCCCAGGACAATATAGACCTTGTCCACCAAGATTAGAGAAATGGAGAGAGTTGGTTGGACCCTGATGCAAATCTATAATTGGTGTACCATATGTTGGTATCTTCTTATGTGGCAGGAAGGTGTTTGGAAACTATCCGGTACTACTCCTACCTATAGTTTGACTTCCGGAGAAATGTCTTGCTGATGATTAACTTGCATTCATTTTATGACTTATGTCACCTTTTTGAGCACCAACATGGATTCCATCGCTTTTCCTATTACCGTGTTAATGTTTTTTTGTTTTTCACAGGAATGTATTAAAGCCTGCAAGATGGACTTGTCTGCAGAGTCACCAGTGTTTCCTGGGAACGGGCACATGCAACCACTGTCTGAAAACATCAGGAAGTACGTCATGAGCCATTTCCGCTGGAATAAGTTTGGTAGAAAGAACAGCACAGGCAGCGACGGCAATAATAATGCAGGTTACAAAAGGGAAGATATAGCCAATTACCCCATATTTAACTTGTACCCAACTAATGACAACCAAAACACACAAGATGGAAATTTGGAAGAGGAAGCTTTGGACAGGCAAGACACTAAGAGGTCTTACTCTATGGAACACTTCCGATGGGGCAAACCAGTTGGCAAGAAGAGGAGACCTATCAAGGTTTTCCCAAGCGATGCAGAGGAAGAGTCTTCAGAAATTTACCCAACAGAGTACAGAAGAGAGTTATCTGTAGAGTTTGACTATCCCGATACCAATTCTGAAGAAGACATTGACGACAGTGAGCTGATGGAAAGCCCAATTAAAAAGGATCAGAAGTATAAAATGCATCATTTTCGATGGGAGGGTCCACCCAAAAACAAAAGATATGGAGGATTCATGACCCCTGAGCGCAGTCAGACTCCCCTAATGACTCTTTTCAAAAATGCCATTATCAAAAATGCCCACAAAAAGGGTCAATAGGATTGAAGAATTTCCACATAAAGCATCCAGCAGGTGAAACCGGCACGTCAGTTCTAGGGTCCGGTAACTACCCTGTGATCAACTACTATGAATCTACTTAGCCGCATATACCATCCCTTAATTTATGTTCTGTTACATTTGGTTTCTGAATGTTCTGTACAAAGTTAGCAAAGTCTGAAAGAAAAGACCAATGGCGGCATCAGCAGCATTGTACATAAGGAAAAGGTAGATGTTTCTATCCGTGAACCTCTAGTTTTCTGTTTGCTAAATGATTTTCATATCTAACCAAAATGTACAATAATGTAAATGAATGGAAGAATAAACGTTTACAATCTTACTGGCTACCAGTCTATTCTTTCTGTCTGTCATCCCGACCCCCAAAAAAACTCAATGCAGAAATATATCCTCCATTTCCAAATCTGTCCTGAAAAAAGGTGTCCATGTCACCTGCCTGGAGGAGGCCATTTTCTCTCCTTCTATTTTTCCAGTGCTTCCAATGGGTTTTGGAGACTTTTGTATAGTCAAGAAGGCAATTTTCCACAATTACACCGCAGATCAGCTGTACCTTGCAATCTCCAAAATCCCAACCATTCAGTGAACCAAAAGTCATCTGTGTATCTTCCTGAAGGAGTCCAGCTTCTCCTCTTCCTTCCCTCTTTCCAATACTAAAGCACGTGTGACCATATTTTTTGAGCAAAGCAGAGGTTTTAAGTGGTTTTAGCTCTAGCCAGAAACTGCTTCTTCCACACCTTTCTCTTTAGTGCATATCTGTCCAGTTGTACCTTGCCATCATCTTAGCTCCAACCCTTCAGCTAAAAAATACCCCTTTAGCCAATCCATAGCTAAAAAAGATCATCTACGTATCTCTCCTGAGAAGTCCATATATTTTTTTGTCTCCTTTGCCCCCTTACAGTACAGCATTTGTAACAGTAATTTCCAGAAAATGAGAAAGTAGTAGGATGGTATTTTTTTCCATTAGGTGAATGGGTGGTCGCTGAGCTTTTATACCAATTATAGTGCTCAAACATGATGTGATCGGAGCCAGGAAATGTTAAGCTCATGCATGCACAAATCATCGATGTCAATTAGCCAGTTCGCCTAGAAATATATCACTGACACCAAGTGAATCGATTCTAAAGTATTTGAATTTGCTATGAATTTCCTTCAAAATTTTGCTTTTTAGTGAATTTGATTTTTTGGCATTCGATTTATACAACAATATTAAAATTGCACTCAACAGTCTGCCATTTTGCTAGATTCTGAGAGCTAAAAAGGGACTAAGAATATTATGCTCTCCAATTTTCACCACCACTTCTATGCCTGTGCCTCTGCGGCCCAATCCTCTGATCCCTCCTCTTTTGCTTTCCAGGCCTCCAGCGTTGCCATTCTTCACTCAGCATCACTATTGGGAGTTACATTGCATGTGGCCACTTGGGACCATGTAAGGAAAGGTGGTTCATACTTTTGGATAAAATCCATTAGAAAAATGATTTTTAGCTCCCAAAAATTTGTTGCCAAAAGAGTTCAAATATTTTAACGTAACCGGGTTTGTTCTTAGTCAGTGCAAGAATAAACTAGAACATCCTAAAATACGCCAAATATATCATAATGACTCACACTGTTTGATAAATTAATCTACTTTTAAGACTGTCTAGTCCCAGTTTAAACAATCTGATGCTTGGATTACTTTGTGCCAGAAACTTGCACCAAACTTTTGACTCATATATTCGTGCACAGGCTCTGATTCATCATTTGGTTTTTTTTTAATCCTCTTTCCTTTTTTCATCTTGCGGTATAAATTGCTGCTTTTTGGTACAAAAATTCATGAAAATGGTGCCCGCTATTTATAAATTTGACACAAAGTTAAAAAAATGGTTGTCTTGAACTGTTTTTGTGACTTTTGATGCCAAAAGTCGTAAAAAAATTGTGCCAAAATTTTGGCATACTTAAAAATACTTTAGGGAAGGACTAAAGTACATTTGAGCCAAATTTGGCAACTATTTTGAAAAGTCACACTTGACAAATCAGGCTGTAACATGTGGAATCGCTAGACTCTGCCCAGAAAACAGAAAAAAAAAAACACAAAAAAAGGGTGCATATAATATAGATGTAAGAAATGGTTCAGATAGAGTAATGAATTGGGTGTGAAAAAGACAAAAAACACAGATAACAAAAAAAGACACAAAGGCAGTGATGAATCGGGGCCAACGTCTTACAATTTGGACCATATCACTTTTTTGTTAACTACATCCATATTTGCTGAGGCCACACCCACTTGTCAGACAAAGCATAGAAAGTGTCTAAAATACATCATAAATATGGTCAGCACACCTATCGAGAGATCCACGGAAAACTCACTGAACCAGAAGTCCAAAGATAAATAGTAGAAAAGTGGTTTTAGATGGGGATCCGACTGCTGATATATTTTACTTTCTGCAATGCACCATATTTATTATGTGCTTTTTTTAGGCAAATTTTGGATCTTCAATGAAAAGAGGGAGTAGCCTTATTTAAAGGGTATGGACTATCCCAAATGAGGCATGGCCAAATGTACGTCACAGTATAAACTAAGCACATAAAAAGCTCAGATCAGCCAGTGCTGTCAATCATCAGAGAGGGAGACAGGGTGGAACATCTTGGCCACACCCAGTAGGCACCATGGACCCTAATTAGCATATTTGAGGAAAATTTCTGTTTTTGCAGAATGGAGATGCCAATTAGAGCACTGAAGGTGCGATATTTATATGATCTATGTCCTGTACAAAGCTGTGTGCTTAGTTTATACTATTAGTTTGGGCTAAAAGATACTCTTTAAAAGGGTCAATGTGCCAATTTGGCTCGGTTAGGTATTGGGAGTGTCCTTGTATGTTTGTGCCCAAAGGTGGCAACTGACAGTGTTATATTTGTTAATTTAGGAGTTTTGGAGCAGAAAATGGTAGTGGAGTGTAGTACTCCGAGAAATCTCTGTCCACAGCCTATAGAGGCCTATTTTCTGGGTGTGCAAGCCATTTCTAAGGGGATAGATCACCCATCAAAAAAGTTTAAACTTTAGGGAGCTGTGAAAGTGTGTGACGTCAGCACTGTCGCCAAATATCCCCTCCAGCATTGATGTAGATACATGATAACATTCTGTCTACCTACAGCCACTACAAGGGGGAACTTAGGAGTTTACTGCATACTGGGTTATTATAGAGCTCAATGTACAAACTGTAATAAACTGTAATAAACTGCAATAAACTCCAAGGCTCCCCCTAGTGGTGGTCAGGATTTTATATTTTAAGGATGACTTGGAGGTGATTTAGCTCTGACTGAGACAAAGCGGTTTTAAAACGTTATCTCTACAAAAAGTGTTCAGGAACAAATCTTCACTTCAATTTCTTAGGCTTCAGTGGTATTTATTAGAGATGAGCAAACATGTTTGGAAAACGTTCGCCAAATCTTAAATTCGGCCTGAACGTAGCGCTTTTGGATTCGGGTTCGGATTTCAGAACATTTTCCTCAAAATAGGCAAAATTCAGTCACAGTTCAGTAAATCATCGGGTTTCTACTAGTGCTTTTGTTAGGACTTTGGCTAGGATAGTGGTGCTGTATGATGAGCAGGGGAGACCGGGGGATGTGTTTGATGAGGGGAGAGGATAGGGAGACATCAGAGCAGCGGTGGACTGTATTTTTTTTCCGGCAGCCAATCAGGGCGCAGAAACCATCAACAATATCCAGACACAATGGCTTCTGTCGTTGGCCACCAAAGCCATCTATATCAGCATCTATATCCTTTGTGCTAACAGTATTGTTCAGTCACAGTATCTCAGCAAATAAATACTAACTGTTAATTTACTGACAGGTGACTGACAGGTCTGGGCCTAGAGTTGTGAAACAGCTGGTTAAAAGAGAGGAATGGTACATCCAACATGAGTGGGAAAAACAAGGTCTTGGTGGAAGGGGAAATCAGCTTGATGGTCGACGTGTACGTGAGTTAGTTGTTAATATTACTGAAAGCTCAACTGAACAAACACCGGACTTATCCTATCCAAAGACAACTGTCAACTTCTGTTACTGGAAGGGCTACTCCACTCCATTTCTTTGGCAGGTGCACAGCGGTACGCCTTGAAGGTGAGGGCCAGAAAGAGCATTTGCTCCAGTTGATGGCAAGCACTACATCAAGTGTCCTCTGTGCTTGGATGCAGTGCTTGTCATGGTTGCATCCTTGTCTTCCACCTCCACCTCCTCTGCTGAGCTACTCAGCTGCGTGCCTCTGTGTTCACACTAAGTGGGATCTACAACCTCATTGTCATACTCTCTGTTCTCACACTCCTTGCCCTGAGAGTCATCCTCCTCATCTTCCTGCCCTGACAGGACAGTACAATCCCTATACGCCTCTGGTATCTAAGTCTCATCAGGATTAGCGCCACCCCCCATAGTTAACGTCTGTACGATTGTTTGGATTCTGCTCGGACCCTACTTCGTCTGGCCCCGGATTGAGCAGAAAAAAATTTGGGGCATCAGTGCACATGCTTTACTCCTCTTAAGTCTGTGTATCTTTGGAGCAGAACTGTGATGACCATGGCATAGATTGTCTGAACAGCTCTGCGGACACAGGGGGGAAACAAGGGTAATTGGGGTACAACCTCTGAGGACTGTACTGTGTGTAATAAGGTGGAGGAAGAGGAGGAGAGGCCACTGGAAGCAGCACTTGCCATCCACTGGAGCACAAGTTCTTTGTGGCCCTCATCTACAAGGCGTAGAAGAGAGTCTCGCAAGCTCACTGCCTCGAGGTTACCTTAAACTCTGATCTCTCCTTCAAAACACATATGTATGCCCTTTCCATTTCCTGCCAACTACTCAAAAATATTTCCCGGATTCGTACATTCCTTAATCAAGAATCTGCGAACACCCTAGTCCATGCCCTCATCATCTCCCACCTTGACTACTGCAACCTCCTGCTCTGTGGCCTCCCCTCTAACACTAACACTCTCACACCCCTCCAATCTATCCTAAACTCTGCTGCCCGACTAATCCACCTGTCTCCCCGCTGTTCCCCGGCCTCTCCTCTCTGTCAATCCCTTCACTAGCTCCCCATTGCCCAGAGACTCCAGTACAAAACCCTAACCATGGCATGCAATGCCATCCACAACCTGTCTCCTCCATACATCTGTGACCTCGTCTCCCGGTGCTTACCTGCACGCAACCTCCAATCCTCACAAGATCTCCTTCTCTACTCCCCTCTTATCTCTTCTTCCCACAATCGCATACAAGATGTCTTCCATGCATCCCCCCTACTCTGGAACCCTCTACCTCAACATATCAGACTCTCACCTATATGGGGATTCCCTAATTACCGGTATGTTTTTTTTGCTTTAGCATGCGCAGTAGCATCTATCGGCAAATAATGCTCTTAATCTGCGCTGCCCATAGTGTATCGGTGACCCATGCTGAAGCGTTGCTATGTTCAGCTGTGACGATTTCCTCTTCTGGTCTTCGGCATGCGCAGGTTGAGAGCATTGCTTGCTGGTTGATGCCACTGTGCATGCGCAGCTGCCAGCGCCATTTTCTTGAAGCAAATTTTTTTTTTTAAGACAACAATATTAAATGAACAAGTGCAGTATTCACAATAGGAGGCAGATCACTGAAGGTTCAGTAGTAACCTAGCATTTAAGTCCAGAGTGATGACAATGAGGCCGCAGCGCCAAAAAAAGCCCCGCCCCGGAGCACGAGCATATCATTAACAACAAGATGGATTTCTTCAACCCAGGTATCGTTTTAATCAGTATAACGGCTCCAACCTGACACTGTCTGTAGTTTACTTAGCAAAATCCTGATGACAGGTTCCCTTTTAGGACCTTGAAAAGTGTTTATTACAGCCCTAGGAGATCTCGGGGTGTTACACAAATGTTTCCAGGGCAGTTGCAATGCTTTTTAATTGATTAGCCGCAAATCAAAATTTTGGTAAACTTTTCACAAAGCTGGCAAATTTGAATTTTTAATAGATTAGTTTATCTCTGTGAATGACGTGATTTTGGATAATAATCTACGAACCTCTAAATCCCTTAAAAAGTGAAGATCAATCATTTTGAAAATGATTGATCCCATCTGATTACTAGATACATTATAGACAGATGAAAGATACAATGATAGTGACAGTAAGACGAGTCACTTTCCCGATCCCCCACTCAACGTCACGTAGGGAAAAATGGGTTTGAAGGTTTCTTAAGAAGCAAAGTTATAAGATGGCATACAACAACTTTTCAAGGTCAGGAAGCCACGATATAAACGATCACATGAGACCCGCAAACAATTATTAGTCACAAGTTCATTATGCAAAGGATGATAGGAACAGACTAGTATTGTTAATCATCGAGCCCAAGGTTGCCCTGGTCTTCATATGCAATAAGTTCCAGTCTTCTTTATAAAGTAATAAAAGTAATTGAAACTGAAAAGAAACACCATTATCTCCAGTTTACGTGACTGTGTCTGGTGTCACTGTGCAGACAGAGCACGGGCGGAGAAGGGCAACTGCTGCTGCCAGGAGCCTCACAGCAGGGGCAGATCTGCAGCTGATTAGGAGATGCGGTGGAAATGGCTTTATATATTTTTCCAGTTTCAAATTTTAGACAAAAGTGAAACAAAGCAAATAACATTAAGGGAGGAGTATCTGTAACCAGGGACTATGTAGACAAGATATAAATATAAAAAGTACTATGGAAGCCAGAACTGGTCTGGAAACTCTACAAGATTGTCAAACCTGTGTTAGGAGAGTAAACTGGGAAGTACCTCTGATGTCATCACCCATGGTATTTTAAGGGCACATCACACAGCTATGTGCTGCCTGAGTATTCAGGAGGTACCCTAGCTTAGAGAGTCTCGTTACCATGTGCTTTCCCAGGAGTTTGTCTACTTTTCTACTAGACTCTGCTCCTGCCAGGTGTCTAATCTACCCTGCAATTTCATTCTGCAATTCAGCAACCAGCAGATACTTTCAAGATCACTGTGGCAAAAACCTAACACTGAACATCGCCCTGAAAACAGCATCCCTCCATCGCACATGATGGTGGCAACATCCTGCTGTGGGGAGGCTTTTATTTGGAAGAGATAGGGAAGCTGGTTAGAGGTGATGGGAAGATGGATGGAGCTAAATACAGGACAATCCAGAAGGAAAACCTGTTACAGGTTGCAAAAGACTTGATACTAACACTGAACATCACCCTGAAAACACCATCCCCACCGTTTCACATGGTGGTGATAGCATCATGCTGTGAGGAGGCTTTTCTTCAGCAGAGACAGGGAAGCTGGTCAAAATTCATAGAAAGATGGATGGAGCTAAATACAGGACAAACCTGGAGGAAAACCTGTTAGAGACGGCAAAAGACTTGAGACTAACACTGAACATCACCCTGAAAACACCATCCCCACCGTTTCATATGGTGGTGATAGCATCATGCTGTGGGGAGGCTTTTCTTCAGCAGAGACAGGGAAGCTGGTCAAAGTTCATAGGAAGATGGATGGAGCTAAATACAGGACAAACCTGGAGGAAAACCTGTTAGAGACGGCAAAAGACTTGAGACTGGATCATACGTTCACCTTCCAGCAGGACAACGACCCTAAACATCCTGCCAGAGCTATAATGGAGGGTTTAGATCAGAGCATATTCATGTGTGAACGGCCCAGTCACAGTCGAGACTAAAACCCACTGACAATCTGTGACAAGACGTGAAAATTACTGATCACAGACGTCTCCATCCAATGTCACTGAGGAAGAGCGAGTGTGCAAAGAAGAAGGGGCAAAATGTCACCTCTAGATGTGCAAAGCTGGAGAGACAGACCCCAAAAGACTGCAGCCGTAATGGCACACGAAGGTGGTCCTACAGAGTACTGACTCAGGGGGGTTAATACAAATGCACCTTACAATTGTCAGATATATATTTTTAAAATAATTAGAAAACCCTGTATCATTTCATTTACACAAATTGTTGTTTCTTTGTGTTGGTCTCACATAAGTTCCTAATAAAATACATTTACGTTTGTAGGTGCAACGTGAAAAAATGAGGAAACAGTCAAGGGGTATGAATACATTTTAAAGGCACAATATACAACTCCCCCGTTCCTATGTGTAACCACACCCCTACTGCAAGACACCTGGTTGCATATACAGTACAGACCAAAAGTTTGGACACACCTTCTCATTTAAAGATTTTTCTGTATTTTCATGACTATGAAAATTGTACATTCACACTGAAGGCATCAAAACTATGAAATAACACATGTGGAATTATATACTTAACAAAAAAGTGTGAAACTACTGAAATTATGTCTTATATTCTAGGTTCTTCAAAGTAGCCACCTTCTGCTTTGATGACTGCTTTGCACACTCTTGGCATTCTCTTGATGAGCTTCAAGAGGTAGTCACGGGGAATGGTTTTCACCTCACAGGTGTGCCCTGTCAGGTTTAATAATTGGGATTTCTCACCTTATAAATGGGGTTGGGACCATCAGTTGTGTTGTGCAGAAGTTTGGTGGATAAACAGCTGATAGTCCTACTGAATAGACTGTTAGAATTTGTATTATGGCAATAAAAAAGCAGCTAAGTAAAGAAAAACGATTGATATCATTACTTTAAGAAATTAAGGTCAGTCAGTCATAAAATATGGGCAAACTCTGAAAATGTCCCCAAGTTCAGTGGCAAAAACTATCAAGCGCTACAAAGAAACTGGCTCACATGAGGACCGCCCCAGGAAAGGAAGACCAAGAGTCACCTCTGCTTCTGAGGATAAGTTTATCCGAGTCACCAGCCTCAGAAATCGCAGGTTAACAGCAGCTCAGATTAGAGACCAGGTCAATGCCACACAGAGTTCTAACAGCAGACACATCTCTACAACAACTGTTAAGAGGAGACTTTGTCCAGCAGGCCTTCATGGTAAAATAGCTGCTAGGAAACCACTGCTAAGGACAGGCAACAAGCAGAAGAGACTTGTTTGGGCTAAAGAACACAGGGAATGGACATTAGACCAGTGGAAATCTGTGCTTTGGTCTGATGAGTCCAAATGTGAGATCTTTGTTTCCAACCACCGTGTCTTTGTGCGACGCAGAAGAGGTGAACGGATGGACTCTACATGCCTGGTTCCCACCGTGAAGCATGGAGGAGGAGGTGTGATGGTGTGGGGGGGCTTTGCTGGTGACACTGTTGGGGATTTATTCAAAATTGAAGGCATAGTGAACCAGCATGGCTACCACAGCATCTTGCAGCGGCATGCTATTCCATCCGGTTTGCATTTAGTTGGACCATCATTTATTTTTCAACAGGACAATGACCCCAAACACCTCCAGGCTGTGTAAGGGCTATTTGACCAAGAAGAAGAGTGATGGGGAGCTACACCAGATGACCTGACCTCCACAGTCACCAGACCTGAACCCAATCGAGATGGTTTGGGGTGAGCTGGACCGCAGAGTGAAGGCAAAAGGGCCAACAAGTGCTAAGCATCTCTGGGAACTCCTTCAAGATTGTTGGAAGACCATTCCCGGTGACTACCTCTTGAAGCTCATCAAGAGAATGCCAAGAGTGTGCAAAGCAGTCATCAAAGCAAAAAGGTGGCTACTTTGAAGAACCTAGAATAAAAGACATAATTTCAGTTGTTTCACACTTTTTTGTTAAGTATATAATTCCACATGTGTTAATTCATAGTTTTGATGCCTTCAATGTGAATGTACAATGTTCATAGTCATGAAAATACAGCAAAATCTTTAAATGAGAAGGTGTGTCCAAACTTTTGGTCTGTACTGTGTGTCATAAATGTAGTGATAAAATAGGATTAATCTATTAAACTATCTTTTGAGAGGGGACTTGTCACCCTGATATTGAGGATAGAAGCCTTGCTTCATTATAAATTGCAAATGTAACAAGAGCTAACACGATTGACCTCTCTACTTTATGAACAGGTAAATGAAGTAGGTTATCTGATGGAGAACAGACATGGAGTTTGCACACGGGAAACAACAGATTGTGGGGCGATACTTTTCTCTCTTGTGTAAATAAGTCTTTCAGGCTTTTAGAAAGCTAAAATTATGATGGAAGATATGTTATTAATATTTCCCACCACGTAGGCAGATATCCTTAAGATTGGGGATGTCCTAATTTTTGGTATCTGAGCCACATCTCATTTACAGGACCTCATCTGAAGTCATAAGGGGAGTGACTCGTATCTGGTAAAAAGCGGTTTCTGACTTATTGCCATTGTTCACTGCAGGGAGATACAGCATGCCGTATGGACTCTGCCGTTTCCTAATCAGAGTGCTCCACTTTACAAGATCTGCGCCATTCCTATGACAACAAGCAATATCTTTTTATCACTTTTATTTCTATGTGTCTGTATATACTGTACTGCTTTGTCCCCTTTGTACCATCTTTGGTATATCTTTATAAACACTGAATAATTGTTGTATTTAATATATAAATTATAATAGCTTCGTTCCTTTTGCTCTATAAGCCGCACCCCTGAAGCCTAATGAGGCCGTATGTTACCAGTAATGGAGGTTCAATCAGCCTGTAATAAACAATTGGAGGAGGCAGCAATGTTCTTTGGTTATTGCGGAGCTTGGCAGTGATCATACAGAAGTATATGTATATATACCTGTGTGTATAGACCTAATACTATCTAATAGACCTGACAGAATAACAAATCTGCAGGTGGTCGGGCATCTAGGAAATAGCGACCACAATATTGTGCAGTTTCACCTGTCTTTCACTAGGGGGACTTGTCAGGGAGTCACAAAAACACTGAACTTTAGGAAGGCAAAGTTTGAACAGCTTAGAGATGCCCTTAATCTGGTAGACTGGGACAATATCCTCAGAAATAAGAATACAGATAATAATTGGGAAATGTTTAAGAACATCCTAAATAGGCAGTGTAAGCGGTTTATACCTTGTGGGAATAAAAGGACTAGAAATAGGAAAAACCCAATGTGGCTAAACAAAGAAGTAAGACAGGCAATTAACAGTAAAAAGAAAGCATTTGCACTACTAAAGCAGGATGGCACCATTGAAGCTCTAAAAAACTATAGGGAGAAAAATACTTTATCTAAAAAACTAATTAAAGCTGCCAAAAAGGAAACAGAGAAGCACATTGCTAAGGAGAGTAAAACTAATCCCAAACTGTTCTTCAACTATATCAATAGTAAAAGAATAAAAACTGAAAATGTAGGCCCCTTAAAAAATAGTGAGGAAAGAATGGTTGTAGATGACGAGGAAAAAGCTAACATATTAAACACCTTCTTCTCCACGGTATTCACGGTGGAAAATGAAATGCTAGGTGAAATCCCAAGAAACAATGAAAACCCTATATTAAGGGTCACCAATCTAACCCAAGAAGAGGTGCGAAACCGGCTAAATAAGATTAAAATAGATAAATCTCCGGGTCCGGATGGCATACACCCACGAGTACTAAGAGAACTAAGTAATGTAATAGATAAACCATTATTTCTTATTTTTAGGGACTCTATAGCGACAGGGTCTGTTCCGCAGGACTGGCGCATAGCAAATGTGGTGCCAATATTCAAAAAGGGCTCTAAAAGTGAACCTGGAAATTATAGGCCAGTAAGTCTAACCTCTATTGTTGGTAAAATATTTGAAGGGTTTCTGAGGGATGTTATTCTGGATTATCTCAATGAGAATAACTGTGTAACTCCATATCAGCATGGGTTTATGAGAAATCGCTCCTGTCAAACCAATCTAATCAGTTTTTATGAAGAGGTAAGCTATAGACTGGACCACGGTGAGTCATTGGACGTGGTATATCTCGATTTTTCCAAAGCGTTGATACCGTGCCGCACAAGAGGTTGGTACACAAAATGAGAATGCTTGGTCTGGGGGAAAATGTGTGTAAATGGGTTAGTAACTGGCTTAGTGATAGAAAGCAGAGGGTGGTTATAAATGGTATAGTCTCTAACTGGGTCGCTGTGACCAGTGGGGTACCGCAGGGGTCAGTATTGGGACCTGTTCTCTTCAACATATTCATTAATGATCTGGTAGAAGGTTTACACAGTAAAATATCGATATTTGCAGATGATACAAAACTATGTAAAGCAGTTAATACAAGAGAAGATAGTATTCTGCTACAGATGGATCTGGATAAGTTGGAAACTTGGGCTGAAAGGTGGCAGATGAGGTTTAACAATGATAAATGTAAGGTTATACACATGGGAAGAAGGAATCAATATCACCATTACACACTGAACGGGAAACCACTGGGTAAATCTGACAGGGAGAAGGACTTGGGGATCCTAGTTAATGATAAACTTACCTGGAGCAGCCAGTGCCAGGCAGCAGCTGCCAAGGCAAACAGGATCATGGGGTGCATTAAAAGAGGTCTGGATACACATGATGAGAGCATTATACTGCCTCTGTACAAATCCCTAGTTAGACCGCACATGGAGTACTGTGTCCAGTTTTGGGCACCGGTGCTCAGGAAGGATATAATGGAACTAGAGAGAGTACAAAGGAGGGCAACAAAATTAATAAAGGGGATGGGAGAACTACAATACCCAGATAGATTAGCGAAATTAGGATTATTTAGTCTAGAAAAAAGACGACTGAGGGGCGATCTAATAACCATGTATAAGTATATAAGGGGACAATACAAATATCTCGCTGAGGATCTGTTTATACCAAGGAAGGTGACGGGCACAAGGGGGCATTCTTTGCGTCTGGAGGAGAGAAGGTTTTTCCACCAACATAGAAGAGGATTCTTTACTGTTAGGGCAGTGAGAATCTGGAATTGCTTGCCTGAGGAGGTGGTGATGGCGAACTCAGTCGAGGGGTTCAAGAGAGGCCTGGATGTCTTCCTGGAGCAGAACAATATTGTATCATACAATTATTAGGTTCTGTAGAAGGACGTAGATCTGGGGATTTATTATGATGGAATATAGGCTGAACTGGATGGACAAATGTCTTTTTTCGGCCTTACTAACTATGTTACTATGTTACTATGTTACACGCTTACTGGGAAGCGCCCAATAACAGACCTAGTAGTGAAAACAAGCATTGTCTCATCCAACAATTGTCAGTCAATTGTGCAATTTTCATGACAATTGTTGTCAAGTGGAGAGCTTTTTGTCACACTATTCATCTCTGCTATTCCTGTGTGTGGTTGTACTCCTCCCGCAAGATTCCAGATTTCATATACATGTCTGCTATTCCTGTGTGTGATTGCACTCCTCCTGCAAGATAATAATAATAATATAATAATAATAATTTTTATTTATATAGCGCCAACATATTCCGCAGCGCTTTACAAATTATAGAGGGGACTTGTACAGACAATAGACATTACAGCATAACAGAAATACAGTTCAAAACAGATACCAGGAGGAATGAGGGCCCTGCTGCTCGCAAGCTACAAACTATGAGGAAAAGGGGAGACACGAGAGGTGGATGGTAACAATTGCTATAGTTAAGATACCTCCTGCCTATACATCTCTGCTATTCCTGTGTGTGGTTGTACTCCTCCCGCAAGATTCCAGATTTCATATACATGTCTGCTATTTCTGTGTGTGGTCACACTCCTCTTGAAAGATACCTCTTGCCTATACATCTCTGCTATTCCTGTGTGTGGTTGTACTCCTCCTGCAAGATACCTCCTGCCTATACATCTCTGCTATGCCTGTGTATGGTCACACTCTTCCTGCAAGATACCTCCTGCCTATACATCTCTGCTATTCCTGTGTGTGACTACAGACTTGTGATTCCTCACAGTGCGCAATGTGCGCCTTAAGGATTCTTTGGTGCCGCTTGACTGCAAGTGTGTGATTTGTCTACATTTGATCACGTGCTGACTAGACGTGCACAACCTCGCTCACTACAAGTGTATCGGGTGAGACCTGACACGTCTAGTCGGAATGTGGCCAGAAGTATGCAATTCACATAATTATGCATAATTCCTATGTTCTTACGGAAGAGGTGTCTTCCAGATGCTTGTTCCACTCTTCTTCTAGGAAAAACATACAAGACCCAGCCAAACATTCACGTGTATGGTGGAGTCTGGAGAGACACTGCAGCTGTCAGACTATTGAAGATTTATGGGCTCCTTTAGAGTCAATTTACTTTAGCTTATCTCCTTACATAGTCATAGTTCTACAGAGGTATGTTAGTGACCCCACGTATCACCCGGCCAATACCTTACCACAGCTCCGTATAGAACCATTATAAGTCCCTTATACTATATCTTGATCTTGTCCATTCTTGAATCCAGCCCTGGCGCAATGAACAGAATGTACCGTCCATTCGACCATAGTCCTAAACCTGCCGCCCAAACACTGCCCTACAATCCAGATTAGGATGACATTTTTATGGTATTATTTTCCTCTTCAGAAGAAATAAAATAACCGCCACTCATCCACTTTGACTCAATTGCAGCTATTAATGACCTAGTCAGGGATATAATTTCTCAGAAAACGATACGAATTGTTCAAGTTGTACTTTGTGGGATCCATAGACGATCGTGAAATGATTTGGGTTCAACGTTAGTGTCGGAGACATCTACTTCTATCCTGCTAGTCTACGTCTCCCTCTCAAGTACTAAATGACAGCAATAAATCCATATATATAATTATTGCAGAGGACGAGAATGTAACGAGAGGAGACCGGGAGTTCTCCATGTAATCGGTAATATGCCCATCTACATTCTGCACATTGCTCTGCCAAGAGTAGACTTGAGCGAAGCTTTCAGAGCTATTTTTTATAAAAAAACGCCCAAAACGTTGAATCAAGAATGCGAGTAAAATTATTAGTCTCAATAGTTGACCGTGTGTGGCTATTAGAGTTGGGGCCAATTGTTTCGCAGGACCTGGTTTATCAACCTCTGGACAGGAGCCTTGGAAACTGCCTCTTTTCTGCCGGTATCCCCAACTCATCTTTTGATTAGCCGATCTGGCGCAATGTCTTAAAACCTGCTTAGAGGTTCCCTTTATACCTGTGCTGGGGAAAAGATTCCTAACTCCATGGAGTCGTCTTTGAACCCCTGCCTCACAAGAGCCATTAACTCCCATAGCCATCGAAGGCACTTCCTCCATTGGCACAGTCCAGCTGGTCCCAGACCTACTGGTCCCTTTCCATCTTGGCCCGGACCACCCCCGCAATCCACTTCCTCCGAGTGGCAAGAAGTGCTTACTTCACCTCCGGTATCTGGACCTGAGGGGTCTCCAGGCGCTTGGCACTATCGTGAGCCGCAAACCAGGCCACAGTCTATGGCCCCAGCTCCTGCTCGGCCTCGATCCTCTGCAGAAGGCCATCTGGTCTCTACTCCTTGTCCTCCATCTCCATCAGCTGGCGCAATTGTCCTCAGCCAGTCTTCTCCTTGGGCGACTCACTACACGTTAATCGATTCTGCCACTCAGCCATTATCTCAAAATGCTGTTTTCTCGATGATTTACAATCCTCGAATGACGTCGTCTCTGCCCTGACTCACCATCCCGTTTCTCAAATGTCCTTGCCCGTTTCCTGGGACCACACCTTTTTGAATGGATCTTTTGAATGACACTTTTGGTTGAGGTTTTCCCCTCCATAGGTGTGCCTGATGAAGGGTTGGACTCCGTTTTATGCCTTTTTGCCTCCCGCTTGCTCACGATGGGCAGATCCGTCTCGCCGTTTCGTGCTACTCACAACCATCTTGCAGTCATTGCTGGATGAAATCTTAGACCGTTCGATGGTCGCCATCTTCTTTGCACTGCACGTTCCTTGCAGATGCAAGACTCGATCCTGCATCTTAAGCCAAGTATAAAAATTCCCAAAGATCAGGAACGTGCCATATGGCCAGAGAATTAGAGGCCACGTGTTATCTAATGCGAGGAGGAACAGAGCTGTCTTTTGCGCAAGGCGGCCAGCATCAATCAGCTGTCAATGGAAGGCATAGACGGTTAGGCAACGACACAAGAAGATTAATTATGAGAGTATGGTGAATCTCAGGGTTACGTCCAATATACCACCAAAATCCTGGGAACCCTCCGCACACACACATCTCTCATTGTTCTCTAGCTGTTCCGGATACTGAGCTATCGGGACAGGCTCTCCAGAACCACTTAGCCGACCCAAGTTTGGATTCTTCATATCAGTCCAGCCCCAACGAATCCATTGAGATGTTAGTCGTCCCGTTTGGACCTCCCGCTAGGAAGTTATGACCCATCCTAGATATTGGGAATTATTTCAGCTAGGAGGTCAAGGGAGGAGATTTAAGTCCAACCCAAAGGGGCGGTGGAAAATAAGGGAAGGGGGAGCTAGGGGTTAAAAGCTAAAAGAAAGGGGAAAAAAAGAAGTGTGTAAACAGGCAAGGATCACCATCAATAAGGAATTGACAGATTTATTGAAACACAAAAATACAAGCAAAACAAAAAACACACATTTAAAAACAATTAAAAAAGCCAAACAGGCTACACATACCGTATATACTCGAGTATAAGCCGACCAGAGTATAAGCCGACCACCCTAATTTTGCCACAAAAAACTGGGAAAACTTAATGACTCGAGTATAAGCCTAGGGTGGAAATGCAGCAGCTGCCGGTAAATTTCAAAAATAAAAATAGATACCAATAAAAGTAAAATTAATTGAGACATCAGTAGGTTAAGTGTTTTTGAATTTCCATATTGAATGAGGAGCCTCATATAATGCTCCATACAGTTTATGATGGTCCCATAAGATGCTCCATATTAAAATATGCCCCATATAATGCTGCACAAAAGTTGATTATGACCCCATAAGATGCTCAATACAGACATTTGCCCAATATAATGCTCCACAAATGTGGATTATGGCCCCATAAGATGCCCCATACAGATACTTGCCCCCATATAACGCTGCACATGGCCCCATAAGATGCCCCATACAGACATTTGCCCCCATATAATGCTGCACATGGCCACATAAGATGCCCCATACAGATATTTGCCCCCATATAATGCTGCACATGGCCACATAAGATGCCCCATACATATACCGTAATTGCCCCCATATAATGCTGCACATGGCCACATAAGATGCCCCATACATATAATTGCCCCCATATAATGCTGCACATGGCCACATAAGATGCCCCATACAGATATTTGCCCCCATATAATGCTGCACATGGCCGGATAAGATGCCCCATACAGATATTTGCCCCCATATAATGCTGCACATGGCCACATAAGATGCCCCATACAGATATTTGCCCCCATATAATGCTGCACATGGCCACATAAGATGCTCCATACAGATATTTGCCCCCATATAATGCTACACATGGCCCCATAAGATGCTCCATACAGATATTTGCCCCCATATAATGCTGCACATGGCCACATAAGATGCTCCATACAGATATTTGCCCCCATATAATGCTGCACATGGCCGGATAAGATGCCCCATACAGATATTTGCCCCCATATAATGCTGCACATGGCCACATAAGATGCCCCATACAGATATTTGCCCCCATATAATGCTGCACATGGCCACATAAGATGCCCCATACAGACATTTGCCCCCATATAATGCTGCACATGGCCACATAAGATGCTCCATACAGATATTTGCCCCCATATAATGCTACACATGGCCCCATAAGATGCTCCATACAGATATTTGCCCCCATATAATGCTACACATGGCCACATAAGATGCTCCATACAGATAATTGCCCCATATAATGCTGCACATGGCCACATAAGATGCTCCATACAGATATTTGCCCCCATATAATGCTGCACATGGCCATATAAGATGCCCCATACAGATAACTGCCCCCATATAATGCTGCACATGGCCGGATAAGATGCTCCATACAGACATTTGCCCCCATATAATGCTGCACATGGCCATATAAGATGCCCCATACAGATATTTGCCCCCATATAATGCTGCACATGGCCATATAAGATGCCCCATACAGATAACTGCCCCATATAACGCTGCACATGGCCCCATAAGATGCTCCATACAGACATTTGCCCCCATATAATGCTGCACATGGCCACATAAGATGCCCCATACAGATATTTGCCCCCATATAATGCTGCACATGGCCGGATAAGATGCCCCATACAGATATGTGCCCCCATATAATGCTGCACATGGCCACATAAGATGCCCCATACAGATAACTGCCCCATATAACGCTGCACATGGCCACATAAGATGCCCCATACATATAATTGCCCCCATATAATGCTGCACATGGCCACATAAGATGCCCCATACATATAATTGCCCCCATATAATGCTGCACATGGCCACATAAGATGCCCCATACAGATATTTGCCCCCATATAATGCTGCACATGGCCACATAAGATGCTCCATACAGACATTTGCCCCCATATAATGCTGCACATGGCCACATAAGATGCTCCATACAGACATTTGCCCCCATATAATGCTGCACATGGCCACATAAGATGCTCCATACAGACATTTGCCCCCATATAATGCTGCACATGGCCACATAAGATGCCCCATACAGATATTTGCCCCCATATAACGCTGCACATGGCCACATAAGATGCTCCATACAGACATTTGCCCCCATATAATGCTGCACATGGCCACATAAGATGCTCCATACAGATATTTGTCCCATATAATGCTGCACATGGCCACATAAGATGCTCCATACAGATATTTGCCCCCATATAATGCTGCACATGGCCACATAAGATGCTCCATACAGACATTTGCCCCCATATAATGCTGCACGTGGCCACATAAGATGCCCCATACAGATATTTGCCCCCATATCATGCTGCACATGGCCACATAAGATGCTCCATACAGATAACTGCCCCCATATAATGCTGCACATGGCCGGATAAGATGCCCCATACAGATACAGATATTTGCCCCATAAGATGCTCCATATTAAAATATGCCCCATATAATCCTGCACAAATGTTGATTATGACCCCATAAGATGCTCCATACAGACATTTGCCCAATATAATGCTCCACAAATGTGGATTATGGCCCCATAAGATGCCCCATACAGATAATTGACCCATATAATGCTGCACATGGCCACATAAGATGCTCCATACAGACATTTGCCCCCATATAATGCTGCACATGGCCACATAAGATGCCCCATACATATAATTGCCCCATATAACGCTGCACATGGCCACATAAGATGCCCCATACATATAATTGCCCCCATATAATGCTGCACATGGCCACATAAGATGCCCCATACATATAATTGCCCCCATATAATGCTGCACATGGCCACATAAGATGCCCCATACAGATATTTGCCCCCATATAATGCTGCACATGGCCGGATAAGATGCCCCATACAGATATTTGCCCCCATATAATGCTGCACATGGCCACATAAGATGCCCCATACAGATATTTGCCCCCATATAATGCTGCACATGGCCACATAAGATGCCCCATACAGATATTTGCCCCCATATAATGCTGCACATGGCCACATAAGATGCCCCATACAGATATTTGCCCCCATATAGTGTTGCACATGGCCGGATAAGATGCTCCATACAGACATTTGCCCCCATATAATGCTGCACATGGCCACATAAGATGCCCCATACAGACATTTGCCCCCATATAATGCTGCACATGGCCCCATAAGATGCCCCATACAGATATTTGCCCCCATATAATGCTGCACATGGCCACATAAGATGCCCCATACAGATATTTGCCCCCATATAATGCTGCACATGGCCGGATAAGATGCCCCATACAGATATTTGCCCCCATATAATGCTGCACATGGCCACATAAGATGCCCCATACAGATATTTGCCCCCATATAATGCTGCACATGGCCACATAAGATGCCCCATACAGATATTTGCCCCCATATAATGCTGCACATGGCCGGATAAGATGCCCCATACAGATATTTGCCCCCATATAATGCTGCACATGGCCACATAAGATGCCCCATACAGATATTTGCCCCCATATAATGCTGCACATGGCCACATAAGATGCCCCATACAGATATTTGCCCCCATATAATGCTGCACATGGCCGGATAAGATGCCCCATACAGATATTTGCCCCCATATAATGCTGCACATGGCCACATAAGATGCCCCATACATATAATTGCCCCCATATAATGCTGCACATGGCCACATAAGATGCTCCATACAGATATTTGCCCCCATATAATGCTGCACATGGCCACATAAGATGCCCCATACAGATATTTGCCCCCATATAATGCTGCACATGGCCGGATAAGATGCCCCATACAGATATTTGCCCCATATAACGCTGCACATGGCCACATAAGATGCCCCATACAGATATTTGCCCCCATATAATGCTGCACATGGCCACATAAGATGATCCATGCAGACATTTGCCCCCATATAATGCTGCACATGGCCGGATAAGATGATCCATACAGATATTTGCCCCAATATAATGTTGCACATGGCCACATAAGATGACCCATACAGATATTTGCCCCATATGCTGTTGCTGTGATTAAAAAAATTAAAAAATTACATACTCACCTCTCCGGCCCCCGGCACTTGCTATACTCACCTTTCCCGTTCCACCGCTGACCGCCGCTGTGTCTTCCCATCCTCTGCGCCGACGTTCAGGAAGAGGGCGGCGTGCAATAATCGCGTCACTGCGCCCTCTGACCTGAGCGTCACTGCAGAGGGGACGCAGAAGACACAGCGGCGCCGACGGTGGCACGAGGAGCAGGTGAGTATCTGCGGCTCCACCTCTATAGAGCACTTCATGCTTCCCTCTGCCAATAAGCTTTTTGGAGATGGAAATGTCATCCTCCAGCAGGACTTGGCACCTGTCCACACTGCCAAAAGTACCAATACCTGGTGTAAAAACAACAGTTGTGTTATAGGAAACAAAGGGTGATTATTATGGGTGACAGTTACCAGTGAGGAACCACAGGGGTCAGTATTGGGCCCTCTTCTTTTTAACATATTTATTTATGACCTCGTAGGGGCATACAGAGCAGAATTTCAATATTTGCAGATGACACTAAACTCTGCAGGGTAATCAACACTGAGCAGGATATAATATTACAGAAGGATTTATAGAAGTTGGAGGCTTGAGCTGAGAAATGACAATAGAGGTTACCAAACAATAAATGTAAGGTCGTGCACTTGAGCAGAAGAAATAAAATGTCTAATTATGCACTTAACGGTAAAACAATGGGTAAAGCCGTCACTGGAAAAGACCTTGGCATATGGGTGGACGGCAAACTCCACTTTAGTGACCAGTGTCAGGCAGCTGCTGCCGAGACAGATAAATAATAGGATTCAATAAAAGAGCAGAGATGCTGATGACAAGAACATAGAACATACAAGTCTCTTATATACTGGCTACAATTGTGGTCTCTGGTGTGTAAGGACAGAGCTGAACTAGAGCGGGTGCAGAGAGGAGCGACCAGCGTTATTAAGGGAATGGGTGACTGCAGAAGACGGGTTATTGAACTTTGATGTTCAGTTTGGAAAAGTGAAGGTTTAGGGGCGATCTCATTACAATGCACAGATATACAGTAGGAGGGACAGTACAGATCTGTACGATGAGCTTTTTACACCAAGGCCTGCGACAGTGAGAAGGGCACATGGGAAATCCTCTACATCTAGAGGAAAAAAGGTTTAATCATAATCACAGTGATTCTTTACTGTAAAATCAGTGAGAGAATAGATACTATGCTGTAGAGCAGTGAGACTATGGATTCTTTACTGCAAGAGCAGTGAGACTATGGATTCTTTACTGTAAGAGCAGTGAGACTATGGATTCTTTACTGCAAGAGCAGTGAGACTATGGATTCTTTACTGCAAGAGCAGTGAGACTATGGATTCTTTACTGTAAGAGCAGTGAGACTATGGATTCTTTACTGTAAGAGCAGTCAGACTATGGATTCTTTACTGCAAGAGCCATGAGACTATGGATTCTTTACTGCAAGAGCAGTGAGACTATGGATTCTTTACTGCAAGAGCGGTGAGACTATGGATTCTTTACTGTAAGAGCAGTCAGACTATGGATTCTTTACTGCAAGAGCCATGAGACTATGGATTCTTTACTGTAAGAGCAGTGAGACTATGGATTCTTTACTGTAAGAGCAGAGAGACTATGGATTCTATACAGTAAGAGCAGTGAGACTATGGATTCTTTACTGCAAGAGCAGTGAGACTATGGATTCTTTTCTGTAAGAACAGTCCGACTATGGACTCTTTACTGCAAGAGCTGTGAGAGTATGGATTCTTTACTGTATGAGCAGTGAGACTATGGATTATTTACTGTATGAGCAGTGACACTATGGATTCTTTACTGTCTGAGCAGTGCAGCTAAGGATTCTTCACTGTAAGAGCAGTGAGTCTGTGGATTATTTACTGTAGAGCAGTGAGCGTATGTATTTTTTACTGTAAGATCAGTGAGAGAATAGATTCTATGCTATAGAGCACTGAGAGTATGGATTATATGCTATAGAGCAGCGAGTATGGATTATTTACTGTCTGAGCAGTGAAGCTATGGATTCTTTAATATCAGAACAGGGAGACTATGGATTCTTTACTGTAAGAGCAGAGAGACTATGGATTCTTTACTGTAAGAGGAGTGAGACTATGGATTATTTACTGTAAGAGCAGTGAGACTATGGATTTTTTACTGTAAGAGCACTGAGAATATGGATTCTTTACTGCAAGAGCAGTGAGACTATGTATTCATTACTGTAGAGCAGTGAGACAATGGATTCTTTACTGCAAGAGCAGTGAGACTATGGATTATTTACTGTAAGAGCAGTGAGACTATGCATTCTTTACTGTACAGCAGTGAGACTATTGATTCTTTACTGTAAGAGCACTGAGAATATGGATTCTTTACTGTAAGAGCAGTGAGACTATGCATGCTTTACTGTACAGCAGTGAGACTATTGATTCTTTACTGTAAGAGCACTGAGACTGTGGCTTCTATACTGTACAGCAGTGAGACTATGGATTCTTTACTGTAAGAGCACTGAGAATATGGATTCTTTACTGTAAGAGCAGTGAGACTATGGATTCTTTACTGTACAGCAGTGAGACTATGGATTCTTTACTGTAAGAGCAGTGCAATTATGGATTCTTTACTGTACAGCAGTGAGACTATGGATTTTTTTACTGTAAGAGCACTGAGACTATGGATTCTTTACTGTAAGAGCACTGAGGACCATGGATTCTTTACTGCAAGAGCAGTGAGACTATGGATTCCTTACTGTAGAGCAGTGAGACTATGGATTCTTTACTGTAGAGCAGTGAGACGATGGATTCTTTACTGTAAGAGCAGTGAGAGTATGGATTCTTTAATGTAATATTCCTATGGATCATCATTCTTTCTTTCAACCTTAAAACTATGAAACTTCGTATCTACAGACTGTGTGATCTGCTCTCCTTGAGAACCAGGGTGTTTTTATCCCCCTTCCAAACACTCTGATCGGTTGTGTTCAACCTCATCCTCCATTCTGCTGCTATCTTTAGTACTAAGAAAAGCGGCTAGCAGCGGGCTATCAGTTCTAGTCAGATTCAGCAGAACAGCCGGCTATGCACAGGAGTTACACAGAATCAACAGCAGCAAAAGTGTAGGACATTTTGAATGAAGACCATTTCTAAAGTTGCTTCATTTTTTTTTATCTAGGAGGTAAATGGACAATGAGGAAAAAAGTGTGAACGTGTTCGCGCCTTAGACGCCTTCCTGACATATGCTATGGCTCACATGTCCAGTACCTCACAGGTCAGTGTAACCCTGTAAACCTGGTTTTGGGATTATTTATTTAGAATGGGCGCTTGGAATATCAATTATCAAAGGACCTTAGATATGGACATTGATCAAGAAATTGATGAACTGACATGACAACCTTTAGTGCAGTCCACAGAGAACATTGATTGGTGGATACATTACATGGAAAAACAATAAAGAACAAAGGACAATGGCGACTAATGATAAACAGTATCAATGTAAGAAAAACACCAGGAAGACCGAAGACAATCCCCCCCACCATCTCCCCCGAGTCAGCCAACATGAATAATCTCCCCATGGCGAGCGCGGCGTCCGTCTCACCGAGCCTTGTTTACTACGCGGGTGATGTACATATAAGATATATCACGCTGCAGAGTAACATTTATAGTGAAAAGGGCAAGAAGAGAAGTCATTAATAAGGAAAGAGAACAGCGGATATCTGCGGAGGACCGCGCGCTCCTGTCTGCTGGGCATCATGAGAACCACGGATACATCCAAAAAATGGGAACAGATAAGGGGAACGTCACCGAGAACGGTCAACTACTATATACTGTGCATCACATCACCCTACATGGCTGACAGCTGCACCGATAGGTGTCATCAGTCATTGTACAGGAGGAGGTGAGCTGTGACATCACCTATTGTGAATGGTGGATCCTGTGTTATCTACTGTATATAGAGGTGTTATCAGTCATTGTACAGGAGGAGGAGGAGGTGAGCTGTAATATCACCTGTTGTGAATGGTGGATCCTGTGTTATCTACTGCATATAGAGGTGTTATCATTCATTGTACCGGAGGAGGAGGTGAGCTGTGATATCAACTATTGTGAAAGGTGGATCCTGTGTTATCTACTGCATATAGAGGTGTTATCAGTCATCGTACAGGAGAAGGAGGTGAGCTGTGACATCACCTATTGTGATTGGTGGATCCTGTGTTATCTACTGTATATAGAGGTGTCATCAGTTATTGTACAGGAGGAGGAGGAGGTGAGCTGTGACATCAACTATTGTGAATGGTGGATCCTGTGTTATCTACTGTATATAGAGGTGTTATCAGTCATTGTACAGGGGGAGGAGGTGAGCTGTGACATCACCTATTGTGAATGGTGGATCCTGTGTTATCTACTGTATATAGAGGTGTCATCAGTCATTGTACAGGAGGAGGAGGTGAGCTGTGACATCACCTATTGTGAATGGAGGATCCTGTGTTATCTACTGTATATAGAGGTGTTATCAGTCATTGTACAGGAGGAGGAGGTGAGCTGTGATATCACCTATTGTGAATGGAGGATCCTGTGTTATCTACTGTATATAGAGGTGTTATCAGTCATTGTACAGGAGGAGGAGGAGGTGAGCTGTGACATCACCTATTGTGAATGGTGGATCCTGTGTTATCTACTGTGTTATGATCTGGTGGCCTTGGAGCAGCATGAGACGGACTCTGGAGAAGGTGGTCCCTGTACTGACCGCAAACCCTGAACCTAGCAGTGCAACTAAAAGCAGCCGTGGGGGTACCTAACACTCCCTAGACCCCTCGACACAGCCTAAGATCTAACTACCCCTAAAGACAGAAACAGGAAACCTATCTTGCCTTAGAGAAAATCCCCAAAGGATAGATAGCCCCCCACAAATATTGACTGTGAGAGGAGAGGGAAATAACATACGCAGATATGAAATCAGATTTTAGCATAGGAGGCAGTACTAGCTAAAAAGAAAGAATAGAGCAGAGTACTATGCGGTCAGTAAAAAAACACTAGAAAATATCCACCGAAGAAAATATGGATCACCACATCTGACTAAAGACATAGGGAGTATATCTGCATCTCCAGAGAAATAGCTAGGCTGCAAAAAATCCTTCACAGACCAAGCTGGACAAAACAAAAACATGAAAATGCACAGAACTATAAGGTCCACTGCAGGTGGACAGCAAAAACAAAGCCAGGACTTATCTTTGTAGAAAAACACCGCAAACTGGAGAGACCAGCAGGAAGTGAATCCTCCAAGAACAATGGACAACTGGCACTGACTAAAGGATCCAGCAAAGCTATATACCCCAGTCAGTTTTGCAATTAGTAAATACACCTGTCCACTCCTGCAGTCCAGGCACAACTTCATTACACTCTACAACCACCGGAGGGAGCCCAAAAGCTGAATTCACAACACTACTGTATAAAGAGGTGTTATCAGTCATTGTACAGGAGGAGGAGGTGAGCTGTGATATCGCCTATTGTGAATGGTGGATCCTGTGTGATCTACTGTATGTAGAGAACCACAACTTCATGAGAAGCATGCCCATATAACAGTAGTAACAAAATAAAATAAAATATACTCAAAAGTAATAATGGGCCATAGAGGATAAACTATGGGATAATCGCTAACCGAAGATGCACTACCATAGAAAACAGACGATCAAACACCCAGAAACTACATTGTACAAAAATAATACTTTATTAAATATACATAAAACAGCTGTGACATCACCTATTGTGAATGGTGGATCCTGTGTTATCTACTGTATATAGAGGTGTTATCAGTCATTGTACCGGAGGAGGAGGTGAGCTGTGATATTACCTATTGTGAATGGTGGATCCTGTGCTATCTACTGTATATAGAGGTGTTATCAGTCATTGTACAGGAGGAGGTGAGCTGTGATATCACCTATTGTGAATGGTGGATCCTGTGTGATCTGCTGTATATAGAGGTGTTATCAGTCATTGTACAGGAGGTGGAGGAGGTGAGCTGTGACATCACCTATTGTGAATGGTGGATCCTGTGTTATCTACTGTATATAGAGGCGTTATCAGTCACTGTACAGGAGGAGGAGGAGGTGAGCTGTGACATCACCTATTGTGAATGGTGGATCCTGTGCTATCTACTGTATATAGAGGCGTTATCAGTCATTGTAAAGGAGGTGGAGGAGGAAAGCTGTGACATCACCTATTGTGAATGGTGGATCCTGTGTTATCTACTGTATATAGAGGCGTTATCAGTCACTGTACAGGAGGAGGAGGTGAGCTGTGACATCACCTATTGTGAATGGTGGATCCTGTGTTATCTACTGTATATAGAGGCGTTATCAGTCATTGTACAGAAGGAGGTGAGCTGTGATATCCCCTATTGTGAATGGTGGATCCTGTGTTATCTGCTGTATATAGAGGTGTTATCATACATTGTACAGGAGGAGGAGGTGAGCTGTGACATCACCTATTGTGAATGGTGGATCCTGTGTTATCTACTGTATATAGAGGTGTTATCAGTCATTGTACAGGAGGAGGAGGAGGTGAGCTGTGATATCATCTATTGTGAATGGTGGATCCTGTGTTATCTACTGTATATAGAGACGTTATCAGTCACTGTACAGGAGGAGGAGGTGAGCTGTGACATCACCTATTGTGAATGGTGGATCCTGTGTTATCTACTGTATATAAAGGCGTTATCAGTCATTGTAAAGGAGGTGGAGGAGGTGAGCTGTGACATCACCTATTGTGAATGGTGGATCCTGTGTTATCTACTGTATATAGAGGCGTTATCAGTCATTGTACAGGAGGAGGAGATGAGCTGTGACATCACCTATTGTGAATGATGGATCCTGTGTTATCTACTGTATATAGAAGTGTTATCAGTCATTGTACAGGAGGAGGAGGAGGTGAGCTGTGATATCATCTATTGTGAATGGTGGTTCCTGTGTTATCTATTGTATATAGAGGTGTTATCAGTCATTGTACAGGAGGAGGAGGTGAGCTGTGATATCACCTATTGTGAATGATGGATCCTGTGTTATCTACTGTATATAGAGGTGTTATCAGTCATTGTACAGGAGGAGGTGAGCTGTGATATCATCTATTGTGAATGGTGGATCCTGTGTTATCTGCTGTATATAGAGGTGTCATCAGTCATTGTACAGGAGGGGGAGGTGAGCTGTGATATCATCTATTGTGAATGGTGGATCCTGTGTTATCTACTGTATATAGAGGTGTTATCAGTCATTGTACAGGGGGAGGTGAGCTGTGACATCACCTATTGTGAATGGTGGATCCTGTGTTATCTACTGTATATAGAGGTGCTATCAGTCATTGTACAGGAGGAGGAGGTGAGCTGTGATTTCACCTATTGTGAATGGTGGATCCTGTGTTATCTGCTGTATATAGAGGTGTTATCAGTCATTGTACAGGAGGAGGAGGTGAGCTGTGATATCACCTATTGTGAATGGTGGATCCTGTGTTATCTACTGTATATAGAGGTGTTATCAGTCATTGTACAGGAGGAGGAGGTGAGCTGTGACATCACCTATTGTGAATGGTGGATCCTGTGTTATCTACTGTATATAGAGGTGCTATCAGTCATTGTACAGGAGGAGGAGGTGAGCTGTGATTTCACCTATTGTGAATGGTGGATCCTGTGTTATCTGCTGTATATAGAGGTGTTATCAGTCATTGTACAGGAGGGGGAGGTGAGCTGTGATATCACCTATTGTGAATGGCGGATCTTGTGTTATCTACTGTATATAGAGGTGCTATCAGTCACTGTACAGGAGGAGGAGGTGAGCTGTGATTTTACCTATTGTGAATGGTGGATCCTGTGTAATCTGCTGTATATAGAGGTGTTATCAGTCATTGTACAGGAGGAGGAGGTGAGCTGTGATATCACCTATTGTGAATGGTGGATCCTGTGTTATCTACTGTATATAGAGGTGTTATTAGTCATTGTACAGGAGGAGGAGGTGAGCTGTGACATCACCTATTGTGAATGGTGGATCCTGTGTTATCTACTGTATATAGAGGTGCTATCAGTCATTGTACAGGAGGAGGAGGTGAGCTGTGATTTCACCTATTGTGAATGGTGGATCCTGTGTTATCTGCTGTATATAGAGGTGTTATCAGTCATTGTACAGGAGGGGGAGGTGAGCTGTGATTTCACCTATTGTGAATGGTGGATCCTGTGTAATCTACTGTATTTAGAGGTGTTATCAGTCATTGTACAGGAGGGGGAGGTGAGCTGTGACATCACCTATTGTGAATGGTGGATCCTGTGTTATCAGCTGTATATAGAGGTGTTATCAGTCATTGTACATGAGGAGGAGGAGGTGAGCTGTGACATCACCTATTGTGAATGGTGGATCCTGTGTTGTCAGCTGTATATAGAGGTGTTATCAGTCATTGTACAGGAGGAGGAGGTGAGCTGTGATATCACCTATTGTGAATGGCGGATCCTGTGTTATCTACTGTATATAGAGGTGCTATCAGTCATTGTACAGGAGGAGGAGGTGAGCTGTGATTTCACCTATTGTGAATGGTGGATCCTGTGTAATCTTCTGTATATAGAGGTGTTATCAGCCATTGTACAGGAGGGGGAGGTGAGCTGTCACATCACCTATTGTAAATGGTGGATCCTGTGTTATCAGCTGTATATAGAGGTGTTATCAGTCATTGTACATGAGGAGGAGGAGGTGAGCTGTGATATCATCTATTGTGAATGGTGGATCCTGTGTTATCAGCTGTATATAGAGGTGTTATCAGTCATTGTACATGAGGAGGAGGAGGTGAGCTGTGACATCACCTATTGTGAATGGTGGATCCTGTGTTATCAGCTGTATATAGAGGTGTTATCAGTCATTGTACAGGAGGGGGAGGTGAGCTGTGATATCACCTATTGTGAATGCTACATGGTTTGTTATCTACATTTTTGGCAGGTGTGAAAAACATGCTGCAAAGTATGAATGTTTAAAAAATTGCAAAATACAATTGAATTAATTCACAAAAGAGAAATCCAAACCCGATCAATATTTGATGCCTGCCCTTTGCCTTCCTCAGGTCTTCTCCGACACTTGTACACAGATTATAGAGGAGCTCGGCAGGAGATTGTTCCAAACATCTTGGAGAGCTGACCCCAGATCTTCTGTGTATGAGGCTTGTGCGGATCCTTCCGTCTCTTCATGTGATCCCAGACAGACTGGATGATATGAGATCAGGGCTCTGTGGGGACGGACCATCACCCCCAGGACTCCTCATTCTAAATGACATTGTCTGGATGTTGGGGGTCGTTGTCCGCCTGGAGAATAAATTTGGAGCCGATCAGACGCCTCCTGATTATATAACATGACGGATAAGTATCTGCCTGGATTTCTCAGCATTGATGACACCATTAATCATGACCAAATCCACAACTCCATTTGCTGAACTTCCAGCACAGACTTGCAGGAGCCTCCACCGTGCTCCACTGCTCCTGCAGACCCTCATGATTGGGGAACAATCTGCTTCTGTTACAGCTAAACATTTCACATTGTGTCTCCTCAGTCCAGAGATCTGCTGTCATTTTTCTGCACTTATCTTGTTTCCACCTTGAGGTTTGTTTTTTTGGCACATTTCTTCCATTAAGTCCTCATATGGCCAGAAGACCCCGAACAGTAGGGGGGTGTTAGCTGATCCCACTGGTTGCTGCCAGTCCTGAACTGATGGCACTGCTGGACATCTTCCGATTTTGAAGAGAAGTAACATGATGCATCTATGGTTCTCAATGTTGCCCATTTCTACGTATGTCTTCAAAATATCAGCGCATCTTGAAACCTCAGTCTGCTGTGAAATCTTTGCCCATGAGAGACCTGGCTGATGTATTATAACTACCTTGTGTCTTGTTGCTGCACTCAGTCTTGACAGAGTGTATGACCTGTGACATGAAATTGTCTTCCACAACCTCACCTTGGGAAAGTTTGTCTTTTCCTCACCCAATTTAAGCCTCAAAGAAGCCTTAATATATTTCTGCCAGTTAATGACTGTGTTGCAACCTATGTATGAAAATGATCATTATCACCTGCTTTTTGTAATTGGTTACTCTAAGGCTGTGTGCACACGTTGCTGATTTTTCGTGTTTTTTTTCCGGTATAAACGCTATAAAACCGCAAAAAATCAGCATACAATATGCATCCCGTCATTTTTAATGAATTCCGCAATTTTTGTGCACATGATGCGTTTTTTTCCGCGAAAAAAACGCATCGCGGTAAAAAAACGCAGCATTTTCATTAATTTTGCGGATTTTTTGCGGATTTCCCACCATATAATGCATTGGGGAAATGTCCGGAAAAATCCACAAAAAAAACCGCGGTAAAAACGCATGGATTTCTTGCAGAAAATTTCAGGATTTTCTAAGGAATTTTCTGCACTAAATCTGCATCGTGTGCACATAGCCTTACACCCGACTATATTCCTACAAAATCTTCAAAAATCCCTGACTTTAAGCAAATGTACCTAGAAAGAGTGATGGAGGAGAGGGGCGGTCATCAAATATTGTTGGGATTTAGATTTCTCCTTTTTTTCAATTACTTTGCATTTTACTAGCTTAGCATAAATAATAGGTCATTTTCTGGTGACATATTTACGTTAAGGAGGAGTGTTAAGGGAACAAAGTCGGGGGGCAGGGGTCACGCAGATCAAACCACTGTTACCAGTATGTCACAGATGACACCGGGGAGATCAGACAGATCCCACCAGTTTGTCAATGGAACGCAACTCCGCTGCCTCCAACCAGCAGGACATTTACACAATTGACTGAAGAGTGACGGACGAGGCCCCGGCGGCTTCCACTACTAAGTCAGTTATTGGGGAACTAACAGTGAGCGTATGGTATATACACCTCCGATTCCAATGCATATATATGTATATCCCTGATACAATCACTGCCAGCTCCACAACATCAAGAAACTACAAGCTGCCACCACCAATAGTTTATACAGTCCAACTGGACACCATTTACAGTTAGTGTATGGCTTTGTGGGTGCGGTTTACAGAGCAAGAGGAACAGAACTATTAAATGTTACATATTCAATCCAGAAAGGCAGAAAGTGTTTATAAAAAAAATACATAAAGATGTTACAAAATGGGAACAAAACAATATGGTATATACAATTACATAACATAAAAAGGAATAACGAAAGAAAAGTACGAAACCTCATGTTGCATGAATGGCTCTTATCGTTACGGAGGGAAGCACCCCGATTAGGAAAATGGAACACTCTAACAACGAACATATGACTTCCAGAATGTACGATGACCACAGCCCAATTTCATTTTCTCCCCCTTGATGAGCTCATGTGGGGGCTGATTGTGGGATGTCTTGTATCGGCCCTTCAGAATTTTATGCGATACCCAACTTACAGGATATCTCCACCCTTGAAGGTGTCAGGCGGTAGATATTGTCATATTTTATATCGCAATTTTATCTTTCGACAGGTATAGCATCTACTATATTAAGTTGGAAGGGTTCCAACGATGTGAGTGAATGCCTTCTGTTCGTACCTTCTATCTATCCCCCATAATTATCGGATTGATGCAAAACCCCAATATTCATATATAACCACTGGCATCGGCCGGGCTAAGAGAGATCCTTAGATCTAAGGAAGCTTATGTCTCTATGTATATGAATCCCCATTTTGGAATCTGGTTCCCAGATTAGACCTTCCCTTTTTTTTTTAATTACCTGGCCACTGCAGGTGGCCTCTTCTTCAAAGGAGGTTGCAGTGTCAGCTCTCCTGCAGTTATAATTAGTTTTCTTCCTCCCTATTATAAAGTACCACGGAGGTTGAAGTGTTAGCTCTTCTCCTTTCTGGAGCTTATGGATTTTAATTTTCCTCTATGACAAGGGGGGGTCACATATTTTGTGCATTTGGAGGCAAGTAGGATGTGTGGGTCATTTATGATGGGATTCCAGATAAATAATGGACAGCAGATGGAGTCTTCCTCAGAAGCCCAACACAAAACTTTATTGAGCACAAGTTACAAAGAATGTACAGTGGTCCTCAGTCGGTGTCCACGTCGTCCACAGGTGGGGCGGCATGTATTCACAAGGATCCGTATCTACAGGGTGGAACACGTGGGTGACACCAGGAGGGGACAACAACGAAGGAGGTCGGACACTTATCACGTACATGGTGATACATCGCTCCTCCATGGCAGACACATCTCGTGTTATATGAGACCACACAAATACAGAATACATATATTTATCAACTGGTGTGAAGACAAAAATTAGAGGGGAAGTTTTCAGATATCATGGACCCTCCAAAGTCCATCCTGGGTCTGCAGCTGAGAATATCCAAGATCTGTCCTTCTCCTTTACCAGGTGACACACAAAGTGGCTTTCAAAGTCATTAAAGACTCATTGAACTGGAGTCCAGTGGGAGGAGCCAAGTCTCTGAAGCACCAAATCAGAGGCACTGTGACCCCTTTCTTCTCTCTCCTCTCACCCATTCTATCTTTCTTCTTTACCGTCCCTGATTTTTGGCAACCAAGGAACATAAGAAAATCGAAAACTAATCATGTAAGTCACAAGGCCAGTGTCCATGTCTAAAACCGCGTTCCTGAGACTTACTTTGGTCACTTTTTTATGGAGAAGGACTCCATTTGCGAAAACTTTTACTGTTTTTTTATAACTTTTTAAAGTTTCTTTAGACTTTGTATTAAATCACCGATTGCCTATTCGATAGGTCATAGTCATCCTCCGACTCCTCATACACAGGCCCTCCACTATGGAAGACGCTACCGATCTGCCGCCCAGGAGCTCAGCGGGTTCCTGTTCATTAGTGACAAGGACTGTCCTGATGGCACCACCCCTTTAATTCAGCACAGGTGGTGCAGTCACTGTGTACATATATTACATTAGTGATCCTGAGTTACACCCTGGATTATACCCCAGAGCTGCACTCACTATTCTGCTGGCGCAGTCACTGTGTACAGACATTACACTGATGCCTCTACCTTGTGCCAGTCATTACACTGGTTACCCATCCACTCCAGAATCCAGTACAAAACTACTACCCTCATCCACAAAGCACTCCATGGCTCAGCACCACCCTACATCTCCTCTCTGGTCTCAGTCTACCACCCTACCCGTGCCCTCCGCTCCGCTAATGACCTCAGGTTAACATCCTCAATAATCAGAACCTCCCACTCCCGTCTCCAAGACTTTACACGTGCTGCGCCGATTCTTTAGAATGCACTACCTAGGTTAAGGTACCTTCACACATAACGATATTGTTAACGATATCGTTGCTTTTTGTGACGTAGCAACGATATCGTTAATAAAATAGTTATGTGTGACAGCGACCAACGATCAGGCCCCTGCTGGGAGATCGTTGGTCGCTGAAGAAAGTCCAGAACTTTATTTCGTCGCTGGACTCCCTGGAGACATCGCTGGATCGGCGTGTGTGACACCGATCCAGCGATGTCTTCGCTGGTAACCAGGGTAAACATCGGGTAACTAAGCGCAGGGCCGCGCTTAGTAACCCGATGTTTACCTTGGTTACCATCCTAAAAGTAAAAAAAAACAAACACTACATACTTACCTACAGCCGTCTGTCCTCCAGCGCTGTGCTCTGCTCTCCTCCTGTACTGGCTGTGAGCGTCGGTCAGCCGGAAAGCAGAGCGGTGACGTCACCGCTCTGCTTTCCGGCCGCTGTGCTCACAGCCAGTACAGGAGGAGTGCAGAGCACAGCGCTGGAGGACAGACGGCTGTAGGTAAGTATGTAGTGTTTGGTTTTTTTTACTTTTAGGAAGGTAACCAGGGTAAACATCGGGTTACTAAGCGCGGCCCTGCGCTTAGTTACCCGATGTTTACCCTGGTTACCGGCATGGTTGGTCGCTGGAGAGCGGTCTGTGTGACAGCTCTCCAGCGACCAAACAGCGACGCTGCAGCGATCCGGATCGTTGTCGGTATCGCTGCAGCGTCGCTTAATGTGAAGGGGCCTTTAATCCCCAATCCCCACAGTTTTAAGCGTACCCTAAAAACTCATTTGTTCAGACTGGCCTACCGCCTCAATGTATTAACCTAACGATCCCTGTGTGGCCTATTTATATAAAAAAAAAAAAAACAATCAGGTTCCTCGCATCATGTTCTCATACACTTTATGCAGTTAATAGCCCTCTGTGTCTGTTCTGCTACATACTTAGGCAGTTAACTGGTTCATGCAGCTTTACATGAACACCTGAGCCTTACACTATGGCCGGTCCGAATAACGAAAGCAATTGTTACCAT
Organism: Ranitomeya imitator; assembly: GCF_032444005.1. Taxonomy (NCBI): domain Eukaryota; kingdom Metazoa; phylum Chordata; class Amphibia; order Anura; family Dendrobatidae; genus Ranitomeya; species Ranitomeya imitator. The sequence goes on along the minus strand of NC_091286.1, from coordinate 688,108,018 downwards.
CCACCTCTCGTGTCTCCCCTTTTCCTATAGTTTGTAGCTTGCGAGCAGCAGGGCCCTCACTCCTCCTGGTATCTGTTTTGAACTGTATTTCTGTTATGCTGTAATGTCTATTGTCTGTACAAGTCCCCTCTATAATTTGTAAAGCGCTGCGGAATATGTTGGCGCTATATAAATAAAAATTATTATTATATTATTATTATTACATTACTGATCCTGAGTTACATCCTGGATTATACCCCAGAGCTGCACTCACTATTCTGCTGGTGCAGTCACTGTGTGCATACATTACATTACTGATCCTGAGTTACATTCTGTATTATACTCCAGAGCTGCACTCACTATTCTGCTGGTGCAGTCACTGTGTACATACATTACATTACTGATTCTGAGTTACATCCTGTATTATACTCCAGAGCTGCACTCACTATTCTGCTGGTGCAGTCACTGTGTACATACATTACATTACTGATCCTGAGTTACATCCTGTATTATACTCCAGAGCTGCACTCACTATTCTGCTGGTGCCACCACTTTCTAAATACAAGAAATTACCTTTCTACTAGAGATTTACTGTATTTACTCCAGAGCTGTATTCGCAAATCTTCTGGATATTAATGGAAACAATCAGCAAGCTTGGGACATAAATGCTTCTAAAAGCCTAGCTGACCTGATATAACCCCTTGCCACCACACTCAATTTTCAGTGAGTGTGGTGGCAAGGGGTTCAATTTCTTCTCAGTATAACTACAGCTGTCCTGTGAAGGCCTCAGAGTTTTCTTTGAGAACCTTAGAGATCAAACAGCATTATGGAAAGGAGCCCACCAGACTGGTCAGGGATAAAGTTAGGGAGAAGAGTAAAGCCGGGTTAGGCTAAAAAATGTAGCCCAAGCTCTGAACATGTCACGGAGAACTGTTCAATCCATCATCCAAAAATGGAAGGAGTATGGCACAACTGCAAACCTACCAAGACATGGCTGTCCACGTAAACTGACATCCCAAGCATGGAGAGCGCTAACTAGAGAAGTAACCAAGAGGCCCATCGTAACTTTAAAGGAGCTGCAGAAATCCACAGGTCAGGTGGGAGAATCTGTCCACAGGACAATTGTTAGTCGTGTACTCCACAAATCTGCTCTATATGAAATAGTGGAAAGAAGAAGCCATTTTGAAAGCAAGTCATAAGAAGTCCTGTTTGATGTTTACAAAAAGCCATGTAGGGCACGCAGTGAGCATGTGGAAGAAGGTTCTCTGGTCAGATGAGACCTAAAGAGAACTTTTGGGGCTAAATTAAAACTAACACTGCACATCAACCTGAAAACACCATCCCCACCGTGACACATGGTGGTGCCAGCATAATGCTGTGGGGAGACTTTTCTTCAGCAGTGGCAGGGAAGCTAGTCAGAGGTGATGGGAAGATGGATGGAGCTAAATACAGGGAAATCCTGAAGGAAACCCTGTTAGAGGCGGCAAAAGACTCGTCTTGTTGAAGCCGATGGCACACCCCAAGTGCCGAGGAGATTGACAGCAGCATTTAAGGGGTTAAACAGAAAGTGATCAGAGCTAGCTCTGGTCGCAGCTTTTTCAGGAGGAGGGGGTTGCTGGCTGGCTGTGTAACGCAGCTCCTGCGCCCGCTCCACACACTCGCCTCCGATATACGACGTACTATTACGTCCTGTGTTGAGAACACATTAATGCGGGGTGCAGATAGTTATTTTTTCCTGTCAGGTCACTGTAAAAAAAAATAACACTTCCCAGGATACAAAACACGAGATACAGCCGAGAACGCTCTGCAGAATTATGAATGCAGCTCTGGGGTATAATATAAGCTGTAAATGATCATGATCAGTACCAGATGACTATATGCAAGTATATTACGCTACATTACTATGTATATGTAATACATATGCCGTAATATGACAACTACCTAGCCCTGCCCACTTGCCATAATTAAAGCATTATGCACTCTCTAACCTGTATTAGGTATTTATATATATAAATAATTTTGTTTTCTCTGTATTTGCCAACATGTGCTAAGTTTTGGAGGACACTGAGTGTTTTGCGGCATGTGAGGTTTTGCAGTATTGTACTCATTATTGTATGACCCATACTTCTCTGATCATGGTCCAAGGTTAAACTGTTTTGTATGTGATGGTTTCCAGTAATAAAAAAGTATTTTTGTATTGAATTCTACTTTGGTGACCCCTTTTTTCTGCATATGCCTTTTTCTTTACTTCTAGGTGATCCCAGTATAAATTATATTAGTGGATGGTGCCCGCTTACACATACAGTGCCTTGCGAAAGTATCCGACCCCTGGAACTTTTCCACCTTTTCCCACATATCATGTTTCAAACATAAAGATATCAAATGTAAATTTTTGGTGAAGAATCAACAACAAGTGGAACATGATTGTGAAGTTGTACGAAATTTATTGGTTATTTTAAATTTTTGTGGAAATTCAAACACTGAAAAGTGGGGGGTGCAATATTATTCGTCCCCTTTACTTTCAGTGCAGAAGTTCATTGTGGATCTCTGAATGATCCAATGTTGTCCTAAATGCCCAATGATGATAAATATAATCCACCTGTGTGTAATCAAGTCTCCGTATAAATGCACCTGCTCTGTGATATTCTCAGGGTTCTGTGTGAAGCACAGAGAGCATCATGAAGACCAAGGAACACAACAGGCAGGTCCGTGATACTGTTGTGGAGAAGTTTAAAGCCGGATTTGGATACAAAATGATTTCCAAAACTTTAAACATCCCAAGGAGCACTGTGCAAGTGATCATATTGAAATGGAAGGAGCATCATACCACTGCAAATCTACCAAGACCCAGCCGTCCCTCTAAACTTTCATCTCAAACAAGGAGAAGACTGATCAGAGATGCAGCCAAGAGGCCCATGATCACTCTGGATGAACTGCAGAGATCTACAGCTGAGGTGGGACAGTCTGTCCATAGGACAACAATCAGTCGTACACTGCACAAATCTGGCCTTTATGGAAGAGTGGCAAGAAGAAAGCCATTTCTCAAAGATATCCATAAAAAGTGTTGTTTAAAGTTTGCAACAAGCCACCTGGGAGACACCAAACATGTGGAAGAAGGTGCTCTGGTCAGACAAAACCAAAATCAAACTTTTTGGCAACAATGCCAAACGATATGTTTGGCGTAAAGGCAACACAGCTCATCACCCTGAACACACCATCCCCACTGTCAAACATGGTGGTGGCAGCATCATGGTTTGGGCCTGCTTTTCTTCAGCAGGGACAGGGAAGATGGTTTAATTTGATGGGAAGATGGATGGAGCCAAATACAGGACCATTCTTGAAGAAAACCTGTTGGAGATTTGCCTTCCCACAAGACAATGATCCCAAACATAAAGCAAAATCTACAATGGAATGGGTCACAAATAAACATATCCAGGTGTTAGAATGGCCAAGTCACAGTCCAGACCTCAATCCAACCGAGAATCTGTGGAAAGAGCTGAAAACTGCTGTTCACAAACGATCTCCATCAAACCTCACTGAGCTCGAGCTGTGTGCCAAGGAAGAATGGGCGAGAATTTCAGTCTCTCGATGTACAAAACTGATGGAGACAGAACCCAAGAGACTTGTAATCGCAGCAAAAGGTGGCGCAACAAAGTAATAAGTTACAGGGGCCGAATAATATTGCACGCCCCACTTTCCAGTTTTGAATTTCCACAAAAATTTAAAATAATAAATTTCATTCAACTTCACAATTGTGTTCCACTTGTTGTTGATTCTTCACCAAAAATTTACATTTGGCATCTTTATGTTTGAAGCCTGATATGTGGGAAAAGGTTGGAAAGTTCCAGGGGGCCGAATACTTTCACAAGGCACTGTAATATGTACAGTTTTCTCTAGAGATGAATCATGCCCAATGCGGACCCCTAGGAAGCCCAGTCCCACAACTTGCTGCAGATGGTGGGCCCCATTAGTTATGGGGCCCCGTGGTTTCATGTTACCTCCCTATATCATTTATATTTTAACCCTTTTCCCTTTATTTGTCACCTGCGTACCACTACAGATCTCAGTACTGGTGCCGTTTCTCCGGTCAGGGCTGTGTATGACATGGTGTCAGGAGATGGATATGATGAGAACCGAGAACTTTCTCCAAGGCCGGCTAAGTTTTCCTATTCTTAGACTCCGGTCATACAGTGCATTCATCCGCCACCGTGAATGAGCCGCCCACGGTTCCTGACAAACCTTCCCGTTCATGGCCGTCTTTTCAGCTGCAGAACCCTGGAAGACAATGTATCTCCAGCTAATGAGACGAGGAACTGACGCAACTTCTGGAAAGTTGGACTCAACTTCTCCAGACTCCACCGGTCTACCGAACCTTGGTCAGCCCGAGCGCCCACCTAGGACCGGCCTTGTGGTACCATACCTGCATCCATAGATAAGGAACAAGACATGACTGGACCATGACGTAGGTGGTGGTGCAGACACTGGGATGACTCACGGGAACATTTAAAGGGATTCTCTCGACAATAAATGTAAATCTCTCTGTCTGTACAGGAAGTCATGTAAGAACGATGCAGCATAACGCACGGAGAGGACATCCATAGGGTTTAGTGCAAACAGAACGTGACATCCGGACATGACCTGGCACAAGGTGCGGCTGGAAGAAAAGGGCGACCCCGGTGGAGAGTCTCGGTACTGCAGGTCTCTCGGAGAGCGAGGTACATGCTGTAGAGCAGGACAACGTCATAGCTTGTGGCTGGCGAGTTGGCGATCAGTAGACGCACAGATCTGGGAATTTCATCTCATACACGGGGATGGAGTGGTTTTGGGACTGGCCGTACGCAGCTGTGATGGTGCCGGAGGGACTCGGTGGAGGACTGTAAAACAGAAGAGCAAGAGATATGGCGGGATTGTATGTAAGGCAGAAGGATAGAAAAAAATCCTCTAGATTGTGTGGAAGTTCTGCAGGAGGCTGGTGTGGATGATGATATTTTATTGGTTCCAAAAGGTAAACTTAAAAATAAAAATATCAAAATGTGGCCATTATCTGCAGGACAAAATGCCATAATAGGTACTCAGATGACTGGCCGTCCCGAGTCCACCAGAACATGACCACTTCTACAGAAAGCCTGTCCATTTTGGTTCATAGAGGAAGGTCGGGAGGATTGGCGGACACCCCACTGTGATGTCCAAAGGCTTTCTGACTTATGGCAATGCCTCTGCAGAGTTCAGCATTTTGTTTTTAACCCTTATTTTGTTTTGCTCTAGAATTTTTCTGAGCCGGTATACAAGTTTTGGTTCTGCAGTATGGGAGGCAGAAACACTAATAGTGATCACAGGTTTTGGATCTGCAGTATGGGAGGCAGAAACACTTAGTGAGCACAGGTTTTTGGATCTGCAGCACGGGAGACAGAAACACTAATAGTGAGCACAAGTTTCAAATCTGTAGTATGGGAGGCAGAAACACTAATAGTGAGCACAGGTTTGGATCTGCAGTTTGGGAGGCAGAAACACTTAGTAAGCACAGGTTTTTGGATCTGCAGCACGGGAGACAGAAACACTAATAGTGAGCACAAGTTTCAAATCTGTAGTATGGGAGGCAGAAACACTAATAGTGAGCACAGGTTTGGATCTGCAGTTTGGGAGGCAGAAACACTTAGTGAGCACAGGTTTTTGGATCTGCAGCACGGGAGACAGAAACACTAATAGTGAGCACAAGTTTCAAATCTGTAGTATGGGAGGCAGAAACACTAATAGTGAGCACAGGTTTGGATCTGCAGTTTGGGAGGCAGAAACACTTAGTGAGCACAGGTTTTTGGATCTCTTGCATGGGAGACAGAAACACTAATACTGAGCACAGGTTTTGGATCTGCAGCATGGGAGACAGAAACACTAATAGTGAGCATGTTTTTGGATCTGCAGCAGGGGAGGCAGAAACACTAATAGTAAGCACAGCTTTTGGATCAGTAGTATGGAAGGCAGAAACACTAATAGTGAACACAGGTTTCACTGCTGCCTATGAGACAATTCTCCAGGTCCTAGCAGTAGTATTCTTCTTAACAGGTGGATAAACAGATACTAAATAAATCAATGGATGGAAATATCGATCGATCGATAGATTAAATGTCACACGATCACTCACCGTATTGTCAGCTCAAAGATCTGGTTCAGTTTGCTCTGTAACAGAGAAGCCTGAAAAATCAGAGAACACAGGAGAGAGGTGAGAAGACGTGGGAGTAGTGACGCCATCCGGTGACATTATAGGGTCCAGCATTATATGAGGTACTGGGGGGATATCGGATACAGAATGGGGGCACAGTGCTGGGGAGCTGTGCCATCCGCGGCGGGTGCCAGCTGTGTAGTACTCTGCTGCCACACCCAGCATTGGCGAGAACTCCGATCCCGGCCACTGCAGGGTCCAATGTCTGACATATGGGTGGGGGGAACCCTTCAATACATAAGATGCAATCCAAACTGGTGGCATCCAAAAATACAACACAGGATTCTTCAAGGGGGAACGCAGTGAAAAAAAAGCTAGAAAAAAAAAAATTGGAATGACCAGATTGACCTTTCTGAAGAAGATTCCTTACCCTGGCCCCACAATGTGCCGCAATCTCCTCAAACGGAGCCTTCTGGAACTTCTCCACCACCTGCCGCCGCCGCTCGCGCTCCTGCTCCTCCACCGCTACACTGTCCACTATACGGGGGGAAACACGGAGAAGTGTTAGCTGACAGCGTTCAGTTTTCCTGCAGCGCCCCCGGTGGTGGAAGATTGTATTACATAATACATGCAGGTTTTCCTTACTGATCACGTCTTATGCGCTTGCTGTCAGTGAATGTCCACAAGCCGCACTGACGCTTACCTATTGCTTTTTTCAGAGTCTCAAATGTTATCTCTTCTGCTGGAGCTTTCTAAAAAAAAAAAAAAAAAAAAGACAGAATATGACATTTGTTATCTGAGGGTTCATGTCACAGCAGAGCAGAGTATTTCAGGAGCGGAATGAGTTCATCATACAGGAGGTAGTGACCTGGCCCCGTATATAATAATGCTGATAAAGACTGGGAGGGGAATGGGGAGGGGTCGCGAGCTGGGGGCCAGAGAGTTAAAGCACAGAGTATTTCAGGAGAGGAGTGTGCTGATCTTGTGGGAGGTGATAGACTGAAAGCAGCAGCACAGAGTATTTCAGAAGGGCCCTGATCTTATGGGAGGTTATAGGCTATGAGCTATTTAGAGGTAGGAGAACAGTCCTCAACAGCACAGAGTATTTCAGCCGAGAGCGCTCATCTTGTGGGAGGCCATAGACTAAGCGTCACATAGAAGTATTTCAGCATAGGAGTGTGCTTTACTTGGGGGGAGTTCAAATACTGGGAGCTAAATTGTTAATGGAGCAGGGTCTTCAACAGCACAGAGTATTACCGCACGCGAGTGTAATTTACAAAATTAAATTAGCCACCACTAGGGGGAGCTCACTACATACATATTTACTATTGAAATGAGCTCCCTCTAGTGGTGGCTGGTGGTAGGAGATGTGGAGTTCTGACCCGCTATAAGAGAGTTCATAGGGATAGATGAACATGGACACGTGCTGCATTAACGCCAGTAAAGCTCTTAGCGCAGCTCTGCAGCAGTTGCTCTTATGTAACGTCATGGCTGCCTCTTGTTATTACAGAAGGCCTGCACTTAGCCATTATGTCTCCTCAATCCGTCTACGTGCATTATAATGCTGTATGTCAATGGCCGCACCTCCTCCCTCTCCGGGCTGTTTCTGGACTCCACTTCCACCTGCAGAGATATTGTCTCCCCGATGCTCTTCCTTTTAGACAAACGATCTTCATCTACGATACAATGGAAGATATAAATGTGCGTCCTTGGTGTCGTCTCAAGAGAAGAGTATGAAAGGACGCAAATGTGAAGGTGACGTCGTACAGAGAGTTGGATGGGATTAATGGATGGTAAGAACACACGCGGATGGGAGACGAAGGGTTAACAGAAGAAAAAACTTAAAAACCCCCTTAAAAATAGACTTGGGGTCTCCCCTATTCTTGATAACAGTGCAGGTAGCTGCCGGCTGCAACCCTCAGCTGTCTGCTTTATCTTGGCTGATTATCAAAAATAGAGGGATCTCAATGTTGTTTTTCTAAATTAGTAAATTAAATAATTTAAAAAGTCACTACATTTTTGATAACTATTGAAGCTAAAGCAGACAGCTGGGGGGCTGGTATTCTCAGATTGGGAAGGGGCCAGGGATATTGGCCCTCCCTTGCCTAAAAATAGCAGCTACAGCCTCCCCAGAAAAGGAGCATCCATTAGATGCACCCATTCTGGCGCTTTGCCCGGCTTTTCCCACTTGCCATGGTGTGTTGGCAAGTTGGGTAATATTTTGGGGTCGATGTTACTTTTGTAATGACAGCTGACATCAACCCCAAAACCATTACCCCACATGCCAAGGTACCAGGGCAAGTGGGAAGAGTGGAGGCTAATGGATGCGTCTTTTTTGGGGCCACTGAGGACTGGTGTTTTTAGTCTACGAGGGGGCCAATATCCATAGCCCCTTCCCAGCCTATTAATATCAGCCTGCAGCTGTCTGTTTAGCCTTTGCTGATTATTAAATATAGGGGAGACCCCACATCAATTTTTTGGTGGTCTCCCCATTTTAATAACCAGTAAAGCCTATGCAGATAGCTGTGACAACATGTTATTAATACATTTCAAAAACCTGACCGGCTCGTCCAAACATAGACTCAGTGTGAACAGGTGCTGAACCTAGAGTCGCCAACTCCTGTTCACACTGAGTCTATGTTTGGATGTGCCGGTCAGGTTTTTGAAATGTATTCTTTAGCCTTCTGATCGTGCACTCCGCCTCCTGGCCACAGGTGTTTTAATTACAGCAGGTCCAATTCCCCTCCACAGAGAGAGAGAATTTTAGTCTAGGAAGAGGTTTTACATGTACCCATTCAGATGGAGACGTTTATTCTCAGCGAGGTAAGGCAAGTGTAGGACCTGGTATAAGAGAGATGCCGTAAAGGGGCTACCAGGTACACATAAAATTGGCCATTTTTATGCTCTAAACGCTCTCATTTTTCATATTTCTAGTGCAGTAATGCAGTTCAAATTTCGTTTTTCAAGTTTGTATGTTCTAGCGCTGCAGTGTGCTGCCTTATTTACTTAACATGTTATTAATAGGCTGGGAACCTATATGGATATTGGCCCCTTCCCAGAATAAGAACACAGCCCCCAGCTATCTGCTTTCCCTCAGCTGGTTAGTAAAAAATAATTGGGGGCGCTCATAACTACGGCTACTACAAGATTGAAAGGGTTGTCAGACTGGGGACAATTTTTTTTTTACTCATCATTTTTGCAGTCAGGTGTGTTAAAAATTGTGTACTGTTTGCCTTCTATAGTCAGTCTATTGGTGGCTACAGAATGAGTAAATTTAGAATCTGCCAGTGAGGTCGCTTGGACGATGTGATGGGGCATTTGCAGATCTTATCTGTTGTGATGACAGCATTTTATCTTAATTATTCAGAAGTCTAAGCTGTCCCCTAAGCTGACATCCTGTAGAAAGTCAAATCTGTGTTCCTCGCGACGGAGCCATGATGTCTTGGCTCTTGTCTTGTAGAATGTTCCTGGTTGTGGTTTTGTAAAGAATCTCCAGATGTCTTGGATATCCTGTTACAGAGGCACATCCCCTTTTTATTGTTAATAACTTTTCTACAAGCCATTGTTCACAGGTCAAGGGGAAGAGGTGATGAGATCAACATGCATTGTTTGATTATGTATAAGTTTATCCTTCAATGTTTTGCAAGTCAACAAACTGCATGGCCTGGTACAGTGCGTAATCAACATATCAGCAAACATCATTGTTCAGTGACCCTGCATACCTGTTTTACAAAGATAACAGTACAATAAACTGTACGAGCCGATATAAGAGGTAAATAACAACCACTCATCAATTCACAAATATCTGTCCTTTTTCCTCTCAGCTCATTTATAATCACACCAAAGATGAATGTGCAGAAAAACAAGAAACCTGTAAACGCGCAAAACTTAAAAAATATATTTTCTAATTACAAATACATATATTTAAAGGAAAAAAACAATGTGGGAAAACTCATAAAAATCATCAGTAACTGATATTTAATGTTGGGACCCCAGTGATGGCAAACGCGACGTACCTGTCAGCTGGGGAACGTAGGGAGTGCTCAGCCTGTCCGAATTGTAACCGCTTCCCCCCAGCACTTCGCTGACTTTGCTCTGCAGGAAGAGCAGCTCGGTGCTGATGTGATCCACGCTCTTCGACCACCTGCAGGACAAAGTTACACTTCTTTATTTCTTTAAATAAAATATGAAATTTGCATTGTAATTACAGCTAAAGACGTCCGACGTTTTCTCTGCTGCAACCAACACATCAGAATACAAAGTCCTATTGTTCTCCGTACCGCAGTCAGTGCAACGCCATCTGCTGGCCACTGTGAGAAACAACATTGTGACTTATTGTAGCCTTTTAGTGATCATAGGTAGTGAAGGGCGGACCCGTGGATGTTCGCGTTCGGCAGGTTTGACGAATATACAGTTAAAAGTTTGGTTTGGGTCCGAACTTGACCCCGAGCCCAATACAAGTCAATGGGGACTAGAACTTTGATACTGTAAAATAAAATGCTCATACTAAAGGGCTCCAAAAGGGAGCAAAATGGGGGTAAGAGCAAATCAATTGCCCTGCAAACAAATTTCTATGGAAAAATGACTTAATCCCTTAAATTATAATTCTTTTTGATTGCTCCCCTGCCCAGGAGCTGTGGTATGATCAGACCATGTTCCTGTATGTTCAGACACGACCATTACACAGTACACAGCAGGGGCACATGTATAAGATTATCTCAGCACAGGAACATTTTTTTTTAATCCCTTCTTATTGTGGAAATTATTTTCATTTCAAGATCTAGAGAATAAAATTAAACTTTTGTTTGTGGGAAAACCCCCTTTAAATTACATTCGTGAGAGAAGCAGACAGCTGTGAGCTGATGATGTTAGTCTGGGAAGGGGCCAATATCCATAAAAGTTCTCAGCCTATTAATAACAGCTCACGGCTGTCTGCGTAGCCTTTACTGGTAATTAAAAAGGGGTCCAAAAAAAGTATATGGGGTTTCTCTATTTTTAATAACCAGCTGAGTGAAAGCAGACAGCTGGGACTGGTGTTATTATTCTGAGAAGGGGCCAATATCCATAAAAGTTCCCAGCCTATTAATAACAGCTCACGGCTGTCTGCGTAGCCTTTACTGGTTATTAAAAAGGGGTCCAAAAAAAGGATTTCTTTCTTTTGACTACGGGGTCAGTAATGGGGTTATCTGATGGAGAGGAATCTATTACTAACCCCTGGGCTTGATGTCAGCCAACATGAAAAAGCTGACATCAACCCCATTACCCCAGAGCAAGCAAGAAGAGCCGAGGATAAGCGGCAGAAATGGCGCCTCTAATGGAGGGCTAGTGTTATTAGTCTGGATGGGGGCAAATGTCCATGGCCCCTTCCCAACCTATCAATATCAGCCCGCAGCGGTCCGCATAGCCTTTGCTGGTTATTAAATATAGGGGAGGCATCACCTTAATTTTTTTTGTTCCCTCCCATTTAATAACCAGTCAAGGCTAAGCTGTGAGCTGATATTAATAGGTTGTAAACCTTTAGGGATATTGGATCCTTCCCAGAATAATAACACCACCTCAAAGCTGACGGCTTTCCCTTGGCTGGTTTTAAAATACATGGAGACGTCTGTGTTTTTTTTTTTTTTTGTATTATTTATTTTACACAGTCCGGTCGGGTCACACTTTGCGCCAGCCAATCACAGCCATGCCAATACTTGACATGGCTGTGATTGAGCTGTAACTGCCCACAGTCTTGAAGCTTGTTGATTGGCTGGGGTGCAGCAGGGGCGGAAGCAGACCTGCTAATAACGGGTTTCAGAACTTTCCTTACTGGACACAAAATTATAAAAAAAAAGTTTCTTTCTCTGACTGGCGGTCACGGTGGTCAGGGGTGACATTATGACGTGTCCTCCACCCGGCTCTCCACGCGGAATGTGAGAGCCATTAGAGGTGGAGAACGCAGATCTTCTAAGTGCTGCGGGAGGGAAGAGTGGGAAGCGGCCATTATCAGGAATTATCCTGATAAGTGGATAGAGGATGAGTCAGCCATTGGCGGCATCCACATATGTTCCCTCCATACATAAAACAAAGGCTGCCTGCAAACAATGGCCAGAAACGAGCGACGCCATCAACACCGGGGACGAAAACGTGTCCCCCGCCCGACCCTGACTGATCAGGAGAAAGCCGGCTGACCATCCATCGGGATATCACTGGAGAAACAGCGCCATCCTGGTCTGTAGGTAATGTCTGGTACTGCAGCTCAGCATCATAATAATAGATCGATCTGGGTTGCAATACCCGACACAACCTGTGAATAAAAAAGGCGCCATTTCTGGAAAAAATGCAGCAAGGTGGTTTTTTGAAAGTGAAACCCAAACGTGGAGCTTGGACCGTGACCAGACATTCCTATAAAGTCACCTGGGCTTCTCCACGAAGACGTCTTCTGGAAGGAGATAGCCGCCTTCTTTTTTTCTCATTTCTATCACCTACGACAAAAGATGGAAAAGTTATCAGTAATAAATATATGGAGGCATTATGTGACCTGTATATAGCAGTATTACTGTGTCACTATATGGAGGCATTATGTGACCTGTATATAGCAGTATTACTGTGTCACTATATGGAGGTATTATGTGAGCTGTATATAGCAGTATTACTGTGTCACTATATGGAGGCATTATGTGACCTGTATATAGCAGTATTACTGTGTCACTATATGGAGGCATTATGTGACCTGTATATAGCAGTATTACTGTGTCACTATATGGAGGTATTATGTGAGCTGTATATAGCAGTATTACTGTGTCACTATATGGAGGCATTATGTGACCTGTATATAGCAGTATTACTGTGTCACTATATGGAGGTATTATGTGAGCTGTATATAGCAGTATTACTGTGTCACTATATGGAGGTATTATGTGAGCTGTATATAGCAGTATTACTGTGTCACTATATGGAGGCATTATGTGACCTGTATATAGCAGTATTACTGTGTCACTATATGGAGGTATTATGTGAACTGTATATAGCAGTATTACTGTGTCACTATATGGAGGCATTATGTGACCTGTATATAGCAGTATTACTGTGTCACTATATGGAGGTATTATGTGAGCTGTATATAGCAGTATTACTGTGTCACTATATGGAGGTATTATGTGAGCTGTATATAGCAGTATTACTGTGTCACTATATGGAGGTATTATGTGAGCTGTATATAGCAGTATTACTGTGTCACTATATGGAGGTATTATGTGACCTGTATATAGCAGTATTACTGTGTCACTATATAGAGGTATTATGTGAACTGTATATAGCAGTATTACTGTGTCACTATATGGAGTTATTATGTGACCTGTATATAGCAGTATTACTGTGTCACTATATGGAGGTATTATGTGAGCTGTATATAGCAGTAATACTGTGTCACTATATGGAGTTATTATGTGACCTGTATATAGCAGTATTACTGTGTCACTATATGGAGGCATTATGTGACCTGTATATAGCAGTATTACTGTGTCACTATATGGAGGTATTATGTGAGCTGTATATAGCAGTATTACTGTGTCACTATATGGCAGTATTATGTGAGATGTATATAGCAGTATTACTGTGTCACTATATGGAGGTATTATGTGAACTGTATATGGCAGTATTACTGTGCCACTATATGGAGTTATTATGTGAGATATATATATATATAGCAGTATTACTGTGTCACTATATGGAGGTATTATGTGAGCTGTATATAGCAGTATTACTGTGTCACTATATGGAGGTATTATGTGAGATGTATATAGCAGTATTACTGTGTCACTATATGGAGGTATTATGTGAACTGTATATAGCAGTATTACTGTGTCACTATATGGAGATATTATGTGAACTGTATATGGCAGTATTACTGTGTCACTATATGGAGGCATTATGTGAACTGTATATAGCAGTATTACTGTGTCACTATATGGAGGTATTATGTGAACTGTATATAGCAGTATTACTGTGTCACTATATGGAGTTATTATGTGAGCTGTATATAGCAGTATTACTGTGTCACTATATGGAGGTATTATGTGAACTGTATATAGCAGTATTACTGTGTCACTATATGGAGGTATTATGTGAACTGTATATAGCAGTATTACTGTGTCACTATATGGAGGTATTATGTGAACTGTATATAGCAGTATTACTGTGTCACTATATGGAGTTATTATGTGAGCTGTATATAGCAGTATTACTGTGTCACTATATGGAGGTATTATGAGATCTGTATATAGCAGTATTACTGTGCCACTATATGGAGTTATTATGTGAGATATATATATAGCAGTATTACTGTGTCACTATATGGAGGTATTATGTGAGCTGTATATAGCAGTATTACTGTGTCACTATATGGAGGTATTATGTGAACTGTATATAGCAGTATTACTGTGTCACTATATGGAGGTATTATGTGAGATGTATATAGCAGTATTACTGTTTCACTATATAGAGGTATTATGTGAGCTGTATATAGCAGTATTACTGTGTCACTATATGGAGGTATTATGTGAGCTGTATATAGCAGTGTTACTGTGTCACTATATGGAGGTATTATGTGAGCTGTATATGGCAGTATTACTGTCACTATATGGAGGTATTATGTGAGATGGGATAAGAGCGCAGTGCAGTGTGGACGCTGCGTCGCTCCGGCTCTCACCTCGTGGATGTGCTGGCAGAACGCAGGGACTGTGGTGAGCTGGCTGATCAGGTTCAGGTAGGCGGCACACAAGGCATGCAGAGCACAGCGATTGTATGCCGGAAGATTGTCCTCATTATTCAGAGCCAAATCCTGAAAATAAATCAGTCCATAAACACAATCATTTACAAGGGTGAAAAACTCAAATAGGGAATTTCTAACTTTTTGAAAACTTGATTCATCATGTGAGGAATACTCAGAGGAAAACATCGTCGTCTTCCTAGGACAGATAACTTCAGCGATTTACCAAATCGGGTGACCGCTGTCCACGTTTTGTCCCCAAGGGCTTAGGGTCTTACTGGTCGATTGGTCGGGCGGCGGTCTTACCTGCACGGCTAAGACCAGGCGGATGAGATCCACCACCACTTCTTCGTTGGCCAGCTCGATGCTGATCATCACCAGCAGGGCGTACAGAGCCTCGTAGTGGGCCTGGACGTTGAAGGAGTCATTGCAGCTCAGGTAGATGTGCCGATACAACTGCTGCGAGTGCTGGAGGGTGAGAGCAAAGCATCATGGGAAGAGATTACATGTCTTATAGCGGGGTCTCCAGAATCCCTGTACTGTCTGGTATGTAGTTTGTAAGTATCAGGCAGCTGACGATATGAAACCACCAAGGAGAGCCATAAAATGTTAGGTTGAGATCCTGAGAGCTAGCAGGAAATCAGTAGAACTCTACACATTTGGTGTGATGGATTGGCTTGGTGCCTCCTTATGTGTCTGCTAAATCAGCTTAGCTACATTGAACAGGGCTGACCTGTAATACCAGACACCACCTTTAGACATGGGTGGCGCTGTTTTTAGAAGAAATGTGTTTAAAATACGGTCAGAAGTTGAGCGTACCTTCTTCATGAAGAGAGTGTCTTGTCTGGAACACTTGTCCACTTTGAGCTTCAAAACAGCGATGTCCGGGACAGTACTAGAAGCAGAGCAACGCCGAACATCAGCAAAGTAAACACGTAAAATACATACAATTATCACACGGAGTCTTATCTGTCGGCAGCAGATTGATATGTAGATGTGTGGGAGGACATTCGGTATAACTGACTTACAGCCACGCTTTCTCTGGGCTAAGGAGTCCAGTGGGCGGTCCCAATCAGTGATTGACATGACTGTGTACCACTCGCGCAGAGGAGGCTGTCTAGCACAGAGTATCTGTATATTAAAGATTTCACTCTCCTGCAATGCCCAGGATCAGAGATAACTCAAATCTTGTCCAATAAACCCTTTAGATGCAGCAGTTAAAGGGTGACCAAGGCAACTAAGCGGTTAGACAGAAGGATTGGACTATCCGTCACCCCCATCAGCTTCTCCTCGATAAAATAATAGCATGCACGCTCACACTCCTAATATTACTACAAAAAAAAAGATGCTTAATAAAATGTTAAAAAAGCCACGCAAAAAATGTTTGGGTTGGGTTCTGACACACCCAAAAATATATAGTGAATGATGTGGAAAAAAAAATGTCCAAAGTTTTGTTTTAGTCTATTTGGATCCCACCTTTCCGCAAAAAAATTAGCAAAAACGAATAATAATGAAAAAGTCACCGATAAGAATGACAAACTGATGTAGCATTTCTTACAATGACAAACATATCCCGATACAGAGCAGTGTAACCTCAACATAAAAATAAAAAAAAAATAAAAGTGTTGTGACTCCAAGAAACGAGTGACGCAATAACGATTTTTATTTTTAAGTGTGTAAAATGACTAGGAGAACATAAATTGTTATTGTTGGATGAATTGCTAGCTAAATGTTTTACGGCTCCTGGGAGGCGGGGCTTAGAAAAAAAAAGGTCCTGTAACAAAGGCTAAAACTAGTCAAGCTATCAAGAAAATAAACAAGTTAGGGGGATTGCCTCTTGCGCCCGTATGTCCTATATTTTAGTCTATTTATACATTTTTTTATTTTCTGCTAAATTTATTGATCTTTTTTGAATTTTATAATTCAATCCTGCTACAGAGACATGAACTTGTGATCCAATATAACAAATAAAGCAGTATTTAGATTCACTTAAATAGATACATAATATTCACACACTAATCAAACCATAATAATATCGCTATGACAATCAGGATATAATCATGACCATATATGGTTGGCTGTTATAGACCCGCCCCTGAGGTACCTGACCATATATGGACGGCTGTTATAGACCCGCTGAGGGAGGTACCTGACCATATATGGTCGGTTGTTATAGACCCGCCCCTGAGGTACCTGATGGTGGAAAATTTGTGTCTGCTATCATGGCGATCAATCAATGAGACGAGAATCTCCAAAACAAACAATCTTAATTCAGCATCTTCCATCAAGGTGGAGGAAAGAAGGGGATCCAAAAAGGAGCTGGGTAAGGCAGTCAACATATTACTGCACTGGAATCCTAAGGACACCTGGTAACGTTACAGAGGCACAAGAGAGAGGTTGTTAGAGAATACCCTGGCATTGTGATTCTAAAAAAACTACCGCCATATTGTAATTACGTAGCAGTGCCATACTTAACGACTACCCAAGGAGCTAAAACATCCGGGCCATGTTTTCTTCTACAGTGAGTGGGGAGTCAGTTGTCAGGAACAGCTGAGCTCTCAATAGAGAAGGCAGTGACAGTTTATAACCGTCTCTGCCTTTCTGATCACTGTCTATACAGTGAGAAACAAGCACTGTATACACAGTATATATGAAACTAACAGTGCTTCCTCCTCCGGACCCAGTGATCATGTGATTGAGGGAGAACAAAACTGCTAAGTCTCAGGAGACCCAGTCAGCACTGCTATGCATTTCCACTGTAACTGGGGCTAATACAGTAGCCCCAGTTACAGGGGAAAAAAATGTAAAAAAAATATATATTTTTTTTAATATTTAAATGTTGGAATGCCGCCGAAGGTTTTTTTTCTGATTTTATGAGAAGCAACAATATGTAAAATAAAAGAAAAAAAATATATAAAATAAATAAATACAAATTAAATAAATTTAAAAGAAATACATGCTGCCAATCCAAATTGCTGTTAGTACGCCGGCCCTCGTCGAATACAAAACATGTCTGATACGTAAAAAAATAATAATTGTTACAGAAAGAGGAATACGTTTTCAAATGTATTTCAGTGGTCCTTTGGGGTCATAAAAAATACAAAATAATGTACGAAAATAGCAAAAATTACATCCCATAAAGATGCAAAAAATATTTGAATATTCTAGTGAAAAAAAAAAACTAAAAAATGTGCGTGGACAGGAACTAGTGTTACTGGCCCGATAGTAAACTGGGTAAATTACAGCATTGTACAGCGTCATATAGTGATCTGTTGCCACATGGGGACCTAGGAAAAAGAATACGGGGGCAGTATGGAATAAAGCCACCTGCCAAAATGTCTAGCAATGGCAGGTCCTCTATGGCTGGTGGGTCAATAACTAATAAGATGAGAGTGGAAGTCAGTACCTGCAGCAGAGACTTCAGCAGCATGATCTGGATCAGACGGTTCCTGTTTTCCCTGAATAGGAAATATGAAGAATAAAAGTTAATAAATAATACAAAATATTAGATACGGCCCTGTATGCAGAGAGGCCGGGGACAGGTGGGCACAAGGGGCTTCACCGTTTCTGGCACCACTATGTGACCATTATCACTATTATACTAACTGGCGCTATAGTGAGCACCGCAGTTTTCGATACCCTGCTGCACAGGTTGGGGTCATCCCCGTCGCTTACCCCGGTCTTCCAGGCTCCGTCGGATAATGCATTGAAGGAAGCGGCACTTTTCCCATTATAAAGAGCATAACCTCTGACCTCTGGTACGCAGGCAGCGTGCTGGCGAATGATCCTGCAAGACATCACACAGCCAATAACAGATGGCGTTCAATGAGGGATCATAAATCTCCTTGTAGATGTGAATCTGCTGCCCCCTGCTGGACATCATGACATCACATGATGTACAGGCAGACTAGAGGTCAGTCACATGATGTACAGGTAGACTAGAGGTCAGTCACATGATGTACAGGCAGACTAGAGGTCAGTCACATGATGTACAGGTAGACTAGAGGTCAGTCACATGATGTACAGGCAGACTAGAGGTCAGTCACATGATGTACAGGTAGACTAGAGGTCAGTCACATGATGTACAGGTAGACTAGAGGTCAGTCACATGATGTACAGGCAGACTAGAGGTCAGTCACATGATGTACAGGCAGACTAGAGGTCAGTCACATGATGTACAGGTAGACTAGAGGTCAGTCACATGATGTACAGGTAGACTAGAGGTCAGTCACATGATGTACAGGCAGACTGGAGGTCAGTCACATGATGTACAGGTAGACTAGAGGTCAGTCACATGATGTACAGGCAGACTAGAGGTCAGTCACATGATGTACAGGTAGACTAGAGGTCAGTCACATGATGTACAGGTAGACTAGAGGTCAGTCACATGATGTACAGGCAGACTAGAGGTCAGTCACATGATGTACAGGCAGACTAGAGGTCAGTCACATGATGTACAGGTAGACTAGAGGTCAGTCACATGATGTACAGGTAGACTAGAGGTCAGTCACATGATGTACAGGCAGACTGGAGGTCAGTCACATGATGTACAGGTAGACTAGAGGTCAGTCACATGATGTACAGGCAGACTAGAGGTCAGTCACATGATGTACAGGTAGACTAGAGGTCAGTCACATGATGTACAGGTAGACTAGAGGTCAGTCACATGATGTACAGGCAGACTAGAGGTCAGTCACATGATGTACAGGCAGACTAGAGGTCAGTCACATGATGTACAGGTAGACTAGAGGTCAGTCACATGATGTACAGGTAGACTAGAGGTCAGTCACATGATGTACAGGCAGACTGGAGGTCAGTCACATGATGTACAGGTAGACTAGAGGTCAGTCACATGATGTACAGGCAGACTAGAGGTCAGTCACATGATGTACAGGTAGACTAGAGGTCAGTCACATGATGTACAGGTAGACTAGAGGTCAGTCACATGATGTACAGGCAGACTAGAGGTCAGTCACATGATGTACAGGCAGACTAGAGGTCAGTCACATGATGTACAGGCAGACTAGAGGTCAGTCACATGATGTACAGGTAGACTAGAGGTCAGTCACATGATGTACAGGCAGACTAGAGGTCAGTCACATGATGTACAGGCAGACTAGAGGTCAGTCACATGATGTACAGGTAGAGTAGAGGTCAGTCACATGATGTACAGGCAGACTAGAGGTCAGTCACATGATGTACAGGCAGACTAGAGGTCAGTCACATGATAAACAGGCAGACTAGAGGTCAGTCACATGATGTACAGGTAGACTAGAGGTCAGTCACATGATGTACAGGCAGACTAGAGGTCAGTCACATGATGTACAGGCAGACTAGAGGTCAGTCACATGATAAACAGGCAGAATAGAGGTCAGTCACATGATGTACAGGCAGACTAGAGGTCAGTCACATGATGTACAGGTAGACGAGAGGTCAGTCACATGATGTACAAGCAGACTAGAGGTCAGTCACATGATGTACAGGCAGACTAGAGGTCAGTCACATGATGTACAGGTAGACGAGAGGTCAGTCACATGATGTACAGGTAGACGAGAGGTCAGTCACATGATGTACAAGCAGACTAGAGGTCAGTCACATGATGTACAGGCAGACTAGAGGTCAGTCACATGATGTACAGGTAGACGAGAGGTCAGTCACATGATGTCCAGGCAGACTAGAGGTCAGTCACATGATGTACAGGTAGACGAGAGGTCAGTCACATGATGTACAGGCAGACTAGAGGTCAGTCACATGATGTACAGGTAGACGAGAGGTCAGTCACATGATGTCCAGGCAGACTAGAGGTCAGTCACATGATGTACAGGCAGACTAGAGGTCAGTCACATGATGTACAGGCAGACTAGAGGTCAGTCTCATGATGTCCAGGCAGACTAGAGGTCAGTCACATGATGTACAGGCAGACTAGAGGTTAGTCACATGATGTACAGGCAGACTAGAGGTCAGTCACATGACGTACAGGTAGACTACAGGTCAGTCACATGACGTACAGGTAGACGAGAGGTCAGTCACATGACGAGTAGACTAGAGCTCAGTACATGATGTACAGGTAGACCAGAGGTCAGTCACATGGCGAGTAGACTAGAGGTCAGTCACACTCCCTTGAGGAAGCGGTGTGTTAGCGCCGCGAAACGCGCGTCGAGGGTCTCTCTGTCCGGCTGTGTCGCTCCTCTGCACCCCTCTGCACTTTATCCTGGTGAGTCCATTTTGGTATGGCGCTACTATTCATCTATATGCATATGCAGCCCACGTGGGCTCTGTCGTATATTAGATAGACTAATTATATTGCCCTACCCTGTTCTTGCCTGGTTTTTACAGCGCTGCTGGGGAGTACACTGTGTACCTTACCCACTATATGTGGGATTCCCCCTGCAGTATCCTTAGGGGTTATTTGGAGTGACAGTCCCCTTTCTGCTGTTCATTGGAACTTACATACTGTGACCTATTACTGATTGTATTTTAATGTTTTTTATGTATCAATAAAGATTTAATTATATATTGTCTATGGTATGCTCCTTGTCCTCCTATTTTTGATATGTACAGGCAGACTATAGGTCAGTCACATGATGTACAGGTAGACTAGAGGTCAGTCACATGATAAACAGGCAGAATAGAGGTCAGACACATGATGTACAGGTAGACTAGAGGTCAGTCACATGATGTACAGGCAGAATACAGGTCAGTCACATGATGTACAGGTAGACTAGAGGTCAGTCACATGATGTACAGGCAGACTAGAGGTCAGTCACATGATAAACAGGCAGAATAGAGGTCAGACACATGATGTACAGGTAAACTAGAGGTCAGTCACATGATGTACAGGTAGACTAGAGGTCAGTCACATGATAAACAGGCAGAATAGAGGTCAGACACATGATAAACAGGCAGACTAGAGGTCAGTCACATGATGTACAGGTAGACTAGAGGTCAGTCACATGATGTACAGGTAGACTAGAGGTCAGTCACATGATAAACAGGCAGAATAGAGGTCAGACACATGATAAACCGGCAGACTAGAGGTCAGTCACATGATGTACAGGTAGACTAGAGGTCAGTCACATGATAAACAGGCAGAATAGAGGTCAGACACATGATAAACAGGCAGACTAGAGGTCAGTCACATGATGTACAGGTAGACTAGAGGTCAGTCACATGATGTACAGGCAGACTAGAGGTCAGTCACATGATGTACAGGCAGACTGGAGGTCAGTCACATGATGTACAGGTAGACTAGAGGTCAGTCACATGATGTACAGGCAGACTAGAGGTCAGTCACATGATGTACAGGTAGACTAGAGGTCAGTCACATGATGTACAGGTAGACTAGAGGTCAGTCACATGATGTACAGGCAGACTAGAGGTCAGTCACATGATGTACAGGCAGACTAGAGGTCAGTCACATGATGTACAGGTAGACTAGAGGTCAGTCACATGATGTACAGGTAGACTAGAGGTCAGTCACATGATGTACAGGCAGACTGGAGGTCAGTCACATGATGTACAGGTAGACTAGAGGTCAGTCACATGATGTACAGGCAGACTAGAGGTCAGTCACATGATGTACAGGTAGACTAGAGGTCAGTCACATGATGTACAGGTAGACTAGAGGTCAGTCACATGATGTACAGGCAGACTAGAGGTCAGTCACATGATGTACAGGCAGACTAGAGGTCAGTCACATGATGTACAGGCAGACTAGAGGTCAGTCACATGATGTACAGGTAGACTAGAGGTCAGTCACATGATGTACAGGCAGACTAGAGGTCAGTCACATGATGTACAGGTAGACTAGAGGTCAGTCACATGATGTACAGGTAGAGTAGAGGTCAGTCACATGATGTACAGGCAGACTAGAGGTCAGTCACATGATGTACAGGCAGACTAGAGGTCAGTCACATGATAAACAGGCAGACTAGAGGTCAGTCACATGATGTACAGGTAGACTAGAGGTCAGTCACATGATGTACAGGCAGACTAGAGGTCAGTCACATGATGTACAGGCAGACTAGAGGTCAGTCACATGATAAACAGGCAGAATAGAGGTCAGTCACATGAAGTACAGGCAGACTAGAGGTCAGTCACATGATGTACAGGTAGACGAGAGGTCAGTCACATGATGTACAAGCAGACTAGAGGTCAGTCACATGATGTACAGGCAGACTAGAGGTCAGTCACATGATGTACAGGTAGACTAGAGGTCAGTCACATGATGTACAGGTAGACGAGAGGTCAGTCACATGATGTACAAGCAGACTAGAGGTCAGTCACATGATGTACAGGCAGACTAGAGGTCAGTCACATGATGTACAGGTAGACTAGAGGTCAGTCACATGATGTCCAGGCAGACTAGAGGTCAGTCACATGATGTACAGGTAGACGAGAGGTCAGTCACATGATGTACAGGCAGACTAGAGGTCAGTCACATGATGTACAGGTAGACGAGAGGTCAGTCACATGATGTCCAGGCAGACTAGAGGTCAGTCACATGATGTACAGGCAGACTAGAGGTCAGTCACATGATGTACAGGCAGACTAGAGGTCAGTCTCATGATGTCCAGGCAGACTAGAGGTCAGTCACATGATGTACAGGCAGACTAGAGGTTAGTCACATGATGTACAGGCAGACTAGAGGTCAGTCACATGACGTACAGGTAGACTACAGGTCAGTCACATGACGTACAGGTAGACGAGAGGTCAGTCACATGACGAGTAGACTAGAGCTCAGTACATGATGTACAGGTAGACCAGAGGTCAGTCACATGGCGAGTAGACTAGAGGTCAGTCACACTCCCTTGAGGAAGCGGTGTGTTAGCGCCGCGAAACGCGCGTCGAGGGTCTCTCTGTCCGGCTGTGTCGCTCCTCTGCACCCCTCTGCACTTTATCCTGGTGAGTCCATTTTGGTATGGCGCTACTATTCATCTATATGCATATGCAGCCCACGTGGGCTCTGTCGTATATTAGATAGACTAATTATATTGCCCTACCCTGTTCTTGCCTGGTTTTTACAGCGCTGCTGGGGAGTACACTGTGTACCTTACCCACTATATGTGGGATTCCCCCTGCAGTATCCTTAGGGGTTATTTGGAGTGACAGTCCCCTTTCTGCTGTTCATTGGAACTTACATACTGTGACCTATTACTGATTGTATTTTAATGTTTTTTATGTATCAATAAAGATTTAATTATATATTGTCTATGGTATGCTCCTTGTCCTCCTATTTTTGATATGTACAGGCAGACTATAGGTCAGTCACATGATGTACAGGTAGACTAGAGGTCAGTCACATGATAAACAGGCAGAATAGAGGTCAGACACATGATGTACAGGTAGACTAGAGGTCAGTCACATGATGTACAGGCAGAATACAGGTCAGTCACATGATGTACAGGTAGACTAGAGGTCAGTCACATGATGTACAGGCAGACTAGAGGTCAGTCACATGATAAACAGGCAGAATAGAGGTCAGACACATGATGTACAGGTAAACTAGAGGTCAGTCACATGATGTACAGGTAGACTAGAGGTCAGTCACATGATAAACAGGCAGAATAGAGGTCAGACACATGATAAACAGGCAGACTAGAGGTCAGTCACATGATGTACAGGTAGACTAGAGGTCAGTCACATGATGTACAGGTAGACTAGAGGTCAGTCACATGATAAACAGGCAGAATAGAGGTCAGACACATGATAAACAGGCAGACTAGAGGTCAGTCACATGATGTACAGGTAGACTAGAGGTCAGTCACATGATAAACAGGCAGAATAGAGGTCAGACACATGATAAACAGGCAGACTAGAGGTCAGTCACATGATGTACAGGTAGACTAGAGGTCAGTCACATGATGTACAGGTAGACTAGAGGTCAGTCACATGATAAACAGGCAGAATAGAGGTCAGACACATGATGTACAGGTAGACTAGAGGTCAGTCACATGATGTACAGGTAGACTAGAGGTCAGTCACATGATAAACAGGCAGACTAGAGGTCAGTCACATGATGTACAGGTAGACTAGAGGTCAGTCACATGATAAACAGGCAGAATAGAGGTCAGACACATGATGTACAGTTAAACTAGAGGTCAGTCACATGATAAACAGGCAGAATAGAGGTCAGTCACATGATGTACAGGCAGACTAGAGGTCAGTCACATGATGTACAGGTAGACTAGAGGTCAGTCACATGATAAACAGGTAGACTAGAGGTCAGTCACATGATAAACAGGCAGAATAGAGGTCAGACACATGATGTACAGGCAGACTAGAGGTCAGTCACATGATAAACAGGCAGACTAGAGGTCAGTCACATGATGTACAGGTAGACTAGAGGTCAGTCACATGATGTACAGGTAGACTAGAGGTCAGTCACATGATGTACAGGTAGACTAGAGGTCAGTCACATGATAAACAGGCAGAATAGAGGTCAGACACATGATGTACAGTTAAACTAGAGGTCAGTCACATGATAAACAGGCAGAATAGAGGTCAGTCACATGATGTACAGGCAGAATACAGGTCAGTCACATGATGTACAGGTAGACTAGAGGTCAGTCACATGATGTACAGGCAGACTAGAGGTCAGTCACATGATAAACAGGCAGAATAGAGGTCAGACACATGATGTACAGGTAAACTAGAGGTCAGTCACATGATGTACAGGTAGACTAGAGGTCAGTCACATGATAAACAGGCAGAATAGAGGTCAGACACATGATAAACAGGCAGACTAGAGGTCAGTCACATGATGTACAGGTAGACTAGAGGTCAGTCACATGATGTACAGGTAGACTAGAGGTCAGTCACATGATAAACAGGCAGAATAGAGGTCAGACACATGATAAACAGGCAGACTAGAGGTCAGTCACATGATGTACAGGCAGACTAGAGGTCAGTCACATGATGTACAGGTAGACTAGAGGTCAGTCACATGATAAACAGGCAGAATAGAGGTCAGACACATGATAAACAGGCAGACTAGAGGTCAGTCACATGATGTACAGGTAGACTAGAGGTCAGTCACATGATGTACAGGTAGACTAGAGGTCAGTCACATGATAAACAGGCAGAATAGAGGTCAGACACATGATGTACAGGTAGACTAGAGGTCAGTCACATGATGTACAGGTAGACTAGAGGTCAGTCACATGATAAACAGGCAGACTAGAGGTCAGTCACATGATGTACAGGTAGACTAGAGGTCAGTCACATGATGTACAGGTAGACTAGAGGTCAGTCACATGATAAACAGGCAGAATAGAGGTCAGACACATGATGTACAGTTAAACTAGAGGTCAGTCACATGATAAACAGGCAGAATAGAGGTCAGTCACATGATGTACAGGCAGACTAGAGGTCAGTCACATGATGTACAGGCAGACTAGAGGTCAGTCACATGATGTACAGGTAGAGTAGAGGTCAGTCACATGATGTACAGGCAGACTAGAGGTCAGTCACATGATGTACAGGCAGACTAGAGGTCAGTCACATGATAAACAGGCAGACTAGAGGTCAGTCACATGATGTACAGGTAGACTAGAGGTCAGTCACATGATGTACAGGCAGACTAGAGGTCAGTCACATGATGTACAGGCAGACTAGAGGTCAGTCACATGATAAACAGGCAGAATAGAGGTCAGTCACATGAAGTACAGGCAGACTAGAGGTCAGTCACATGATGTACAGGTAGACGAGAGGTCAGTCACATGATGTACAAGCAGACTAGAGGTCAGTCACATGATGTACAGGCAGACTAGAGGTCAGTCACATGATGTACAGGCAGACTAGAGGTCAGTCACATGATGTACAGGTAGACGAGAGGTCAGTCACATGATGTCCAGGCAGACTAGAGGTCAGTCACATGATGTACAGGTAGACGAGAGGTCAGTCACATGATGTACAGGCAGACTAGAGGTCAGTCACATGATGTACAAGTAGACGAGAGGTCAGTCACATGATGTCCAGGCAGACTAGAGGTCAGTCACATGATGTACAGGCAGACTAGAGGTCAGTCACATGATGTACAGGCAGACTAGAGGTCAGTCTCATGATGTCCAGGCAGACTAGAGGTCAGTCACATGATGTACAGGCAGACTAGAGGTCAGTCACATGATGTACAGGCAGACTAGAGGTCAGTCACATGACGTACAGGTAGACTACAGGTCAGTCACATGACGTACAGGTAGACGAGAGGTCAGTCACATGACGAGTAGACTAGAGCTCAGTACATGATGTACAGGTAGACCAGAGGTCAGTCACATGGCGAGTAGACTAGAGGTCAGTCACACTCCCTTGAGGAAGCGGCGTGTTAGCGCCGCGAAACGCGCGTCGAGGGTCTCTCTGTCCGGCTGTGTCGCTCCTCTGCACCCCTCTGCACTTTATCCTGGTGAGTCCATTTTGGTATGGCGCTACTATTCATCTATATGCATATGCAGCCCACGTGGGCTCTGTCGTATATTAGATAGACTAATTATATTGCCCTACCCTGTTCTTGCCTGGTTTTTACAGCGCTGCTGGGGAGTACACTGTGTACCTTACCCACTATATGTGGGATTCCCCCTGCAGTATCCTTAGGGGATATTTGGAGTGACAGTCCCCTTTCTGCTGTTCATTGGAACTTACATACTGTGACCTATTACTGATTGTATTTTAATGTTTTTTATGTATCAATAAAGATTTAATTATATATTGTCTATGGTATGCTCCTTGTCCTCCTATTTTTGATATGTACAGGCAGACTATAGGTCAGTCACATGATGTACAGGTAGACTAGAGGTCAGTCACATGATAAACAGGCAGAATAGAGGTCAGACACATGATGTACAGGTAGACTAGAGGTCAGTCACATGATGTACAGGCAGACTAGAGGTCAGTCACATGATGTACAGGCAGAATACAGGTCAGTCACATGATGTACAGGTAGACTAGAGGTCAGTCACATGATGTACAGGCAGACTAGAGGTCAGTCACATGATAAACAGGCAGAATAGAGGTCAGACACATGATGTACAGGTAAACTAGAGGTCAGTCACATGATGTACAGGTAGACTAGAGGTCAGTCACATGATAAACAGGCAGAATAGAGGTCAGACACATGATAAACAGGCAGACTAGAGGTCAGTCACATGATGTACAGGTAGACTAGAGGTCAGTCACATGATGTACAGGTAGACTAGAGGTCAGTCACATGATAAACAGGCAGAATAGAGGTCAGACACATGATAAACAGGCAGACTAGAGGTCAGTCACATGATGTACAGGTAGACTAGAGGTCAGTCACATGATAAACAGGCAGAATAGAGGTCAGACACATGATAAACAGGCAGACTAGAGGTCAGTCACATGATGTACAGGTAGACTAGAGGTCAGTCACATGATGTACAGGTAGACTAGAGGTCAGTCACATGATAAACAGGCAGAATAGAGGTCAGACACATGATGTACAGGTAGACTAGAGGTCAGTCACATGATGTACAGGTAGACTAGAGGTCAGTCACATGATAAACAGGCAGACTAGAGGTCAGTCACATGATGTACAGGTAGACTAGAGGTCAGTCACATGATGTACAGGTAGACTAGAGGTAAGTCACATGATAAACAGGCAGAATAGAGGTCAGACACATGATGTACAGGCAGAATACAGGTCAGTCACATGATGTACAGGTAGACTAGAGGTCAGTCACATGATGTACAGGCAGAATACAGGTCAGTCACGTGATGTACAGGTAGACTAGAGGTCAGTCACATGATGTACAGGCAGACTAGAGGTCAGACACATGATGCACAGGTAGACTAGAGGTCAGTCACATGACGTACAGGCAGACTAGAGGTCAGTCACATGATGTACAGGCAGAATACAGGTCAGTCACATGATGTACAGGTAGACTAGAGGTCAGTCACATGATGTACAGGCAGACTAGAGGTCAGTCACATGATAAACAGGCAGAATAGAGGTCAGACACATGATAAACAGGCAGACTAGAGGTCAGTCACATGATGTACAGGTAGACTAGAGGTCAGTCACATGATAAACAGGCAGAATAGAGGTCAGACACATGATAAACAGGCAGACTAGAGGTCAGTCACATGATGTACAGGTAGACTAGAGGTCAGTCACATGATAAACAGGCAGAATAGAGGTCAGACACATGATAAACAGGCAGACTAGAGGTCAGTCACATGATGTACAGGTAGACTAGAGGTCAGTCACATGATGTACAGGTAGACTAGAGGTCAGTCACATGATAAACAGGCAGAATAGAGGTCAGACACATGATGTACAGGTAGACTAGAGGTCAGTCACATGATGTACAGGTAGACTAGAGGTCAGTCACATGATAAACAGGCAGACTAGAGGTCAGTCACATGATGTACAGGTAGACTAGAGGTCAGTCACATGATGTACAGGTAGACTAGAGGTCAGTCACATGATAAACAGGCAGAATAGAGGTCAGACACATGATGTACAGGCAGAATACAGGTCAGTCACATGATGTACAGGTAGACTAGAGGTCAGTCACATGATGTACAGGCAGAATACAGGTCAGTCACGTGATGTACAGGTAGACTAGAGGTCAGTCACATGATGTACAGGCAGACTAGAGGTCAGACACATGATGCACAGGTAGACTAGAGGTCAGTCACATGACGTACAGGCAGACTAGAGGTCAGTCACATGATGTACAGGCAGAATACAGGTCAGTCACATGATGTACAGGTAGACTAGAGGTCAGTCACATGATGTACAGGCAGACTAGAGGTCAGTCACATGATAAACAGGCAGAATAGAGGTCAGGCACATGATGTACAGGTAAACTAGAGGTCAGTCACATGATGTACAGGTAGATTAGAGGTCAGTCACATGATAAACAGGCAGACTAGAGGTCAGTCACATGATGTACAGGTAGACTAGAGGTCAGTCACATGATGTACAGGTAGACTAGAGGTCAGTCACATGATAAACAGGCAGAATAGAGGTCAGACACATGATAAACAGGCAGACTAGAGGTCAGTCACATGATGTACAGGCAGACTAGAGGTCAGTCACATGATGTACAGGTAGACTAGAGGTCAGTCACATGATAAACAGGCAGAATAGAGGTCAGACACATGATAAACAGGCAGACTAGAGGTCAGTCACATGATGTACAGGTAGACTAGAGGTCAGTCACATGATGTACAGGTAGACTAGAGGTCAGTCACATGATAAACAGGCAGAATAGAGGTCAGACACATGA
The DNA here is from genome assembly GCF_032444005.1 of Ranitomeya imitator. Taxonomy (NCBI): domain Eukaryota; kingdom Metazoa; phylum Chordata; class Amphibia; order Anura; family Dendrobatidae; genus Ranitomeya; species Ranitomeya imitator. The sequence continues at coordinate 688,077,882 of NC_091286.1, read as the reverse complement.
TGTACAGGTAGACTAGAGGTCAGTCACATGATGTACAGGTAGACTAGAGGTCAGTCACATGATAAACAGGCAGACTAGAGGTCAGTCACATGATGTACAGGTAGACTAGAGGTCAGTCACATGATGTACAGGTAGACTAGAGGTCAGTCACATGATAAACAGGCAGAATAGAGGTCAGACACATGATGTACAGTTAAACTAGAGGTCAGTCACATGATAAACAGGCAGAATAGAGGTCAGTCACATGATGTACAGGCAGACTAGAGGTCAGTCACATGATGTACAGGTAGACTAGAGGTCAGTCACATGATAAACAGGTAGACTAGAGGTCAGTCACATGATAAACAGGCAGAATAGAGGTCAGACACATGATGTACAGGTAGATTAGAGGTCAGTCACATGATAAACAGGCAGACTAGAGGTCAGTCACATGATGTACAGGTAGACTAGAGGTCAGTCACATGATGTACAGGTAGACTAGAGGTCAGTCACATGATAAACAGGCAGAATAGAGGTCAGACACATGATGTACAGTTAAACTAGAGGTCAGTCACATGATAAACAGGCAGAATAGAGGTCAGTCACATGATGTACAGGCAGAATACAGGTCAGTCACATGATGTACAGGTAGACTAGAGGTCAGTCACATGATGTACAGGCAGAATACAGGTCAGTCACGTGATGTACAGGTAGACTAGAGGTCAGTCACATGATGTACAGGCAGACTAGAGGTCAGACACATGATGCACAGGTAGACTAGAGGTCAGTCACATGACGTACAGGCAGACTAGAGGTCAGTCACATGATGTACAGGCAGAATACAGGTCAGTCACATGATGTACAGGTAGACTAGAGGTCAGTCACATGATGTACAGGCAGACTAGAGGTCAGTCACATGATGTACAGGCAGACTAGAGGTCAGTCACATGATGTACAGGTAGACTAGAGGTCAGTCACATGATGTACAGGTAGACTAGAGGTCAGTCACATGATGTACAGGTAGACTAGAGGTCAGTCACATGATGTACAGGCAGACTAGAGGTCAGACACATGATGTACAGGTAGACTAGGGGTCAGTCACATGATGTACAGGCAGACTAGAGGTCAGACACATGATGTACAGGCAGACTAGAGGTCAGTCACATGATGTACAGGCAGACTAGAGGTCAGACACATGATGTACAGGCAGACTAGAGGTCAGACACATGATGCACAGGTAGACTAGAGGTCAGTCACATGACGTACAGGCAGACTAGAGGTCAGTCACATGATGTACAGGCAGAATACAGGTCAGTCACATGATGTACAGGTAGACTAGAGGTCAGTCACATGATGTACAGGCAGACTAGAGGTCAGTCACATGATGTACAGGCAGACTAGAGGTCAGTCACATGATGTATAGGTAGACTAGAGGTCAGTCACATGATGTATAGGTAGACTAGAGGTCAGTCACATGATGTACAGGTAGACTAGAGGTCAGTCACATGATGTACAGGTAGACTAGAGGTCAGTCACATGATGTACAGGTAGACTAGAGGTCAGACACATGATGTACAGGTAGACTAGAGGTCAGTCACATGATGTACAGGCAGACTAGAGGTCAGACACATGATGTACAGGCAGACTAGAGGTCAGACACATGATGTACAGGCAGACTAGAGGTCAGACACATGATGTACAGGCAGACTAGAGGTCAGACACATGATGTACAGGCAGACTAGAGGTCAGACACATGATGTACAGGCAAACTAGAGGTCAGACACATGATGTACAGGTAGACTAGAGGTCAGTCACATGATGTACAGGCAGAATACAGGTCAGTCACATGATGTACAGGTAGACTAGAGGTCAGTCACATGATGTACAGGCAGAATACAGGTCAGTCACATGATGTACAGGTAGACTAGAGGTCAGTCACATGATGTACAGGCAGAATACAGGTCAGTCACATGATGTACAGGTAGACTAGAGGTCAGTCACATGATGTACAGGCAGACTAGAGGTCAGTCACATGATGTACACGTAGGCGAGAGGTCAGTCACATGACGAGTAGACTAGCGGTCAGTCACCTATGGTCTTGATGACGGCTTCCTGGAACATCCTCTCCTCGTGCTCTTTGATAATCTTAGTTCCGATGTTGACCGATGAGTCGTAGCTTCCGGTCAGCTCATAGTCAATGCTCAGCCGCAGCTGCCTAAGCAACGTGTTAAACACCTCCAGCACGGTGGGGCCTGCACACAACGGAGAGACGGGAGAGCTACATGTGAGGCCGAGCGCAAGCAGCAAAAGAAATGGCAGACACGTGCAACCGTGATCCATCACTACACACACAAATACTGCAATACTAAAATACCGAAATACCGAAATACTAAAACACCGAAATACTGAAATACCGAAATACTGAAATACTAAAATACTGAAATACTAAAATACTGAAATACCGAAATACTAAAATACCGAAACACTAAAATACAGAAATACTAAAATACCGAAATACCGAAAGACTGAAATACATACCCACAGAACCAGTGGCGGCAATAACAGCAGCTTCAGATAGAACGTCAACAATTCCAGCCCTGACAGTGGCAGCACTTTTACTGTTGGCATCAAGGTGGCTCAATAATTGCTGTATCACCAGGTGAGAATGCTGCGGCTGTGTGATAGATAGAGACACGTAACCAATATTGTGCAAGAGCCAGGGCTGAAAACTGCATACTTCTATACATAGGGGGCAGTACTGTATTATAGTAGTTATATTCTTGTACATAGGGAGCAGTATTATAGTGGTTATATTCTTGTACATAGGAGCAGTATTATAGTAGTTATATTCTTGTACATAGGGGCAGTATTATAGTAGTTATATTCTTGTACATAGGGGCAGTATTATAGTAGTTATATTCTTGTACATAGGAGCAGTATTATAGTAGGTATATTCTTGTACATAGAAGCAGTATTATAGTAGTTATATTCTTGTACATAGGAGCAGTATTATAGTAGTTATATTCTTGTACATAGGAGCAGTATTATAGTAGTTATATTCTTGTACATATGGGGCAGTATTATAGTAGTTATATTCTTGTACATAGGGGCAGTATTATAGTAGTTATATTCTTGTACATAGGAGCAGTATTATAGTAGTTATATTCTTGTACATAGAAGCAGTATTATAGTAGTTATATTCTTGTACATAGGAGCAGTATTATAGTAGTTATATTCTTGTACATATGGGGCAGTATTATAGTAGTTATATTCTTGTACATAGGGGCAGTATTATAGTAGTTATATTCTTGTACATAGGAGCAGTATTATAGTAGTTATATTCTTGTACATAGAAGCAGTATTATAGTAGTTATAGTCTTGTACATAGGAGCAGTATTATAGTAGTTATATTCTTGTACATATGGGGCAGTATTATAGTAGTTATATTCTTGTACATAGGGGCAGTATTATAGTAGTTATATTCTTGTACATAGGAGCAGTATTATAGTAGTTATATTCTTGTACATAGAAGCAGTATTATAGTAGTTATATTCTTGTACATAGGAGCAGTATTATAGTAGTTATATTCTTGTACATAGGAGCAGTATTATAGTAGTTATATTCTTGTACATATGGGGCAGTATTATAGTAGTTATATTCTTGTACATAGGGGCAGTATTATAGTAGTTATATTCTTGTACATAGGAGCAGTTTTATAGTAGTTATATTCTTGTACATAGGAGCAGTATTATAGTAGTTATATTCTTGTACCTAGGAGCAGTATTATAGTAGTTATATTCTTGTACATAGGAGCAGTATTATAGTAGTTATATTCTTGTACATAGGGACAGTATTATAGTAGTTGTATTCTTGTACATATGGGGCAGTATCATAGCAGATATATTCCTGTACATAGGGGGCAGTATTATAGTAGTTATATTCTTGTACATAGGGGCAGTATTATAGTAGTTATATTCTTGTACATAGGGGCAGTATTATAGTAGTCATATTCTTGTACATAGGAGCAGTATTATAGTAGTTATATTCTTGTATATAGGGGCAGTATTATACTAGCTTTATGCTTGTACCTATGGTATGTGGCAGTATTATAGTAGTTATATTCTTGTACATAGGGGCAGTATTATAGTAGTTATATTCTTGTACATAGGAGCAGTATTATAGTAGTTATATTCTTGTACATAGGGGGCAGTATTATAGTAGTTATATTCTTGTACATAGGGGGCAGTATTATAGTAGTTATATTCTTGTACATAGGAGCAGTATTATAGTAGTTATATTCTTGTACATAGGGGCAGTATTATAGTAGTTATATTCTTGTACATAGGAGCAGTATTATAGTAGTTATATTCTTGTACATAGGGGCAGTATTATAGTAGTTATATTCTTGTATATAGGGGCAGTATTATACTAGCTTTATGCTTGTACCTATGGTATGTGGCAGTATTATAGTAGTCATTCCCTTTTATATAGGACGCAGCATTGTAGTCGTTAGTCTAATACATATATGAAAACTTAAAGGTGTTTTTGTCAAGAACAAAAGTTAATTTTAATCAGAAGATCTTGGAACAATAATAACTTTCACATTTGGATGTGTTATAAAATGTTCCTGTGCTGAGATAATCTTATAAATGTGTCCCTGCTGTGTACTGTGTTATGGTCGTGTCTGACCGTACAGGAACATGGATCATACCGCAGCTCCTGGGCAGGGGAGTATACTGGTATTACAGCAGGGGAACACAACGGATTCTTTTTGTGAGGTTAGACATCTTTCTGGTTCTCACCTGTATTGAATACATAATGATCTTAAAACATTGTATGGCGAAGACCTTGGGCTCCCACAGGGAATGGTTATCAAGGTGCCTGGAAAATATAAATGAAGAGTCACACCCCGACGCCTACCGGACACGAAGGCTGCGGTTTGGGGGGGTCTGGACGCATTTTTCGGACATCAAATTAGTTTATGTTAAGTCTGTTGCGATTATAAGGATACAGGTACATATTTTTGGTGTAAAAACCCCGATACCTATGATGATAATGATACAATCCGGCATCTCGATAGCCGGCGATTTTTCAAAATGGCAAAATAAAACTTTCAGATTTGCTCATATGTAAGGCCAATGGACCTCAAAGGATGAAAAAAAGAAGTAGAAGCCTTGGGATGTATCTCCAGATGATGACTACGTGGCGGCATACTCACATGAGTACGGGTTTAATGGCATTTTTGATGTTCCCATAGGCCGCTCGACCCAGCAGCTCCCTAAGACAGCGCTCGGCCAGTTCTGCCGGGACGTCCTTCTCTTTATCCGCGTTCTGCAGTGGAGATGGCGACCGACTGAAAATATCGAAAGAAAAATTATCACCACTGGGCGTCGCTGTGAGCTCTCAATAATCCAGCCTTGTTTCTATATATATATATTATTTATATATGTGTTTTTCGATGGTTGACACCATGCAGCATGTTGGCATAAATGCACATATAGACTTAAAGGGCAATTCCACAAGCGCATGACTGTAGCATGAGGGAGAGAGGCTTTGTTCAAGGTCCACCTTTAAGTCTTAGTCAGATCTTGCTCATTTAAAGGGGTACAGCCGTCTCCATAATTATGGAATATAGGGATAAAAACGGGTGTTGTCCCTAAAATAAGAACCCCTTCCTAATAAACAGGAGCACTCCCCTCCTTGATAACACCTTCAGTGATTGGTGGGACCCCCGAAAATCAGTGGGACCTTCTGCAATCTCTCACGATACGAAGCCCTAGGGCCAGGAGACGTAATCCTATACACCCTTCTTCTGGGGAACATTTAGGACCATTCGTTTGCCTTTCTTCATCTCCCCCCATTTTTGATCTGGGCCCCTCCGTCTCATAGCGCAGATCATGCACTTTGAACTTCACTTGATGGCAGAATTGCTCTTTAATTTTTCATGCGGCCAATTACTGGCTCTGCGGGGGTCCGGGAGACATTACCGTAACCTACAGAGCAGGTAATTAGGCTAAAACATGGAGCAAGATGATGGTCGCAACTTTGTTTCCATGCTTTTGATGCAGGAAAGGAGGACAGCTGCAATGGGGTAAGGCACCTCCTGGGGTGCACAGCGGGTGCGGACCCCCAGTCGGGGGGGATTCCAGGCAAGACTGAACACTCGGGTGGGTAAAATCTCCTCATTCTCATCTGTAAAGCACATCAAAATTCTAAGCCGACGACCACTATTGCCGCCACTTTTGCTCTCTTGTCTCGCGGAAAAGCAAGAAGTGGCTACCCAGAATTTTGAGAACTTGACGGATGAGGAGGAATCAAGGACTTCTGAAAGTTACTTAAGGTTCTAGAAATACAAAGAAAGGGGAAATGAAACAGGAAAAGGGAAATTTGAGGGGAATTTTTATGCAATAATATGTCAGAAAGAGAAGGAAGGAGATTAAGTAAATAAGACGGCAGGTAATAAGGAAGGAGAAAGGAGCACCAAACAATCATCCAAAGCAGAAGGTGATCAATCGTAAGCTGACCGTACACATAGGAAGAAGGCAGATTGTAAGGACGACCGGTCACAAGATAGATCCTTTTATGGACAGCGACCCCCAAAATAACCCCAGTACTATGTCCTAGTCTTAGCAGAGATCCTTCATGCCTATCAAGGTAGTCATTACTTCAGGATATAGGGATGGCCTCCTCTTCATGTGGGCACAGTGCTTGGAGTAGACCTCTTCTTTGGGTTCCTCATCCCCACAGTGCTTGGAGCAGACCTCTTCTTTGGGTTCCTCATCCGCACAGTGCTTGGAGCAGACCTCTTCTTTGTGTTCTTCCGGACAGTGCTTAAAGCAGACCTCTTCTTTGGTTCCTCATCCGCACAGTGCTTGGAGCAGACCTTTTCTTTGTGTTCCTCATCCACACAGTGCTTGGAGCAGACCTCTTCTTTGTGTTCCTCATCCCCAAAGTGCTTGGAGCAGACCTCTTCTTTGTGTTCCTCATCCACACAGTGCTTGAAGCAGACCTCTTCTTTGTGTTCTTCATCCGCACAGTGCTTGGAGCAGACCTCTTCTTTGTGTTCTTCATCCGCACAGTGCTTGGAGCAGACCTCTTCTTTGGGTTCCTCATCCGCACAGTGCTTGGAGCAGACCTCTTCTTTGGGTTCCTCATCCGCACAGTGCTTGGAGCAGACCTCTTCTTTGTGTTCTTCCGGACAGTGCTTGAAGCAGACCTCTTCTTTGGTTCCTCATCCGCACAGTGCTTGGAGCAGACCTTTTCTTTGTGTTCCTCATCCACACAGTGCTTGGAGCAGACCTCTTCTTTGTGTTCCTCATCCCCAAAGTGCTTGGAGCAGACCTCTTCTTTGTGTTCCTCATCCACACAGTGCTTGAAGCAGACCTCTTCTTTGTGTTCTTCATCCGCACAGTGCTTGGAGCAGACCTCTTCTTTGTGTTCCTCATCCACACAGTGCTTGGAGCAGACCTTTTCTTTGTGTTCTTCATCAGCACAGTGAGTGGAGCAGATCTCTTCTTTGTGTTCTTCATCCGCACAGTGCTTGGAGCAGACCTCTTCTTTGTGTTCTTCATGCCTATCAAGGTAGTCATTACTTCAGGATATAGGGATGGCCTCCTCTTCATGTGGGCACAGTGCTTGGAGTAGACCTCTTCTTTGGGTTCCTCATCCCCACAGTGCTTGGAGCAGACCTCTTCTTTGGGTTCCTCATCCGCACAGTGCTTGGAGCAGACCTCTTCTTTGTGTTCTTCCGGACAGTGCTTGAAGCAGACCTCTTCTTTGGTTCCTCATCCACACAGTGCTTGGAGCAGACCTCTTCTTTGTGTTCCTCATCCACACAGTGCTTGGAGCAGACCTCTTCTTTGTGTTCCTCATCCACACAGTGCTTGAAGCAGACCTCTTCTTTGTGTTCTTCATCCGCACAGTGCTTGGAGCAGACCTCTTCTTTGTGTTCCTCATCCACACAGTGCTTGGAGCAGACCTTTTCTTTGTGTTCTTCATCAGCACAGTGAGTGGAGCAGATCTCTTCTATGTGCTCCTCATCCACACAGTGCTTGGAGCAGACCTTTTCTTTGTGTTCCTCATCAGCACAGTGAGTGGAGCAGACCTCTTTTATGTGCTCCTCATCCACACAGTGCTTGGAGCAGACCTCTTCTTTGTGTTCTTCATCCGCACAGTGCTTGGAGCAGACCTTTTCTTTGTGTTCCTCATCCACACAGTGCTTGGAGCAGACCTCTTCTTTGTGTTCTTCATCCGCACAGTGCTTGGAGCAGACCTCTTCTTTGTGTTCCTCATCCCCACAGTGCTTGGAGCAGACCTCTTCTTTGTGTTCCTCATCCACACAGTGCTTGAAGCAGACCTCTTCTTTGTGTTCTTCATCCGCACAGTGCTTGGAGCGGACCTCTTCTTTGTGTTCCTCATCCCCACGGTGCTTGGAGCAGACCTCTTCTTTGTGTTCCTCATCCACACAGTGCTTGAAGCAGACCTCTTCTTTGTGTTCCTCATCCACACAGTGCTTGGAGCAGACCTCTTCTTTGTGTTCCTCATCCCCACAGTGCTTGGAGCAGACCTCTTCTTTGTGTTCCTCATCCACGCAGTGCTTGGAACAGACCTCTTCTTTGTGTTCCTCATCCACACAGTGCTTGGAGCAGACCTTTTCTTTGTGTTCCTCATCAGCACAGTGAGTGGAGCAGACCTCTTCTATGTGCTCCTCATCCACACAGTGCTTGGAGCAGACCTTTTCTTTGTGTTCCTCATCAGCACAGTGAGTGGAGCAGACCTCTTCTATGTGCTCCTCATCCACACAGTGCTTGGAGCAGACCTCTTGTGTTCCTCATCCGCACAGTGCTTGGAGCAGACCTCTTCTATGTGTTCCTCATCCACGCAGTGCTTGGAACAGACCTCTTCTTTGTGTTCCTCATCCACACAGTGCTTGGAGCAGACCTCTTCTTCTTTTTGGTCTCTTTGTATGGTGCTTGGAGCAGATCACTTCTTCATGTGGCCTCTCTATATGGTGTTTGTAACCAACCTCTTCCTCATGTGGTTCTTCATGTATTCTCTTTGCCAGGTCCATGGAGCAGACTTCTTCTTAATGTGGTCTCTTTGCATCGTCCATTGAGTAGATCTGTTCATCATGTGGTCTCTTTGCCAGGTCCATGGAGCAGACTACTTCCTCATGTGGTCTCTTTGCATGGTTCATGGAGCAGACTTCTTCATGTATTCTCTTTGCCTGGTCTATGAAGTAGACTTCTTCTTTATGTGGTCTCTTTGCATGGTCCCTAGTGCAGACCTCTTCTTCATGTGGTCTCTTTGCATGGTCTATGAAGCAGACCTTGTCTTCTTTTTGTCTCTTTTCATTGTTCAAGGAGCAGACTTCTTCATGTGGCCTCTTTACATAATCCATGAAGCAGTCTTCTTCATGTGGCCTCTTTGTATGGTATTTGGAGAAGTTATTGTCTTCATGTGGATTCTTATCATAGTCCAAGGACCAGACCTCTTTGTCATATGGTCTCTTTGCATGGTCCATTCAGTAGACCTCTTAGTCATGTCCTCTCTTCATACAATGAATAGAGCAGACCTATAATTTCATTTGGCCTATTGACATGATCCATGGAGCAGACGTCTTACCTCATGTGGCTTCTTTGCATGGCCCATGGAGCAGACCTCTGCATGTGGCCTCTTTGCATGGTGCTTGGGGAAGTCCTTGTCTTAATAGGGTCTCTTTGCATGGTCAATGGAGCAGACCTCTTCGTCATGTCTTCTCTTCATACAGTGAATAGAGCAGACCCGTTATCTCATTTGGCCTTTGGGCATGGTCCATGGAGCAGACCTCTTACCCCATATGACCTGTTTGCATGGTCCATGGAGCAAACGTCTTCATGTGGCCTCTTTGCATGGTGTTTGGAGTAGACCTTTGGTTATATTGTCATATGCCATCTATCCCCTCGTTCTTGAGGCGCAGAGCATGACAAATTCACTTTCGACCTGCCTTGATATCAGCGGGTATAGGCAATAGGTCAAACTCCGTGAACAAGATGACATCCCTATATCCTCTCAATGTGGCTGCTGAGGCTGGCCATGATTGTGGTGTTTAACGGATGACACTAGGCAATAGCCTTAATTCTTGTGCATCCCCTCACGTAGGTTTATGACCAGACAAGTGCAAGGAGGGCAACAATTGTGAGTCCAGCAACTTTTGCATAAGACCTCAAAGCAAAAATTGAAAAAAATAAGGTCCAATTCGCTTTGATTGATGACTTCTATCTTCAGCGTATGGTCAGCTTACGAGTGTGTGAAGAAACAAGACCAAGAATGAGTCTACAGCAGAATCCAAAGCCAAATGTACCAAGAGAAATTACAAGGAACACATCAACGATGACCCCCACAATGGAGACGTACACAAGACCGTCCTGAGGACCTGAGGACGTACCTCAAGGCTTTTCCACCTTGGACAGCCCCTTTTCCTTTCAGGATAATCCCTCCAGTACTCTGTGGCTGCCAGGTCTTAGCTTCACCCAGGACAATGGTGAAGGATGAGACGGGTAAGGCACACAGGTTCATATACACAGAAGGGCTACGGATGCAAGAAATAAACATGTACAGAAGAAGAAGAGCGGCCGAACGAGCAGAAGCAAAAAAAGACAAGAATGAGAGCAAAGAGTGACGAGGAATAGCTGAAGGCAGAACGTACGGGCTGGTTAGTACCTGAGCAGCTGAGACCAGGGTCAGGTCAAAACAAAACAGCAGAGAGTATTAGTACTGAAGACCTCCACGATCCGATCCGGGTCATTTACAAGCATTCTGCTTTACCCATCGTGTCCTGATCATGAGTTACATCTGGTCTTATGCTCCAGTCACACCCAGAGCTGCGCACGCTCCCTGATTATTCTCCTGCTGGTTCAGTGTCTGCACAAAGCACGCTCATGTATGTGGCCATGTATACCTCTGTAATGTACAGATTTAACACCTCCTATTAGTATCCTGCTGCTTCAGTGTCTGCACAGAGCGCGCTCATGTATGTGGCCATATATACATTTGTAATGTACACATTTAACACCCTCTATTAGTCTCCTGCTGGTTCAGTGTCTGCACAAAGCACGCTCATGTATGTGGCCATGTATACCTCTGTAATGTACTGTACAGATTTAACACCACCTATTAGTGTCCTGCTGCTTCAGTGTCTGCACAAAGCACGCTCATGTATGTGGCCATGTATACCTCTGTAATGTACTGTACAGATTTAACACCTCCTATTAGTGTCCTGCTGCTTCAGTGTCTGCACAGAGCACGCTCATGTATGTGGCCATATATACATTTGTAATGTACACATTTAACACCCTCTATTAGTCTCCTGCTGGTTCAGTGTCTGCACAGAGCACGCTCATGTATGTGACCATGTATACCTCTGTAATGTACAGATGTAACACCTCCTATTAGTCTCCTGCTGCTTCAGTGTCTGCACAGAGCACGCTCATGTATGTGACCATGTATACCTCTGTAATGCACAGATGTAACATCTCCTATTAGTCTCCTGCTGGTTCAGTGTCTGCACAGAGTGCGCTCATGTATGTGACCATGTATACCTCTGTAATGCAAAGATGTAACACCTCCTATTAGTCTCCTGCTGGTTCAGTGTCTGCACAGAGTGCGCTCATGTATGTGACCATGTATACCTCTGTAATGCACAGATGTAACATCTCCTATTAGTGTCCTGCTGCCTCAGTGTCTGCACAGAGTGCGCTCATGTATGTGACCATGTATACCTCTGTAATGCACAGATGTAACACCTCCTACTAGTGTCCTGCTGCTTCAGTGTATGCACAGAGCGCGCTCATGTATGTGACCATGTATACATTTGTAATGCACAGATTTAACACCCTCTATTAGTCTCCTGCTGGTTCAGTGTCTGCACAAAGCACGCTCATGTATGTGACCATGTATACCTCTGTAATGCACAGATTTCACATCCCTTATTATTCTCCTGCTGGTTCAGTGTCTGCACAAAGCACGCTCATGTATGTGACCATGTATACATCTGTAATGCACAGATGTAACACCTCCTATTAGTCTCCTGCTGGTTCAGTGTCTGCACAAAGCACGCTCATGTATGTGACCATGTATACCTCTGTAATGCACAGATTTCACATCCCTTATTATTCTCCTGCTGGTTCAGTGTCTGCACAGAGCACGCTCATGTATGTGACCATGTATACCTCTGTAATGCAAAGATGTAACACCTCCTATTAGTCTCCTGCTGGTTCAGTGTCTGCACAGAGTGCGCTCATGTATGTGACCATGTATACCTCTGTAATGCACAGATGTAACACCTCCTACTAGTGTCCTGCTGCTTCAGTGTCTGCACAGAGCGCGCTCATGTATGTGACCATGTATACCTCTGTAATGCACAGATGTAACACCTCCTATTAGTCTCCTGCTGGTTCAGTGTCTGCACAGAGCACGCTCATGTATGTGACCATGTATACATTTGTAATGTACAGATGTAACACCTCCTATTAGTCTCCTGCTGCTTCAGTGTCTGCACAGAGCACGCTCATGTATGTGACCATGTATACCTCTGTAATGCACAGATTTAACACCCTCTATTAGTCTCCTGCTGGTTCAGTGTCTGCACAGAGTGCGCTCATGTATGTGACCATATATACCTCTGTAATGCACAGATTTCACATCCCTTATTATTCTCCTGCTGGTTCAGTGTCTGCACAAAACACGCTCATGTATGTGACCATGTATACCTCTGTAATGCACAGATTTAACACCTCCTATTAGTGTCCTGCTGCTTCAGTGTCTGCACAGAGCACGCTCATGTATGTGACCATGTATACATCTGTAATGCACCGATGTAACACCTCCTATTAGTGTCCTGCTGGTTCAGTGTCTGCACAAAGCACGCTCATGTATGTGACCATGTATACCTCTGTAATGCACAGATGTAACACCTCCTATTAGTGTCCTGCTGGTTCAGTGTCTGCACAGAGCACGCTCATGTACGTGACCATGTATACCTCTGTAATGTAAAGATGTAACACCTCCTATTAGTCTCCTGCTGGTTCAGTGTCTGCACAGAGTGCGCTCATGTATGTGACCATGTATACCTCTGTAATGCACAGATGTAACACCTCCTATTAGTGTCCTGCTGCTTCAGTGTCTGCACAGAGCACGCTCATGTATGTGACCATGTATACCTCTGTAATGTACAGATTTAACACCTCCTATTAGTGTCCTGCTGCTTCAGTGTCTGCACAGAGTGCGCTCATGTACGTGACCATATATACCTCTGTAATGCACAGATGTAACACCTCCTATTAGTCTCCTGCTGGTTCAGTGTCTGCACAGAGCACGCTCATGTACGTGACCATGTATACCTCTGTAATGCACAGATGTAACACCTCCTATTAGTGTCCTGCTGGTTCAGTGTCTGCACAGAGTGCGCTCATGTACGTGACCATGTATACCTCTGTAATGTAAAGATGTAACACCTCCTATTAGTCTCCTGCTGGTTCAGTGTCTGCACAGAGTGCGCTCATGTATGTGACCATGTATACCTCTGTAATGCACAGATGTAACACCTCCTATTAGTGTCCTGCTGGTTCAGTGTCTGCACAGAGCACGCTCATGTATGTGACCATGTATACCTCTGTAATGCACAGATGTAACACCTCCAATTAGTGTCCTGCTGGTTCAGTGTCTGCACAGAGTGCGCTCATGTACGTGACCATGTATACCTCTGTAATGCACAGATGTAACACCTCCTATTAGTCTCCTGCTGGTTCAGTGTCTGCACAGAGTGCGCTCATGTATGTGACCATGTATACCTCTGTAATGCACAGATGTAACACCTCCTATTAGTCTCCTGCTGGTTCAGTGTCTGCACAGAGCACGCTCATGTATGTGACCATGTATACCTCTGTAATGTACAAATTTAACACCTCCTATTAGTCTCCTGCTGCTTCAGTGTCTGCACAGAGCACGCTCATGTACGTGACCATGTATACCTCTGTAATGTAAAGATGTAACACCTCCTATTAGTCTCCTGCTGGTTCAGTGTCTGCACAGAGTGCGCTCATGTATGTGACCATGTATACCTCTGTAATGCACAGATTTAACACCCTCTATTAGTCTCCTGCTGGTTCAGTGTCTGCACAGAGCACGCTCATGTATGTGACCATGTATACCTCTGAAATGCACAGATGTAACACCTCCTATTAGTGTCCTGCTGGTTCAGTGTCTGCACAGAGCGCGTTCATGTATGTGACCATGTATACCTCTGTAATGCACAGATTTAACACCTCCTATTAGTCTCCTGCTGGTTCAGTGTCTGCACAGAGCACGCTCATGTATGTGACCATGTATACCTCTGTAATGTACAGATGTAACACCTCCTATTAGTCTCCTGCTGGTTCAGTGTCTGCACAGAGCACGCTCATGTATGTGACCATGTATACCTCTGTAATGCACAGATGTAACACCTCCTATTAGTGTCCTGCTGGTTCAGTGTCTGCACAGAGCACGCTCATGTATGTGACCATGTATACCTCTGTAATGCACAGATGTAACACCTCCTATTAGTGTCCTGCTGCTTCAGTGTCTGCACAGAGCGCGCTCATGTATGTGACCATGTATACCTCTGTAATGTACAGATTTAACACCTCCTATTAGTGTCCTGCTGCTTCAGTGTCTGCACAGAGCACGCTCATGTATGTGACCATGTATACCTCTGTAATGCACAGATGTAACACCTCCTATTAGTGTCCTGCTGCTTCAGTGTCTGCACAGAGTGCGCTCATGTATGTGACCATGTATACCTCTGTAATGTACAGATTTAACACCTCCTATTAGTCTCCTGCTGGTTCAGTGTCTGCACAGAGCACGCTCATGTATGTGACCATGTATACCTCTGTAATGCACAGATGTAACACCTCCTATTAGTGTCCTGCTGCTTCAGTGTCTGCACAGAGTGCGCTCATGTATGTGACCATGCATACCTCTGTAATGCACAGATGTAACACCTCCTATTAGTGTCCTGCTGCTTCAGTGTCTGCACAGAGTGCGCTCATGTATGTGACCATGTATACCTCTGTAATGCACAGATGTAACATCTCCTATTAGTGTCCTGCTGCTTCAGTGTCTGCACAGAGTGCGCTCATGTATGTGACCATGCATACCTCTGTAATGCACAGATGTAACACCTCCTATTAGTGTCCTGCTGCTTCAGTGTCTGCACAGAGTGCGCTCATGTATGTGACCATGTATACCTCTGTAATGCACAGATGTAACATCTCCTATTAGTGTCCTGCTGGTTCAGTGTCTGCACAGAGCACGCTCATGTATGTGACCATGTATACCTCTGTAATGCACAGATGTAACATCTCCTATTAGTGTCCTGCTGCTTCAGTGTCTGCACAGAGCACGCTCATGTATGTGACCATGTATACCTCTGTAATGCACAGATGTAACACCTCCTATTAGTCTCCTGCTGGTTCAGTGTCTGCACAGAGCACGCTCATGTATGTGACCATGTATACCTCTGTAATGCACAGATGTAACACCTCCTATTAGTGTCCTGCTGCTTCAGTGTCTGCACAGAGCACGCTCATGTATGTGACCATGTATACATCTGTAATGCACAGATTTAACACCTCCTATTAGTCTCCTGCTGGTTCAGTGTCTGCACAGAGCACGCTCATGTACGTGACCATGTATACCTCTGTAATGCACAGATGTAACATCTCCTATTAGTGTCCTGCTGCCTCAGTGTCTGCACAGAGTGCGCTCATGTACGTGACCATGTATACCTCTGTAATGCACAGATGTAACATCTCCTATTAGTGTCCTGCTGCCTCAGTGTCTGCACAGAGCACGCTCATGTATGTGACCATGTATACATCTGTAATGCACAGATGTAACACCTCCTATTAGTGTCCTGCTGCTTCAGTGTCTGCACAGAGTGCGCTCATGTACGTGACCATGTATACCTTTGTAATGTACAGATGTAACACCTCCTATTAGTCTCCTGCTGGTTCAGTGTCTGCACAGAGCACGCTCATGTATGTGACCATGTATACATCTGTAATGCACAGATGTAACACCTCCTATTAGTGTCCTGCTGCTTCAGTGTCTGCACAGAGTGCGCTCATGTACGTGACCATGTATACCTTTGTAATGTACAGATGTAACATCTCCTATTATTCTCCTGCTGCTTCAGTGTCTGCACAGAGCACGCTCATGTATGTGACCATGTATACCTTTGTAATGTACAGATGTAACACCTCCTATTAGTCTCCTGCTGCTTCAGTGTCTGCACAGAGTGCGCTCATGTATGTGACCATGTATACCTCTGTAATGCACAGATTTAACACCTCCTATTGGTGTCCTGCTGCTTCAGTGTCTGCACAAAGCACGTTCATGTACGTGACCATGTATACCTCTGTAATGCACAGATGTAACACCTCCTATTAGTGTCCTGCTGCTTCAGTGTCTGCACAGAGCACGCTCATGTACGTGACCATGTATACCTCTGTAATGCACAGATGTAACACCTCCTATTAATGTCCTGCTGGTTCAGTGTCTGCACAGAGTGCGCTCATGTATGTGACCATGTATACCTCTGTAATGCACAGATGTAACACCTCCTATTAATGTCCTGCTGGTTCAGTGTCTGCACAGAGTGCGCTCATGTACGTGACCATGTATACCTCTGTAATGCACAGATGTAACATCTCCTATTAGTGTCCTGCTGCTTCAGTGTCTGCACAAAGAACACTCATGTACGTGACCATGTATACCTCTGTAATGCACAGATTTAACACCTCCTATTAGTGTCCTGCTGCTTCAATGTCTGCACAGAGCACGCTCATGTACGTGACCATGTATACCTCTGTAATGCACAGATGTAACACCTCCTATTAGTATCCTGCTGGTTCAGTGTCTGCACAGAGCACGCTCATGTACGTGACCATGTATACCTCTGTAATGCACAGATTTAACACCTCCTATTAGTGTCCTGCTGCTTCAATGTCTGCACAGAGCACGCTCATGTACGTGACCATGTATACCTCTGTAATGCACAGATGTAACACCTCCTATTAGTGTCCTGCTGGTTCAGTGTCTGCACAGAGCACGCTCATGTACGTGACCATGTATACCTCTGTAATGCACAGATGTAACACCTCCTAATAATGTCCTGCTGGTTCAGTGTCTGCACAGAGCACGCTCATGTACGTGACCATGTATACCTCTGTAATGTACAGATGTAACACCTCCTATTAATGTCCTGCTGGTTCAGTGTCTGCACAGAGTGCGCTCATGTATGTGACCATGTATACCTCTGTAATGCACAGATGTAACACCTCCTATTAGTGTCCTGCTGGTTCAGTGTCTGCACAAAGCACGCTCATGTACGTGACCATGTATACCTCTGTAATGCACAGATGTAACACCTCCTATTAATGTCCTGCTGGTTCAGTGTCTGCACAGATTGCGCTCATGTATGTGACCATGTATACCTCTGTAATGCACAGATGTAACACCTCCTATTAGTGTCCTGCTGCTTCAATGTCTGCACAGAGCACGCTCATGTACGTGACCATGTATACCTCTGTAATGCACAGATGTAACACCTCCTATTAGTGTCCTGCTGGTTCAGTGTCTGCACAGAGCACGCTCATGTATGTGACCATGTATACCTCTGTAATGTACAGATGTAACACCTCCTATTAATGTCCTGCTGGTTCAGTGTCTGCACAGAGTGCGCTCATGTATGTGACCATGTATACCTCTGTAATGCACAGATGTAACACCTCCTATTAGTGTCCTGCTGGTTCAGTGTCTGCACAAAGCACGTTCATGTATGTGACCATGTATACCTCTGTAATGCACAGATGTAACACCTCCTATTAGTCTCCTGCTGGTTCAGTGTCTGCACAGATTGCGCTCATGTACGTGACCATGTATACCTCTGTAATGCACAGATGTAACACCTCCTATTAATGTCCTGCTGGTTCAGTGTCTGCACAGATTGCGCTCATGTATGTGACCATGTATACCTCTGTAATGCACAGATGTAACACCTCCTATTAGTGTCCTGCTGGTTCAGTGTCTGCACAGAGTGCGCTCATGTATGTGACCATGTATACCTCTGTAATGCACAGATGTAACATCTCCTATTAGTGTCCTGCTGCTTCAGTGTCTGCACAGAGTGCGCTCATGTATGTGACCATGTATACCTCTGTAATGCACAGATGTAACACCTCCTATTAGTGTCCTGCTGGTTCAGTGTCTGCACAGAGTGCGCTCATGTATGTGACCATGTATACCTCTGTAATGCACAGATGTAACATCTCCTATTAGTGTCCTGCTGCTTCAGTGTCTGCACAGAGTGCGCTCATGTATGTGACCATGTATACCTCTGTAATGCACAGATGTAACACCTCCTATTAGTGTCCTGCTGGTTCAGTGTCTGCACAGAGCACGCTCATGTACGTGACCATGTATACCTCTGTAATGCACAGACGTAACACCTCCTATTAATGTCCTGCTGGTTCAGTGTCTGCACAGAGTGCGCTCATGTATGTGACCATGTATACCTCTGTAATGCACAGATGTAACATCTCCTATTAGTGTCCTGCTGCTTCAGTGTCTGCACAAAGAACACTCATGTACGTGACCATGTATACCTCTGTAATGCACAGATGTAACATCTCCTATTAGTGTCCTGCTGCTTCAGTGTCTGCACAAAGAACACTCATGTACGTGACCATGTATACATTTGTAACGCACAGATGTAACATCTCCTATTATTCTCCTGCTGCTTCAGTGTCTGCACAAAGCACGCTCATGTATATGACCATGTATACCTCTGTAATGCACAGATGTAACATCTCCTATTAATGTCCTGCTGCTTCAGTGTCTGCACAGAGCACGCTCATGTATGTGACCATGTATACCTCTGTAATGCAGAGATTTAACACCTCCTATTAGTGTCCTGCTGCTTCAGTGTCTGCACAGAGCACGCTCATGTATGTGACCATGTATACCTCTGTAATGCACAGATGTAACACCTCCTATTAGTGTCCTGCTGCTTCAGTGTCTGCACAAAGAACACTCATGTACGTGACCATGTATACCTCTGTAATGCACAGATTTAACACCTCCTATTAGTGTCCTGCTGCTTCAATGTCTGCACAGAGCACGCTCATGTACGTGACCATGTATACCTCTGTAATGCACAGATGTAACACCTCCTATTAGTGTCCTGCTGGTTCAGTGTCTGCACAGAGCACGCTCATGTACGTGACCATGTATACCTCTGTAATGCACAGATTTAACACCTCCTATTAGTCTCCTGCTGGTTCAGTGTCTGCACAGAGCACGCTCATGTACGTGACCATGTATACCTCTGTAATGCACAGATGTAACATCTCCTATTAGTGTCCTGCTGCCTCAGTGTCTGCACAGAGTGCGCTCATGTACGTGACCATGTATACCTCTGTAATGCACAGATGTAACATCTCCTATTAGTGTCCTGCTGCCTCAGTGTCTGCACAGAGCACGCTCATGTATGTGACCATGTATACATCTGTAATGCACAGATGTAACACCTCCTATTAGTGTCCTGCTGCTTCAGTGTCTGCACAGAGTGCGCTCATGTACGTGACCATGTATACCTCTGTAATGCACAGATGTAACATCTCCTATTAGTGTCCTGCTGCCTCAGTGTCTGCACAGAGCACGCTCATGTATGTGACCATGTATACATCTGTAATGCACAGATGTAACACCTCCTATTAGTGTCCTGCTGCTTCAGTGTCTGCACAGAGTGCGCTCATGTACGTGACCATGTATACCTTTGTAATGTACAGATGTAACACCTCCTATTAGTCTCCTGCTGGTTCAGTGTCTGCACAGAGCACGCTCATGTATGTGACCATGTATACCTTTGTAATGTACAGATGTAACATCTCCTATTATTCTCCTGCTGCTTCAGTGTCTGCACAGAGCACGCTCATGTATGTGACCATGTATACCTTTGTAATGTACAGATGTAACACCTCCTATTAGTCTCCTGCTGCTTCAGTGTCTGCACAGAGTGCGCTCATGTATGTGACCATGTATACCTCTGTAATGCACAGATTTAACACCTCCTATTGGTGTCCTGCTGCTTCAGTGTCTGCACAAAGCACGTTCATGTACGTGACCATGTATACCTCTGTAATGCACAGATGTAACACCTCCTATTAGTGTCCTGCTGCTTCAGTGTCTGCACAGAGCACGCTCATGTACGTGACCATGTATACCTCTGTAATGCACAGATGTAACACCTCCTATTAATGTCCTGCTGGTTCAGTGTCTGCACAGAGTGCGCTCATGTATGTGACCATGTATACCTCTGTAATGCACAGATGTAACACCTCCTATTAATGTCCTGCTGGTTCAGTGTCTGCACAGAGTGCGCTCATGTACGTGACCATGTATACCTCTGTAATGCACAGATGTAACATCTCCTATTAGTGTCCTGCTGCTTCAGTGTCTGCACAAAGAACACTCATGTACGTGACCATGTATACCTCTGTAATGCACAGATTTAACACCTCCTATTAGTGTCCTGCTGCTTCAATGTCTGCACAGAGCACGCTCATGTACGTGACCATGTATACCTCTGTAATGCACAGATGTAACACCTCCTATTAATGTCCTGCTGGTTCAGTGTCTGCACAGAGCACGCTCATGTACGTGACCATGTATACCTCTGTAATGCACAGATTTAACACCTCCTATTAGTGTCCTGCTGCTTCAATGTCTGCACAGAGCACGCTCATGTACGTGACCATGTATACCTCTGTAATGCACAGATGTAACACCTCCTATTAGTGTCCTGCTGGTTCAGTGTCTGCACAGAGCACGCTCATGTACGTGACCATGTATACCTCTGTAATGCACAGATGTAACACCTCCTATTAATGTCCTGCTGGTTCAGTGTCTGCACAGAGCACGCTCATGTATGTGACCATGTATACCTCTGTAATGTACAGATGTAACACCTCCTATTAATGTCCTGCTGGTTCAGTGTCTGCACAGAGTGCGCTCATGTATGTGACCATGTATACCTCTGTAATGCACAGATGTAACACCTCCTATTAGTGTCCTGCTGGTTCAGTGTCTGCACAAAGCACGCTCATGTACGTGACCATGTATACCTCTGTAATGCACAGATGTAACACCTCCTATTAATGTCCTGCTGGTTCAGTGTCTGCACAGATTGCGCTCATGTATGTGACCATGTATACCTCTGTAATGCACAGATGTAACACCTCCTATTAGTGTCCTGCTGCTTCAATGTCTGCACAGAGCACGCTCATGTACGTGACCATGTATACCTCTGTAATGCACAGATGTAACACCTCCTATTAGTGTCCTGCTGGTTCAGTGTCTGCACAGAGCACGCTCATGTATGTGACCATGTATACCTCTGTAATGTACAGATGTAACACCTCCTATTAATGTCCTGCTGGTTCAGTGTCTGCACAGAGTGCGCTCATGTATGTGACCATGTATACCTCTGTAATGCACAGATGTAACACCTCCTATTAGTGTCCTGCTGGTTCAGTGTCTGCACAAAGCACGTTCATGTATGTGACCATGTATACCTCTGTAATGCACAGATGTAACACCTCCTATTAGTCTCCTGCTGGTTCAGTGTCTGCACAGATTGCGCTCATGTACGTGACCATGTATACCTCTGTAATGCACAGATGTAACACCTCCTATTAATGTCCTGCTGGTTCAGTGTCTGCACAGATTGCGCTCATGTATGTGACCATGTATACCTCTGTAATGCACAGATGTAACATCTCCTATTAGTGTCCTGCTGCTTCAGTGTCTGCACAGAGTGCGCTCATGTATGTGACCATGTATACCTCTGTAATGCACAGATGTAACACCTCCTATTAGTGTCCTGCTGGTTCAGTGTCTGCACAGAGTGCGCTCATGTATGTGACCATGTATACCTCTGTAATGCACAGATGTAACACCTCCTATTAGTGTCCTGCTGGTTCAGTGTCTGCACAGAGCACGCTCATGTACGTGACCATGTATACCTCTGTAATGCACAGACGTAACACCTCCTATTAATGTCCTGCTGGTTCAGTGTCTGCACAGAGTGCGCTCATGTATGTGACCATGTATACCTCTGTAATGCACAGATGTAACATCTCCTATTAGTGTCCTGCTGCTTCAGTGTCTGCACAAAGAACACTCATGTACGTGACCATGTATACCTCTGTAATGCACAGATGTAACATCTCCTATTAGTGTCCTGCTGCTTCAGTGTCTGCACAAAGAACACTCATGTACGTGACCATGTATACATTTGTAACGCACAGATGTAACATCTCCTATTATTCTCCTGCTGCTTCAGTGTCTGCACAAAGCACGCTCATGTATATGACCATGTATACCTCTGTAATGCACAGATGTAACATCTCCTATTAATGTCCTGCTGCTTCAGTGTCTGCACAGAGCACGCTCATGTATGTGACCATGTATACCTCTGTAATGCAGAGATTTAACACCTCCTATTAGTGTCCTGCTGCTTCAGTGTCTGCACAGAGCACGCTCATGTATGTGACCATGTATACCTCTGTAATGCACAGATGTAACACCTCCTATTAATGTCCTGCTGGTTCAGTGTCTGCACAGAGTGCGCTCATGTACGTGACCATTTATACCTCTGTAATGCACAGATGTAACATCTCCTATTAGTGTCCTGCTGCTTCAGTGTCTGCACAAAGAACACTCATGTACGTGACCATGTATACCTCTGTAATGCACAGATTTAACACCTCCTATTAGTGTCCTGCTGCTTCAATGTCTGCACAGAGCACGCTCATGTACGTGACCATGTATACCTCTGTAATGCACAGATGTAACACCTCCTATTAGTGTCCTGCTGGTTCAGTGTCTGCACAGAGCACGCTCATGTACGTGACCATGTATACCTCTGTAATGCACAGATTTAACACCTCCTATTAGTGTCCTGCTGCTTCAATGTCTGCACAGAGCACGCTCATGTACGTGACCATGTATACCTCTGTAATGCACAGATGTAACACCTCCTATTAGTGTCCTGCTGGTTCAGTGTCTGCACAGAGCACGCTCATGTACGTGACCATGTATACCTCTGTAATGCACAGATGTAACACCTCCTATTAATGTCCTGCTGGTTCAGTGTCTGCACAGAGCACGCTCATGTATGTGACCATGTATACCTCTGTAATGTACAGATGTAACACCTCCTATTAATGTCCTGCTGGTTCAGTGTCTGCACAGAGTGCGCTCATGTATGTGACCATGTATACCTCTGTAATGCACAGATGTAACACCTCCTATTAGTGTCCTGCTGGTTCAGTGTCTGCACAAAGCACGCTCATGTACGTGACCATGTATACCTCTGTAATGCACAGATGTAACACCTCCTATTAATGTCCTGCTGGTTCAGTGTCTGCACAGATTGCGCTCATGTATGTGACCATGTATACCTCTGTAATGCACAGATGTAACACCTCCTATTAGTGTCCTGCTGCTTCAATGTCTGCACAGAGCACGCTCATGTACGTGACCATGTATACCTCTGTAATGCACAGATGTAACACCTCCTATTAGTGTCCTGCTGGTTCAGTGTCTGCACAGAGCACGCTCATGTATGTGACCATGTATACCTCTGTAATGTACAGATGTAACACCTCCTATTAATGTCCTGCTGGTTCAGTGTCTGCACAGAGTGCGCTCATGTATGTGACCATGTATACCTCTGTAATGCACAGATGTAACACCTCCTATTAGTGTCCTGCTGGTTCAGTGTCTGCACAAAGCACGTTCATGTATGTGACCATGTATACCTCTGTAATGCACAGATGTAACACCTCCTATTAGTCTCCTGCTGGTTCAGTGTCTGCACAGATTGCGCTCATGTACGTGACCATGTATACCTCTGTAATGCACAGATGTAACACCTCCTATTAATGTCCTGCTGGTTCAGTGTCTGCACAGATTGCGCTCATGTATGTGACCATGTATACCTCTGTAATGCACAGATGTAACATCTCCTATTAGTGTCCTGCTGCTTCAGTGTCTGCACAGAGTGCGCTCATGTATGTGACCATGTATACCTCTGTAATGCACAGATGTAACACCTCCTATTAGTGTCCTGCTGCTTCAGTGTCTGCACAAAGAACACTCATGTACGTGACCATGTATACCTCTGTAATGCACAGATGTAACACCTCCTATTAGTGTCCTGCTGGTTCAGTGTCTGCACAGATTGCGCTCATGTACGTGACCATGTATACCTCTGTAATGCACAGATGTAACACCTCCTATTAATGTCCTGCTGGTTCAGTGTCTGCACAGATTGCGCTCATGTATGTGACCATGTATACCTCTGTAATGCACAGATGTAACATCTCCTATTAGTGTCCTGCTGCTTCAGTGTCTGCACAGAGTGCGCTCATGTATGTGACCATGTATACCTCTGTAATGCACAGATGTAACACCTCCTATTAGTGTCCTGCTGGTTCAGTGTCTGCACAGAGTGCGCTCATGTATGTGACCATGTATACCTCTGTAATGCACAGATGTAACACCTCCTATTAGTGTCCTGCTGGTTCAGTGTCTGCACAGAGCACGCTCATGTATGTGACCATGTATACCTCTGTAATGCACAGATGTAACACCTCCTATTAATGTCCTGCTGGTTCAGTGTCTGCACAGAGTGCGCTCATGTATGTGACCATGTATACCTCTGTAATGCACAGATGTAACATCTCCTATTAGTGTCCTGCTGCTTCAGTGTCTGCACAAAGAACACTCATGTACGTGACCATGTATACCTCTGTAATGCACAGATGTAACATCTCCTATTAGTGTCCTGCTGCTTCAGTGTCTGCACAGAGTGCGCTCATGTATGTGACCATGTATACCTCTGTAATGCACAGATGTAACACCTCCTATTAGTGTCCTGCTGGTTCAGTGTCTGCACAGAGTGCGCTCATGTATGTGACCATGTATACCTCTGTAATGCACAGATGTAACACCTCCTATTAGTGTCCTGCTGGTTCAGTGTCTGCACAGAGCACGCTCATGTATGTGACCATGTATACCTCTGTAATGCACAGATGTAACACCTCCTATTAATGTCCTGCTGGTTCAGTGTCTGCACAGAGTGCGCTCATGTATGTGACCATGTATACCTCTGTAATGCACAGATGTAACATCTCCTATTAGTGTCCTGCTGCTTCAGTGTCTGCACAAAGAACACTCATGTACGTGACCATGTATACCTCTGTAATGCACAGATGTAACATCTCCTATTAGTGTCCTGCTGCTTCAGTGTCTGCACAAAGAACACTCATGTACGTGACCATGTATACATTTGTAACGCACAGATGTAACATCTCCTATTATTCTCCTGCTGCTTCAGTGTCTGCACAAAGCACGCTCATGTATGTGACCATGTATACCTCTGTAATGCACAGATGTAACATCTCCTATTAATGTCCTGCTGCTTCAGTGTCTGCACAGAGCACGCTCATGTATGTGACCATGTATACCTCTGTAATGCACAGATGTAACACCTCCTATTAGTGTCCTGCTGGTTCAGTGTCTGCACAGAGCACGCTCATGTATGTGACCATGTATACCTCTGTAATGTACAGATGTAACACCTCCTATTAATGTCCTGCTGGTTCAGTGTCTGCACAGAGTGCGCTCATGTATGTGACCATGTATACCTCTGTAATGCACAGATGTAACACCTCCTATTAGTGTCCTGCTGGTTCAGTGTCTGCACAAAGCACGCTCATGTACGTGACCATGTATACCTCTGTAATGCACAGATGTAACACCTCCTATTAATGTCCTGCTGGTTCAGTGTCTGCACAGATTGCGCTCATGTATGTGACCATGTATACCTCTGTAATGCACAGATGTAACATCTCCTATTAGTGTCCTGCTGCTTCAGTGTCTGCACAAAGAACACTCATGTACGTGACCATGTATACCTCTGTAATGCACAGATGTAACACCTCCTATTAGTGTCCTGCTGGTTCAGTGTCTGCACAGAGCACGCTCATGTATGTGACCATGTATACCTCTGTAATGTACAGATGTAACACCTCCTATTAATGTCCTGCTGGTTCAGTGTCTGCACAGAGTGCGCTCATGTATGTGACCATGTATACCTCTGTAATGCACAGATGTAACACCTCCTATTAGTGTCCTGCTGGTTCAGTGTCTGCACAAAGCACGTTCATGTATGTGACCATGTATACCTCTGTAATGCACAGATGTAACACCTCCTATTAGTCTCCTGCTGGTTCAGTGTCTGCACAGATTGCGCTCATGTACGTGACCATGTATACCTCTGTAATGCACAGATGTAACACCTCCTATTAATGTCCTGCTGGTTCAGTGTCTGCACAGATTGCGCTCATGTATGTGACCATGTATACCTCTGTAATGCACAGATGTAACATCTCCTATTAGTGTCCTGCTGCTTCAGTGTCTGCACAGAGTGCGCTCATGTATGTGACCATGTATACCTCTGTAATGCACAGATGTAACACCTCCTATTAGTGTCCTGCTGGTTCAGTGTCTGCACAGAGTGCGCTCATGTATGTGACCATGTATACCTCTGTAATGCACAGATGTAACACCTCCTATTAGTGTCCTGCTGGTTCAGTGTCTGCACAGAGCACGCTCATGTACGTGACCATGTATACCTCTGTAATGCACAGACGTAACACCTCCTATTAATGTCCTGCTGGTTCAGTGTCTGCACAGAGTGCGCTCATGTATGTGACCATGTATACCTCTGTAATGCACAGATGTAACATCTCCTATTAGTGTCCTGCTGCTTCAGTGTCTGCACAAAGAACACTCATGTACGTGACCATGTATACCTCTGTAATGCACAGATGTAACATCTCCTATTAGTGTCCTGCTGCTTCAGTGTCTGCACAAAGAACACTCATGTACGTGACCATGTATACATTTGTAACGCACAGATGTAACATCTCCTATTATTCTCCTGCTGCTTCAGTGTCTGCACAAAGCACGCTCATGTATATGACCATGTATACCTCTGTAATGCACAGATGTAACATCTCCTATTAATGTCCTGCTGCTTCAGTGTCTGCACAGAGCACGCTCATGTATGTGACCATGTATACCTCTGTAATGCAGAGATTTAACACCTCCTATTAGTGTCCTGCTGCTTCAGTGTCTGCACAGAGCACGCTCATGTATGTGACCATGTATACCTCTGTAATGCACAGATGTAACACCTCCTATTAATGTCCTGCTGGTTCAGTGTCTGCACAGAGTGCGCTCATGTACGTGACCATTTATACCTCTGTAATGCACAGATGTAACATCTCCTATTAGTGTCCTGCTGCTTCAGTGTCTGCACAAAGAACACTCATGTACGTGACCATGTATACCTCTGTAATGCACAGATTTAACACCTCCTATTAGTGTCCTGCTGCTTCAATGTCTGCACAGAGCACGCTCATGTACGTGACCATGTATACCTCTGTAATGCACAGATGTAACACCTCCTATTAGTGTCCTGCTGGTTCAGTGTCTGCACAGAGCACGCTCATGTACGTGACCATGTATACCTCTGTAATGCACAGATTTAACACCTCCTATTAGTGTCCTGCTGCTTCAATGTCTGCACAGAGCACGCTCATGTACGTGACCATGTATACCTCTGTAATGCACAGATGTAACACCTCCTATTAGTGTCCTGCTGGTTCAGTGTCTGCACAGAGCACGCTCATGTACGTGACCATGTATACCTCTGTAATGCACAGATGTAACACCTCCTATTAATGTCCTGCTGGTTCAGTGTCTGCACAGAGCACGCTCATGTATGTGACCATGTATACCTCTGTAATGTACAGATGTAACACCTCCTATTAATGTCCTGCTGGTTCAGTGTCTGCACAGAGTGCGCTCATGTATGTGACCATGTATACCTCTGTAATGCACAGATGTAACACCTCCTATTAGTGTCCTGCTGGTTCAGTGTCTGCACAAAGCACGCTCATGTACGTGACCATGTATACCTCTGTAATGCACAGATGTAACACCTCCTATTAATGTCCTGCTGGTTCAGTGTCTGCACAGATTGCGCTCATGTATGTGACCATGTATACCTCTGTAATGCACAGATGTAACACCTCCTATTAGTGTCCTGCTGCTTCAATGTCTGCACAGAGCACGCTCATGTACGTGACCATGTATACCTCTGTAATGCACAGATGTAACACCTCCTATTAGTGTCCTGCTGGTTCAGTGTCTGCACAGAGCACGCTCATGTATGTGACCATGTATACCTCTGTAATGTACAGATGTAACACCTCCTATTAATGTCCTGCTGGTTCAGTGTCTGCACAGAGTGCGCTCATGTATGTGACCATGTATACCTCTGTAATGCACAGATGTAACACCTCCTATTAGTGTCCTGCTGGTTCAGTGTCTGCACAAAGCACGTTCATGTATGTGACCATGTATACCTCTGTAATGCACAGATGTAACACCTCCTATTAGTCTCCTGCTGGTTCAGTGTCTGCACAGATTGCGCTCATGTACGTGACCATGTATACCTCTGTAATGCACAGATGTAACACCTCCTATTAATGTCCTGCTGGTTCAGTGTCTGCACAGATTGCGCTCATGTATGTGACCATGTATACCTCTGTAATGCACAGATGTAACATCTCCTATTAGTGTCCTGCTGCTTCAGTGTCTGCACAGAGTGCGCTCATGTATGTGACCATGTATACCTCTGTAATGCACAGATGTAACACCTCCTATTAGTGTCCTGCTGCTTCAGTGTCTGCACAAAGAACACTCATGTACGTGACCATGTATACCTCTGTAATGCACAGATGTAACACCTCCTATTAGTGTCCTGCTGGTTCAGTGTCTGCACAGATTGCGCTCATGTACGTGACCATGTATACCTCTGTAATGCACAGATGTAACACCTCCTATTAATGTCCTGCTGGTTCAGTGTCTGCACAGATTGCGCTCATGTATGTGACCATGTATACCTCTGTAATGCACAGATGTAACATCTCCTATTAGTGTCCTGCTGCTTCAGTGTCTGCACAGAGTGCGCTCATGTATGTGACCATGTATACCTCTGTAATGCACAGATGTAACACCTCCTATTAGTGTCCTGCTGGTTCAGTGTCTGCACAGAGTGCGCTCATGTATGTGACCATGTATACCTCTGTAATGCACAGATGTAACACCTCCTATTAGTGTCCTGCTGGTTCAGTGTCTGCACAGAGCACGCTCATGTATGTGACCATGTATACCTCTGTAATGCACAGATGTAACACCTCCTATTAATGTCCTGCTGGTTCAGTGTCTGCACAGAGTGCGCTCATGTATGTGACCATGTATACCTCTGTAATGCACAGATGTAACATCTCCTATTAGTGTCCTGCTGCTTCAGTGTCTGCACAAAGAACACTCATGTACGTGACCATGTATACCTCTGTAATGCACAGATGTAACATCTCCTATTAGTGTCCTGCTGCTTCAGTGTCTGCACAGAGTGCGCTCATGTATGTGACCATGTATACCTCTGTAATGCACAGATGTAACACCTCCTATTAGTGTCCTGCTGGTTCAGTGTCTGCACAGAGTGCGCTCATGTATGTGACCATGTATACCTCTGTAATGCACAGATGTAACACCTCCTATTAGTGTCCTGCTGGTTCAGTGTCTGCACAGAGCACGCTCATGTATGTGACCATGTATACCTCTGTAATGCACAGATGTAACACCTCCTATTAATGTCCTGCTGGTTCAGTGTCTGCACAGAGTGCGCTCATGTATGTGACCATGTATACCTCTGTAATGCACAGATGTAACATCTCCTATTAGTGTCCTGCTGCTTCAGTGTCTGCACAAAGAACACTCATGTACGTGACCATGTATACCTCTGTAATGCACAGATGTAACATCTCCTATTAGTGTCCTGCTGCTTCAGTGTCTGCACAAAGAACACTCATGTACGTGACCATGTATACATTTGTAACGCACAGATGTAACATCTCCTATTATTCTCCTGCTGCTTCAGTGTCTGCACAAAGCACGCTCATGTATGTGACCATGTATACCTCTGTAATGCACAGATGTAACATCTCCTATTAATGTCCTGCTGCTTCAGTGTCTGCACAGAGCACGCTCATGTATGTGACCATGTATACCTCTGTAATGCAGAGATTTAACACCTCCTATTAGTGTCCTGCTGCTTCAGTGTCTGCACAGAGCACGCTCATGTATGTGACCATGTATACCTCTGTAATGTACAGATGTAACACCTCCTATTAATGTCCTGCTGGTTCAGTGTCTGCACAGAGTGCGCTCATGTATGTGACCATGTATACCTCTGTAATGCACAGATGTAACACCTCCTATTAGTGTCCTGCTGGTTCAGTGTCTGCACAAAGCACGCTCATGTACGTGACCATGTATACCTCTGTAATGCACAGATGTAACACCTCCTATTAATGTCCTGCTGGTTCAGTGTCTGCACAGATTGCGCTCATGTATGTGACCATGTATACCTCTGTAATGCACAGATGTAACATCTCCTATTAGTGTCCTGCTGCTTCAGTGTCTGCACAAAGAACACTCATGTACGTGACCATGTATACCTCTGTAATGCACAGATGTAACACCTCCTATTAGTGTCCTGCTGCCTCAGTGTCTGCACAGAGCACGCTCATGTATGTGACCATGTATACCTCTGTAATGTACAGATGTAACACCTCCTATTAGTGTCCTGCTGGTTCAGTGTCTGCACAGAGCACGCTCATGTACGTGACCATGTATACCTCTGTAATGCACAGATGTAACACCTCCTATTAATGTCCTGCTGGTTCAGTGTCTGCACAGAGTGCGCTCATGTATGTGACCATGTATACATCTGTAATGCACAGATGTAACATCTCCTATTAGTGTCCTGCTGCTTCAGTGTCTGCACAAAGAACACTCATGTACGTGACCATGTATACCTCTGTAATGCACAGATGTAACATCTCCTATTAGTGTCCTGCTGCTTCAGTGTCTGCACAAAGAACACTCATGTACGTGACCATGTATACATTTGTAACGCACAGATGTAACATCTCCTATTATTCTCCTGCTGCTTCAGTGTCTGCACAAAGCACGCTCATGTATATGACCATGTATACCTCTGTAATGCACAGATGTAACATCTCCTATTAATGTCCTGCTGCTTCAGTGTCTGCACAGAGCACGCTCATGTATGTGACCATGTATACCTCTGTAATGCACAGATTTAACACCTCCTATTAGTGTCCTGCTGCTTCAGTGTCTGCACAGAGCACGCTCATGTATGTGACCATGTATACCTCTGTAATGTACAGATTTAACACCTCCTATTAGTGTCCTGCTGGTTCAGTGTCTGCACAAAGAACACTCATGTATGTGACCATGTATACCTCTGTAATGCACAGATGTAACACCTCCTATTAGTCTCCTGCTGCTTCAGTGTCTGCACAAAGAACACTCATGTATGTGACCATGTATACCTCTGTAATGCACAGATTTAACACCTCCTATTAGTGTCCTGCTGGTTCAGTGTCTGCACAAAGAACACTCATGTACGTGACCATGTATACCTCTGTAATGCACAGATGTAACACCTCCTATTAGTGTCCTGCTGCCTCAGTGTCTGCAAAAAGCATACTCTGGCATCATTCAGCATAGGAACTGCGGGATTGTACTGCTTGATCCCCTTCTGGTTCAGTGTCTGCACAAACTATACTCTTACATAGTTCATCAAAGGAACTGCAATATTTTACTTCTCGCATTCGTTCTCTGCTGGTTCAGTGTCTGCACGTAGTATAATCTAATGCTTTTTATTGTGGTTACTGCAGGACTTCATATGCCCTCAGTAGCCTGCTGGTTCAGTGTCTGCACAAAGCACACCCTGCATTTTTAGCATAGGAATCCCTTTTTGGTTCAGCGCCTGTGCAAAACTAACTGTAATCTACTTTGATGTGTGTAAATGGCAGTTTCATTGCACTATAGCAGTCTGCTGATTCAGTGTCTGCACAGACTATTCTCTGATAGGTTCATTATGGCACCTAGAGCAATTTACTTCTTATTTTAGTCCTCTGCTGGCTCAATGTCTACAAAAAGACATAGCGTACGGCGTTTCATTGTAAAGCCTGCTGGTTCCATTTGGTCTACAGGTGACTGCTGGTTCAGGTTCTGCATAAAGTAGATACATATATAAAATAACACTATCTTTCACGATGAGGAGTAATGAGCATCGTCATTTCTGAGATATGCCAATATTGATGTGACTCTTCAGAAAGTCCTGATGCCAAGCAGTGGCCACCAAAATTCTGAAAACAGAAGTGGATGTAAATGGGGAAAAGACACGATGTAACCCATAATCATCACCAGACAAGCGCAGCAACAGGGGAACATGGGTGTAGGTTATAAAGAAATCTAAAAATTATAGGTACGATATCATTAAAGATGGCAAAAAACTGATCTGATCAAGCCTAGAGGTCAATGCCAGGAAGGAGCTCCATAAAGCCACCATGATAAAGCTATAGACTATATAGAAGGCAATAACAGGTAGACGGAGGATCTTGGCTTGTAACCTGCTCATTTCATCACATGGATATTCTCTCTGAAGAACGTGGGGCAGGTATCGTATCAGGCTTGTGTTATGGTGCGGCGGTGATGGCTACTCTACGTCCCCGGCTGGGGTCAGGCATTACCTCTCTATGGCTTCCGCATGCTGCAGGTTATACAGTAAGGAAGGAACAATCTTGTCCATGTGTTGAGGCTCCCAGATATTGGCCTGAAGTTCATCGTTAACCGTTTTCCTGACAACTCCCTGAAGACCTTTAATTCCTGCCATCCGTATGCTTGAAATAATAAGAATATATCAGATATTAAATAATACATCCAACATCAAATATCGGGTCGCAAGGAACAGAGAAGGATATATAATTAATAGATAGATAATAGATAGATAATAGATAGATAAATAGATAAATAGATAGATAGATAATAGATAGATAATAGATAATAGATAGATAATAGATAGATAATAGATATAGATAGATAATAGATAATACATAATAGATAGATAATAGATAGATATATAGATAGATAATTAATAGATAATACATAGATAGATAGATATAATAGATAGATGATAGATAATATATAGATAAAAAATAGATAGATAATAGATAGATCATTAATAGATAGATAGATAATAAATAGATAGATAGATAATAGATAGATGATAGATAGATGATAGATAGATAATAGATAGATAGATAGATGATAGATAAATAATAGATGGATAAATATAGATAGATGATAGATAATAGATAGATAATAGATAGATAATAAATAGATAGATAGATAAATAGATAGATAGATAGATGATAGATAATAGATAGATAATAGACAGATAGATAGATAATAGATAGATGATAGATGGATAAATATAGATAGATAATAGATAGATGATAGATAATAGATAGATAATAGATAGATAATAGATAGATAATAAATAGATAGATAGATAAATAGATAGATAGATAGATAGAGAGATAGATAGATAGATGATAGATAGATAATAGACAGATAGATAGATAATAGATAGATGATAGATAGATGATAGATAGATGATAGATAATAGATAGATGATAGATAGATGATAGATGATAGATAGATGATAGATAATAGATAGATAATAGATGGATAAATATAGATAGATAATAGATAGATAGATAGATGGATAGAAAAAAAATGGAACAGCACATACAATTAAATGGGTGCAGAGGCCTCCAAGCAACTAATCCATAAACTTGCCAAATATACAGGGACCAAAAAAATGGAAGGCAGCACTCCAGGTTTTAGGAAAAAATATAAGTGGACTTTATTGGGCCCACATGGAAGACAGAATAGATAATAGACAAACAGACAGATAGATAGATAATAGATAGATAATAGATAGATAATAGACAGACAGAATCCACAGCGTTCTGAGGAATGAAATAGCATTACTTTATTCGCCCATGAATATGGGACATTTTGCCACCTAATCTCTGTATGTCTGAGCCTTCGGCTGTGTTCACACCTCAGTTTTACGTCTCAGGACTCATCCGTGTTCTCTCCTTCTTGCGGCCACAGTTTTCTCCTCCAATATCTTTTTCACTAGAGCCTGTAACTGTCTGAACTGTTCTATCCATTGAATTTGCAACAATGTATCAGTTAAAAACGGATAAAACCCGTCTGCAATCTGCGGACAATCACTGCTGTTGTCTTCTGAGTTGCTGTGTGGGTCAGTGTGCTGCTGTCCCACGGCCTGAGACTCAGACGTTCAGTGACGGACGGACGGATGGACCCCCGAGACATGCGACATCCCACCCTGTGACCCTGGGCACACACTGGACGCCGTCACACCGCCGGCATCGGCCGCCCGCCACTTACTTGCTCCGGATCTCCAGGTCTTCGTAGCTGGAGTGGCACATCTCGCTGAAGCGGGACACAAAGAAGTCGTAGCTGCGGTGGTAGGACGGCGTGTCCTCCTCAATGTTGGCAAACTTCACAAACTGAGGGATCAAACAACAACTCCACAGTCACAGACGCACAGCGGCCGCGGGGAGCACTTTACATAGAAAAAATCAATTCAGTCTCTAATGTGCAGAGAAATGGAGAAATAACAGCCTGGTACAAGCAGAGTTTTATCCCGCCATCCACTGCCGGTGACTCCGTCCCTCCCTCATACTTTACACTGCAGGTCCGGCTCCTCACACTGGCTGCTGTGTATAAGCACTGGCTCCGCAGGAAGGCAGAACATGGAGAGGACGGTGAGGAGACGAGACACCAGGAGGATGCTCCAGAGAGAAACATAAAAAACACAGACTGAGGGGAGGAGCATGTAAAGGGGAGGGGCATAAGGAGAGGAGGAGGAGCACATAAAGGGGAGGGGCAGAGAGGAGGAGCACATAAACAGGAGGAGCATAGAGGAGGGTATATAAAGGGGAGGGGCATAGAGAGAAGAGGAGGGGCATAGAAAAGGAGCACATAAAGGGGAGGGTCATAGAGAGAAGAGGAGGGTCATAGACAGAAGGGGAGGGGCATAGTGGTGGAGCACATAAAGGCGAGAGATATAGAAAGAGGAGCATAAAAAGGGGAGGAGCGGAGCCTTTAAAGGGGGTGGGCATATAGAAAGGAGGAGCACATAAAAGGGAGGGCATAGAGAGAGGAAGAGCACCCAAAGGGGTGGGGCATAGAGGAGGAGAACCTAAAGTGGTGGGGCATAGAGGAGGAGCATGTAAAGGGTAGTGGCATAAGGAGAGGAGGGGTACACAAAGGGGAGGGGCACAGTGAAGGAGCACATAAAGGGGAGGAGCAGGGCCTTTAGAATATCTAGTGGCCGCTCTTCTCCCCTGGATCCACCGGTGGATGGTGACACGTACAGCACAAGGCAACATACTCACAGAATTAGTCCCCAGGATCTGGAGATTTGGCTTCTCTGATTCAAGGAGTTTGGCTACCATCTTCAGAAAACTCTCCACAAACAGGTTAATACTTTGGCAATGACAGGCCATCAAGAGCTGGTCAAGAGCCTCCATGGCGATGCAGACATAACTAACAGAGGAAAAGTGGAAGATGAGAAGAGGCAAAATAGTGATTCTAAGTTACCTCCTGTATTATACCCCAGAGCTGCACTCACTATTCTGCTGGTGCAGTCACTGTGTACACACATTACATTACTGATCCTGAGTTACATCCTGTATTATACTCCAGAGCTGCACTCACTATTCTGCTGGTGCAGTCACTGTGTACATACATTACATTACTGATCCTGAGTTACATCCTGTATTATACCCCAGAGCTGCACTCACTATTCTGCTGGTGCAGTCACTATGTACATACATTACATTACATTACTGATCCTGAGTTACATCCTGTATTATACCCCAGAGCTGCACTCACTATTCTGCTGGTGCAGTCACTGTGTACATACATTACATTACTGATCCTGAGTTACATCCTGTATTATACTCCAGAGCTGCACTCACTATTCTGCTGGTGCAGTCACTATGTACATACATTACATTACTGATCCTGAGTTACATCCTGTATTATACCCCAGAGCTGCACTCACTATTCTGCTGGTGCAGTCACTGTGTACATACATTACATTACTGATCCTGAGTTACATCCTGTATTATACCCCAGAGCTGCACTCACTATTATGCTGGTGCAGTCACTATGTACATACATTACATTACTGATCCTGAGTTACATCCTGTATTATACCCCAGAGCTGCACTCACTATTCTGCTGGTGCAGTCACTGTGTACATACATTACATTACTGATTCTAAGTTACCTCCTGTATTATACTCCAGAGCTGCACTCACTATTCTGCTGGTGCAGTCACTGTGTACATACATTACATTACTGATCCTGAGTTACCTCCTGTATTATACTCCAGAGCTGCACTCACTATTCTGCTGGTGCAGTCACTGTGTACATATATTACATTACTGATCCTGAGTTACATCCTGTATTATACTCCAGAGCTGCACTCACTATTCTGCTGGTGCAGTCACTGTGTACATATATTACATTACTGATCCTGAGTTACCTCCTGTATTATACCCCAGAGCTGCACTCACTATTCTGCTGGTGCAGTCACTGTATACATACATTACATTACTGATCCTGAGTTACATCCTGTATTATACTCCAGAGCTGCACTCACTATTCTGCTGGTGCAGTCACTGTGTACATACATTACATTACTGATCCTGAGTTACATCCTGTATTATACCCCAGAGCTGCACTCACTATTCTGCTGGTGCAGTCACTGTGTACATACATTACATTACTGATCCTGAGTTACCTCCTGTATTATACTCCAGAGCTGCACTCACTATTCTGCTGGTGCAGTCACTGTGTACATACATTACATTACTGATCCTGAGTTACATCCTGTATTATACTCCAGAGCTGCACTCACTATTCTGCTGGTGCAGTCACTGTGTACATACATTACATTACTGATCCTGAGTTACATCCTGTATTATACTCCAGAGCTGCACTCACTATTCTGCTGGTGCAGTCGCTGTATACATACATTACTTTACTGATCCTGAGTTACCTCCTGTATTATACTCCAGAGCTGCACTCACTATTCTGCTGGTGCAGTCGCTGTATACATACATTACATTACTGATCCTGAGTTACATCCTGTATTATACTCCAGAGCTGCACTCACTATTCTGCTGGTGCAGTCACTGTATACATACATTACATTACTGATCCTGAGTTACATCCTGTATTATACTCCAGAGCTGCACTCACTATTCTGCTGGTGCAGTCACTGTGTACATATATTACATTACTGACCCTGAGTTACATCCTGTATTATACTCCAGAGCTGCACTCACTATTCTGCTGGTGCAGTCACTGTGTACATACATTACATTACTGATCCTGAGTTACATCCTGTACTATACTCCAGAGCTGCACTCACTATTCTGCTGGTGCAGTCACTGTGTACATACATTACATTACTGATCCTGAGTTACATCCTGTATTATACCCCAGAGCTGCACTCACTATTCTGCTGGTGCAGTCACTGTGTACATACATTACATTACTGATCCTGAGTTACCTCCTGTATTATACTCCAGAGCTGCACTCACTATTCTGCTGGTGCAGTCACTGTGTACATACATTACATTACTGATCCTGAGTTACCTCCTGTATTATACTCCAGAGCTGCACTCACTATTCTGCTGGTGCAGTCACTGTGTACATACATTACATTACTGATCCTGAGTTACATCCTGTATTATACCCCAGAGCTGCACTCACTATTCTGCTGGTGCAGTCACTGTGTACATACATTACATTACTGATCCTGAGTTACATCCTGTATTATACTCCAGAGCTGCACTCACTATTCTGCTGGTGCAGTCACTGTGTACATACATTACATTACTGATCCTGAGTTACATCCTGTATTATACCCCAGAGCTGCACTCACTATTCTGCTGGTGCAGTCACTGTGTACATACATTACATTACTGATCCTGAGTTACCTCCTGTATTATACTCCAGAGCTGCACTCACTATTCTGCTGGTGCAGTCACTGTGTACATACATTACATTACTGATCCTGAGTTACATCCTGTATTATACTCCAGAGCTGTACTCACTATTCTGCTGGTGCAGTCACTGTGTACATACATTACATTACTGATCCTGAGTTACATCCTGTATTATACCCCAGAGCTGCACTCACTATTCTGCTGGTGCAGTCACTGTGTACATACATTACATTACTGATCCTGAGTTACATCCTGTATTATACTCCAGAGCTGCACTCACTATTCTGCTGGTGCAGTCACTGTGTACATACATTACATTACTGATCCTGAGTTACATCCTGTATTATACTCCAGAGCTGCACTCACTATTCTGCTGGTGCAGTCACTGTGTACATACGTTACATTACTGATCCTGAGTTACATCCTGTATTATACCCCAGAGCTGCACTCACTATTCTGCTGGTGCAGTCACTGTATACATACATTACATTACTGATCCTGAGTTACCTCCTGTATTATACTCCAGAGCTGCACTCACTATTCTGCTGGTGCAGTCACTGTGTACATACATTACATTACTGATCCTGAGTTACATCCTGTATTATACTCCAGAGCTGCACTCACTATTCTGCTGGTGCAGTCACTGTGTACATACATTACATTACTGATCCTGAGTTACATCCTGTATTATACTCCAGAGCTGCACTCACTATTCTGCTGGTGCAGTCACTGTGTACATACGTTACATTACTGATCCTGAGTTACATCCTGTATTATACCCCAGAGCTGCACTCACTATTCTGCTGGTGCAGTCACTGTATACATACATTACATTACTGATCCTGAGTTACCTCCTGTATTATACTCCAGAGCTGCACTCACTATTCTGCTGGTGCAGTCACTGTGTACATACATTACATTACTGATCCTGAGTTACCTCCTGTATTATACTCCAGAGCTGCACTCACTATTCTGCTGGTGCAGTCTAGTCTGTGACTAGAGTATGGAGTGTTGCAACTCAGACACATATCACTGTGTTATCTGTGATGTTACATAGGACTGCAGGTGATATTCTGCACATACAATCTCCGCTCTGCTACATCCTGCTCGGTGACCCCCATACACAGACAGCAGTATAATCCTCTGTCCCGGTCCCCATTCCTCCTCCCCTGCACTTTCGGCCATTCCCCCCACTGTCTGCCATGCAGGATATGTGTAGTGTGTGAACAAGTACCTGCACCAGCAACTCATCTTCCCGGACTGTGGCAGATCGGGGCGCAGGGCACGGACAGGACACCTCGAATGCCGCTGACTTCTCTTCCCAAATATACAGAGAGCATCTGTATTAGCGGAGGGCAGGCTGGGGTGGACGAGCTGCAGAACAGATGTGCCGCCGAGCCCAGGATTCCTGCACTAATCCACAATCTGAGGGCATTAGGACGGCGCAGCTGATGGGAGGCCATTTATTAAGTAGGAAGCATTAAATCTAGGGATGAAGGACTGTGATGACACAGGATTCAGGAGGGGGAGGAAATAGAGATGCGCGCCCCAAAATCTCAGCGACCTTCCTGGAGATTATCACCCTGGCTACATAGGGGCATAATAATGAGTGTGAGCCGAAATGGAGACTAAGGGGAAAGGATGGGAGAAGGGTTAATTGTTGGGAGGTGACATTCATAAGGACTCCCATAACTGGATGTGTTGGGCTTCCAAAAACTGGACATCAACCACACGTAGGGCTGT
This sequence comes from Ranitomeya imitator, assembly GCF_032444005.1. Lineage (NCBI taxonomy): Eukaryota > Metazoa > Chordata > Amphibia > Anura > Dendrobatidae > Ranitomeya > Ranitomeya imitator. Next base: position 688,037,933 of record NC_091286.1, on the reverse strand, counting down.
CTCTAGGCTTCCCTGTTACTTGGGTCTTCACAAAGAGAGAGAATCCTCCCATAGATAACAGTGCAGACAGGGGTCACTGTTAGTGTTTCTGCCTCCCATAGATAACAGTGCAGCCATTTGTCCCGGCTAGTGTTTCCACCTCCTAAAGAGAGCAGTGCAGCCAGGGGTCACTGTTAGGGTTTCTGCCTCCCATAGATAACAAGTGAAGTAAAGGGTCACTGTTAGTGCTTCTGCCTCCCATAGAGAGCAGTGCAGCCAGGGGTAACTGTCCTATATAACACCGCAGGTAACACATTGACATCTCTGATTACAGCTTATGGAGTACATGTTACGTATATAATATTTGCTGTGGATGATTCCCTTTTAAACCATAGAGAATAACAGGTACGTCTCCTCCTCCTCCTGAAGGTCGTGGGACTAGAAAGCTTTTACCTGTTATTACACATTATTAGTGCGCCATTTTCTGTGCGCTGACATTCCGCAGAATAATCCCTTGAGAAAGATTAAATCGAAATATCACATTCCTGCAAGCTAGACTCTGCCTCTCACCCATCATTAACAGTCACTTCTTTTGAAGTGAAAATCACGACTGAGCTGTGCACCCTCCCCTATAATATCCACGTGGGCTTCCTCTAAGTTACATACACTCTTGGGTAATGTGGCCCCCACATGGTTTCGAAACATACACCTGCAGTCAATATGAAGTTCTTAATTACAGTGGAAAATGTCAAGGGCGGTCGTCGTACCCATAGCGGTGCCTGGACACATCTCGACTCAGTCGTTCCGAAAGGTAGGCACCAATACGATCCAATTTCTCCGGGGCTGAAAGTGCATAGAAGGTCAACTTTTCCATGTTTGCTTTGACCAGACCATCCTGTAAAGGTCACAATATATACAATTACAGAACAATACAATATAAACATTTGTACAATATGAAGAGTGTAAAAGCCTTACATATTCCAAAGGAGAAGGGTCTCATTTCATTCCATAGGAGACTAATTAAATCCTTGGTGCCTTATGTAACAAACTTATCCCAAAGATACAGTTGCCATTTGATTTAGAGGTATAGGATATTTTCTTCCTAAGGCTCCATGCACATACATAGGCCCCCCTGCACCCAGCACTTTGGTAGGACGGGAACGTAATAGTTGTGGATTTCTGTGAATGATCCTCTGTGTGTACATCACATCCGAAACACTCAACCGGCACAAAGAGACGACGGACCTCAGTCATTTCTTACACTAGTAATATGAGAGCTGTATCACATGCTATAATGTAATGTTATGTAATACCATATGATGCAGTATAATGTTATAGCAGCTGCTGCCGCCATGACTATTAGATCACTTCGCTATTTTCCCTTTCGTGCAGTGATTTCCCTGCGGCCTGGATCTCTGGAGCTCACTCAGCGGATTTGTGCTTCGCTCCTGGCATTGACTGTATGAAGGTTTTTCTCCTCCGACCTTGCAATGTCACCAGTGACAAAATCTCTCACAGATGTCTCAGTCACGTCCTACATAAGTAGCTGCTATTTTATTTCACAGAACAGCACCACTCATGTCTACAGGTTGTGTCTGGTAATTGCAGACCAGCCACATTTTAGTGAATTCAGCGACAATACCAGACATGACCCACGTGATGAGTGGTGCTGTCAGACATAACCCACGTGACAAGAGTGGTGCTGTCAGACATAACCCATGTGACAAGAGTGGTGCTGCCAGACATAACCCACGTCACAAGAGTGGTGCTGTCAGACATAACCCACGTGACAAGAGTAGTGCTGTCAGACATAACCCACGTGACAAGAGTGGTGCTGTCAGACATAACCCTTGTGACAAGAGTGGTGCTGTCAGACATAACCCACGTGACAAGAGTGGTGCTGTCAGACATAACCCACGTGACCAGAGTGGTGCTGTCAGACATAACCCATGTGACAAGAGTGGTGCTGCCAGACATGACCCATGTGATGAGAGGTGCTGTCAGACATAACCCATGTGACAAGAGTAGTGCTGTCAGACATAACCCACGTGACAAGAGTGGTGCTGTCAGACATAACCCACGTGACAAGAGTGGTGCTGCCAGACATAACCCACGTGACAAGAGTGGTGCTGTCAGACATAACCCACGTGACAAGAGTGGTGCTGTCAGATATAACCCACATGACAAGAGTAGTGCTGCCAGACATAACCCACGTGACAAGAGTGGTGCTGCCAGACATAACCCACGTGACAAGAGTAGTGTTGTCAGACATAACCCACGTGATAAGAGTGGTGCTATCAGACATAACCCACGTGACAAGAGTGGTGCTGTCAGACATAACCCACGTGACAAGAGTAGTGCTGTCAGACATAACCCATGTGACAAGAGTGGTGCTGTCAGACATAACCCATGTGACAAGAGTGGTGCTGTCAGACATAACCCATGTGACAAGAGTAGTGTTGTCAGACATAACCCACGTGATAAGAGTGGTGCTGTCAGACATAACCCATGTGACAAGAGTAGTGTTGTCAGACATAACCCACGTGATAAGAGTGGTGCTATCAGACATAACCCACGTGACAAGAGTGGTGCTGTCAGACATAACCCATGTGACAAGAGTGGTGCTGTCAGACATAACCCATGTGACAAGAGTGGTGCTGTTTGCTACAATAAGGGGAAATCAAAATAAAAATACATAAATTACCCTAAGCTCTCACCTCTGAATCCTCTGGGAAGATATTGTCCACAAGTCTCTTGTAGCGAGGACGCAGCGCTCCACAGCAGCACAGACCTGAAGAGAGAACACAGATATTAAAATGATGGAAATTAGGTGTATTATGGAGTAGAGTAAGAAACTATAAGTGGAAAGTCAGTGCTACGACTACAACCATGAACACTGATAGAATATGACCACAATTACAACCATAAGTAGTACTAGAACCAAGATTAACTTGACTACAGCTAAAACCTTGACTATGATTACAACTATAACTGGAGCTAGAACTACGGCTACAAGTACACCTATGACTACAGGTAGAACTAAGACTGTACCTGCAACCAAGACTAGAGCTCGGACAATGACCAGGACTACAACCATGAATACTAATAGAGCTGTAACCACGACATGACCTAGAACTGTAAGCACGACTAAAAAAAGACTAGAGCTAGAATTATGGCTACAACCATGAATAGTACTAGAGCTAAAACTATGACCAAGACCACAGCAAGAACCATCACTACAACTACAACAATGACTGCAGTTAGAGCTTTGGCTTCTACTAAAACCATTAATATAACTAGAACCATGACTGCGACTACAACCATGACTACAGCTAGAACTAAGTCTACAACCATGACTACAGCTAGAACCAAGTCTACAACCATGTCTACAGCTAGAACTAAGTCTACAACCATGACTACAGCTAGAACCAAGTCTACAACCATGACTACAGCTAGAACCAAGTCTACAACCATGACTACAGCTAGAACTAAGTCTACAACCATGTCTACAGCTAGAACTAAGTCTACAACCATGACTACAGCTAGAACCAAGTCTACAACCATGTCTACAGCTAGAACTAAGTCTACAACCATGACTACAGCTAGAACCAAGTCTACAACCATGACTACAGCTAGAACCAAGTCTACAACCATGACTACAGCTAGAACCAAGTCTACAACCATGACTACAGCTAGAACTAAGTCTATAACCATGTCTACAGCTAGAACCAAGTCTACAACCATGACTACAGCTAGAACTAAGTCTACAACCATGTCTACAGCTAGAACTAAGTCTACAACCATGACTACAGCTAGAACCAAGTCTACAACCATGTCTACAGCTAGAACTAAGTCTACAACCATGACTACACTCCCAGACAGAAGTTACGTTGCTTATCCATATTATGTAAAAAGTAGCTTATAACCTGACGTTAAGTTCATCCATTGGTTGTGTAAATTATTCTTTTGAATGCTGAAACGCTCCGAAATGTTGCTTGGGTTAAGAAAATAAATTGGCATCAATACAGAAATATTGATCAGTTAATGGACACAGAATGGTCAGATTTTGGCAAGACAAAAGTTTTGTCGCCTGGTCATATAATGCACCCAATCCTAGTTTACATCCTCACTTGAGCTCAATAAATGATCGGTTAGTGTGTATGTATAAAAAGAAACCCTGCGCCCCAGACCTTCACTTGAACTGCAACTTGAGCTCTGACAACATGCAAAAAATCCACCCTGTGACCAAAGCCTGGATTATTAAGAGGCTGAAGACCAGTTCCACTGCAGGGGTGGCTGGCACCTTTAATGTGTCTCAGCGTCAAGTAGAAAGAATTAAAAAAAGAAGAGACTGGAGATGTGTTTGACAAGCCCAGGTCCGGCAGACCCCGCAAGACAACTGCTCAGGAGGAACGTTTGTTCGTTAGAAAATCCAAAGCAAGCCCCTCTTCCAATGCAGCAGAGCTCCAACAGGCCTGGTCACTTCATGTCCCTGTGTCAACTAGAACAGTTTGTAGGATTATGTCTCGAAATGGCCTCCATGGTGGAATCAGTGCCCAGAAGCCAGAACTAAACAAAAGGCAAATAAAAAAACCGTGTGGCATTTGCAAAGTCCCACATCCTGCTAAACAGATGGAAGCAGGAAAAGTGGCAGAAGGTGGATTTCTCTGTTATGGGGGATCTGTGGATGACGCACTGTTATGAGGGATCTGTGGATGACGCACTGTTATGAGGGATCTGTGGATGACGCACTGTTATGGGAATCTGTGGATGATGCGCTGTTATGGGGGATCTGTGGATGACGCACTGTTATGAGGGATCTGTGGATGACGCACTGTTATGGGGGATCTGTGGATGACGCACTGTTATGGGGGATCTGTGGATGACGCACTGTTATGGGGATCTGTGGATGACGCACTGTTATGTGGGATCTGTGGATGACGCACTGTTATGAGGGATCTGTGGATGACGCACTGTTATGGGGGATCTGTGGAGGATGCACTGTTATGGGGATCTGTGGATGACGCACTGTTATGGGGATCTGTGGATGACGCACTGTTATGGGGGATCTGTGGATGATGCACTGTTATGGGGATCTGTGGATGACGCACTGTTATGTGGGATCTGTGGATGACGCACTGTTATGGAGGAACTGTGTATGACGCACTGTTATGGGGGATCTGTGGATGACGCACTGTTATGGGGGATCTGTGGATGACGCACTGTTATGGGGATCTGTGGATGACGCACTGTTATGAGGGATCTGTGGATGACGCACTGTTATGAGGGATCTGTGGATGACGCACTGTTATGGGGATCTGTGGATGACGCACTGTTATGGGGGATCTGGGGATGACGCACTGTTATGGGGATCTGTGGATGACGCACTGTTATGTGGGATCTGTGGATGACGCACTGTTATGGAGGAACTGTGTATGACGCACTGTTATGGGGGATCTGTGGATGACGCACTGTTATGGGGGATCTGTGGATGACACACTGTTATGGGGGATATGTGGATGACGCACTTATGGGGGATCTGTGGATGACGCTCTGTTATGGGGGATCTGTGGAGGATGCACTGTTATGGGGAATCTGTGGATGACGTGCTGTTATGGGGGATCTGTGGATGACGCACTGTTATGGGGGATCTGTGGATGACACACTGTTATGTGGGATCTGTGGATGACGTGCTGTTATGGGGGATCTGTGGATGCCACACTGTTATGGGGGATCTGTGGATGATGTACTGTTATGGGGGATCTGTGGAGGATGCACTGTTATGGGGAATCTGTGGATGACGTGCTGTTATAGGGGATCTGTGGATGACGCACTTATGGGGGATCTGTGGATGACGCTCTGTTATGGGGGATCTGTGGATGACGCACTTATGGGGGATCTGTGGATGACACACTGTTATGGGGGATCTGTGGATGACGCACTGTTATGTGGGATCTGTGGATGACGCGCTGTTATGGGGGATCTGTGTATAACGCACTGTTATAGGGGATCTGTGGATGATGCACTGTTATGGGGATCTGTGGATGACGGTCTGTTATGGGGGATCTGTGGATGACGCACTTATGGGGGATCTGTGGATGACGCTCTGTTATGGGGGATCTGTGGATGACGCACTGTTATGGGGGATCTGTGGATGACGCACTGTTATGGGGGATCTGTGGATGACGCACTGTTATGGAGGAACTGTGTATGACGCACTGTTATGGGGGATCTGTGGATGACGCACTGTTATGGGGGATCTGTGGATGACGCACTGTTATGGAGATCTGTGGATGACGCACTGTTATGGGGGATCTGTGGATGACGCTCTGTTATGGGGGATCTGTGGATGACGCTCTGTTATGGGGGATCTGTGGATGACGCACTGTTATGGGGATCTGTGGATGACGCACTGTTATGGGGGATCTGTGGATGACGCTCTGTTATGGGGATCTGTGGATGACGCTCTGTTATGGGGATCTGTGGATGACGCACTGTTATGGGGGATCTGTGGATGACGCACTGTTATGGGGGATCTGTGGATGACGCACTGTTATGGGGGATCTGTGGATGACGCTCTGTTATGGGGGATCTGTGGATGACGCTCTGTTATGGGGGATCTGTGGATGACGCACTGTTATGGGGGATCTGTGGATGACGCACTGTTATGGGGGATCTGTGGACGCTGCACTGTTATGGGGGATCTGTGGATGACGCACTGTTATGGGGGATCTGTGGATGACGCACTGTTATGGGGGATCTGTGGATGACGCTCTGTTATGGGGGATCTGTGGATGACGTGCTGTTATGGAGGAACTGTGTATGACGCACTGTTATGGGGGATCTGTGGATGACGCACTGTTATGGAGATCTGTGGATGACGCACTGTTATGGGGGATCTGTGGATGACGCTCTGTTATGGGGGATCTGTGGATGACGCTCTGTTATGGGGGATCTGTGGATGACGCACTGTTATGGGGGATCTGTGGATGACGCACTGTTATGGGGGATCTGTGGATGACGCTCTGTTATGGGGGATCTGTGGATGACGCTCTGTTATGGGGGATCTGTGGATGACGCACTGTTATGGGGGATCTGGGGATGACGCTCTGTTATGTGGGATCTGGGGATGACGCACTGTTATGGGGGATCTGTGGATGACGCTCTGTTATGGGGGATCTGTGGATGACGCTCTGTTATGGGGGATCTGTGGATGACGCACTGTTATGGGGGATCTGTGGATGACGCACTGTTATGGAGATCTGTGGATGACGCACTGTTATGGGGGATCTGTGGATGACGCTCTGTTATGGGGGATCTGTGGATGACGCTCTGTTATGGGGGATCTGTGGATGACGCACTGTTATGGGGGATCTGTGGATGACGCACTGTTATGGGGGATCTGTGGATGACGCTCTGTTATGGGGGATCTGTGGATGACGCTCTGTTATGGGGGATCTGTGGATGACGCACTGTTATGGGGGATCTGGGGATGACGCTCTGTTATGTGGGATCTGGGGATGACGCACTGTTATGGGGGATCTGTGGATGACGCACTGTTATGTGGGATCTGTGGATGACGCGCTGTTATGGGGGATCTGTGTATAACGCACTGTTATAGGGGATCTGTGGATGATGCACTGTTATGGGGATCTGTGGATGACGGTCTGTTATGGGGGATCTGTGGATGACGCACTTATGGGGGATCTGTGGATGACGCTCTGTTATGGGGGATCTGTGGATGACGCACTGTTATGGGGGATCTGTGGATGACGCTCTGTTATGGGGGATCTGTGGATGACGCTCTGTTATGGGGGATCTGTGGATGACGCACTGTTATGGGGGATCTGTGGATGACGCACTGTTATGGGGGATCTGTGGATGACGCACTGTTATGGGGATCTGTGGATGACGCTCTGTTATGGGGGATCTGTGGATGACGCTCTGTTATGGGGGATCTGTGGATGACGCACTGTTATGGGGGATCTGTGGATAACGCACTGTTATGGGGGATCTGTGGATGACGCTCTGTTATGGGGGATCTGTGGATGACGCTCTGTTATGGGGGATCTGTGGATGACGCACTGTTATGGGGGATATGTGGATGACGCACTTATGGGGGATCTGTGGATGACGCACTGTTATGGGGGATCTGTGGACGCTGCACTGTTATGGGGGATTGCTGGCTGGCACACTGTGTACGCTTCTGTCCCTTTTAGTATGTGGGGTGGAGGGATTTTATATTGGAATGCTCAGGGTTAATGGCGCTAATAATGTTCTCCCCTGATACAGTGGCACATGGTCTTTTGTGCAGAGACAGGGGCGGTGAATGTCACTGGTAGCAGAGATCGTCCTTATAATTAGCCGTCATTGCTGAGCGGTGATCAGTGGGTACAATGTGTGTTATCTCCAGTGCTGAGTGTCGCACGATGCCCGGCTCCAGCTATGAGTCATCTACCAGGACACCGAGGATTCCAAATGTTCCAAAATCGGGGCACCGACACCTCCACAAAAATCGTAATCTGTTCCTTCCCACGGCTGGCAGTAGAATTTAATGACCACCTGACCAAAGGGTTGGCACAATTGCATTTGTTTCAGAAAATGAAATATTTCTTCCAAAGAAGTATTGCAGTTACCCGAAAAAAGGAAAACTGGACATAATTTCGCACAAAACCCCCAAAATAGGACGGACAAAATTGTTGGCACCTTTCAAAAAATTGTGGATAAACAACCTTATTCCAAGCATGTGATACTCGTTCAAACTCACCTGTGGCAAGGAACAGGAGTGGGCAATAGAAAATCACACCAGGAACCAGGGAAAAAGGGGAGAAGTTGACACAATCTTTGCATTGTGTGTCTGTGTGTGCCACACTAAGTATGGAGAACAGAACGAGGAGAACTGTCTGAGGACACGAGAACCCAAATTTTTTTCCAAAAATATCAACAATCTCAAAGTTACAAGTCCATCTCCAGAGATCCTGATGTTCCTTTGTCCACTGTGAGCAACATAATCAAGAAATTTACAACCTATAGCACTATAGCTAATCGACGTGGACGGCAAAGACAAAATGATGAAAGGTTACAATGAAGGATAGCCTGGATGGTGGATAAGCCCCAATCAAGATCCAAAGAAATCCAAGCTGTCCTGCAGGCTCAGGAGGCATCGGTGTCAGAGCGAACTATCCGTCCACATGTGACGGAGATGAAACGCTATTGCAGGAGACCCAGGAGGACCCCACTGCTGACACAGAGACATAAAAAAACTAGACTGCAGTTTGTCAGGATGCATGTAAGTCAAAATCCTTCTGAGAAAGTGTCTTGTAGACAGATGAGACCAAGGTAGAGCTTTTTGGTAAAGCACATCATTCTAATGTCTACTGAAAATTGAATGAGCCCTACAAAGAAAAGAACACTATACCTACAGTCAAATATGGTGGAGGTTCAAATATGTCTTGGGGTTGTTTTGCGGCCTCTGGCGCTGGCTGGGAGTCTTGAGGGAGCCTTGACTGTGTGTAAGGCATCATGAAATCTGAAGATCGTCAAAGGATTTTGGGTCACAATGTAGTAACATAGTAACATAGTAACATAGTAACATAGTAACATAGTTAGTAAGGCCGAAAAAAGACATTTGTCCATCCAGTTCAGCCTATATTCCATTATAATAAATACCCAGATCTACGTCCTTCTACAGAACCTAATAATTGTATGATACAATATTGTTCTGCTCCAGGAAGACATCCAGGCCTCTCTTGAACCCCTCGACTGAGTTCGCCATCACCACCTCCTCAGGCAAGCAATTCCAGATTCTCACTGCCCTAACAGTAAAGAATCCTCTTCTATGTTGGTGGAAAAACCTTCTCTCCTCCAGACGCAAAGAATGCCCCCTTGTACCCAGTGTCAGGAAAGCTGGGTTAGTATCCTAAATCATGGGTCTTCCAGGAGGACAATGACCCCAAACATATGGCAAAAAGCTCCCAAAATTGATGGAAAGAAAGCGCTGGAGAGTTCTGAAGTGGCAGCAAGGAGTCCGGATCTAAATCCCATTGATCACCTGGGGAGAGATCCTAAAATTGCTGTTGGGAGAAGACGCCTTCACATATGAGAGACCACGAGTAGTTTGTAAGAAGATTGGTCCAAAATTCCATCTGAGAGGTGTAAGAAGCTCGTGGATGGTTATAGGAAGTGAATGATTGCAGTTATTTATTCCAAAGGGGGCATCAAATATTTAGGAGGGCGCCAACAATTCTGTCCGGCCCATTTTGGGGATTTTGTGTAAAATTATGTCCATGCTTTTTTCTCAGCTTTTTTTTGTGTTGTTCCAATAGACACAAATGAAATAAACCTGTGTATAACACTGTCGGCCATGACTGTATGTTACCTAGTCACATATTATGGGGTCTATCTGCGTATACAGTGAATATACGGCCCTGCGGCGGCCCTCAGCCGGTTATGGATTTGTCACCGGATTCTGCATTATTGCATCAGTGCCCAGCGACCGGCCCAAAACATCACGGCTCTAGAGGAGATCGGCATGGAGGAGTGGGCAACATACCACCAACAGTGTGTGCCAACCAGGAGATCTGCATGGAGGAGTGGGCAACATACCACCAACAGTGTGTGCCAACCGGGAGAGCTGCATGGAGGAGTGGGCAACATACCACCAACAGTGTGTGCCAACCAGGAGATCTGCATGGAGGAGTGGGCAACATACCACCAACAGTGTGTGCCAACCGGGAGAGCTGCATGGAGGAGTGGGCAACATACCACCAACAGTGTGTGCCAACCAGGAGATCTGCATGGAGGAGTGGGCAACATACCACCAACAGTGTGTGCCAACCAGGAGATCTGCATGGAGGAGTGGGCAACATACCACCAACAGTGTGTGCCAACCGGGAGATCTGCATGGAGGAGTGGGCAACATACCACCAACAGTGTGTGCCAACCAGGAGATCTGCATGGAGGAGTGGGCAACATACCACCAACAGTGTGTGCCAACCAGGAAATCTGCATGGAGGAGTGGGCAACATACCACCAACAGTGTGTGCCAACCAGGAGATCTGCATGGAGGAGTGGGCAACATACCACCAACAGTGTGTGCCAACCAGGAGATCTGCATGGAGGAGTGGGCAACATACCACCAACAGTGTGTGCCAACCAGGAGATCTGCATGGAGGAGTGGGCAACATACCACCAACAGTGTGTGCCAACCAGGAGATCTGCATGGAGGAGTGGGCAACATACCACCAACAGTGTGTGCCAACCGGGAGAGCTGCATGGAGGAGTGGGCAACATACCACCAACAGTGTGTGCCAACCAGGAGATCTGCATGGAGGAGTGGGCAACATACCACCAACAGTGTGTGCCAACCAGGAGATCTGCATGGAGGAGTGGGCAACATACCACCAACAGTGTGTGCCAACCGGGAGAGCTGCATGGAGGAGTGGGCAACATACCACCAACAGTGTGTGCCAACCAGGAGATCTGCATGGAGGAGTGGGCAACATACCACCAACAGTGTGTGCCAACCAGGAGATCTGCATGGAGGAGTGGGCAACATACCACCAACAGTGTGTGCCAACCGGGAGAGCTGCATGGAGGAGTGGGCAACATACCACCAACAGTGTGTGCCAACCAGGAGATCTGCATGGAGGAGTGGGCAACATACCACCAACAGTGTGTGCCAACCAGGAAATCTGCATGGAGGAGTGGGCAACATACCACCAACAGTGTGTGCCAACCAGGAGATCTGCATGGAGGAGTGGGCAACATACCACCAACAGTGTGTGCCAACCAGGAGATCTGCATGGAGGAGTGGGCAACATACCACCAACAGTGTGTGCCAACCAGGAGATCTGCATGGAGGAGTGGGCAACATACCACCAACAGTGTGTGCCAACCAGGAGATCTGCATGGAGGAGTGGGCAACATACCACCAACAGTGTGTGCCAACCGGGAGAGCTGCATGGAGGAGTGGGCAACATACCACCAACAGTGTGTGCCAACCAGGAGATCTGCATGGAGGAGTGGGCAACATACCACCAACAGTGTGTGCCAACCAGGAGATCTGCATGGAGGAGTGGGCAACATACCACCAACAGTGTGTGCCAACCGGGAGAGCTGCATGGAGGAGTGGGCAACATACCACCAACAGTGTGTGCCAACCAGGAGATCTGCATGGAGGAGTGGGCAACATACCACCAACAGTGTGTGCCAACCAGGAGATCTGCATGGAGGAGTGGGCAACATACCACCAACAGTGTGTGCCAACCGGGAGAGCTGCATGGAGGAGTGGGCAACATACCACCAACAGTGTGTGCCAACCAGGAGATCTGCATGGAGGAGTGGGCAACATACCACCAACAGTGTGTGCCAACCAGGAAATCTGCATGGAGGAGTGGGCAACATACCACCAACAGTGTGTGCCAACCGGGAGAGCTGCATGGAGGAGTGGGCAACATACCACCAACAGTGTGTGCCAACCAGGAGATCTGCATGGAGGAGTGGGCAACATACCACCAACAGTGTGTGCCAACCAGGAGATCTGCATGGAGGAGTGGGCAACATACCACCAACAGTGTGTGCCAACCGGGAGAGCTGCATGGAGGAGTGGGCAACATACCACCAACAGTGTGTGCCAACCAGGAGATCTGCATGGAGGAGTGGGCAACATACCACCAACAGTGTGTGCCAACCAGGAGATCTGCATGGAGGAGTGGGCAACATACCACCAACAGTGTGTGCCAACCGGGAGAGCTGCATGGAGGAGTGGGCAACATACCACCAACAGTGTGTGCCAACCAGGAGATCTGCATGGAGGAGTGGGCAACATACCACCAACAGTGTGTGCCAACCAGGAAATCTGCATGGAGGAGTGGGCAACATACCACCAACAGTGTGTGCCAACCAGGAGATCTGCATGGAGGAGTGGGCAACATACCACCAACAGTGTGTGCCAACCAGGCCAGGAGATCTGCATGGAGGAGTGGGCAACATACCACCAACAGTGTGTGCCAACCAGGAGATCTGCATGGAGGAGTGGGCAACATACCACCAACAGTGTGTGCCAACCAGGAGATCTGCATGGAGGAGTGGGCAACATACCACCAACAGTGTGTGCCAACCGGGAGAGCTGCATGGAGGAGTGGGCAACATACCACCAACAGTGTGTGCCAACCAGGAGATCTGCATGGAGGAGTGGGCAACATACCACCAACAGTGTGTGCCAACCAGGAGATCTGCATGGAGGAGTGGGCAACATACCACCAACAGTGTGTGCCAACCGGGAGAGCTGCATGGAGGAGTGGGCAACATACCACCAACAGTGTGTGCCAACCAGGAGATCTGCATGGAGGAGTGGGCAACATACCACAAACAGTGTGTGCCAACCAGGAGATCTGCATGGAGGAGTGGGCAACATACCACCAACAGTGTGTGCCAACCGGGAGAGCTGCATGGAGGAGTGGGCAACATACCACCAACAGTGTGTGCCAACCAGGAGATCTGCATGGAGGAGTGGGCAACATACCACCAACAGTGTGTGCCAACCAGGAAATCTGCATGGAGGAGTGGGCAACATACCACCAACAGTGTGTGCCAACCGGGAGAGCTGCATGGAGGAGTGGGCAACATACCACCAACAGTGTGTGCCAACCAGGAGATCTGCATGGAGGAGTGGGCAACATACCACCAACAGTGTGTGCCAACCAGGAGATCTGCATGGAGGAGTGGGCAACATACCACCAACAGTGTGTGCCAACCGGGAGAGCTGCATGGAGGAGTGGGCAACATACCACCAACAGTGTGTGCCAACCAGGAGATCTGCATGGAGGAGTGGGCAACATACCACCAACAGTGTGTGCCAACCAGGAAATCTGCATGGAGGAGTGGGCAACATACCACCAACAGTGTGTGCCAACCAGGAGATCTGCATGGAGGAGTGGGCAACATACCACCAACAGTGTGTGCCAACCAGGAGATCTGCATGGAGGAGTGGGCAACATACCACCAACAGTGTGTGCCAACCGGGAGAGCTGCATGGAGGAGTGGGCAACATACCACCAACAGTGTGTGCCAACCAGGAGATCTGCATGGAGGAGTGGGCAACATACCACCAACAGTGTGTGCCAACCAGGAGATCTGCATGGAGGAGTGGGCAACATACCACCAACAGTGTGTGCCAACCGGGAGAGCTGCATGGAGGAGTGGGCAACATACCACCAACAGTGTGTGCCAACCAGGAGATCTGCATGGAGGAGTGGGCAACATACCACCAACAGTGTGTGCCAACCAGGAAATCTGCATGGAGGAGTGGGCAACATACCACCAACAGTGTGTGCCAACCAGGAGATCTGCATGGAGGAGTGGGCAACATACCACCAACAGTGTGTGCCAACCAGGAGATCTGCATGGAGGAGTGGGCAACATACCACCAACAGTGTGTGCCAACCAGGAAATCTTCATGGAGGAGTGGGCAACATACCACTAACAGTGTGTGCCAACCAGGAGATCTGCATGGAGGAGTGGGCAACATACCACCAACAGTGTGTGCCAACCGGGAGAGCTGCATGGAGGAGTGGGCAACATACCACCAACAGTGTGTGCCAACCAGGAGATCTGCATGGAGGAGTGGGCAACATACCACCAACAGTGTGTGCCAACCAGGAAATCTGCATGGAGGAGTGGGCAACATACCACCAACAGTGTGTGCCAACCAGGAGATCTGCATGGAGGAGTGGGCAACATACCACCAACAGTGTGTGCCAACCAGGAGATCTGCATGGAGGAGTGGGCAACATACCACCAACAGTGTGTGCCAACCAGGAGATCTGCATGGAGGAGTGGGCAACATACCACCAACAGTGTGTGCCAACCAGGAAATCTGCATGGAGGAGTGGGCAACATACCACCAACAGTGTGTGCCAACCAGGAGATCTGCATGGAGGAGTGGGCAACATACCACCAACAGTGTGTGCCAACCAGGAGATCTGCATGGAGGAGTGGGCAACATACCACCAACAGTGTGTGCCAACCAGGAAATCTTCATGGAGGAGTGGGCAACATACCACTAACAGTGTGTGCCAACCAGGAGATCTGCATGGAGGAGTGGGCAATATACCACCAACAGTGTGTGCCAACCAGGAGATCTGCATGGAGGAGTGGGCAACATACCACCCACAGTGTGTGCCAACCAGGAGATCTGCATGGAGGAGTGGGCAACATACCACCAACAGTGTGTGCCAACCAGGAGATCTGCATGGAGGAGTGGGCAATATACCACCAACAGTGTGTGCCAACCAGGAGATCTGCATGGAGGAGTGGGCAACATACCACCAACAGTGTGTGCCAACCAGGAGATCTGCATGGAGGAGTGGGCAATATACCACCCACAGTGTGTGCCAACCAGGAGATCTGCATGGAGGAGTGGGCAACATACCACCAACAGTGTGTGCAAACCAGGAGATCTGCATGGAGGAGTGGGCAACATACCACCAACAGTGTGTGCAAACCAGGAGATCTGCATGGAGGAGTGGGCAACATACCACCCACAGTGTGTGCCAAGCTGGTGAAGACTCACAGAAAACGTCTGACCTCCGCGTCAAGAACAACACACTGAGATGAACTTCTGTTAATGACCAAATACTTATTTTCCACCATAATTAACAAAATAAATCTTCCCAAATCAGACGCGGTGATTTTCTGGATTTGTTTTCTCATCGTTGTGGTCACCTGTGATGTCAGTTACAGGCCGCTCTCATCAGTGGGAGAACTTGCACAATTGGTCGCTGGCTAAATACTTTTCCCCACTTTCTGTAATGTGTTTATTCTCCATTTGCCCCTTTAAGAACCTCCCGTTCTATCTCTTATATCGCTATTCCGGCTCCATAGAGGCGACCGGAGTCAGCGATCTATGGCGGAACCGAGACTACACGGAAGGACAGAAAACCCGGGAGACGCCGCAGACTCAGCGCCACATGTCTGCTTCCACATCAAAAAGCCAAAAACCAAGTCAGACCCCTCCTTACACCACGTCTAAATCTGTGACCTTCCCGTGAATTATCACACCCTTCTTAAACACTCTGTGCTGCTGTGGTCCCCACTTCTTACACTAAGTCTAAATCTGTGACCCTCCCATGAATTATCACACCCTTCTTAAACACTCTGTGCTGCTGTGGTCCCCACTTCTTACACTAAGGGTGAATCTGTGACCTTCCCGTGAATTATCACACCCTTCTTAAACACTCTGTGCTGCTGTGGTCCCCACTTCTTACACTAAGGGTGAATCTGTGACCTTCCCGTGAATTATCACACCCTTCTTAAACGCTCTGTGCTGCTGTGGTCTCCACTTCTTACACTAACAGTGAATCTGTGACCTTCCCGTGAATTATCACACCCTTCTTAAACACTCTGTGCTGCTGTGGTCCCCACTTCTTACACTAAGGGTGAATCTGTGACCTTCCCGTGAATTATCACACCCTTCTTAAACGCTCTGTGCTGCTGTGGTCTCCACTTCTTACACTAACAGTGAATCTGTGACCTTCCCGTGAATTATCACACCCTTCTTAAACGCTCTGTGCTGCTGTGGTCTCCACTTCTTACACTAAAGGGTGAATCTGTGACCTTCCCGTGAATTATCACACCCTTCTTAAACACTCTGTGCTGCTGTGGTCCCCACTTCTTACACTAAGGGTGAATCTGTGACCTTCCTGTGAATTATCACACCCTTCTTAAACGCTCTGTGCTGCTGTGGTCCCCACTTCTTACACTAAGGGTGAATCTGTGACCTTCCCGTGAATTATCACATCCTTCTTAAACGCTCTGTGCTGCTGTGGTCTCCACTTCTTACACTAACAGTGAATCTGTGACCTTCCCATGAATTATCACACCCTTCTTAAACACTCTGTGCTGCTGTGGTCCCCACTTCTTACACTAAGGGGGAATCTGTGACCTTCCCGCGAATTATCACACCCTTCTTAAACACTCTGTGCTGCTGTGATCCCCACTTCTTACACTAAGGGTGAATCTGTGACCTTCCCGTGAATTATCACACCCTTCTTAAAAACTCTGTGCCGCTGTGGTCCCCACTTCTTACACTAGGGGGGAATCTGTGACCTTCCTGTGAATTATCACATCCTTCTTAAACACTCTGTGCTGCTGTGGTCCCCACTTCTTACACTAAGGGTGAATCTGTGACCTTCCTGTGAATTATCACACCCTTCTTAAACGCTCTGTGCTGCTGTGGTCCCCACTTCTTACACTAACAGTGAATCTGTGACCTTCCCATGAATTATCACACCCTTCTTAAACACTCTGTGCTGCTGTGATCCCCACTTCTTACGCTAAGGGTGAATCTGTGACCTTCCCATGAATTATCACACCCTTCTTAAACACTCTGTGCTGCTGTGGTCCCCACTTCTTACACTAACAGTGAATCTGTGACCTTCTCGTGAATTATCACACCCTTCTTAAACACTCTGTGCTGCTGTGGTCCCCACTTCTTACACTAAGGGTGAATCTGTGACCTTCCCGTGAATTATCACATCCTTCTTAAACGCTCTGTGCTGCTGTGGTCCCCACTTCTTACACTAAGGGTGAATCTGTGGCCTTCCCGGGAATTATCACACCCTTCTTAAACACTCTGTGCTGCTGTGGTCCCCACTTCTTACAGGGAGGGTGAATCTGTGACCTTCCCGTGAATTATCACACCCTTCTTAAACACTCTGTGCTGCTGTGGTCCCCACTTCTTACACGGAGGGTGAATCTGTGACCTTCCCGTGAATTATCACATCCTTCTTAAACACTCTGTGCTGCTGTGGTCCCCACTTCTTACAGGGAGGGTGAATCTGTGACCTTCCCGTGAATTATCACACCCTTCTTAAACACTCTGTGCTGCTGTGGTCCCCACTTCTTACACGGAGGGTGAATCTGTGACCTTCCCGTGAATTATCACACCCTTCTTAAACACTCTGTGCTGCTGTGGTCCCCACTTCTTACACGGAGGGTGAATCTGTGACCTTCCCGTGAATTATCACACCCTTCTTAAACACTCTGTGCTGCTGTGGTCTCCACTTCTTACACTAACAGTGAATCTGTGACCTTCCCGTAAATTATCACACCCTTCTTAAACACTCTGTGCCGCTGTGGTCCCCACTTCTTACACTAGGGGGGAATCTGTGACCTTCTCATGAATTATCACACCCTTCTTAAACACTCTGTGCTGCTGTGGTCCCCACTTCTTACAATAAGGGTGAATCTGTGACCTTCCCGTGAATTATCACACCCTTCTTAAACACTCTGTGCTGCTGTGGTCCCCACTTCTTACACTAAGGGTGAATCTGTGACCTTCTCGTGAATTATCACACCCTTCTTAAACACTCTGTGCTGCTGTGGTCCCCACTTCTTACACTAAGGGTGAATCTGTGACCTTCCCGTGAATTATCACAGCCTTCTTAAACACTCTGTGCTGCTGTGGTCCCCACTTCTTACACTAAGGGGGAATCTGTGACCTTCCCATGAATTATCACACCCTTCTTAAACACTCTGTGCTGCTGTGGTCCCCACTTCTTACACTAGGGGGGAATCTGTGACCTTCCCGTGAATTATCACACCCTTCTTAAACACTCTGTGCTGCTGTGGTCCCCACTTCTTACACTAGGGGGAATCTGTGACCTTCCCATGAATTATCACACCCTTCTTAAACACTCTGTGCCGCTGTGGTCCCCACTTCTTACACTAAGGGTGAATCTGTGACCTTCCCGTGAATTATCACACCCTTCTTAAACACTCTGTGCTGCTGTGGTCCCCACTTCTTACACTAAGGGGGAATCTGTGACCTTCCCATGAATTATCACACCCTTCTTAAACACTCTGTGCTGCTGTGGTCCCCACTTCTTACACTAAGGGTGAATCTGTGACCTTCCCATGAATTATCACACCCTTCTTAAACACTCTGTGCTGCTGTGGTCCCCACTTCTTACACTAAGGGTGAATCTGTGACCTTCCCATGAATTATCACACCCTTCTTAAACGCTCTGTGCTGCTGTGGTCCCCACTTCTTACACTAGGGGGGAATCTGTGACCTTCCCATGAATTATCACATCCTTCTTAAACACTCTGTGCCGCTGTGGTCCCCACTTCTTACACTAAGGGGGAATCTGTGACCTTCCCATGAATTATCACACCCTTCTTAAACACTCTGTGCTGCTGTGGTCCCCACTTCTTACACTAAGGGTGAATCTGTGTCCTTCCCGTGAATTATCACACCCTTCTTAAACACTCTGTGCTGCTGTGGTCCCCACTTCTTACACTAAGGGTGAATCTGTGACCTTCCCGTGAATTATCACACCCTTCTTAAACACTCTGTGCTGCTGTGGTCCCCACTTCTTACACTAAGGGTGAATCTGTGTCCTTCCCGTGAATTATCACACCCTTCTTAAACACTCTGTGCTGCTGTGGTCTCCACTTCTTACACTAAGGGTGAATCTGTGACCTTCCCATGAATTATCACACCCTTCTTAAACACTCTGTGCTGCTGTGGTTCCCACTTCTTACACTAAGGATGAATCTGTGACCTTCCCGTGAATTATCACACCCTTCTTAAACACTCTGTGCTGCTGTGGTCTCCACTTCTTACACTAAGGGTGAATCTGTGACCTTCCCATGAATTATCACACCCTTCTTAAACACTCTGTGCTGCTGTGGTCCCCACTTCTTACACTTAGGGTGAATCTGTGACCTTCTCGTGAATTATCACATCCTTCTTAAACACTCTGTGCTGCTGTGGTCCCCACTTCTTACACTAAGGGGGAATCTGTGACCTTCCCGTGAATTATCACACCCTTCTTAAACACTCTGTGCTGCTGTGGTCCCCACTTCTTACACTAAGGGTGAATCTGTGACCTTCCCATGAATTATCACACCCTTCTTAAACACTCTGTGCTGCTGTGGTTCCCACTTCTTACACTAAGGATGAATCTGTGGCCTTCCCGTGAATTATCACACCCTTCTTAAACACTCTGTGCCGCTGTGGTCCCCACTTCTTACACTAGGGGGAATCTGTGACCTTCCCATGAATTATCACACCCTTCTTAAACACTCTGTGCTGCTGTGGTCCCCACTTCTTACACTTAGGGTGAATCTGTGACCTTCTCGTGAATTATCACATCCTTCTTAAACACTCTGTGCTGCTGTGGTCCCCACTTCTTACACTAAGGGGGAATCTGTGACCTTCCCGTGAATTATCACACCCTTCTTAAACACTCTGTGCTGCTGTGGTCCCCACTTCTTACACTAAGGGTGAATCTGTGACCTTCCCGTGAATTATCACACCCTTCTTAAACACTCTGTGCTGCTGTGGTCCCCACTTCTTACACTAAGGGTGAATCTGTGACCTTCCCGCGAATTATCACACCCTTCTTAAACACTCTGTGCTGCTGTGGTCCCCACTTCTTACACTAAGGGTGAATCTGTGACCTTCCTGTGAATTATCACACCCTTCTTAAACGCTCTGTGCTGCTGTGGTCTCCACTTCTTACACTAAGGGTGAATCTGTGACCTTCCCGTGAATTATCACACCCTTCTTAAACACTCTGTGCTGCTGTGATCCCCACTTCTTACACTAAGGATGAATCTGTGGCCTTCCCGTGAATTATCACACCCTTCTTAAACACTCTGTGCCGCTGTGGTCCCCACTTCTTACACTAGGGGGAATCTGTGACCTTCCCATGAATTATCACACCCTTCTTAAACACTCTGTGCTGCTGTGGTCCCCACTTCTTACACTAAGGGGGAATCTGTGGCCTTCCCGTGAACTATCACACCCTTCTTAAACACTCTGTGCTGCTGTGGTCCCCACTTCTTACACTAAGGGTGAATCTGTGGCATTCCCGTGAATTATCACACCCTTCTTAAACACTCTGTGCTGCTGTGGTCCCCACTTCTTACACTAAGGGTGAATCTGTGACCTTCTCGTGAATTATCACATCCTTCTTAAACACTCTGTGCTGCTGTGGTCCCCACTTCTTACACTAAGGGGGAATCTGTGACCTTCCCGTGAATTATCACACCCTTCTTAAACACTCTGTGCTGCTGTGGTCCCCACTTCTTACACTAAGGGTGAATCTGTGACCTTCCTGTGAATTATCACACCCTTCTTAAACGCTCTGTGCTGCTGTGGTCTCCACTTCTTACACTAAGGGTGAATCTGTGACCTTCCCGTGAATTATCACACCCTTCTTAAACACTCTGTGCTGCTGTGGTCCCCACTTCTTACACTAAGGGTGAATCTGTGACCTTCCCGTGAATTATCACACCCTTCTTAAACACTCTGTGCTGCTGTGGTCTCCACTTCTTACACTAACAGTGAATCTGTGACCTTCCCGTGAATTATCACACCCTTCTTAAACACTCTGTGCTGCTGTGGTCCCCACTTCTTACACTAACAGTGAATCTGTGACCTTCCCATGAATTATCACACCCTTCTTAAACACTCTGTGCTGCTGTGGTCCGCACTTCTTACACTAACAGTGAATCTGTGACCTTCTCGTGAATTATCACACCCTTCTTAAACACTCTGTGCTGCTGTGGTCCCCACTTCTTACACTAACAGTGAATCTGTGACCTTCCCGTGAATTATCACATCCTTCTTAAACGCTCTGTGCTGCTGTGGTCTCCACTTCTTACACTAACAGTGAATCTGTGACCTTCCCGTAAATTATCACACCCTTCTTAAACGCTCTGTGCTGCTGTGGTCCCCACTTCTTACACTAAGGGTGAATCTGTGACCTTCCTGTGAATTATCACACCCTTCTTAAACACTCTGTGCTGCTGTGGTCCCCACTTCTTACACTAAGGGTGAATCTGTGGCCTTCCCGGGAATTATCACACCCTTCTTAAACACTCTGTGCTGCTGTGGTCCCCACTTCTTACAGGGAGGGTGAATCTGTGACCTTCTCATTAATTATCACATCCTTCTTAAACACTCTGTGCTGCTGTGGTCCCCACTTCTTACACTAAGGGGGAATCTGTGACCTTCTCATTAATTATCACATCCTTCTTAAACACTCTGTGCTGCTGTGGTCCCCACTTCTTACACTAAGGGTGAATCTGTGACCTTCCCGTGAATTATCACACCCTTCTTAAACACTCTGTGCTGCTGTGGTCCCCACTTCTTACACTAAGGGTGAATCTGTGACCTTCCCGTGAATTATCACACCCTTCTTAAACGCTCTGTGCTGCTGTGGTCTCCACTTCTTACACTAAGGGTGAATCTGTGACCTTCCCGTGAATTATCACACCCTTCTTAAACACTCTGTGCTGCTGTGGTCCCCACTTCTTACACTAAGGGTGAATCTGTGACCTTCCCGTGAATTATCACACCCTTCTTAAACACTCTGTGCTGCTGTGGTCCCCACTTCTTACACTAAGGGTGAATCTGTGACCTTCCCGTGAATTATCACACCCTTCTTAAACACTCTGTGCTGCTGTGGTCCCCACTTCTTACACTAAGGGTGAATCTGTGACCTTTCCGTGAATTATCACACCCTTCTTAAACACTCTGTGCTGCTGTGGTCCCCACTTCTTACACTAAGAGGGAATCTGTGGCCTTCCCGTGAATTATCACACCCTTCTTAAACACTCTGTGCTGCTGTGGTCTCCACTTCTTACACTAGGGGGGAATCTGTGACCTTCCCATGAATTATCACACCCTTCTTAAACACTCTGTGCTGCTGTGGTCCCCACTTCTTACACTAAGGGTGAATCTGTGACCTTCCCGTGAATTATCACACCCTTCTTAAACACTCTGTGCTGCTGTGGTCCCAACTTCTTACACTAAGGGTGAATCTGTGACCTTCCCGTGAATTATCACACCCTTCTTAAACACTCTGTGCTGCTGTGGTCCCCACTTCTTACACTAAGGGTGAATCTGTGACCTTCCCGTGAATTATCACACCCTTCTTAAACACTCTGTGCTGCTGTGGTCCCCACTTCTTACACTAAGGGTGAATCTGTGACCTTTCCGTGAATTATCACACCCTTCTTAAACACTCTGTGCTGCTGTGGTCCCCACTTCTTACACTAAGGGGGAATCTGTGGCCTTCCCGTGAATTATCACACCCTTCTTAAACACTCTGTGCTGCTGTGGTCTCCACTTCTTACACTAAGGGGGAATCTGTGACCTTCCCGTGAATTATCACACCCTTCTTAAACACTCTGTGCTGCTGTGGTCCCACTTCTTACACTAAGGGTGAATCTGTGACCTTCCCGTGAATTATCACACCCTTCTTAAACACTCTGTGCTGCTGTGGTCCCACTTCTTACACTAAGGGTGAATCTGTGACCTTCTCATTAATTATCACATCCTTCTTAAACACTCTGTGCTGCTGTGGTCCCCACTTCTTACACTAAGGGTGAATCTGTGACCTTCCCGTGAATTATCACACCCTTCTTAAACACTCTGTGCTGCTGTGGTCCCCACTTCTTACACTAAGGGTGAATCTGTGACCTTCCCGTGAATTATCACACCCTTCTTAAACGCTCTGTGCTGCTGTGGTCTCCACTTCTTACACTAAGGATGAATCTGTGACCTTCCCGTGAATTATCACACCCTTCTTAAACACTCTGTGCTGCTGTGGTCCCCACTTCTTACACTAAGGGTGAATCTGTGACCTTCCCGTGAATTATCACACCCTTCTTAAACACTCTGTGCTGCTGTGGTCCCCACTTCTTACACTAAGGGTGAATCTGTGACCTTCCCGTGAATTATCACACCCTTCTTAAACACTCTGTGCTGCTGTGGTCCCCACTTCTTACACTAAGGGTGAATCTGTGACCTTTCCGTGAATTATCACACCCTTCTTAAACACTCTGTGCTGCTGTGGTCCCCACTTCTTACACTAAGAGGGAATCTGTGGCCTTCCCGTGAATTATCACACCCTTCTTAAACACTCTGTGCTGCTGTGGTCTCCACTTCTTACACTAGGGGGGAATCTGTGACCTTCCCATGAATTATCACACCCTTCTTAAACACTCTGTGCTGCTGTGGTCCCCACTTCTTACACTAAGGGTGAATCTGTGACCTTCCCGTGAATTATCACACCCTTCTTAAACACTCTGTGCTGCTGTGGTCCCAACTTCTTACACTAAGGGTGAATCTGTGACCTTCCCGTGAATTATCACACCCTTCTTAAACACTCTGTGCTGCTGTGGTCCCCACTTCTTACACTAAGGGTGAATCTGTGACCTTCCCGTGAATTATCACACCCTTCTTAAACACTCTGTGCTGCTGTGGTCCCCACTTCTTACACTAAGGGTGAATCTGTGACCTTTCCGTGAATTATCACACCCTTCTTAAACACTCTGTGCTGCTGTGGTCCCCACTTCTTACACTAAGGGGGAATCTGTGGCCTTCCCGTGAATTATCACACCCTTCTTAAACACTCTGTGCTGCTGTGGTCTCCACTTCTTACACTAGGGGGGAATCTGTGACCTTCCCATGAATTATCACACCCTTCTTAAACACTCTGTGCTGCTGTGGTCCCCACTTCTTACACTAAGGGTGAATCTGTGACCTTCCCGTGAATTATCACACCCTTCTTAAACACTCTGTGCTGCTGTGGTCCCCACTTCTTACACTAAGGGTGAATCTGTGACCTTCCCGTGAATTATCACACCCTTCTTAAACACTCTGTGCTGCTGTGGTCCCCACTTCTTACACTAAGGGTGAATCTGTGACCTTCCCGTGAATTATCACACCCTTCTTAAACACTCTGTGCTGCTGTGGTCCCCACTTCTTACACTAAGGGTGAATCTGTGGCCTTCCCGTGAATTATCACACCCTTCTTAAACACTCTGTGCTGCTGTGGTCCCCACTTCTTACACTAAGGGTGAATCTGTGACCTTCCCGTGAATTATCACACCCTTCTTAAACACTCTGTGCCGCTGTGGTCCCCACTTCTTACACTAAGGGTGAATCTGTGACCTTCCCGTGAATTATCACACCCTTCTTAAACACTCTGTGCTGCTGTGGTCCCCACTTCTTACACTAAGGGTGAATCTGTGGCCTTCCCGTGAATTATCACACCCTTCTTAAACACTCTGTGCTGCTGTGGTCCCCACTTCTTACTCTAAGGGGGAATCTGTGACCTTCCCGTGAATTATCACACCCTTCTTAAACACTCTGTGCTGCTGTGGTCCCCACTTCTTACTCTAAGGGTGAATCTGTGACCTTCCCATTAATTATCACACCCTTCTTAAACACTCTGTGCTGCTGTGGTCCCAACTTCTTACACTAAGGGTGAATCTGTGACCTTCCCGTAAATTATCACACCCTTCTTAAACACTCTGTGCTGCTGTGGTCCCCACTTCTTACACTAAGTGTGAATCTGTGGCCTTCCCGTGAATTATCACACCCTTCTTAAACACTCTGTGCTGCTGTGGTCCCCACTTCTTACTCTAAGGGGGAATCTGTGACCTTCCCGTGAATTATCACACCCTTCTTAAACACTCTGTGCTGCTGTGGTCCCCACTTCTTACTCTAAGGGTGAATCTGTGACCTTCCCATTAATTATCACACCCTTCTTAAACACTCTGTGCTGCTGTGGTCCCCACTTCTTACTCTAAGGGTGAATCTGTGACCTTCCCATTAATTATCACACCCTTCTTAAACACTCTGTGCTGCTGTGGTCCCCACTTCTTACACTAAGGGTGAATCTGTGACCTTCCCGTGAATTATCACACCCTTCTTAAACACTCTGTGCTGCTGTGGTCCCAACTTCTTACACTAAGGGTGAATCTGTGACCTTCCCGTGAATTATCACACCCTTCTTAAACACTCTGTGCTGCTGTGGTCCCCACTTCTTACACTAAGGGTGAATCTGTGACCTTCCCGTGAATTATCACACCCTTCTTAAACACTCTGTGCTGCTGTGGTCCCCACTTCTTACACTAAGGGTGAATCTGTGACCTTTCCGTGAATTATCACACCCTTCTTAAACACTCTGTGCTGCTGTGGTCCCCACTTCTTACACTAAGGGGGAATCTGTGGCCTTCCCGTGAATTATCACACCCTTCTTAAACACTCTGTGCTGCTGTGGTCTCCACTTCTTACACTAGGGGGGAATCTGTGACCTTCCCATGAATTATCACACCCTTCTTAAACACTCTGTGCTGCTGTGGTCCCCACTTCTTACACTAAGGGTGAATCTGTGACCTTCCCGTGAATTATCACACCCTTCTTAAACACTCTGTGCTGCTGTGGTCCCAACTTCTTACACTAAGGGTGAATCTGTGACCTTCCCGTAAATTATCACACCCTTCTTAAACACTCTGTGCTGCTGTGGTCCCCACTTCTTACACTAAGTGTGAATCTGTGGCCTTCCCGTGAATTATCACACCCTTCTTAAACACTCTGTGCTGCTGTGGTCCCCACTTCTTACTCTAAGGGGGAATCTGTGACCTTCCCGTGAATTATCACACCCTTCTTAAACACTCTGTGCTGCTGTGGTCCCCACTTCTTACTCTAAGGGTGAATCTGTGACCTTCCCATTAATTATCACACCCTTCTTAAACACTCTGTGCTGCTGTGGTCCCACTTCTTACACTAAAGGGTGAATCTGTGACCTTCCCATTAATTATCACACCCTTCTTAAACACTCTGTGCTGCTGTGGTCTCCACTTAGTAACATAGTTAGTAAGGCCGAAAAAAGACATTTGTCCATCCAGTTCAGCCTATATTCCATCATAATAAATACCCAGATCTACGTCCTTCTACAGAACCTAATAATTGTATGATACAATATTGTTCTGCTCCAGGAAGACATCCAGGCCTCTCTTGAACCCCTCGACTGAGTTCGCCATCACCACCTCCTCAGGCAAGCAATTCCAGATTCTCACTGCCCTAACAGTAAAGAATCCTCTTCTATGTTGGTGGAAAAACCTTCTCTCCTCCAGACGCAAAGAATGCCCCCTTGTGCCCGTCACCTTCCTTGGTATAAACAGATCCTCAGCGAGATATTTGTATTGTCCCCTTATATACTTATACATGGTTATTAGATCGCCCCTCAGTCGTCTTTTTTCTAGACTAAATAATCCTAATTTCGCTAATCTATCTGGGTATTGTAGTTCTCCCATCCCCTTTATTAATTTTGTTGCCCTCTTTTGTACTCTCTCTAGTTCCATTATATCCTTCCTGAGCACCGGTGCCCAAAACTGGACACAGTACTCCATGTGCGGTCTAACTAGGGATTTGTACAGAGGCAGTATAATGCTCTCATCATGTGTATCCAGACCTCTTTTAATGCACCCCATGATCCTGTTTGCCTTGGCAGCTGCTGCCTGGCACTGGCTGCTCCAGGTAAGTTTATCATTAACTAGGATCCCCAAGTCCTTCTCCTTGTCAGATTTACCCAGTGGTTTCCCATTCAGTGTGTAATGGTGACATTGATTCCTTCTTCCCATGTGTATAACCTTACATTTATCATTGTTAAACCTCATCTGCCACCTTTCAGCCCAAGTTTCCAACTTATCCAGATCCATCTGTAGCAGAATACTATCTTCTCTTGTATTAACTGCTTTACATAGTTTTGTATCATCTGCAAATATCGATATTTTACTGTGTAAACCTTCTACCAGATCATTAATGAATATGTTGAAGAGAACAGGTCCCAATACTGACCCCTGCGGTACCCCACTGGTCACAGCGACCCAGTTAGAGACTATACCATTTATAACCACCCTCTGCTTTCTATCACTAAGCCAGTTACTAACCCATTTACACACATTTTCCCCCAGACCAAGCATTCTCATTTTGTGTACCAACCTCTTGTGCGGCACGGTATCAAACGCTTTGGAAAAATCGAGATATACCACGTCCAATGACTCACTGTGGTCCAGCCTATAGCTTACCTCTTCATAAAAACTGATTAGATTGGTTTGACAGGAGCGATTTCTCATAAACCCATGCTGATATAGAGTTAAACAGTTATTCTCATTGAGATAATCCAGAATAACATCCCTCAGAAACCCTTCAAATATTTTACCAACAATAGAGGTTAGACTTACTGGCCTATAATTTCCAGGTTCACTTTTAGAGCCCTTTTTGAATATTGGCACCACATTTGCTATGCGCCAGTCCTGCGGAACAGACCCTGTCGCTATAGAGTCCCTAAAAATAAGAAATAATGGTTTATCTATTACATTACTTAGTTCTCTTAGTACTCGTGGGTGTATGCCATCCGGACCCGGAGATTTATCTATTTTAATCTTATTTAGCCGGTTTCGCACCTCTTCTTGGGTTAGATTGGTGACACTTAATATAGGGTTTCCATTGTTTCTTGGGATTTCACCTAGCATTTCATTTTCCACCGTGAATACTTCTTACACTAAGGGTAAATTTGTGACCTTCCCGTGAATTATCACACCCTTCTTAAACACCCTGTGCCGCTGTGGTCCCCACTTCTTACACTAAGGGTGAATCTGTGACCTTCCCGTGAATTATCACACCCTTCTTAAACACTCTGTGCTGCTGTGGTCCCCACTTCTTACACTAAAGGGTGAATCTGTGACCTTCCCATTAATTATCACACCCTTCTTAAACACTCTGTGCTGCTGTGGTTCCCACTTCTTACACTAAGGATGAATCTGTGACCTTCCCGTGAATTATCACACCCTTCTTAAACACTCTGTGCTGCTGTGATCCCCACTTCTTACACTAAAGGGTGAATCTGTGACCTTCCCATTAATTATCACACCCTTCTTAAACACTCTGTGCTGCTGTGGTTCCCACTTCTTACACTAAGGATGAATCTGTGACCTTCCCGTGAATTATCACACCCTTCTTAAACACTCTGTGCTGCTGTGGTCCCCACTTCTTACACTAAAGGGTGAATCTGTGACCTTCCCGCGAATTATCACACCCTTCTTAAACACTTTGTGCTGCTGTGGTCCCCACTTCTTACACTAAGGGTGAATCTGTGACCTTCCCGTGAATTATCACACCCTTCTTAAACACTCTGTGCTGCTGTGGTCCCCACTTCTTACACTAAGGGTGAATCTGTGACCTTCCCGTGAATTATCACACCCTTCTTAAACACTCTGTGCTGCTGTGGTCCCCACTTCTTACACTAAAGGGTGAATCTGTGACCTTCCCGCGAATTATCACACCCTTCTTAAACACTTTGTGCTGCTGTGGTCCCCACTTCTTACACCAAGGGTGAATCTGTGACCTTCCCGTGAATTATCACACCCTTCTTAAACACTCTGTGCTGCTGTGGTCCCCACTTCTTACACTAAGGGTGAATCTGTGACCTTCCCGTGAATTATCACACCCTTCTTAAACACTCTGTGCTGCTGTGGTCCCCACTTCTTACACTAAGGGTGAATCTGTGACCTTCCTGTGAATTATCACACCCTTCTTAAACACTCTGTGCTGCTGTGGTCCCCACTTCTTACACTAAGGGTGAATCTGTGACCTTCCCGTGAATTATCACACCCTTCTTAAACACTCTGTGCCGCTGTGGTCCCCACTTCTTACACTAAGGGTGAATCTGTGGCCTTCCCGTGAATTATCACACCCTTCTTAAACACTCTGTGCCGCTGTGGTCCCCACTTCTTACACTAAGGGTGAATCTGTGACCTTCCCGTGAATTATCACACCCTTCTTAAACACTTTGTGCTGCTGTGGTCCCCACTTCTTACACTAAAGGGTGAATCTGTGACCTTCCCGTGAATTATCACACCCTTCTTAAACACTCTGTGCTGCTGTGGTCCCCACTTCTTACACTAACAGTGAATCTGTGACCTTCCCGTGAATTATCACACCCTTCTTAAACACTCTGTGCTGCTGTGGTCCCACTTCTTACACTAAGGGTGAATCTGTGACCTTCCCATTAATTATCACACCCTTCTTAAACACTCTGTGCTGCTGTGGTCCCCACTTCTTACACTAAGGGTGAATCTGTGACCTTCTCGTGAATTATCACAGCCTTCTTAAACACTCTGTGCTGCTGTGGTCCCCACTTCTTACACTAAGGGTGAATCTGTGACCTTCCCGTGAATTATCACACCCTTCTTAAACACTCTGTGCTGCTGTGGTCCCCACTTCTTACACTAAGGGTGAATCTGTGACCTTCCCATTAATTATCACACCCTTCTTAAACACTCTGTGCTGCTGTGGTCCCCACTTCTTACACTAAGGGGGAATCTGTGACCTTCCCGTGAATTATCACACCCTTCTTAAACACTCTGTGCTGCTGTGGTCCCCACTTCTTACACTAAGGGTGAATCTGTGACCTTCTCGTGAATTATCACAGCCTTCTTAAACACTCTGTGCTGCTGTGGTCCCCACTTCTTACACTAAGGGTGAATCTGTGACCTTCCCGTGAATTATCACACCCTTCTTAAACACTCTGTGCTGCTGTGGTCCCCACTTCTTACACTAAGGGTGAATCTGTGACCTTCCCATTAATTATCACACCCTTCTTAAACACTCTGTGCTGCTGTGGTCCCCACTTCTTACACTAAGGGGGAATCTGTGACCTTCCCGTGAATTATCACACCCTTCTTAAACACTCTGTGCTGCTGTGGTCTCCACTTCTTACACTAAGGGTGAATCTGTGACCTTCCCGTGAATTATCACACCCTTCTTAAACACTCTGTGCTGCTGTGGTCCCCACTTCTTACACTAAAGGGTGAATCTGTGACCTTCCCGTGAATTATCACACCCTTCTTAAACACTCTGTGCTGCTGTGGTCCCCACTTCTTACACTAACAGTGAATCTGTGACCTTCCCGTGAATTATCACACCCTTCTTAAACACTCTGTGCTGCTGTGGTCCCACTTCTTACACTAAAGGGTGAATCTGTGACCTTCCCATTAATTATCACACCCTTCTTAAACACTCTGTGCTGCTGTGGTCCCACTTCTTACACTAAGGGTGAATCTGTGACCTTCCCGTGAATTATCACACCCTTCTTAAACACTCTGTGCTGCTGTGGTCTCCACTTCTTACACTAAGGGTGAATCTGTGACCTTCCCGTGAATTATCACACCCTTCTTAAACACTCTGTGCTGCTGTGGTCCCCACTTCTTACACTAAAGGGTGAATCTGTGACCTTCCCGTGAATTATCACACCCTTCTTAAACACTCTGTGCTGCTGTGGTCCCCACTTCTTACACTAAGGGTGAATCTGTGACCTTCCCGTGAATTATCACACCCTTCTTAAACACTCTGTGCTGCTGTGGTCCCCACTTCTTACACTAAGGGTGAATCTGTGACCTTCCCGTGAATTATCACACCCTTCTTAAACACTCTGTGCTGCTGTGGTCCCCACTTCTTACACTAAGGGTGAATCTGTGACCTTCCCGTGAATTATCACACCCTTCTTAAACACTCTGTGCTGCTGTGGTCCCCACTTCTTACACTAGGGGGAATCTGTGACCTTCCCATGAATTATCACACCCTTCTTAAACACTCTGTGCTGCTGTGGTCCCCACTTCTTACACTAAGGGTGAATCTGTGACCTTCCCGTGAATTATCACACCCTTCTTAAACACTCTGTGCTGCTGTGGTCCCCACTTCTTACACTAACAGTGAATCTGTGACCTTCCCGTGAATTATCACACCCTTCTTAAACACTCTGTGCTGCTGTGGTCCCACTTCTTACACTGAGAGAGTCAGTGTACACTGTGAAAGCCATGGCTCAGCCACTGGGGTGGAACAACTCCTTACAGCATGCTGGTGGTAGTAGTCAGGGGCAGAGGCTGGTGACTGCGGGTATTTTCGGGGCAGGCGACCATGTGACCGGGTTTTGATCTTTCATATTATTTCGATGCTTATAAACCTTTTACCGAGGATTTGGTCTCGCACAGATTGAGGTCACCGTCAGCTGATGGAAAGCTCCCCGGCCGCTCCGGGGGAAGGATCAGTGGGAACAGATTAATAGGAAATATGCAGAATGTTGCAATAACTGATTATTTCATAAATGAATCGTAAACATGAAAATAAGAAACTTTGCATCAAATCTCAGCAGAGAATTCCGCCTCGTTCTCCTCCCGGACGGATCGTTCCCAATCCACGTGTCCAATCCGTATCTCCCATTACTGAGGCCGGAGAGGACGGTTGGTGCTTGTACAACTCTACGGAGGAGCGGGAGACATTCTGACATCACAGTTACACTTCTCCACAGAACTTCACCAGCACCGACTCCCATCTCAGTCATGGGAAATTCACGAAAGTCACATTCTACCATTGAAATAACAACTTTCAGAACGAATAATGAGCCGAGGACAGAGGAGGAGGAAAGACTTCTCTGATAAAAAAAATTACAAAGTTTCTTATTTCACATGTACAAATGATTTATTTTTTTAAAAAAAATTAAACAGCAGCTCCTCTTTAAAGCAAAACTTCAAAAAAGTGCTAAAAAGGGAGGAAAAATGTTGAAGGGGTGAAGCAGACAACCGAAAATGTCAGGTCCGAAAGACGATTATACACGTACATCAGACTAGAACCATGCACACCGGGGACCAAAGATTGTGTGTAATGTATGTAGACTATATAACGACTGCACCAGCAGAATAGTGAGTGCAGCTCTGGAGTATAATACAGGAGGTAACTCAGGATCAGTAATGTAATGTATGTATACAGCGACTGCACCAGCAGAATAGTGAGTGCAGCTCTGGAGTATAATACAGGATGTAACTCAGGATCAGTAATGTAATGTATGTACACAGTGACTGCACCAGCAGAATAGTGAGTGCAGCTCTGGAGTATAATACAGGATGTAACTCAGGATCAGTAATGTAATGTATGTACACAGTGACTGCACCAGCAGAATAGTGAGTGCAGCTCTGGAGTATAATACAGGATGTAACTCAGGATCAGTAATGTATGTACACAGTGACTACACCAGCAGAATAGTGAGTGCAGCTCTGGGGTATAATACAGGATGTAACTCAGGATCAGTAATGTAATGTATGTACACAGTGACTGCACCAGCAGAATAGTGAGTGCAGCTCTGGAGTATAATACAGGATGTAACTCAGGATCAGTAATGTATGTACACAGTGACTGCACCAGCAGAATAGTGAGTGCAGCTCTGGGGTATAATACAGGATGTAACTCCGGATCAGTAATGTAATGTATGTACACAGTGACTGCACCAGCAGAATAGTGAGTGCAGCTCTGGAGTATAATACAGGAGGTAACTCAGGATCAGTAATGTAATGTATGTACACAGTGACTGCACCAGCAGAATAGTGAGTGCAGCTCTGGAGTATAATACAGGAGGTAACTCAGGATCAGTAATGTAATGTATGTACACAGTGACTGCACCAGCAGAATAGTGAGTGCAGCTCTGGGGTATAATACAGAATGTAACTCAGGATCAGTAATGTATGTACACAGTGACTGCACCAGCAGAATAGTGAGTGCAGCTCTGGAGTATAATGCAGGATGTAACTCAGGATCAGTAATGTAATGTATGTACACAGTGACTGCACCAGCAGAATAGTGAGTGCAGCTCTGGAGTATAATGCAGGATGTAACTCAGGATCAGTAATGTAATGTATGTACACAGTGACTGCACCAGCAGAATAGTGAGTGCAGCTCTGGAGTATAATGCAGGATGTAACTCAGGATCAGTAATGTAATGTATGTACACAGTGACTGCACCAGCAGAATAGTGAGTGCAGCTCTGGGGTATAATACAGGAGGTAACTCAGGATCAGTAATGTATGTACACAGTGACTGCACCAGCAGAATAGTGAGTGCAGCTCTGGAGTAAAATGCAGGATGTAACTCAGGATCAGTAATGTAATGTATGTACACAGTGACTGCACCAGCAGAATAGTGAGTGCAGCTCTGGAGTATAATGCAGGATGTAACTCAGGATCAGTAATGTAATGTATGTACACAGTGACTGCACCAGCAGAATAGTGAGTGCAGCTCTGGGGTATAATACAGGAGGTAACTCAGGATCAGTAATGTAATGTATGTATACAGCGATTGCACCAGCAGAATAGTGAGTGCAGCTTTGGAGTATAATACAGGAGGTAACTCAGGATCAGTAATGTAATGTATGTACACAGTGACTGCACCAGCAGAATAGTGAGTGCAGCTCTGGGGTATAATACAGGATGTAACTCAGGATCAGTAATGTAATGTATGTATACAGCGATTGCACCAGCAGAATAGTGAGTGCAGCTCTGGAGTATAATACAGGATGTAACTCAGGATCAGTAATGTAATGTATGTACACAGTGACTGCACCAGCAGAATAGTGAGTGCAGCTCTGGGGTATAATACAGAATGTAACTCAGGATCAGTAATGTATGTACACAGTGACTGCACCAGCAGAATAGTGAGTGCAGCTCTGGAGTATAATGCAGGATGTAACTCAGGATCAGTAATGTAATGTATGTACACAGTGACTGCACCAGCAGAATAGTGAGTGCAGCTCTGGAGTATAATGCAGGATGTAACTCAGGATCAGTAATGTAATGTATGTACACAGTGACTGCACCAGCAGAATAGTGAGTGCAGCTCTGGAGTATAATGCAGGATGTAACTCAGGATCAGTAATGTAATGTATGTACACAGTGACTGCACCAGCAGAATAGTGAGTGCAGCTCTGGGGTATAATACAGGAGGTAACTCAGGATCAGTAATGTATGTACACAGTGACTGCACCAGCAGAATAGTGAGTGCAGCTCTGGAGTAAAATGCAGGATGTAACTCAGGATCAGTAATGTAATGTATGTACACAGTGACTGCACCAGCAGAATAGTGAGTGCAGCTCTGGAGTATAATGCAGGATGTAACTCAGGATCAGTAATGTAATGTATGTACACAGTGACTGCACCAGCAGAATAGTGAGTGCAGCTCTGGGGTATAATACAGGAGGTAACTCAGGATCAGTAATGTAATGTATGTATACAGCGATTGCACCAGCAGAATAGTGAGTGCAGCTTTGGAGTATAATACAGGAGGTAACTCAGGATCAGTAATGTAATGTATGTACACAGTGACTGCACCAGCAGAATAGTGAGTGCAGCTCTGGGGTATAATACAGGATGTAACTCAGGATCAGTAATGTAATGTATGTATACAGCGATTGCACCAGCAGAATAGTGAGTGCAGCTCTGGAGTATAATACAGGAGGTAACTCAGGATCAGTAATGTAATGTATGTACACAGTGACTGCACCAGCAGAATAGTGAGTGCAGCTCTGGGGTATAATACAGGATGTAACTCAGGATCAGTAATGTAATGTATGTACACAGTGACTGCACCAGCAGAATAGTGAGTGCAGCTCTGGGGTATAATACAGGATGTAACTCATGATCAGTAATGTAATGTATGTACACAGTGACTGCACCAGCAGAATAGTGAGTGCAGCTCTGGGGTATAATACAGGATGTAATTCATGATCAGTAATGTAATGTATGTACACAGTGACTGCACCAGCAGAATAGTGAGTGCAGCTCTGGGGTATAATACAGGATGTAACTCAGGATCAGTAATGTAATGTATGTACACAGTGACTGCACCAGAAGAATAGTGAGTGCAGCTCTGGGGTATAATACAGAATGTAACTCAGGATCAGTAATGTATGTACACAGTGACTGCACCAGAAGAATAGTGAGTGCAGCTCTGGGGTATAATACAGGATGTAACTCAGGATTAGTAATGTAATGTATGTACACAGCGACTGCACCAGCAGAATAGTGAGTGCAGCTCTGGGGTATAATACAGGATGTAACTCAGGATCAGTAATGTAATGTATGTACACAGTGACTGCACCAGCAGAATAGTGAGTGCAGCTCTGGGGTATAATACAGGATGTAACTCAGGATCAGTAATGTAATGTATGTACACAGTGACTGCACCAGCAGAATAGAGAGTGCAGCTCTGGGGTATAATACAGGATGTCACTCAGGATCAGTAATCTAATGTATG
The DNA here is from genome assembly GCF_032444005.1 of Ranitomeya imitator. NCBI lineage: Eukaryota > Metazoa > Chordata > Amphibia > Anura > Dendrobatidae > Ranitomeya > Ranitomeya imitator. The sequence goes on along the minus strand of NC_091286.1, from coordinate 688,002,004 downwards.
TACACAGTGACTGTACCAGCAGAATAGTGAGTGCAGCTCTGGGGTATAATACAGGATGTAAATCAGGATCAGTAATGTATGTACACAGTGACTGCACCAGCAGAATAGTGAGTGCAGCTCTGGGGTATAATACAGGATGTAACTCAGGATCAGTAATGTATGTACACAGTGACTGCACCAGCAGAATAGTGAGTGCAGCTCTGGGGTATAATACAGGATGTAACTCAGGATCAGTAATGTAATGTATGTACACAGTGACTGCACCAGCAGAATAGTGAGTGCAGCTCTGGGGTATAATACAGGATGTAACTCAGGATCAGTAATGTAATGTATGTACACAGTGACTGCACCAGCAGAATAGTGAGTGCAGCTCTGGGGTATAATACAGGATGTAACTCAGGATCAGTAATGTAATGTATGTACACAGTGACTGCACCAGCAGAATAGTGAGTGCAGCTCTGGGGTATAATACAGGATGTAACTCATGATCAGTAATGTAATGTATGTACACAGTGACTGCACCAGCAGAATAGTGAGTGCAGCTCTGGAGTATAATATAGGAGGTAACTCAGGATCAGTAATGTAATGTATGTACACAGCGACTGCACCAGCAGAATAGTGAGTGCAGCTCTGGGCTATAATACAGGATGTAATTCATGATCAGTAATGTAATGTATGTACACAGTGACTGCACCAGCAGAATAGGGAGTGCAGCTCTGGAGTATAATACAGGAGGTAACTCAGGATCAGTAATGTATGTACACAGTGACTGCACCAGAAGAATAGTGAGTGCAGCTCTGGAGTATAATACAGGAGGTAACTCAGGATCAGTAATGTATGTACACAGTGCCTGCACCAGAAGAATAGTGAGTGCAGCTCTGGGGTATAATACAGAATGTAACTCAGGATCAGTAATGTATGTACACAGTGACTGCACCAGAAGAATAGTGAGTGCAGCTCTGGGGTATAATACAGGATTTAACTCAGGATCAGTAATGTAATGTATGTATGTACACAGTGACTGCACCAGCAGAATAGTGAGTGCAGCTCTGGAGTATAATACAGGATGTAACTCAGGATCAGTAATGTATGTACACAGTAACTGCACCAGCAGAATAGTGAGTGCAGCTCTGGGGTATAATACAGGATGTAACTCAGGATCAGTAATGTAATGTATGTACACAGTGACTGCACCAGCAGAATAGTGAGTGCAGCTCTGGGGTATAATACAGGAGGTAACTCAGGATCAGTAATGTAATGTATGTACACAGTGACTGCACCAGCAGAATAGTGAGTGCAGCTCTGGGGTATAATACAGGATGTAACTCGGGATCAGTAATGTAATGTATGTACACAGTGACTGCACCAGCAGAATAGTGAGTGCAGCTCTGGAGTATAATACAGGATGTAACTCAGGATCAGTACTGTAATGTATGTACACAGTGACTGCACCAGCAGAATAGTGAGTGCAGCTCTGGGGTATAATACAGGATGTAACTCAGGATCAGTAATGTAATGTATGTACACAGTGACTGCACCAGCAGAATAGTGAGTGCAGCTCTGGGGTATAATACAGGATGTAACTCAGGATCAGTAATGTAATGTATGTATACAGCGACTGCACCAGCAGAATAGTGAGTGCAGCTCTGGAGTATAATACAGGAGGTAACTCAGGATCAGTAATGTAATGTATGTACACAGTGACTGCACCAGCAGAATAGTGAGTGCAGCTCTGGGGTATAATACAGGATGTAACTCAGGATCAGTAATGTAATGTATGTACACAGTGACTGCACCAGCAGAATAGTGAGTGCAGCTCTGGGGTATAATACAGGATGTAACTCAGGATCAGTAATGTAATGTATGTACACAGTGACTGCACCAGCAGAATAGTGAGTGCAGCTCTGGGGTATAATACAGGATGTAACTCATGATCAGTAATGTAATGTATGTACACAGTGACTGCACCAGCAGAATAGTGAGTGCAGCTCTGGAGTATAATATAGGAGGTAACTCAGGATCAGTAATGTAATGTATGTACACAGCGACTGCACCAGCAGAATAGTGAGTGCAGCTCTGGGGTATAATACAGGATGTAATTCATGATCAGTAATGTAATGTATGTACACAGTGACTGCACCAGCAGAATAGTGAGTGCAGCTCTGGAGTATAATACAGGAGGTAACTCAGGATCAGTAATGTATGTACACAGTGACTGCACCAGAAGAATAGTGAGTGTAGCTCTGGGGTATAATACAGAATGTAACTCAGGATCAGTAATGTATGTACACAGTGACTGCACCAGAAGAATAGTGAGTGCAGCTCTGGGGTATAATACAGGATGTAACTCAGGATCAGTAATGTAATGTATGTACACAGTGACCGCACCAGCAGAATAGTGAGTGCAGCTCTGGGGTATAATACAGGATATAACTCAGGATCAGTAATGTAATGTATGTACACAGTGACTGCACCAGCAGAATAGTGAGTGCAGCCCTGGGGTATAATACAGGATGTAACTCAGGATCAGTAATGTATGTACACAGTGACTGCACCAGCAGAATAGTGAGTGCAGCTCTGGAGTATAATACAGGATGTAACTTAGGATCAGTAATGTAATGTATGTACACAGTGACTGCACCAGCAGAATAGTGAGTGCAGCTCTGGGGTATAATACAGGAGGTAACTCAGGATCAGTAATGTAATATATGTACACAGTGACTGCACCAGCAGAATAGTGAGTGCAGCTCTGGGGTATAATACAGGATGTAACTCAGGATCAGTAATGTATGTACACAGTGACTGCACCAGCAGAATAGTGAGTGCAGCTCTGGAGTATAATACAGGATGTAACTTAGGATCAGTAATGTAATGTATGTACACAGTGACTGCACCAGCAGAATAGTGAGTGCAGCTCTGGGGTATAATACAGGAGGTAACTCAGGATCAGTAATGTATGTACACAGTGACTGCACCAGCAGAATAGTGAGTGCAGCTCTGGGGTATAATACAGGATGTAACTCAGGATCAGTAATGTAATGTATGTACACAGTGACTGCACCAGCAGAATAGTGAGTGCAGCTCTGGGGTATAATACAGGATGTAACTCAGGATCAGTAATGTAATGTATGTACACAGTGACTGCACCAGCAGAATAGTGAGTGCAGCTCTGGGGTATAATACAGGATGTAACTCAGTATCAGTAATGTAATGTATGTACAGTCACTCCACCAGCAGAATAATAAGTGCAGCTCTGGGGTATAATACAGGATGTAACTCAGGATCAGTAATGTAATGTATGTACACAGTGACTGCACCAGCAGAATAGTGAGTGCAGCTCTGGAGTATAATACAGGATGTAACTCAGGATCAGTAATGTAATGTATGTACACAGTGACTGCACCAGCAGAATAGTGAGTGCAGCTCTGGGGTATAATACAGGATGTAACTCAGGATCAGTAATGTAATGTATGTACACAGTGACTGCACCAGCAGAATAGTGAGTGCAGCTCTGGGGTATAATACAGGATGTAACTCAGGATCAGTAATGTAATGTATGTACACAGTGACTGCACCAGCAGAATAGTGAGTGCAGCTCTGGAGTATAATACAGGATGTAACTCAGGATCAGTAATGTAATGTATGTACACAGTGACTGCACCAGCAGAATAGTGAGTGCAGCTCTGGGGTATAATACAGGATGTAACTCAGTATCAGTAATGTAATGTATGTACAGTCACTCCACCAGCAGAATAATAAGTGCAGCTCTGGAGTATAATACAGGATGTAACTCAGGATCAGTAATGTAATGTATGTACACAGTGACTGCACCAGCAGAATAGTGAGTGCAGCTCTGGGGTATAATACAGGATGTAACTCATGATCAGTAATGTAATGTATGTACACAGTGACTGCACCAGCAGAATAGTGAGTGCAGCTCTGGAGTATAATATAGGAGGTAACTCAGGATCAGTAATGTAATGTATGTACACAGCGACTGCACCAGCAGAATAGTGAGTGCAGCTCTGGGGTATAATACAGGATGTAATTCATGATCAGTAATGTAATGTATGTACACAGTGACTGCACCAGCAGAATAGTGAGTGCAGCTCTGGAGTATAATACAGGAGGTAACTCAGGATCAGTAATGTATGTACACAGTGACTGCACCAGAAGAATAGTGAGTGTAGCTCTGGGGTATAATACAGAATGTAACTCAGGATCAGTAATGTATGTACACAGTGACTGCACCAGAAGAATAGTGAGTGCAGCTCTGGGGTATAATACAGGATGTAACTCAGGATCAGTAATGTAATGTATGTACACAGTGACCGCACCAGCAGAATAGTGAGTGCAGCTCTGGGGTATAATACAGGATATAACTCAGGATCAGTAATGTAATGTATGTACACAGTGACTGCACCAGCAGAATAGTGAGTGCAGCCCTGGGGTATAATACAGGATGTAACTCAGGATCAGTAATGTATGTACACAGTGACTGCACCAGCAGAATAGTGAGTGCAGCTCTGGAGTATAATACAGGATGTAACTTAGGATCAGTAATGTAATGTATGTACACAGTGACTGCACCAGCAGAATAGTGAGTGCAGCTCTGGGGTATAATACAGGAGGTAACTCAGGATCAGTAATGTAATATATGTACACAGTGACTGCACCAGCAGAATAGTGAGTGCAGCTCTGGGGTATAATACAGGATGTAACTCAGGATCAGTAATGTATGTACACAGTGACTGCACCAGCAGAATAGTGAGTGCAGCTCTGGAGTATAATACAGGATGTAACTTAGGATCAGTAATGTAATGTATGTACACAGTGACTGCACCAGCAGAATAGTGAGTGCAGCTCTGGGGTATAATACAGGAGGTAACTCAGGATCAGTAATGTATGTACACAGTGACTGCACCAGCAGAATAGTGAGTGCAGCTCTGGGGTATAATACAGGATGTAACTCAGGATCAGTAATGTAATGTATGTACACAGTGACTGCACCAGCAGAATAGTGAGTGCAGCTCTGGAGTATAATACAGGATGTAACTCAGGATCAGTAATGTAATGTATGTACACAGTGACTGCACCAGCAGAATAGTGAGTGCAGCTCTGGGGTATAATACAGGATGTAACTCAGGATCAGTAATGTAATGTATGTACACAGTGACTGCACCAGCAGAATAGTGAGTGCAGCTCTGGGGTATAATACAGGATGTAACTCAGGATCAGTAATGTAATGTATGTACACAGTGACTGCACCAGCAGAATAGTGAGTGCAGCTCTGGAATATAATACAGGATGTAACTCAGGATCAGTAATGTAATGTATGTACACAGTGACTGCACCAGCAGAATAGTGAGTGCAGCTCTGGAGTATAATACAGGATGTAACTCAGGATCAGTAATGTAATGTATGTACACAGTGACTGCACCAGCAGAATAGTGAGTGCAGCTCTGTGGTATAATACAGGATGTAACTCAGGATCAGTAATGTAATGTATGTACACGGTGACTGCACCAGCAGAATAGTGAGTGCAGCTCTGGAGTATAATACAGGATGTAACTCAGGATCAGTAATGTAATGTATGTACACAGTGACTGCACCAGCAGAATAGTGAGTGCAGCTCTGGGGTATAATACAGGATGTAACTCAGTATCAGTAATGTAATGTATGTACAGTCACTCCACCAGCAGAATAATAAGTGCAGCTCTGGAGTATAATACAGGATGTAACTCAGGATCAGTAATGTAATGTATGTACACAGTGACTGCACCAGCAGAATAGTGAGTGCAGCTCTGGGGTATAATACAGGATGTAACTCAGGATCAATAATGTAATGTATGTACACAGTGACTGCACCAGCAGAATAATGAGTGCAGCTCTGGAGTATAATACAGGATGTAACTCAGGATCAGTGCAGGACACTGCAGTTGATTTGAGACCAATGAGACAATGGCCAAAACTGGAAAGGGTTTTTAAATTTTTAAAACTATTTTTTTAATTTTGCTTCAATATGGGGAAGTGTGTCCCCACTGTAACTTAGCAGACACACAATGGACCATCTGTCCGCCTCTCAACAATAACAATAACTATGCGGAGAACATTCAGCACAAGAATGTGATGGATAAAACAAATGCCGGCACGTGCGGCGGTGCCAGGTGGGAGCGTCTGGTGCTTTCAGCAGCAAAACAGTGACCGTCAGATGATGTGTGCGAGCTCTCGGCAGCAACTCAGCACCGACACAGCTGGCACCGTCATGGGGTCCACATACACGCAGTGCCTGGCATCAGAGGAGGAGGCGGGGGCGCTGGGTGCCGCACAAACGCCACAGTCACTAGTATCACGATTAATTAAATATCTGAAGCCTAATTATCCGAAGATCTGATTGGACGAGTTAGAAACGGAAGAGAAATCATCATTATATTCACAGAGAAGACGGGAAGGAAATATAGAAGCCTGTTTTCACCTAAATGACCGAGCCAATCTTTACAATTCTGACCACTGTCCCTTTATGAGGTTATAACTCTGGAACGCTTCAACGGATCCCGCTGATTCTGACATTGTTTTCTCGTGACATATTGTTCTTAATGATAGTGGTAAAATTTATTCAATATGACTTGCGTTTATCTGTGAAAAAAACGGAAATTTTGGCGAAAATTTCACAATTTTCAAACTTTCAGTTTTTATGCCCTTAAATCAGAAAGTTATATCACAAAAAATAGTTAATAAAAAACATTTCCCACATGTCTGCTTTACATCAGCACTATTTTGGAAACATAATTTTTTTTTTTAGGACGTTTTAAGGGTTAAAAGTTGACCAGTGATTTCTCATTTTTACAACAAAATTTGCAAAACCATTTTTTTTAGGGACCCCCTCACACTTGAAGTGACTTTGAGGGGCCTATAGGACAGAAAATGCTCAAAAGTGACACCATTCTAAAAACTGCACTCCTGAAGGTGCTCAAAACCACATGCAATAAGTTTATTAACCCTTCAGGTGCTTCACAGGAATTTTTGGAATGTTTAAAAAAAAAATGAACATTTAACTTTTTTTCACAAAAAAATTACTTCAGATCCAATTTGTTTTATTTTACTAAGGGTAACAGGAGAAATTGGGCCCCAAAAGTTGTACAATTTGTCATGAGTACGCCGATACCCCATATGTGGGGGTAAACCACTGATTGGGCGCACGGCAGAGCTCGGAAGGGAAGGAGCGCCGTTTGACTTTTCAATGCAAAATTGACTGGAATTGAGATCAGACACCATGTCGTGTTTGGAGAGCCCCTGATGTGCCTAAACAGTGGAAATCCCCCACAAGTGACACCATTTTGGAAACTAAACCCCCTAAGGAACTTATCTAGATGTGTGGTGAAAACTTTGAACCCCAAAGTGTTTCACTAAAGTTTATAACGCAGAGCCGTGAAAATAAAAATCATTTTTTTCCCACAAAATTTTTTTTTAGCCCCCAATTTTTTTATTTTATCAAGGGTAACAGGAGAAATTGGACCCCAAAACTTGTTGTGCTATTTGTCCTGAGTACGCTGATACCCAATATGTGGGGGTAAACCACTGTTTGGACGCATGGCAGAGCTCGGAAGGGAAGGAGCATTGTTTTACTTTTTCAACGCAGAATTGGTTGGCATTGAGATCGGACGCCATGTCCCGTTTGGAGAGCCCCTGATGTGCCTAAACAGTGGAAACCCCCCAATTATAACTGAAACCCTAATCCAAACACACCCCTAACCCTAATCCCAACCGTAACAGTAAACGTAATCCAAACCCTGACCCCAACTCTAGCCCCAACCTTAACCCTAATGAGAAACTAAAAATAAATACATTTTTTTTATTTTTTTATTTTTCCCTAACTAAGGAGGTGATGAAGGGGGGATTGATTTACTTTTATAGCGGGTTTTTTAGCGGATTTTTATGATTGGCAGCCGTCACACACTGAAAGACGCTTTTTATTGCAAAAAAATAGTTTTTGCGTCTCCACATTTTGAGAGCTATAATTTTTCCATATTTCGGTTCACAGAGTCATGTGAGGTCTTGTTTTTTGTGGGACGAGTTGACATTTTTATTGGTAACATTTTCGGACACGTGACATTTTTTGATCACTTTTTATTCCGATTTTTGTGAGGCAGAATGACCAAAAACCAGCTATTCATGAATTTCTTTTAGGGGGGGCGTTTATACCGTTCCGCGTTTGGTAAAATGGATAAAGCAGTTTTATTCTTCGGGTCAGTACGATTACAGCGACACCTCATTTATATCATTTTTTTATGTTTTGGCGCTTTTTATACGATAAAAACTTTTATAGAAAAAATAATTACTTTTGCATCGCTTTATTCTGAGGACTATAACTTTTTTATTTTTTCGCTGATGACGCTGTATGGCGGCTCGTTTTTTGTGGGACAAGATGACGCTTTCAGCGGTACCATAAATAATAATAATCTTTATTTTTATATAGCGCTAACATTCCGCAGCACTTTACAGTTTGCACACATTATCATCACTGAATCTAAATTTCCTATCAGTATGTCTTTGGAGTGTGGGAGGAAACCGGAGAACCCGGAGGAAACCCACGCAAACACGGAGAGAACATATAAACTCTTTGCAGATGTTGTCCTTGGTGGGGTTTGAACCCAGGACCCCAGCGCTGCAAAACAACAGTGCTAACCACTGCGCCACCGTGCTGCCCTGGTCACCATGGTTATTTATATCTGTCTTTTTTATTGAGTTTTATTGCACTTTTTGTTTGCCAGTATGATGATAAAGCATTGTTTGTTGCCTCATTTTTTTTTTATGGTGTTCACTCAAGGAGTTAACTAGTGGACACTTTTATAGAGCGGGTCATTATGGACACAGCAATACTAAATATGTGTACTTTTATTGCTTTTTTTATTTACATAAATGGATTTATTGGAAAAATATTTATTTTATTTTTTTCTTTATTTGGGTTTTTTAAAAAAAAATATTTTTACACATTCTAAATTTTTTTTTTTTTTTTACTTTATAACATTGTACCGGGATAGGACATCACTATATTACATCAGATCGCTGATCTGACACTTTGCACAGCACTGTGTGAGATCAGCAATGTGACAGGCAGTGTAGGAGGCTTGCTGGCGCCTGTTATCAGCCGGTGTTCGCAAGCTACCTCACTGCAGGACCTGAAAGGAGCACCGTGGCCATCTTGGATCCGGGGGTCTCCATGGAGACCACGAGAATAATGCGATCACATCGCGTTATTCTGATGGAAGTGTGCAGGGACGGGCCCCTCTACGTCGCTGTCACTATTGACAGCGGCATTAGAGGGGTTAAATGCCCGCGATCGGTGCTAGTAGTTATATTCTTGTACATAGGGGCAGTATTATAGTAGTTATATTCTTGTACATAGGGGCAGTATTATAGTAGTTATATTCTTGTACATAGGGGCAGTATTATAGTAGTTATATTCTTGTACATAGGGGCAGTATTATAGTAGTTATATTCTTGTACATAGGGGCAGTATTATAGTAGTTATATTCTTGTACATAGGGGCAGTATTATAGTAGTTATATTCTTGTACATAGGAGCAGTATTATAGTAGTTATATTCTTGTACATAGGAGCAGTATTATAGTAGTTATATTCTTGTACATAGGAGCAGTATTATAGTAGTTATATTCTTGTACATAGGGACAGTATTATAGTAGTTATATTCTTATACATAGGAGCAGTATTATAGTAGTTATATTCTTGTACATAGGAGCAGTATTATAGTAGTTATATTCTTGTATGTAGGGGCAGCATTATAGTAGTTATATTCTTGTACATAGAAGCAGTATTATAGTACTTATATTCTTGTACATAGGAGCAGTATTATAGTAGTTATATTCTTGTACATAGGGGCAGTATTATAGTAGTTATATTCTTGTACATAGGGGCAGTATTATAGTAGTTATATTCTTGTACATAGAAGCAGTATTATAGTAGTTATATTCTTGTACATAGAAGCAGTATTATAGTAGTTATATTCTTGTACATAGGGGCAGTATTATAGTAGTTATATTCTTGTACATAGGAGCAGTATTATAGTAGTTATATTCTTGTACATAGAAGCAGTATTATAGTAGTTATATTCTTGTACATAGAAGCAGTATTATAGTAGTTATATTCTTGTACATAGGGGCAGTATTATAGTAGTTATATTCTTGTACATAGGAGCAGTATTATAGTAGTTATATTCTTGTACATAGAAGCAGTATTATAGTAGTTATATTCTTGTACATAGGGGCAGTATTATAGTACTTATATTCTTGTACATAGGAGCAGTATTATAGTAGTTATATTCTTGTACATAGGAGCAGTATTATAGTAGTTATATTCTTGTACATAGAAGCAGTATTATAGTAGTTATATTCTTGTACATAGGGGCAGTATTATAGTAGTTATATTCTTGTACATAGGGGCAGTATTATAGTAGTTATATTCTTGTACATAGAAGCAGTATTATAGTAGTTATATTCTTGTACATAGGAGCAGTATTATAGTAGTTATATTCTTGTACATAGAAGCAGTATTATAGTAGTTATATTCTTGTACATAGGAGCAGTATTATAGTAGTTATATTCTTGTACATAGAAGCAGTATTATAGTAGTTATATTCTTGTACATAGGGGCAGTATTATAGTAGTTATATTCTTGTACATAGGGGCAGTATTATAGTAGTTATATTCTTGTACATAGAAGCAGTATTATAGTAGTTATATTCTTGTACATAGAAGCAGTATTATAGTAGTTATATTCTTGTACATAGGGGCAGTATTATAGTAGTTATATTCTTGTACATAGGAGCAGTATTATAGTAGTTATATTCTTGTACATATGGGCAGTATTATAGTAGTTATATGCTTGTACATAGGGGGCAGTAATATAGTAGTTATATTCTTGTACATAGGGGCAGTATTATAGTAGTTATATTCTTGTACATAGGGGCAGTATTATAGTAGTTATATTCTTGTACATAGAAGCAGTATTATAGTAGTTATATTCTTGTACATAGGAGCAGTATTATAGTAGTTATATTCTTGTACATAGGGGGCAGTATTATACTAGTTATATTCTTGTACACAGGAGCAGTATTATAGTAGTTATATTCTTGTACATAAGAGCAGTATTATAGTAGTTATATTCTCGTACATAGGGACAGTATTATAGTAGTTATATTCTTGTACATAGGGGCAGTATTATAGTAGTTATATTCTTGTACATAGGGGGCAGTATTATAGTACTTATATTCTTGTACATAAGAGCAGTATTATAGTAGTTATATTCTCGTACATAGGAGCAGTATTATAGTAGTTATATTCTTGTACATAGGAGCAGTATTATAGTAGTTATATTCTTGTACACAGGAGCAGTATTATAGTAGTTATATTCTTGTACATAGGGACAGTATTATAGTAGTTATATTCTTGTACATAGGAGCAGTATTATAGTAGTTATATTCTTGTACATAGGGGGCAGTATTATAGTAGTTATATTCTTGTACATAGGAGCAGTATTATAGTAGTTATATTCTCGTACATAGGGACAGTATTATAGTAGTTATATTCTTGTACATAGGAGCAGTATTATAGTAGTTATATTCTTGTACACAGGAGCACTATTATAGTAGTTATATTCTTGTACATAAGAGCAGTATTATAGTAGTTATATTCTTGTACATAGGGGGCAGTATTATAGTAGTTATATTCTTGTACATAAGAGCAGTATTATAGTATATTCTTGTACAGAGGGGGCAGTATTATAGTAGTTATATTCTTGTACCTAGGAGCAGTATTATAGTAGTTATATTCTTGTACATAAGAGCAGTATTATAGTAGTTATATTCTTGTACACAGGAGCAGTATTATAGTAGTTATATTCTTGTACATAAGAGCAGTATTATAGTAGTTATATTCTTGTACCTAGGAGCAGTATTATAGTAGTTATATTCTTGTACATAGGAGCAGTATTATAGTAGTTATATTCTTGTATATAGGAGCAGTATTATAGTAGTTATATTCTTGTATATAGGAGCAGTATTATAGTAGTTATATTCTTGTACATAGGGGCAGTATTATAGTAGTTATATTCTTGTACATAGGAGCAGTATTATAGTAGTTATATTCTTGTATATAGGGGGCAGTATTATAGTAGTTATATTCTTGTATATAGGGGGCAGTATTATAGTAGTTATATTCTTGTATATAGGGGGCAGTATTATAGTAGTTATATTCTTGTATATAGGGGGCAGTATTATAGTAGTTATATTCTTGTACATAAGAGCAGTATTATAGTATATTCTTGTACAGAGGGGGCAGTATTATAGTAGTTATATTCTTGTACCTAGGAGCAGTATTATAGTAGTTATATTCTTGTACATAGGGGGCAGTATTATAGTAGTTATATTCTTGTACACAGGAGCAGTATTATAGTAGTTATATTCTTGTACATAGGGGCAGTATTATAGTAGTTATATTCTTGTACATAAGAGCAGTATTATAGTAGTTATATTCTTGTACCTAGGAGCAGTATTATAGTAGTTATATTCTTGTATATAGGAGCAGTATTATAGTAGTTATATTCTTGTATATAGGAGCAGTATTATAGTAGTTATATTCTTGTACATAGAGGCAGTATTATAGTAGTTATATTCTTGTACATAGGAGCAGTATTATAGTAGTTATATTCTTGTATATAGGGGGCAGTATTATAGTAGTTATATTCTTGTACATAGGGAGCAGTATTATAGTAGTTATATTCTTGTACATAGGGGCAGTATTATAGTAGTTATATTCTTGTACATAGGAGCAGTATTATAGTAGTTATATTCTTGTACATAGGGGCAGTATTATAGTAGTTATATTCTTGTACATAGGAGCAGTATTATAGTAGTTATATTCTTGTACATAAGAGCAGTATTATAGTAGTTATATTCTTGTACCTAGGAGCAGTATTATAGTAGTTATATTCTTGTACATAGGGGCAGTATTATAGTAGTTATATTCTTGTACATAGGGGGCAGTATTATAGTAGTTATATTCTTGTACATAGGAGCAGTATTATAGTAGTTATATTCTTGTACATAAGAGCAGTATTATAGTAGTTATATTCTTGTACCTAGGAGCAGTATTATAGTAGTTATATTCTTGTACATAGGAGCAGTATTATAGTAGTTATATTCTTGTATATAGGAGCAGTATTATAGTAGTTATATTCTTGTACATAGGGGCAGTATTATAGTAGTTATATTCTTGTACATAGGGGCAGTATTATAGTAGTTATATTCTTGTACATAGGAGCAGTATTATAGTAGTTATATTCTTGTATATAGGAGCAGTATTATAGTAGTTATATTCTTGTACATAGGGGCAGTATTATAGTAGTTATATTCTTGTACATAGGAGCAGTATTATAGTAGTTATATTCTTGTACATAGGGGGCAGTATTATAGTAGTTATATTCTTGTACATAAGAGCAGTATTATAGTATATTCTTGTACAGAGGGGGCAGTATTATAGTAGTTATATTCTTGTACCTAGGAGCAGTATTATAGTAGTTATATTCTTGTACATAGGGGGCAGTATTATAGTAGTTATATTCTTGTACACAGGAGCAGTATTATAGTAGTTATATTCTTGTACATAAGAGCAGTATTATAGTAGTTATATTCTTGTACCTAGGAGCAGTATTATAGTAGTTATATTCTTGTACATAGGAGCAGTATTATAGTAGTTATATTCTTGTATATAGGAGCAGTATTATAGTAGTTATATTCTTGTATATAGGAGCAGTATTATAGTAGTTATATTCTTGTACATAGGGGCAGTATTATAGTAGTTATATTCTTGTATATAGGGGGCAGTATTATAGTAGTTATATTCTTGTATATAGGGGGCAGTATTATAGTAGTTATATTCTTGTACATAGGGAGCAGTATTATAGTAGTTATATTCTTGTACATAGGGGCAGTATTATAGTAGTTATATTCTTGTACATAGGAGCAGTATTATAGTAGTTATATTCTTGTACATAGGGGCAGTATTATAGTAGTTATATTCTTGTACATAGGAGCAGTATTATAGTAGTTATATTCTTGTACATAAGAGCAGTATTATAGTAGTTATATTCTTGTACCTAGGAGCAGTATTATAGTAGTTATATTCTTGTACATAGGAGCAGTATTATAGTAGTTATATTCTTGTATATAGGGGGCAGTATTATAGTAGTTATATTCTTGTATATAGGGGGCAGTATTATAGTAGTTATATTCTTGTACATAGGGAGCAGTATTATAGTAGTTATATTCTTGTACATAGGGGCAGTATTATAGTAGTTATATTCTTGTACATAGGAGCAGTATTATAGTAGTTATATTCTTGTACATAGGGGCAGTATTATAGTAGTTATATTCTTGTACATAGGAGCAGTATTATAGTAGTTATATTCTTGTACATAAGAGCAGTATTATAGTAGTTATATTCTTGTACCTAGGAGCAGTATTATAGTAGTTATATTCTTGTACATAGGGGCAGTATTATAGTAGTTATATTCTTGTACATAGGGGGCAGTATTATAGTAGTTATATTCTTGTACATAGGAGCAGTATTATAGTAGTTATATTCTTGTACATAAGAGCAGTATTATAGTAGTTATATTCTTGTACCTAGGAGCAGTATTATAGTAGTTATATTCTTGTACATAGGAGCAGTATTATAGTAGTTATATTCTTGTATATAGGAGCAGTATTATAGTAGTTATATTCTTGTACATAGGGGCAGTATTATAGTAGTTATATTCTTGTACATAGGAGCAGTATTATAGTAGTTATATTCTTGTATATAGGGGGCAGTATTATAGTAGTTATATTCTTGTATATAGGGGGCAGTATTATAGTAGTTATATTCTTGTACATAGGGGCAGTATTATAGTAGTTATATTCTTGTACATAGGAGCAGTATTATAGTAGTTATATTCTTGTACATAGGGGGCAGTATTATAGTAGTTATATTCTTGTACATAGGAGCAGTATTATAGTAGTTATATTCTTGTACATAAGAGCAGTATTATAGTAGTTATATTCTTGTACCTAGGAACAGTATTATAGTAGTTATATTCTTGTACATAGGGGGCAGTATTATAGTAGTTATATTCTTGTACATAGGAGCAGTATTATAGTAGTTATATTCTTGTACATAAGAGCAGTATTATAGTAGTTATATTCTTGTACCTAGGAGCAGTATTATAGTAGTTATATTCTTGTACATAGGGGGCAGTATTATAGTAGTTATATTCTTGTACATAAGAGCAGTATTATCGTAGTTATATTCTTGTACCTAGGAGCAGTATTATAGTAGTTATATTAATACTGCCCCTATGTACAAGAATATAACTACTATGATACTGCCCCCTATGTACAGGAATATAACTACTATAATACTGCCCCTATATACAAGAATATACGGTAACTACTATAATACTGCCCCTATGTACAAGAATATAACTACTATGATACTGCCCCTATGTACAAGAATATAACTACTATAATACTGCCCCCTATGTACAAGAATATAACTACTATAATACTGCTCCTATATACAAGAATATACGGTAACTACTATAATACTGCCCCCTATGTACAAGAATATAACTACTATAATACTGCCCCCTATGTACAAGAATATAACTACTATAATACTGCCCCCTATGTACGAGAATATAACTACTATAATACTGTCCCCTATGTACAAGAATATAACTACTATAATACTGTTCCTATGTACAAGAATATAACTACTATAATACTGTCCCCTATGTACAAGAATATAACTACTATAATACTGCCCCCTATGTACAAGAATATAACTACTATAATAGTGCCCCTATATACAAGAATATAACTACTATAATACTGCTCCTATGTACAAGAATATAACTACTATAATACTGCTCCTATATACAAGAATATAACTACTATAATACTGCTCCTATGTACAAGAATATAACTACTATAATACTGCTCCTATGTACAAGAATATAACTACTATAATACTGCTCCTATATACAAGAATATAACTACTATAATACTGCTCCTATGTACAAGAATATAACTACTATAATACTGCCGCTATGTACAAGAATATAACTACTATAATACTGCCCCTATGTACAAGAATATAACTACTATAATACTGCCCCTATGTATAAGAATATAACTACTACAATACTGCCCCTATGTACAAGAATATAACTACTATAATACTGCTCCTATATACAAGAATATAACTACTATAATACTGCTCCTATGTACAAGAATATAACTACTATAATACTGCTCTTATGTACAAGAATATAACTACTATAATACTGCTCCTATGTACAAGAGTATAACTACTATAATACTGCTCCTATGTACAAGAATATAACTACTATAATACTGCCGCTATGTACAAGAATATAACTACTATAATACTGCCCCTATGTACAAGAATATAACTACTATAATACTGCCCCTATGTACAAGAATATAACTACTACAATACTGCCCCTATGTACAAGAATATAACTACTATAATACTGCTCCTATATACAAGAATATAACTACTATAATACTGCTCCTATGTACAAGAATATAACTACTATAATACTGCTCTTATGTACAAGAATATAACTACTATAATACTACACCTATGTACAAGAATATAACTACTATAATACTGCACCTATGTAACTACTATAATACTGCCCCTATGTACAAGAATATAACTACTATGATACTGCCCCCTATGTACAGGAATATAACTACTATAATACTGCCCCTATATACAAGAATATACGGTAACTACTATAATACTGCCCCTATGTACAAGAATATAACTACTATGATACTGCCCCTATGTACAAGAATATAACTACTATGATACTGCCCCCTATGTACCTATGCACCTATAGGTAGTTATATTCTTGTACATAGGGGCAGTATTATAGTAGTTATATTCTTGTACATAGGGGCAGTATTATAGTAGTTATATTCTTGTACATAGGGAGCAGTATTATAGTAGTTATATTCTTGTACATAGGAGACAGTATTATAGTAGTTATATTCTTTTACATAGGAGCAGTATTATAGTAGTTATATTCTTGTACATAGGGGGCAGTATTATAGTAGTTATATTCTTGTACACAGGAGCAGTATTATAGTAGTTATATTCTTGTACATAAGAGCAGTATTATAGTAGTTATATTCTTGTACATAGGGGGCAGTATTATAGTAGTTATATTCTTGTACATAGGAGACAGTATTATAGTAGTTATATTCTTGTACATAGGAGCAGTATTATAGTAGTTATATTCTTGTACATAGGGGCAGTATTATAGTAGTTATATTCTTGTACATAGGGAGCAGTATTATAGTAGTTATATTCTTGTACATAGGAGACAGTATTATAGTAGTTATATTCTTGTACATAGGAGCAGTATTATAGTAGTTATATTCTTGTACATAGGGGGCAGTATTATAGTAGTTATATTCTTGTACATAGGGGGCAGTATTATAGTGGTTGTATTCTTGAACATAGATTGCATTATTAGTAGTCTCAATCCACCACAGGAATAAGCAGTTGTCGCAGGGGTCACAGTATAAGTATCGTAGCAGTAGTATAATATAACATCACGCCGCTCTCTCCTTGGAGGATCAGGGGCGCTCATGTGGCCACTTTACCAGGAATTAGCAGCACATAACGAGATGTGACACAAGGTTGTGTAATGGAGACAGTAACAGCTCAAGTGACCAATTTCCTCTTGATCCAGAACCAGGTATCAAATCATAAGAGGAAGCGATGTGAGCTGTAAATAGAGAATATTACACGTCCGCTCGTCACGCACTTCACGTCTGATGAGCGACGTGGATGGAAGTTATGATCACACGGGTCACTTTTGGGAAGTGTCAGTCCGACCTGCTTTCCTCTATAAAACTGCAGCAGTCGCCTTCAGCAATCCATTTCTGGGAGTAGGGGGCGAGGACCTTTTTTTATATGTCCCTAACATACTTTTATGGCAGAGATCAAAACAAAAATCAATCCAGTCCTCAGGCAGTCGCTCTGATGGGAGCCTGATACATATGGCGTAATCATCATCACAGCTCTCATATTAAGTTACAGCAATGAAACGGAAACTCCAGGGCTCATTTGCATCTGTGAGTTGGGCAGGTTTGTGGCACTAAAAGCATGTTGTTTAAAGGTGCTGGTTGGTTTGGGGTGCCAGGTGTCACACCCCCACCAATCTGATACTGACGGCCTATTCTAAGAATAAACCCTCAATATAAAGGTACCAAACGACCCCTTAACATTTGTATCTTTTAGCCCGGGGGAATTGTCATCGATAATTGTTAGGTTTAGGGTCCCATCACAAGTGTCTTCATTTTATAGGTATATTCCAAATTTCCTACATTCACTGTTTGCATGATGTAGCCACCGCCATGTGTGACTGTGGGGATGGTGTTTTCAAGGGGATGGGTAGTGTTAATTTTCTGCCACACATAGTGTTCGTCCCAAAAAGTTTTACTTTTGTCTCATTTGACCACAGTTCCTTATTCCACATGTTTTCTGTGTCCCCTAAATGGCATGTGGGAGAAGATGCTCTGGTTCATATGAGACCAATTTGGGCTAAATGCAAAATTCTATGTCTGGCAAAAAACTAACACTGAACATCAACTGTAAAGTGCTGTGGAATATGTTGGTGCTATATAAAAGTAAAGATTATTATTATTATTATTATCACCTTGAAAACACCATCCCCACTGTCATGCATGGTGGTGGCATCATCATGCTGTGGGGAGGCTTTTCTTCAGCAGGGGCAGGGAAGATGGTAAGAGATGATGGGAAGATGGATGGAGCTAAATACAGAGGAATCCTGGAGGAAAACCTGTTAGAGGCTGGAAAAGACTTGAGACTGGGGCGTAGATTCACCTTCCTGCAGGATAACGACCCTAAGCTACAATGGAGGGTTTAGGTCCGTCCAGACCAAATCCAAGAGAACTTGTAACGAGACGTGAAAATTTCTGATCACAGCCGTCTCCATCCAATGTCACAGAGCGAGAGCGTACGACCTTCTCAGGACAGATGCTTTGGATCAAATTACCCTCAGAGCTGCGCTCAGCCTGGTGCAGAGACATTAAATCAGAGGCCGCTCATCAATAAGTAACAAATGGTAATGAACGATTGTGTGTTAGGGCAGAAAACACCGGCGCGGTGCTGATCGGGGAGCAGCCGTTGTCTGATGGGAGTTGTTTTCACCTGTAGACCGTAGATGAAGCCACATCAGGGCAGGAGTCAAGGCAAGATGGAGATAATGGGGCAAATGGATGAAAATCGTCTAAAACAAACACTATTTTTTATTTTTTTTGCACTTAGCGACCAATTACAACGCAGCTTTCATTTTTCATGAGCAGAATATAGAATGAAAGCTGCGCTGTGATTGGTTTATCTTTCCTACAGTTTACAGAAGTCTCTTCCTATTAAGGCCGTCTTGTTCCCCACGGCAACCAATCAGAGCGCAGCTTTCTGGTTCTAAACAGCTCTGGTAAAATGACAACTGCGATCTGATTGGTTGCTATGGGTAACAAAGACAGTTTTGATAAACAAGGCCAAAGAGGAGTCTTAAAGCTGAAAATCTTCTTAAAGGGATTGTCTGGGCAAAAATCAATGTTTCCCTAGTGGCTTGGATGTGTAAAACATAAACGAATTACCGGGGCACAAACCTGGATCCAGAGCTGCTCTGTGGACATAGGAAGTAAAGACGTCACCGCTTCACCAGCAGCAGTACCGCTGCAGACCATGATTGGCTGCAGCAACCAGATGAGATGATCATTATTTGAGTCATTCACCTGACCACTGCAGCCAATCGCTGTCCGCAGTAGTTCTTTTGCTGGTGAATCGGTGACATCTCTTCTTCCTGTGGCCTCTCTAGAGCCAGGAGGTGGAGCTCAGACTACCGCCGACTACAACGGACAATGTAGGTGGGCTGGAGCCACTGATCACTGCTGTGTCCTGAGACCTTCACCCGACAACCCCCCCGCGACAACACGGGTAACGAGGAGCAGGATGGCGGCTACCTCGCGCTCCGATAGACGAGCAGTCACGATCCGCAGATTACACACAGTTCTGAGTCACTCGTCTCCGCTCGATCACGACTGCCGCATGTAAAATCGGTGCCAAACATCCCCACATCTGCAACCACATGGGGGAGGAAGGGCATTAACCCACTCACTGCCAGATACCAGCATGGGAAAGGTGTCCGACCACCATGGCATACCGCACGAATAGTGCCGCTATATGGTGACCACTAGTGGTATCACAGCAATATAGGGTGCCCATACAAGTGTATCAGCCCTCAGCAGCCATATGCATCTGATTTCCCTGAAATATAGAGGCCAACATCAATGTACGGGCTCCACGCACCAATGTACGGGCTCCACGCACCAATGTACGGGCTCCACGCACCAACGTACGGGCTCCACGCACCAACGTACGGGCTCCACGCACCAACGTACGGGCTCCACGCACCAACGTACGGGCTCCACGCACCAATGTACGGGTTCCACGCACCAATGTACGGGCTCCACGCACCAACGTACGGGCTCCACGCACCAATGTACGGGCTCCACGCACCAATGTACGGGCTTCACGCACCAATGTACGGGCTTCACGCACCAATGTACGGGCTTCACGCACCAACGTACGGGCTTCACGCACCAACGTACGGGCTCCACGCACCAATGTACGGGCTCCAAGCACCAATGTACGGGTTCCACGCACCAATGTACGGGCTCCACGCACCAATGTACGGGCTCCACGTACCAATGTACGGACTTCACGCACCAATGTACGGGTTCCACACACCAATGTATGGGCTCCACGTACCAATGTATGGGCTCCACGCACCAATGTATGGGCTCCACGCACCAATGTAGGGGCTCCACGCACCAAAGTACGGGCTCCACGCACCAACGTACGGGCTCCACGCACCAACGTACGGGCTCCACGCACCAATGTACGGGCTCCACGCACCAATGTACGGGCTTCACGCACCAATGTACGGGCTTCACGCACCAACGTACGGGCTCCACGCACCAATGTACGGGCTCCAAGCACCAATGTACGGGCTCCACGCACCAATGTACGGGCTTCACGCACCAACGTACGGGCTCCACGCACCAATGTACGGGCTCCAAGCACCAATGTACGGGCTCCACGCACCAATGTACGGGCTCCACGCACCAATGTACGGGCTCCACGTACCAATGTACGGACTTCACGCACCAATGTACGGGTTCCACACACACCAATGTATGGGCTCCACGTACCAATGTATGGGCTCCACGCACCAATGTAAGGGCTCCACGCACCAATGTACGGGCTCCACGCACCAACGTACGGGCTCCACGCACCAACGTACGGGCTCCACGCACCAACGTACGGGCTCCACGCACCAATGTACGGGCTTCACGCACCAATGTACGGGCTTCACGCACCAACGTACGGGCTCCACGCACCAATGTACGGGCTCCACGCACCAATGTACGGGCTCCATGCACCAATGTACGGGCTCCACGCACCAATGTACGGGCTCCACGTACCAATGTACGGACTTCACGCACCAATGTACGGGTTCCACGCACCAATGTATGGGCTCCACGCACCAATGTACGGGCTCCACGCACCAACGTACGGGCTTCAATCACCAATGTACGGGCTCCACGCACCAATGTACGGGCTCCATGCACCAACGTACGGACTCCAAGCACCAACGTACGGGCTCCACAGACCAAGGTACTGGCTCCACGCACCGACGTACGGACTCCACCAGCATATGCACTCCACACACTGACATACTATCGCCAAATTCCGATGTATGAGATCCACACCCAAATGTAACCGTTCCACGCACCGTCGTACAATCTCCACACAACGACCTATGGGATCCACACACAGACACGCAGGCTCCACGGACAGATGCACTAGCTCCACGCACCGACTCCACAGATTCACGTACGGGCTCCACGCACTGATACGCAGTTTATAAAAACATTTCCAGGAGACTGGACATTTTTTATAAATCAATGTCATTTGCATTTATCATTCTATTGCTCACTTGCTGTCGGACCTCTCATGGACCCTGTAGCACTACAAGTCTCAGGACTCTCCAGCAGGCAGCTGCGGCAGCATGTGACGGTATGGTCTCCGGCAGCACATCCACACACCCTGCACGGTGGCCCTTTATGACTAATGTGTTCAGTCCCACTGATGACAGTGCCCACCAGGCCGGTAGCAACACATTAACCCTTTGTCCGAGGCAACAACATGGATTTTTCTGCACATTATATGACGCTCTACAAGCCATAATCATCCCGGGGGTAGGAAACCCATTATCCTCTATGTAGTGCCTGCAGCAGGCAAAATCAGCCACAAAACGGCCAGGAAAACCAAAAGAAGAGGAACGTTTTAACAGAGTATGGGGATTAAAACTCTGGTGTTAGTCAATAATCTCTCAAATCAAAGCAAATCACTCCAAATTAAGCTTCTTACTGTCTAATCCGGCAGAAGCCGCTATCTGGTAATGACAGCTGTAATCTCGTACCATTGCATGATCTACATATGTTTCTTTCAGAAAGGAAAAAGATGACATGTGAAAGTGTAAGCCATAGAATATTCCATATAAACATCCGTCATATATAGCATGCCCTGTTTCAGCAAACAATGCAAGTTATCTATATACCGGAGCAGTTAATGATTAATAGGGATAATGAGCAAGTGACAGTAATGGAGTATCACATCTCTCTGCTTCAAAAAGAACACCCAGCCCAGTAAGCTTTGTTTTACTAAATGATGCATTCTATCTTCATAGACAAAGTTTATTTAGATAAGCATAAGTGACAAGTTGACAATCAATAATAGAGATAATGAGCAAGTGACAGCAAAGAACACCTCAGGCCTCTTTCACACTTCAGTTGTTTGGCGTCAGTCACTACCGACATAGTGACGGATTGACGGATCCGTCACAATTGTTGAGAAAACGGTTCTAACGGATCCGTTTTTTTGACGGATCCGTTACTTGGGGGTTGCCTGGGAAAGTATCTACTTTTTGGAGCATGCGCAATTGAAAAAACGGATTGGGGCGACGGATCTGCCGAAAAAACGGTTGCGGCGGATCCGTCGCCCATAGGCGGCCATTCTATGGAATGGCGGTCGCGACGGATCCGTCGCGATCCGCCATTTCGGCGTTGCCAAAAAACGTTTCAATGTCCGTCTATTTTCAGAAAACGTCCGCCAAATTTCGACGGATCCGTCGCATGGCGGATGGAACGGACGACCATCCGTCACAATCCGTCGCTAATGCAAGTCTATGGGAAAATAACGGATCCGTCAAAAAAAATTGACGGATCCGTTATTTGAGGAAAATGGCAGTTTTAGACTGACGCCAAACAACTGAAGTGTGAAAGAGGCCTTAGTGCCACATGTCAAAGATCACAATCTGCATGTTTGTTTTACTCAATATTTAGTATTATCTTTAGATTTCATGTAAACAATCATAAGTGGAAATTGATAGTTAGCAAGTGACAGTAAAAAGTCATTTTCAAGATACCATCCAATGCTAATGGTCTGTATTTTAATAAAGACAACACATGTCTAATGTAACACATAACACACTGATTGAAGATGCACATAGCTTTAAAAATCAGACAGATCATTACTGACAAATGATAATAGGGATAATTAGCATGTGACAGTAATGGAGTATTACATCCATGTGCTCCAGAAAGGGCAAACTGGCACAGTGAGATTTTTTTTTTTAATTTATTGATGCATGCTGACTTCATAGATAAACTCACTTTACATAAGCCAATGTGACAAATTGACAAGACAATAATAAAGATAATAATCAAGTGACAGTAATGTTTCCGGCTATATACCATCTCAGAAATCACAATCCTTATGTTTATTTTACTTGATAACTATGTTTATAATCATGCCACAACCTGCATGTTTGGGTAATGCAATACTTTATCCTGTGTATGCATAGAGAAAGGAGACATATATAATTATCAGTGGTAAATGATAATTAGCAAGTGACAGTGTTATCATTTCCAACATACTCCTAATACCGTGAGTCTACTTTCTAGAAATGACAACACATGTCTAAGTAACTCATAACCGTGTGCCATTCGTAAGGGGTGTAAAATATCCTCATAACCAGAAGGGTTAAGGCTGACAACTATCAGTAGAGATTATTAGCAAGTGACAGAAATGTCACCTTCAAGATACCAACCCAGTAGCACATGTCAAAGATGATGGTTTTTATTTATAGAAAAACTAAATTTAAGAGATAATAAGCAAGTGACACTAATGTTAATCTTCTAGATTAGTATCTAGCTCAGTATCATATGATATCGATGACAAGGGTTACTAAATAATGCATGGCCCCTTCATTGACAAAACAGATGTAGATATTTATCAATAACAATGATCAATAAAGATAATAAGCAAATGACTCTGATCTCATAGCTGTGAACTGGGAGTGCGCCAATGGTGTCAAGTGGGCAAGTGTCATATACTGACTGTTGGATGAAGTCACCGCCACGTCCATGGTGCCTGGACCTATGCTCAACTGTAATTACTGTTATGTGAGTTCTACAATGACATGACGGCTCTGCTCAGATCACAGTTATTACCGGTGAGCGCTCATCAAAACCCGGCACCAGGGCTGCAACAGTGACTTCATCCAGCAGCGAGTACACGTCACTGGATAAATTCAGCGCAGCGGCGCTTGTGCTTTGAGAACCACAATGAATTGATGGCTCTGCTCAGATCACAGTAGTTACCGGTGAGCTGCGCATCTAATCCTATCATGTGCGATACAGTGGGCAGAGCAGCACCATCTAACAGAAAGGGTGATGCCAGTGACCCTAAACATCATTTTCCATTACTCTTTTGCAAACACCCCAGAAGGGGAGGGGAGTAGTGACATCAGACACCTGTGAGCAGACCCCGCCCACATTTACTACAGTCGTAAAGTGAGCTAGCATTATAATAGGTTTTCATGGCAAATTTTAGCAGCTTCTCCCCCTAGTGTTTAAAAATTGAAGATATTAAAACTTTTTAATTAATCTTTCATATTTTATACAATTACAAAAATGTTAAATATTTTAAAAAAATTCAGCCATTAATAACTTGATGAAAAAAAAATTATGACACATTCAATTTAAGATATACTATGTTTACAGAAACAAACTAGACTAGCAGTGGTGGTAATCATTAATAGAGATAATAAGCAAACTACAGTAATATAAATACCAGCTTAGTATCGACAATATTGATCAAGGTTTGTCTTTCTGTATAAGGCAGGCAATCTTCATAGAGAAAACTAGACAAAATACAATCAGCAAAGGCAATGATCAATAGAGATAATAAGCAAGTGACACCAATCAAATCTCCTAGATACCAGCTCGGTTTCACACAACTCATTCTAGAAATGACAAATCTAGTCCAATCTGACCTAGAACACCTCTTTTTAATTATTCAAAGCACAAACACTCCATATAATAGTACAGGTATAAATATTAAAGATAATAAGCAAGTGACAGTAAAATCACTGGCTAGTTACCATGTCAGTGATAATCTGTACTCATATAGTATAGTATATAATCAGCAGAGGCAATCATTAATAGGGATACTAGTGTCACATGACATGGAGTAATCTCATTGGCAGGGGTATAATAATCACAATGTGCACAAACAGCATAGTCACGGGTGGTGAATGGCAGTGACGTCCTGCGCCGTGCTGGGCAGGCCAAAATCAGCTGATTGCTCCTGCGCCAGTTGCAGAAGAGGACGGCGTGCGCCACTGGTGCGGAGGAAAGTAAGAAGAATTTTTTATATATATACAGGTCCTTCTCAAAAAATTAGCATATAGTGTTAAATTTCATTATTTACCATAATGTAATGATTACAATTAAACTTTCATATATTATAGATTCATTATCCACCAACTGAAATTTGTCAGGTCTTTTATTGTTTTAATACTGATGATTTTGGCATACAACTCCTGATAACCCAAAAAACCTGTCTCAATAAATTAGCATATCAAGAAAAGGTTCTCTAAACGACCTATTACCCTAATCTTCTGAATCAACTAATTAACTCTAAACACATGCAAAAGATACCTGAGGCTTTTATAAACTCCCTGCCTGGTTCATTACTCAAAACCCCCATCATGGGTAAGACTAGCGACCTGACAGATGTCAAGAAGGCCATCATTGACACCCTCAAGCAAGAGGGTAAGACCCAGAAAGAAATTTCTCAACAAATAGGCTGTTCCCAGAGTGCTGTATCAAGGCACCTCAATGGTAAGTCTGTTGGAAGGAAACAATGTGGCAGAAAACGCTGTACAACGAGAAGAGGAGACCGGACCCTGAGGAAGATTGTGGAGAAGGACCGATTCCAGACCTTGGGGAACCTGAGGAAGCAGTGGACTGAGTCTGGTGTGGAAACATCCAGAGCCACCGTGCACAGGCGTGTGCAGGAAATGGGCTACAGGTGCCGCATTCCCCAGGTAAAGCCACTTTTGAACCATAAACAGCGGCAGAGGCGCCTGACCTGGGCTACAGAGAAGCAGCACTGGACTGTTGCTAAGTGGTCCCAAGTACTTTTTTCTGATGAAAGCAAATTTTGCATGTCATTCGGAAATCAAGGTGCCAGAGTCTGGAGGAAGACTGGGGAGAAGGAAATGCCAAAATGCCTGAAGTCCAGTGTCAAGTACCCACAGTCAGTGATGGTGTGGGGTGCCATGTCAGCTGCTGGTGTTGGTCCACTGTGTTTCATCAAGGGCAGGGTCAATGCAGCTAGCTATCAGGAGATTTTGGAGCACTTCATGCTTCCATCGGCTGAAATGCTTTATGGAGATGAAGATTTCATTTTTCAGCACGACCTGGCACCTGCTCACAGTGCCAAAACCACTGGTAAATGGTTTACTGACCATGGTATTACTGTGCTCAATTGGCCTGCCAACTCTCCTGACCTGAACCCCATAGAGAATCTGTGGGATATTGTGAAGAGAAAGTTGAGAGACGCAAGACCCAACACTCTGGATGAGCTTAAGGCCGCTATTGAAGCATCCTGGGCCTCCATAACATCTCAGCAGTGTCACAGGCTGATTGCCTCCATGCCACGCCGCATTGAAGCAGTCATTTCTGCCAAAGGATTCCCCACCAAGTATTGAGTGCATAACTGAACATTATTATTTGATGGTTTTTTTGTTTGTTATTAAAAAACACTTTTATTTGATTGGATGGGTGAAATATGCTAATTTACTGAGACAGGTTTTTTGGGTTATCAGGAGTTGTATGCCAAAATCATCAGTATTGAAACAATAAAAGACCTGACAAATTTCAGTTGGTGGATAATGAATCTATAATATATGAAAGTTTAATTGTAATCATTACATTATGGTAAATAATGAAATTTAACACTATATGCTAATTTTTTGAGAAGGACCTGTATATATATATTTTTTTTAAATATGTAGGAATGGAAGGGGGGAAACTAATACTGTAAAGAGATCAGGATGAGTGATATTATAGCAGGAAGAGGCCCAAGATGGTAGACTTTATTATTGGAAAGGGCGAGGGTGGGGGACATTATACCAGGAATGGGCCATAGATGGGAGACATTATTATTGGAAAGGGCGAGGATGGGGGACATTATACCAGGAAGGGCCCATAGATAGGAGACATTATTATTGGAAAGGGTGAGGGTGGGGGACATTATACCAGGAAAGGTCCCATGATGGCAGACTTTATCATTGGAAAGAGCAAGGGTGGGGGACATTATTCCAGGAAGGGGCCATAGATAGGAGACATTATTATTGGAAAGTACGAGGATGGGGTACATTATACCAGGAAAGGGACATCGATGGGAGACTTTATTATTGGAAATGACGAGGGTGGGGGACATTATACCAGGAATGGGCCATAGATGGGAGACATTATTATAAGAAAGGACGAAGGTGGGGGACATTATACCAGGAATGGGCCATAGATGGGAGATATTATTATTGGAAAGGGCGAGGGTGGGGGACATTATACCAGGAATGGGCCATAGATGGGAGATATTATTATTGGAAAGGGCGAGGGTGGGGGACATTATACCAGGAAGGTGCCATAGATGGGAGACATTATTATTGGAAAGGATGAGGATGGGGCATTATACCAGGAAGGGGTCATAGATGGGAGACATTATTATAGGAAAGGGCGAGGATGGGGGACATTATACCAGGAATGGGCCATAGATGGGAGATATTATTATTGGAAAGGGCGAGGGTGGGGGACATTATACCAGGAATGGGCCATAGATGGGAGATATTATTATTGGAAAGGGCGAGGGTGGGGGACATTATACCAGGAAGGTGCCATAGATGGGAGACATTATTATTGGAAAGGACGAGGATGGGGCATTATACCAGGAAGGGGTCATAGATGGGAGACATTATTATTGGAAAGGATGAGGATTGGAGACATTATACCAGGAAGGGGTCATAGATGGGAGACATTATTATTGGAAAGGACGAGGATTGGAGACATTATACCAGGAAGGGACCAGGGCCATAGATGGGAGACATTATTATTGGAAAGTACGAGGAAGGGGGACATTATACCAGGAAGGGACCAGGGCCATAGATGGGATACATTATTATTGGAAAGGTTGAGGATGAGGGACATTACACCAGGAAGGGGCCATAGATGGGAGACATTATTATTATTGGAAAGGGCCAAGAATAGGGAACACTATTACTGGAAAGGGCTCAGGATGGGGGACATTATTATAGGAAAAAGCCAGGATGAAGGACATTATACCAGGAAGGCGCAGGGATGGAGGCTCTTATACCAGGAAGGGGCTCAGGATGAAGGACATTATACCAAGAAGGGACCTGGGATGGGGATTAATACTGGAAAGGGATCAGGATGGAGGACGCTATACCAGGAAGGTGACCAGGATGAAGGCCATTATTACAGGAAGGAGTCAGGATGGGGAACATTACGCTAGGATGGGAGTCATTATTATATGAGGGGAGAACACATGTGACTTTTATACATCTGACCAACATGGAGGTGGGGGACAAGGTCCAAATTTTGCAGCGGAGCACATTGGACTTTAGTTAAAAAACACCGATTGTCAGTTCTGGATACAATGTAACAATCTTTGCCCGGCTCAGGTTTTCAATCTTGGGATAAGAACCACAACATTCCATTCACTGAAATTGTTTTGTACATAAGAAAATATGGATTGCTGGAAATGTCTGTGAATTATAAGAATATTACAGTCCTGGCGGCGTCTTATAATACCCTTAGCGGTAATGATATAACACGGGAGCGCTCAATGTAACGCTCAGCTTTGTAGTTTTACATGGGACTGCTTGTTTAAAGCATAAAGTGGATCAGTCACCTGCCGCTGGAAAGCGTTATTTACCCCTCGGTGACCCGACCGCAGCAACTGTCTCATTATATAAATCCAGAGCGGGAACAAGTAGAGCGATTGTGGGCACATAAGGGAAAATCAGAGGAGCGGGGGCCACAGGCAAACATAGGGCCCGGGGGGACGACAGCGCGCAGGGGCCACAGGCAAACATAGGGGCGGGGGGACGACAACGCGCAGGGGCCACAGCCAAACATAGGGCACGGGGGGACGACAGCGCGCAGGGGCCACAGCCAAACATAGGGCCCGGGGGGACGATAGCGCGCAGGGGCCACAGCCAAGCATAGGGGCGGGGAGACGATAGCGCGCAGGGGCCACAGCCAAACATAGGGCCCGGGGGGGGGACGACAGCGCACAGGGGCCACAGCCAAACATAGGGGAGACGATAGCGCGCAGGGGCCACAGCCAAACATAGGGGAGACGATAGCGCGCAGGGGCCACAGCCAAACATAGGGCCCGGGGGGGGGGACGATAGCGCGCAGGGGCCACAGCCAAACATAGGGGAGACGATAGCGCGCAGGGGCCACAGCCAAACATAGGGGAGACGATAGCGCGCAGGGGCCACAGCCAAACATAGGGGCGGGGGGACGATAGCGCGCAGGGGCCACAGGCAAACATAGGGCCCGGGGGGACGATAGCGCGCAAGGGCCACAGGCAAACATAGGGCCCGGGGGGACAATAGCGCGCAGGGGCCACAGGCAGATATAGGGCCTGGGGGGACGACAGCGCGGAGGGGCCACAGGCAAACATAGGGCCGGGGGGACGATAGCGCGCAGGGGCCACAGGCAAACATAGGGCCCGGGGGGACGACAGCGCGGAGGGGCCACAGGGAAACATAGGGCCCGGGGGGACGATAGCGCGCAGGGGCCACAGCCAAACATAGGGGCGGGGAGACGATAGCGCACAGGGGCCACAGCCAAACATAGGGGCGGGGGGACGATAGCGCGCAGGGGCCACAGGCAAACAAAGGGCCCGGGGGGACGATAGCGCGCAGGGGCCACAGGCAGACATAGGGCCCGGGGGGACGACAGCGCGGAGGGGCCACAGGCAAACATAGGGCCAGGGGGACGATAGCGCGCAGGGGCCACAGCCAAACATAGGGCCCGGGGGGGGGACAGCGCGCAGGGGCCACAGGCAAACATAGGGTCCGGGGGGACGACAGCGCGCAGGGGCCACAGCAAAACATAGGGCCCGGGGGGACGACAGCGCGCAGGGGCCACAGGTAAACATAGGGCCCGGGGGGACGACAGCGCGCAAGGGCCAAACCCAAACATAGGGCCCGGGGGGACGACAGCGCGCAGGGGCCACAGCCAAACATAGGGCCCGGGGGAACGACAGTGTGCAGGGGCCACAGCCAAACATAGGGCCCGGTGGGACGACAGCGCGCAGGGGCCACAGGCAAACATAGAGTCCAGTGGGACGACAGCGCGCAGGGGCCACAGCCAAACATAGGGCCCGGGGGGGATGACAGCGCGCAGAAGCCACAGCCAAACATAGGGCCCGGGGGGGATGACAGCGCGCAGAAGCCACAGCCAAACATAGGGCCCGGGGGGGACGACAGCGCGCAGGGGCCACAGCCAAACTTAGGGCCCGGGGGGACAACAGCGCGCAGGGGCCACAGCCAAACTTAGGGCCCGGGGGGACAACAGCGCGCAGGGGCTACAGGCAAACATAGGGCCCGGGGGGGACGACAGCGCGCAGGGGCCACAGGCAAACATAGGGCCCGGGGGGACGACAGCGCGCAGGGGCCACAGGCAAACATAGGGCCCGGGGGGATGACAGCGCGCAGGGGCCACAGCCAAACATAGGGCCCGGGGGACGACAGCGCGCAGGGGCCACAGCCAAACATAGGGCCAGGGGGAACGACAGCGCGCAGAGGCCACAGGCAAACATAGGATCTGGGGGGACGACAGCGCGCAGGGGCCACAGCCAAACATAGGGCCCGGGGGGCGACAGTGCGCAGGGGCCACAGCCAAACATAGGCGTAGGGGCGGGGGGACAACAGCGCACAAGGGCCACAGCCAAACATAGGGGCGGGGGGACGACAGCGCACAGGGGCCACAGGCAAACATAGGGCCCGGCGGGACGACAGTGTGCAGGGGCCACAGCCAAACATAGGGCCCGGCGGGACAAGAGCACGCAGGGGCCACAGCCAAACATAGGGCCCGGGGGACGACAGTGCGCAGGGGCCACAGCCAAACATAGGCGTAGGGGCGGGAGGACAAAAGCACACAGGGGCCACAGCCAAACATAGGGGCGGGGGGACGACAGTGTGCAGGGGCCACAGCCAAACATAGGGCCTGGCGGGACAAGAGCACGCAGGGGCCACAGGCAAACATAGGGTCAGGGGGGACGACAGTGTGCAGGGGCCACAGGCAAACATAGGGCCAGGGGGACGACAGTGCGCAGGGGCCACAGCCAAACATAGGGCCCGGCGGGACGACAGCGCGCAGGGGCCACAAGCAAACATAGGGCCAGGGCCAGGGAGGACGACAGCGCGCAGGGGCCACAGGCAAGCATAGGGCCCGGCGGGACGACAGTGTGCAGGGGCCACAGCCAAACATAGGGCCCGGCGGGACAACAGCGCGCAGGGGCCACAGGCAAACATAGGGCCAGGGGGGACGACAGCGCGCAGGGGCCACAGCCAAACATAGGGCCAGGACCAGGGGGGACGACAGTGTGCAGGGGCCACAGGCAAACATAGGGCCAGGGGGGACGACAGCGCGCAGGGGCCACAGGCAAACATAGGGCCCGGGGGGACGACAGTGCGCAGGGGCCGCAGCCAAACATAGGGGGGGGGGGACGACAGCGCGCAGGGGCCGCAGCCAAACATAGGGGGGAGGGGGGGACGACAGAGCGCAGGACAGCTCACTCATGTCAGTGGCCCCGCACAGGAAAAGAATGGAGCCCCCGAAGAGAGAATAGCAACGGTGTATACAAGATAGGATTAGATACACGGCTCAGCAGTCAGTATCACACAGGATAGGATTAGATACACGGCTCAGCAGTCAGTATCACACAGGATAGGATTAGATACACAGCTCAGCAGTCAGTATCACACAGGATAGGATTAGATACACGGCTCAGCAGACAGTATCACACAGGATAGGATTATATACACAGCTCAGCAGACAGTATCACACAGGATAGGATTATATACACAGCTCAGCAGTCAGTATCACACAGTAGAGGATTAGATACACAGCTCAGCAGACAGTATCACACAGGAGAGGATTAGATACACGGCTCAGCAGCCAGTATCACACAGTATAGGATTAGATACATGGCTCAGCAGACAGTATCACACAGGATAGGATTAGATTCACGGCTCAGCAGACAGTATCACACAGGATAGGATTAGATACACAGCTCAGCAGTCAGTATCACACAGAAGAGGATTAGATACACGGCTCAGCAGTCAGTATCACACAGGAGAGGATTAGATACACAGCTCAGCAGTCAGTATCACACAGGAGAGGATTAGATACACGGCTCAGCAGCCAGTATCACACAGTATAGGATTAGATACACGGCTCAGCAGCCAGTATCACACAGTATAGGATTAGATACACGGCTCAGCAGACAGCATTACACAGGAGAGGATTAGATACACGGCTCAGCAGACAGTATCACACAAGAGAGGATTAGATACACAGCTCAGCAGACAGTATCACACAGGAGAGGATTAGATACACAGCTCAACAGACAGTATCACACAGGAGAGGATTAGATACACGGCTCAGCAGTCAGTATAACACAGGAGAGGATTAGATACACGGCTCAGCAGACAGTATAACACAGGAGAGGATTAGATACACGGCTCAGCAGTCAGTATCACACAGGAGAGGATTAGATACACGGCTCAGCAGCCAGTATCACACAGTATAGGATTAGATACACGGCTCAGCAGACAGCATTACACAGGATAGGATTAGATACACGGCTCAGCAGACAGTATCACACAGGACAGGATTAGATACACGGCTCAACAGACAGTATCACACAGGACAGGATTAGATACACAGCTCAGCAGACAGTATCACACAGGATAGGATTAGATACACAACTCAGCAGTCAGTATCACACAGGAGAGGATTAGATACACAGCTCAGCAGACAGTATCACACAGGACAGGATTAGATACACAGCTCAGCAGACAGTATCACACAGGATAGGATTAGATACACAGCTCAGCAGACAGTATCACACAGGACAGGATTAGATACACGGCTCAGCAGTCAGTATCACACAGGAGGATTAGATACACAGCTCAGCAGACAGTATCACACAGGAGAGGATTAGATACACGGCTCAGCAGACAGTATCACACAGGACAGGATTAGATACACAGCTCAGCAGTCAGTATCACACAGGAGAGGATTAGATACACGGCTCAGCAGTCAGTATCACACAGGATAGGATTAGATACACAGCTCAGCAGTCAGTATCACACAGGATAGGATTAGATACACAGCTCAGCAGTCAGTATCACACAGGAGAGGATTAGATACACGGCTCAGCAGACAGTATCACACAGGATAGGATTAGATACACGGCTCAGCAGTCAGTATCACACAGGAGAGGATTAGATACATGGCTCAGCAGTCAGTATCACACAGGATAGGATTAGATACACAGCTCAGCAGTCAGTATCACACAGGAGAGGATTAGATACACGGCTCAGCAGTCAGTATCACACAGGAGAGGATTAGATACACAGCTCAGCAGACAGTATCACACAGGTTAGGATTAGATACACGGCTCAGCAGTCAGTATCACACAGGAGAGGATTAGATACACAGCTCAGCAGTCAGTATCACACAGGAGAGGATTAGATACACAGCTCAGCAGTCAGTATCACACAGGATAGGATTAGATACACGGCTCAGCAGTCAGTATCACACAGGAGAGGATTAGATACACGGCTCAGCAGTCAGTATCACACAGGATAGGATTAGATACACAGCTCAGCAGTCAGTATCACACAGGAGAGGATTAGATACACAGCTCAGCAGACAGTATCACACAGGTTAGGATTAGATACACGGCTCAGCAGTCAGTATCACACAGGAGAGGATTAGATACACAGCTCAGCAGACAGTATCACACAGGATAGGATTAGATACACAGCTCAGCAGACAGTATCACACAGGACAGGATTAGATACACAGCTCAGCAGACAGTATCACACAGGACAGGATTAGATACACAGCTCAGCAGACAGTATCACACAGGACAGGATTAGATACACAGCTCAGCAGTCAGTATCACACAGGAGGATTAGATACACAGCTCAGCAGTCAGTATCACACAGGACAGGATTAGATACACAGCTCAGCAGACAGTATCACACAGGATATGTTTAGATACACAGCTCAGCAGACAGTATCACACAGGACAGGATTAGATACACAGCTCAGCAGACAGTATCACACAGGACAAGATTAGATACACAGCTCAGCAGACAGTATCACACAGGATATGATTAGATACACAGCTCAGCAGACAGTATCACACAGGACAGGATTAGATACACGGCTCAGCAGACAGTATCACACAGGATAGGATTAGATACACGGCTCAGCAGTCAGTATCACACAGGAGAGGATTAGATACACGGCTCAGCAGTCAGTATCACACAGGATAGGATTAGATACACGGCTCAGCAGTCAGTATCACAGGAGAGGATTAGATACACAGCTCAGCAGACAGTATCACACAGGATAGGATTAGATACATGGCTCAGCAGTCAGTATCACACAGGATAGGATTAGATACACGGCTCAGCAGTCAGTATCACAGGATAGGATTAGATACACGGCTCAGCAGACAGTATCACACAGGATAGGATTAGATACATGGCTCAGCAGTCAGTATCACACAGGATAGGATTAGATACACGGCTCAGCAGTCAGTATCACACAGGAGAGGATTAGATACACAGCTCAGCAGTCAGTATCACACAGGAGAGGATTAGATACACGGCTCAGCAGTCAGTATCACACAGGATAGGATTAGATACATGGCTCAGCAGTCAGTATCACACAGGCTAGGATTAGATACACGGCTCAGCAGTCAGTATCACACAGGATAGGATTAGATACACTGCTCAGCAGTCAGTATCACACAGGAGAGGATTAGATACACTGCTCAGCAGTCAGTATCACACAGGAGAGGATTAGATACACGGCTCAGCAGTCAGTATCACACAGGATAGGATTAGATACACTGCTCAGCAGTCAGTATCACACAGGATAGGATTAGATACACGGCTCAGCAGTCAGTATCACACAGGATAGGATTAGATACACTGCTCAGCAGTCAGTATCACACAGGAGAGGATTAGATACACGGCTCAGCAGTCAGTATCACACAGGATAGGATTAGATACACTGCTCAGCAGTCAGTATCACACAGGAGAGGATTAGATACATGGCTCAGCAGTCAGTATCACACAGGATAGGATTAGATACACGGCTCAGCAGTCAGTATCACACAGGAGAGGATTAGATACACGGCTCAGCAGTCAGTATCACACAGGATAGGATTAGATACACGGCTCAGCAGTCAGTATCACAGGAGAGGATTAGATACACAGCTCAGCAGACAGTATCACACAGGATAGGATTAGATACATGGCTCAGCAGTCAGTATCACACAGGATAGGATTAGATACACGGCTCAGCAGTCAGTATCACAGGATAGGATTAGATACACGGCTCAGCAGACAGTATCACACAGGATAGGATTAGATACATGGCTCAGCAGTCAGTATCACACAGGATAGGATTAGATACACGGCTCAGCAGTCAGTATCACACAGGAGAGGATTAGATACACAGCTCAGCAGTCAGTATCACACAGGAGAGGATTAGATACACGGCTCAGCAGTCAGTATCACACAGGATAGGATTAGATACATGGCTCAGCAGTCAGTATCACACAGGCTAGGATTAGATACACGGCTCAGCAGTCAGTATCACACAGGATAGGATTAGATACACTGCTCAGCAGTCAGTATCACACAGGAGAGGATTAGATACACTGCTCAGCAGTCAGTATCACACAGGAGAGGATTAGATACACGGCTCAGCAGTCAGTATCACACAGGATAGGATTAGATACACTGCTCAGCAGTCAGTAT
The DNA here is from genome assembly GCF_032444005.1 of Ranitomeya imitator. NCBI lineage: Eukaryota > Metazoa > Chordata > Amphibia > Anura > Dendrobatidae > Ranitomeya > Ranitomeya imitator. Next base: position 687,965,300 of record NC_091286.1, on the reverse strand, counting down.
CACACAGGATAGGATTAGATACACGGCTCAGCAGTCAGTATCACACAGGATAGGATTAGATACACTGCTCAGCAGTCAGTATCACACAGGATAGGATTAGATACACTGCTCAGCAGTCAGTATCACACAGGATAGGATTAGATACACTGCTCAGCAGTCAGTATCACACAGGAGAGGATTAGATACACGGCTCAGCAGTCAGTATCACACAGGAGAGGATTAGATACACGGCTCAGCAGTCAGTATCACACATGATAGGATTAGATACACTGCTCAGCAGTACTCTGTCCTGGCAGCTGTATCCCCAGTAGATGATGACAGCCCACACACACACTCTCTGGTACAGTCAGTATCTGAATTATTTGCAGCCAGATGCACAGACATATTAACCCTGTGAATGCATTCAATGAGCTCAAAACATCCAAATCAAAGACAATGTTTGTGTCTAGCAATACATACTGGGACTTGTAGTTCCTTAGCATGAGCGTTGTGCATAACTCGATTAGACTTTGCCCCCAGAGCGGCCGTTCCCGATAACCTGTCCCTGATCTACGGGCTGCGGAGAAGGATCTTTATTGCTCCATCAATGCAATGGCCGCCACTAAGTCACCACATTCACCTGACATATATTATTCATGGCTTCCTCCAATCATCGAGTACTGGCACAAATCCTACATCACCTGCGGATGGATGGATAATAGATAGATAATAGATAGATAGATAGATAGATAGATAGATAGATAGATAGATAGATAGATAGATAGATAGAAGGAATGAGATAGATAGATAGATAAAAGATAAATCGATTGATATATAGGTAATAGAAAGATAATAGATAATAGATAGATAATAGATAGATAGATAATAGATAGATAAATAGAAGGATGATAGATGATAGATAATAGAAAGATAACAGATAGATAGATATATAGATAATAAATAGATAGATAATAGATAGATAGATAGATGATAGATAGATAGATAATAGATAGATAGATAGATAGATATTAGAAAAATCGATCGATAGATAGATAATAGATAGAAAGATAGCAGATAGATAGATAGATAATAGATAGACAGATAATAGATAGACAGATAATAGATAGATAATAGATAAATTATAGATAGATAATAGATAGTTAAATAATAGATAGATAGATAATAGATAGATAGATGATAGATAGATAATAGATGATAGATAGATGATAGATAGATAACAGATAGATGATAGATAATAGATGATATATAGATAATAGATAGATAGATAATAGATAGATGATAGATGATAGATAGATAATAGATAGATGATATATAGATAATAGATAGATAGATGATAGATAGAGAGATGATAGATGATAGATAGATAGATGATAGATAGATAGATGATAGATAGATAGATGATAGATGATAGATAGATAATAGATAGATGGATAATAGATAGATAATGGATAGATAATAGATGATAGATAGATAATAGATAGATGATAGATAGATAGATAATAGATGATAGATAATAGATGATAGATAATAGATGATAGATAGATAATAGAAAGATGGATAATAGATAGATAGATAATGGATAGATAATAGATGATAGATAGATAATAGATAGATGATAGATAGATAGATAATAGATGATAGATAATAGATGATAGATAATAGATGATAGATAGATAACAGATAGATAGATGATAGATAGATAGATGATAGATAATAGATAGATGATAGATAGATAGATAATAGATAGATAGATGATAGATAGATAGATAATAGATAGATGATAGATAGATGATAGATAATAGATGATAGATAATAGATAGCTAGATAGATAATAGATAATAGATAGATGATAGATAGATAGATAGATAGATAGATAGATAGATAGATAGATAGATAGATAATAGATGATAGATAGATGATAGATAATAGATGATAGATAATAGATGATACATTTTCTTTACATAAAGGTTTGTATATGAAGTCAGAATCGATGTATCAGGTCAGAATTGTTTACAAATACCAAATGTTTGTTTAAGAATTAAACAAAAGTTCTAAAGAACAAAAAGGTACAAAAAGGTTAGATCACAAATTCATACAAAAAGATTTACTCTATTTATTAACCAAAAGATCCCTAGTTACGTAAATTACGTTGATTCCTAATTATTAAGCGCCAAAGTTCTCTTTTTGGCTGTCGTATGTAGCGATGAGCATTAGGAATGGAAGCAGCCAACTTATCTCCATTATGGAGAAATCCACACTTTATAAAACTTATCTATCAACTGTGAATAAAGGGCACAAAATTTATAAAAAGCGTCACCCAATGATAGATAAAATTGGCACACCTCCCTCTAGACCCGTTACTCCATTTTTTAAGTCGCCCCCTACTGGAGTGAGTCTACAACATTTTTTAAAAAAAGTCATAATTTGCTAATCGCATCCACTTTTGAAAACAAGGTAAGAGCAGCGCAAAAAACGCGAAACGTCAGCAATATCTGTGCAAAACTGGGTTGTGCCGAAAGCTGGTGCGAAAGACTTGATACATGGCCACCCAAGAGTTAATTATTAATTAACAAGCTCTAAAATTTCCATCCCATGGAAGTAGTTGCCACCCTTATAGGGGCACTGCTGTATATTATACACTACGGGCACGAATCTTCAAGCAGAAAAGATTTTTGCAAAGTTGCAAAATTTAGGCACAATTAAGAGATGCATCACCAATAGTGGAGGCCCAGAAAGCAGGAGAAGGCTATAGGAAGATAGAAAGTGTTTCCAAGTTGCCCTTTCCTCAGTTCCAAATGGAATTAAGAAATGACAGTTACCAGCAACAGTGGAGGTCAAGAAGACCAAGCAAAATTTCATAGAGAGCTGCTCGTAGGATTGCTAGAGAAGCAAATCAGAACCCCCGCTAGACTGCAAAAGACCTTCAGAAAGATTTAGCAGACTCTCGAGTTATAGTACATTGTTCCACTGTTCAGAGACACCTGCACAAATATGGCCTTCATGGAAGAGTCATCAGAAGAAAAACTCTCCTGCGTCTTCACTATAAAATTCAGCGTCAGAAGTATGCAAAAGAACATCTAAACAAGCCTGATGCATTTTGGAAACAAGTCCTGAGGACCGATGAGGATAAAATAGAAATCTTTGGCCACAATGATCAGACGTTTGTGTGGAGAAAAAAGGGCAGATAATTTCAGGAAAATAACATCTCGCCCACCATTAAGCATGGAGGTAGATCAATCATCCTTTGGGGTTGTGTTGTAGATAATGGCATTGGGAACATTTCACAAGTAGAGGGAAGAATGGATTCAATGAAATTTCAACAATTTCTTGATGCAAACAACACCATCTGTAAAAAAGCTGAAGATCAAAAGAGGAAGAGGATGGCTGCTACACATGAATAATGATCCTAAACACACATCACAATCCACAATAGACGACCTCAAAAGGTGCCAGCTGAAGGTTTTACAATGGCCCTCACAGTCCCCTGATCTCAGCATCATTGAAAATCTGTATCTAGACCACAAAATAGCAGAAGATGCAAAACGCCCAAGGAATCTCACAGAACTGGAAGAATTCTCCAAGGAAGAATGGAGGAACATCCCTCAAACAAAAAGTGAAAGACGCTTGTCTGGCTACAAAAAGTGTTTACAAGCCGTGATACTTTAAATAGGGGATGTTACTAGGAACTAACCATGCAGGGTGCCCAAACTTCTGCATTGGTACGTTTTCCTTTTTATAATTTTTAAATTGTAAAAGATAAAAACATTTTGTTTTTGTTTTGGCCTAAAATACAAAGGAAATGTGTCATCTGTAACTTTAGCCCTTTTAGAGATCATTTTATCTTCAACTTGCTTAACTGTTCACATTAACAGTAATTCTCACCAGGGGTGCCCAAACTTTTACATACCACTATATTCACATCTTTTAGACGTGAATATGTTTGAACACTGTGGTGCCGGAACAGCAGCATGAGGTAGGGAGGGGGTTAATGTTACAGTGAGGGCACATAATGGGGGTGACAATTTTGAAAGGGGGCATTGTTTTGCAATGGTGGCGGTAGGGGGGTACTTTATTCAGAGGGGCAGTGTGCTGGGGGTATTTTACGGAGGCGCTGTGTGGGTATGTGGGGGATGTTTTGCAGAGGAGGAGTGCATGGGAGGATAATTTGCAGAGGGGCAAAGTGGAAAGAGGGGATAAATTTTAGAGGGTCAGTGTGTGGGGGATATTTTGCAGAAGGGAAGTGTGCGGGGGGGGGAATAATTTGCAGTCGGGCATTTGGCAGAGGGACAGCACAGGGGGATAATATGCAGAGGGGCACTGTGAGGGAGATATTTTGCAGAGGGGCAAGGGTGGGATATTTGGGAGAGGCACAGTGTGGAGGGATATTTTGAAGAGAAGCATTGTGCAAGGGATATTTTGAATATAACTGTTTATTTGTGATACTGACTACGTCTAGCAGTACCGTGGTTCCTGTATGGTCCGCAGTCCTAACTGTGGTTCTGATGCTGCATTCATGTACTGATGGTGGTTCTGCCTCTGCATTCATGTACTGATGGTGGTTCTGGCTCTGCATTCATGTACTGATAGTGGTTCTGGCTCTGTATTCATGTACTGATGGTGGTTCTGGCTCTGCATTCATGTACTGATGGTGGTTCTGGCTCTGCATTCATGGACTGATGGTGGTTGTGGCTCTGCATTTATGTACTGATGGTGGTTCTGGCTCTGCATTTATGTACTGATGGTGGTTCTGGCTCTGCATTAGTGTACTGATAGTGGTTCTGGCTCTGCATTCATGTACTGATGGTGGTTCTGGCTCTGCATTCATGTACTGATAGTGGTTCTGGCTCTGCATTCATGTACTGATGGTGGTTGTGGCTCTGCATTTATGTACTGATGGTGGTTCTGGCTCTGAATTCATATACTGATGGTGGTTCTGGCTCTACATTCATGTGCTGACGGTGGTTTTGATCTTGCACACTTGTAGAAATCCAAAACTTGCAACATGGCTTTGTTAAAACTTAGAAATCCTCAAAACTTAACAGTTCTGAGATTATGAGGACTTGAGATCCTGAATTAGATCCTGTATTATACCCCAGAGCTGCACTCACTATTCTGCGGGTGCAGTCACTGTGTACATACATTACATTACTGATCCTGAGTTACATCCTGTATTATACCCCAGAGCTGCACTCACTATTCAGCTGGTGCAGTCACTGTGTACATACATCACATTACTGATCCTGAGTTACATCCTGTATTATACTCCAGAGCTGCACTCACTATTCTGCTGGTGCAGTCACTGTGTACATACATTACTGATCCTGAGTTACCTCCTGTATTATACTCCAGAGCTGCACTCACTATTCTGCTGGTGCAGTCACTGTGTACATACATTACTGATCCTGAGTTACATCCAGTATTATACCCCAGAGCTGCACTCACTATTCTGCTGATGCAGTCACTGTGTACATACATTACATTACTGATCCTGAGTTACATCCTGTATTATACCCCAGAGCTGCACTCACTATTCTGCTGGTGCAGTCACTGTGTACATACATTACATTACTGATCCTGAGTTATATCCTGTATTATACTCCAGAGCTGCACTCACTATTCTGCTGGTGCAGTCACTGTGTACATACATTACATTACTGATCCTGAGTTACATCCTGTATTATACCCCAGAGCTGCACTCACTATTCTGCTGGTGCAGTCACTGTGTACATACATTACATTACTGATCCTGAGTTACATCCTGTATTATACTCCAGAGCTGCACTCACTATTCTGCTGGTGCAGTCACTGTGTACATACATTACATTACTGATCCTGAGTTACATCCTGTATTATACTCCAGAGCTGCACTCACTATTCTGCTGGTGCAGTCACTGTGTACATACATTACATTACTGATCCTGAGTTACCTCCTGTATTATACCCCAGAGCTGCACTCACTATTCTGCTGGTGCAGTCACTGTGTACATACATTACTGATCCTGAGTTACATCCTGTATTATACCCCAGAGCTGCACTCACTATTCTGCTGGTGCAGTCACTGTGTACATACATTACTGATCCTGAGTTACATCCTGTATTATACCCCAGAGCTGCACTCACTATTCTGCTGATGCAGTCACTGTGTACATACATTACATTACTGATCCTGAGTTACATCCTGTATTATACCCCAGAGCTGCACTCACTATTCTGCTGGTGCAGTCACTGTGTACACACATTACTGACTCTGCCCTGTATGAGCAGTAGCTTTATAGTATCAGATGTGTCAGGGTAGTGATTCTGTACACTCTCAGGGAATATTACTGCGGAGCTGCGCTCTATAAAGTGACCCCAGACACCACCGCTACATATGTGGCCGTGGTTTCTGGAATTTCCTTCTTCTATTAGTAAACTCTCTGTTACTTCCCCATAATCCCCTGAGTCAAAACATTTCCAATTCCTGTTTATCAGCACAGGCGGCCATTGTTCACACTCCCCCCTGCTGAGCTCAGGACATAATCCAAAGGTCCCCGTCACCAGTGCAGCCAGTATAGGCTGCCGGCTGTAATAATGGGATGATGGCAGCAGACAGGCCGGCACGGCTCAGACCCGGAATTCTGCAGGTGGAAAAATATTCAATAAACCATAATACAAAAAAAACATATAACATTACGGCATGGAGCAGGTGGACTGGCATTGTTACAACACGTTACACCCTCCCTTCCCCTCCAGCTCTTTTCTTGGTCTTGGTGTCAGTCATTACTATCGGTCTAGTGTTCTATTCATGATACTGGAAGCTCGAAACTTTTAAATCCGTTGGGGCATGTACAAAGAAATATTAGATAGTGTTTAGGACACATTTTGATATAACCTCCTTCCCTCTTGTCCATAGTGTTCTGCTCTGTGTATGAGTAACTAATTATTAGATTGTGGGCTCCTCGGGGGCGGGTCCAGTCAACCTTGGTATGGGGTGACATTGGGGTGGAGAAAGCAGCGGTAGGATAGGGCCGTATTTTAAATGTTTGTCATTGTGCCACTTATTTGTTTCTTCATCTGTCCTGTATATTAGTAATTAAAATTATATTATATGAACCATGGGTCAATTAAATATGATCCTTGGGGGCGGGGATAAACACACTTTGGAAATGGAGGGTGAAGAGCCCGTTTAGCTAAACCCTCACCCAACTCTACAAATGTCCATAACAATGTGGTTCGTGCATAAGTCACTACAATTAGATCACAAGAACCATACGTCAAGATCAAGTGGTCCTTGTGGGCGGGACAATGTGGCACTGGGCCATGCTGTAATAGGTTAGATTTTGTAAATTTGAAAGAGGACCCTATTTTAATAGTTATGGCAAGCATGCTCATGGTCACGTCATATACTCTGGAAAAAACTACTGTAATTAGAAATTGGATTGGATTGTAAGCTACTAGGTTCCAAAAAAATTGATCCTTGGGGGAGGGGCAAAAAAGCACAGGATCTTCCTCAGGTTTTGTATTGTGCAAGCATGAAAGACGTCCCAATTTTGAATTTTTGCAGAGTTGTCTATGCATAATTAACTAAAACGTAGATTCTAGGTGCCTTGGGGGCGGATCCTGTCACTTTTGGGATAGGGCAGGGGAAGCAGCAGTAGTATGAGGCCCTATTTTAAGGCTACATAAGTTCATAGGAATGTAGTCTGTCTATAAGTAACCAAAATAAGATTACAAGAAAAATGGATAAAGAAAACGTGCTCCTTGGGGGCGGGACAAAAGTACTGGGTCATGTTGAATTAGGTGGTACATTATGTTAATTTTAATATTGTTATAGCATCGGTTTTCCTCCAGGCATGGTCTTCATCATGTGGTTTAATCTGTAACTACTGGAAACAAGTAATTGGATTGTAAGCTCTTTGGTTACAAAGAATTGGATCCTCGGGGGTGGGGCACACAAACATAAGTCGATCTTGGTTCAGGTTCTGTATGGAGTTAACCTGAAAGGGGCCCTAATTTTTGACGTTTGTCACTGTGCACCATTGACTGTATTCGCGTGGCCTGTGCATCATTAACTAAAAATTAAATTGTAAACTCCGGGATTCGAGCAGAGGGTGTCATATAATCCTGTGCAGACGGAAGAACTGCACCTGTTGTAGTTATGACTCTTTCCAATCAATGTGAATCAAAATTGTCAGCTCTTCAGACAACAAGGGGTTAAATAGAACACGGCGATTACCTTGTAACATCTCCTTGTATCATAGAATATCCAAATATCAAAACAAAACCAATGAAAAAGTATCTAAACACAGCAGAGGTAGCAGAACAGAGGCAGCAGAGCAGAGGCAGCAGAGCAGAGGCAGCAGAGCAGAGGTAGCAGAACAGAGGCAGCAGAACAGAGGTAGTAGAGCAGAGGCAGCAGAACAGAGGCAGCAGAGCAGAGGCAGCAGAACAGAGGCAGCAGAGCAGAGGCAGCAGAACAGAGGCAGCAGAGCAGAGGCAGCAGAGCAGAGGCAGCAGAACAGAGGCAGCAGAGCAAAGGTAGCAGAACAGAGGCAGCAGAGCAGAGGCAGCAGAGCAGAGGCAGCAGAACAGAGGCAGCAGAGCAGAGGTAGCAAAACAGAGGCAGCAGAACAGAGGTAACAGAGCAGAGGTAGCAGAACAGAGGCAGCAGAACAGAGGCAGCAGAGCAGAGGTAGCAGAGCAGAGGCAGCAGAGCAGAGGTAGCAGAGCAGAGGCAGTAGAACAGAGGCAGCAGAGCAGAGGCAGCAGATCAAAGGCAGCAAAGAAGAGGTAGCAGAGCAGAGGCAGCAGAGCAGAGGTAGCAGAACTGAGGCATCAGAACAGAGGTAGCAGAACAGAGGCAGCAGACCAGAGGCAGAAGAGCAGAAGTAGCAGAGCAGAAGCAGCAGAGCAAAGGCAGCAAAGAAGAGGTAGCAGAACAGAGGTAGCAGAGCAGAGGTAGTAGAACTGAGGCATCAGAACAGAGGTAGCAAAACAGAGGCATCAGAGCAGAGGAAGCAGAGCAGAGGCAGCAGAACCGAGGCAGCAGAACAGAGGCATCAGAACAGAGATAGCAGAACAGAGGTAGCAGAACAGAGGTAGCAGAACAGAGGTAGCAGAACAGAGGCAGCAGAGCAGAGGAAGCAGAACAGAGGTAGCAGAACAGACAGCAGAGCAGATGTAGCAGAGCAGATGTAGCAGAGGTAGCAGAACAGAGGCAGCAGAACAGACAGCAGAGCAGAGGTAGCTGAAGAGACAGCAGAGCAGAGGTAGCTGAAGAGACAGCAGAGCAGAGGCAGCAGAGCAGAGGTAGCAGAGCTGAATTTGATGGTTAACTCTTTCTTAAAGGGAAATTCCAAAACAACACCCTATAGATCTCAACAACAAAAAGACCGGAAAGACATTACAGCCATCCCCAGGCAGAGCAGACACTGGAGCATACAAGGACGCAGCGGGCAGCAGGAGGACCCGGCCAGGGCAGACACTGAGGATGATGAGGGTGGTAGTAGTACAATCATGGATGAGCAGCCAGTGACATCCCCTGTAAATCTCATCGATCAGATCACAGTGACGACATCAGTGAGGACCACACACAGAACAGGTGGGAGTCCCCGGCCCCTCTCCCCACTCAGGGACCCCCAGAGCTGGCACTGTACAGAGACATGCAGATACAGAGACCCCGAGGTGACAGGTCACTGCCCAATGTAGTGGGGTCTGTGCAATGTGGGGGGTGACATGCAGTGCAGAGGGGTCTGCAGGGGTGCAGGCTGCCGTATATTATCAGCACACCTCACAATGAGGGAATGGGGGTCACATAGGGTTTGGGAGTGATATAGGGGGCTGCGGAGTAAAGCAGGAGATGGGGAAGCTCTTCCGTGCAGGGGGCGCTCGGCACTAAGGTCTTGAAATATTGGGGTGCAGAGTAATTACATCGGGAGTCATAGAGCTGCAGTGTTTTGCAGGGCAGGGGGGATGTGCACTGTTGGGTAATGGGGGGCTGACATGTAGTGGGGGGGGCAGTGTAGAGGCGTCCTGTACAGCACCAGTCAAGTCACAGGTATTGTTAGGTTGTTACAGTACAGGGGTGACATGCCGTGAGGGGGCTGCACTGGAGGGGCATCATACTGTACAGGTGACATGCAGTGAGGGGGGCTGCACTGGAGGGGCATTATACTGTACAGGTGACATGCAGTGAGGGGGCTGCACTGGAGGGGCGTCATACTGTACAGGTGACATGCAGTGAGGGGGGCTGCACTGGAGGGGCGTCATACTGTACAGGTGACATGCAGTGAGGGGGGCTGCACTGGAGGGGCGTCATACTGTACAGGTGACATGCAGTGAGGGGGCTGCACTGGAGGGGCGTCATACTGTACAGGTGACATGGAGTGAGGGGGCTGCACTGGAGGGGCGTCATACTGTACAGGTGACATGCAGTGAGGGGGCTGCACTGGAGGGGCGTTATACTGTACAGGTGACATGCAGTGAGGGGGCTGCACTGGAGGGGCGTCATACTGTACAGGTGATATGCAGTGAGGGGGCTGCACTGGAGGGGCGTCATACTGTACAGGTGACATGCAGTGAGGGGGCTGCACTGGAGGGGCGTCATACTGTACAGGTGACATGCAGTGAGGGGGGCTGCACTGGAGGGGCGTCATACTGTACAGGTGACATGCAGTGAGGGGGCTGCACTGGAGGGGCGTCATACTGTACAGGTGACATGCCGTGAGGGGGGCTGCACTGGAGGGGCATTATACTGTACAGGTGACATGCAGTGAGGGGGGCTGCGCTGGAGGGGCATCATACTGTACAGGTGACATGCAGTGAGGTGGGCTGCACTGGAGGGGCGTCATACTGTACAGGTGACATGCAGTGAGGGGGGCTGCACTGGAGGGGCATCATACTGTACAGGTGACATGCAGTGAGGTGGGCTGCACTGGAGGGGCGTCATACTGTACAGGTGACATGCAGTGAGGGGGGGCCGCACTGGAGGGGCATCATACTGTACAGGTGACATACAGTGAGGGGGCTGCGCTGGAGGGGCGTCATACTGTACAGGTGACATGCAGTGAGGGGGGGCCGCACTGGAGGGGCATCATACTGTACAGGTGACATACAGTGAGGGGGGGCCGCACTGGAGGGGCGTCATACTGTACATGTGACATACAGTGAGGGGGGGCCGCACTGGAGGGGCATCATACTGTACAGGTGACATGCAGTGAGGGGGGGCCGCACTGGAGGGGCATCATACTGTACAGGTGACATACAGTGAGGGGACTGCGCTGGAGGGGCGTCATACTGTACAGGTGACATGCAGTGAGGGGGCTGTGCTGGAGGGGCGTCATACTGTACAGGTGACATGCAGTGAGGGGGCTGCACTGGAGGGGTGTCATACTGTACAGGTGACATGCAGTGAGGGGGCTGCACTGGAGGGGTGTCATACTGTACAGGTGACATGCAGTGAGGGGGGCTGCACTGGAGGGGCGTCATACTGTACAGGTGACATGCAGTGAGGGGGCTGCGCTGGAGGGGCGTCATACTGTACAGGTGACATGCAGTGAGGGGGCTGCACTGGAGGGGTGTCATACTGTACAGGTGACATGCAGTGAGGGGGGCTGCACTGGAGGGGCGTCATACTGTACAGGTGACATGCAGTGAGGGGGCTGCACTGGAGGGGCGTCAAACTGTACAGGTGACATGCCGTGAGGGGGGCTGCACTGGAGGGGCATCATACTGTACAGGTGACATGCAGTGAGGGGGGCTGCACTGGAGGGCATCATACTGTACAGGTGACATGCAGTGAGGTGGGCTGCACTGGAAGGGCGTCATACTGTACAGGTGACATGCAGTGAGGGGGGGCCGCACTGGAGGGCATCATACTGTACAGGTGACATACAGTGAGGGGGGCTGCACTGGAGGGGCGTCATACTGTACAGGTGACATGCAGTGAGGGGGGCTGCACTGGAGGGGCGTCATACTGTACAGGTGACATACAGTGAGGGGACTGCGCTGGAGGGGCGTCATACTGTACAGGTGACATGCAGTGAGGGGGCTGCGCTGGAGGGGCGTCATACTGTACAGGTGACATGCAGTTTGGGGGGCTGCGCTGGAGGGACATCATACTGTACAGGTGACATGCAGTGAGGGGGCTGCACTGGAGGGGCGTCATACTGTACAGGTGACATGCAGTTTGGGGGGCTACACTGGAGGGGTGTCATACTGTACAGGTGACATGCAGTTTGGGGGGGCTGCACTGGAGGGGCGTCATACTGTACAGGTGACATGCAGTGAGGGGGCTGCACTGGAGGGGCGTCATACTGTACAGGTGGCATGCAGTGAGGGGTGGCTGCACTGGAGGGGCATCATACTGTACAGGTGACATGCAGTTTGGGGGGCTGCACTGGAGGGGCGTCATACTGTACAGGTGACATGCAGTGAGGGGGGCTGCACTGGAGGGGCGTCATACTGTACAGGTGACATGCAGTGAGGGGGGCTGCACTGGAGGGGCGTCATACTGTACAGGTGGCATGCAGTGAGGGGGGGCTGCACTGGAGGGGCGTCATTCTGTACAGGTGACATGCAGTTTGGGGGGCTGCACTGGAGGGGCGTCATACTGTACAGGTGACATGCAGTTTGGGGGGGCTGCACTGGAGGGGCGTCATACTGTACAGGTGACATGCAGTGAGGGGGCTGCACTGGAGGGGCGTCATACTGTACAGGTGACATGCAGTTTGGGGGGCTGCACTGGAGGGGCGTCATACTGTACAGGTGACATGCAGTGAGGGGGCTGCACTGGAGGGGCGTCATTCTGTACAGGTGACATGCAGTGAGGGGGCTGCACTGGAGGGGCGTCATACTGTACAGGTGACATGCAGTGAGGGGGGGCTGCACTGGAGGGGCGTCATACTGTACAGGTGACATGCAGTGAGGGGGCTGCACTGGAGGGGCATCATATTGTACAGGTGACATGCAGTTTGGGGGGCTGCACTGGAGGGGCGTCATACTGTACAGGTGACATGCAGTGAGGGGGCTGCACTGGAGGGGCGTCATACTGTACAGGTGACATGCAGTGAGGGGGCTGCACTGGAGGGGCATCATACTGTACAGGTGACATGAAGTGAGGGGGCTGCACTGGAGGGGCGTCATACTGTACAGGTGACATGCAGTGAGGGGGGCTGCACTGGAGGGGCGTCATACTGTACAGGTGACATGCAGTTTGGGGGGCTGCACTGGAGGGGCGTCATACTGTACAGGTGACATGTAGTGAGGGGGCTGCACTGGAGGTGCGTCATACTGTACAGGTGACATGAAGTGAGGGGGGCTGCACTGGAGGGGCGTCATACTGTACAGGTGACATGCAGTGAGGGGGCTGCACTGGAGGGGCGTCATACTGTACAGGTGACATGCAGTGAGGGGGGCTGCACTGGAGGGGCGTCATACTGTACAGGTGACATGCAGTTTGGGGGGCTGCACTGGAGGGGCGTCATACTGTACAGGTGACATGTAGTGAGGGGGCTGCACTGGAGGGGCACATACTGTACAGGTGACATGAAGTGAGGGGGGCTGCACTGGAGGGGCATCATACTGTACAGGTGACATGCAGTGAGGGGGCTGCACTGGAGGGGCGTCATACTGTACAGGTGACATGCAGTGAGGGGGCTGCACTGGAGGGGCGTCATACTGTACAGGTGACATGCAGTTTGGGGGGCTGCACTGGAGGGGCGTCATACTGTACAGGTGACATGTAGTGAGGGGGCTGCACTGGAGGGGCGTCATACTGTACAGGTGACATGAAGTGAGGGGGGCTGCACTGGAGGGGCGTCATACTGTACAGGTGACATGGAGTGAGGGGGGCTGCACTGGAGGGGCGTCATACTGTACAGGTGACATGCAGTGAGGGGGGCTGCACTGGAGGGGCGTCATAATGTACAGGTGACATGCAGTGAGGGGGCTGCACTGGAGGGGCGTCATACTGTACAGGTGACATGTAGTGAGGGGGCTGCAGTGGAGGGGCGTCATACTGTACAGGTGACATGAAGTGAGGGGGGCTGCACTGGAGGGGCATCATACTGTACAGGTGACATGCAGTGAGGGGGCTGCACTGGAGGGGCGTCATACTGTACAGGTGACATGCAGTGAGGGGGCTGCACTGGAGGGGCGTCATACTGTACAGGTGACATGCAGTTTGGGGGGCTGCACTGGAGGGGCGTCATACTGTACAGGTGACATGTAGTGAGGGGGCTGCACTGGAGGGGCGTCATACTGTACAGGTGACATGAAGTGAGGGGGGCTGCACTGGAGGGGCGTGATACTGTACAGGTGACATGGAGTGAGGGGGGCTGCACTGGAGGGGCGTCATACTGTACAGGTGACATGCAGTGAGGGGGGCTGCACTGGAGGGGCGTCATAATGTACAGGTGACATGCAGTGAGGGGGCTGCACTGGAGGGGCGTCATACTGTACAGGTGACATGCAGTGAGGGGGGCTGCACTGCAGGGGCGTCATACTGTACAGGTGACATGCAGTGAGGGGGCTGCACTGGAGGGGCGTCATACTGTACAGGTGACATGCAGTGAGGGGGCTGCACTGGAGGGGCGTCATACTGTACAGGTGACATGCAGTGAGGGGGCTGCACTGGAGGGGCATCATACTGTACAGGTGACATGAAGTGAGGGGGCTGCACTGGAGGGGCGTCATACTGTACAGGTGACATGCAGTGAGGGGGCTGCACTGGAGGGGCGTCATACTGTACAGGTGACATGCAGTGAGGGGGCTGCACTGGAGGGGCGTCATACTGTACAGGTGACATGCAGTGAGGGGGCTGCAATGGAGGGGCGTCATACTGTACAGGTGACATGCAGTGAGGGGGCTGCACTGGAGGGGCGTCATACTGTACAGGTGACATGAAGTGAGGGAGCTGCACTGGAGGGGCGTCATACTGTACAGGTGACATGCAGTGAGGGGGCTGCACTGGAGGGGCGTCATACTGTACAGGTGACATGTAGTGAGGGGGCTGCACTGGAGGGGCGTCATACTGTACAGGTGACATGAAGTGAGGGGGCTGCACTGGAGGGGTGTCATTCTGTACAGGTGACATGCAGTGAGGGGGCTGCACTAGAAGGGCGTCATACCGTACAGGTGACATGCAGTGAGGGGGGCTGCACTGGAGGGGCGTCATACTGTACAGGTGACATGCAGTGAGGGGGGCTGCACTGGAGGGGCGTCATACTGTACAGGTGACATGCAGTGAGGGGGCTGCACTGGAGGGGCGTCATACTGTACAGGTGACATGCAGTGAGGGGGCTGCACTGGAGGGGCGTCATACTGTACAGGTGACATGTAGTGAGGGGGCTGCACTGGAGGGGCGTCATACTGTACAGGTGACATGCAGTGAGGGGGCTGCACTGGAGGGGCGTCATACTGTACAGGTGACATGCAGTGAGGGGGCTGCACTGGAGGGGCGTCATACTGTACAGGTGACATGCAGTGAGGGGGCTGCACTGGAGGGGCGTCATACTGTACAGGTGACATGCAGTGAGGGGGCTGCACTGGAGGGGCGTCATACTGTACAGGTGACATGTAGTGAGGGGGCTGCACTGGAGGGGCGTCATACTGTACAGGTGACATGAAGTGAGGGGGCTGCACTGGAGGGGCGTCATACTGTACAGGTGACATGAAGTGAGGGGGCTGCACTGGAGGGGCGTCATACTGTACAGGTGACATGCAGTGAGGGGGCTGCACTGGAGGGGCGTCATACTGTACAGGTGACATGCAGTGAGGGGGCTGCACTGGAGGGGCGTCATACTGTACAGGTGACATGTAGTGAGGGGGCTGCACTGGAGGGGCGTCATACTGTACAGGTGACATGAAGTGAGGGGGCTGCACTGGAGGGGCGTCATACTGTACAGGTGACATGCAGTGAGGGGGCTGCACTGGAGGGGCGTCATACCGTACAGGTGACATGCAGTGAGGGGGGCTGCACTGGAGGGGCGTCATACTGTACAGGTGACATGTAGTGAGGGGGCTGCACTGGAGGGGCATTATACTGTACAGGTGACATGCAGTGAGGGGGGCTGCACTGGAGGGGCGTCATACTGTACAGGTGACATGCAGTGAAGGGGGGCTGCACTGGAGGGGCGTCATACTGTACAGGTGACATGCAATGAGGGGGCTGCACTGGAGGGGCGTCATACTGTACAGGTGACATGCAGTGAGGGGGGCTGCACTGGAGGGGCGTCATACTGTACAGGTGACATGTAGTGAGGGGGCTGCACTGGAGGGGCATTATACTGTACAGGTGACATGCAGTGAGGGGGGCTGCACTGGAGGGGCGTCATACTGTACAGGTGACATGCAGTGAAGGGGGGCTGCACTGGAGGGGCGTCATACTGTACAGGTGACATGCAGTGAGGGGGCTGCACTGGAGGGGCGTCATACTGTACAGGTGACATGTAGTGAGGGGGCTGCACTGGAGGGGCATCATACTGTACAGGTGACATGAAGTGAGGGGGCTGCACTGGAGGGGCATCATACTGTACAGGTGACATGAAGTGAGGGGGCTGCACTGGAGGGGCGTCATACTGTACAGGTGACATGTAGTGAGGGGGCTGCACTGGAGGGGCGTCATACTGTACAGGTGACATGCAGTGAGGGGGCTGCACTGGAGGGGCGTCATACTGTACAGGTGACATGCAGTGAGGGGGCTGCACTGGAGGGGCGTCATACTGTACAGGTGACATGCAGTGAGGGGGCTGCACTGGAGGTGCGTCATACTGTACAGGTGACATGCAGTGAGGGGGCTGCACTGGAGGGGCGTCATACTGTACAGGTGACATGAAGTGAGGGGGCTGCACTGGAGGGGCGTCATACTGTACAGGTGACATGTAGTGAGGGGGCTGCACTGGAGGGGCGTCATACTGTACAGGTGACGTGAAGTGAGGGGGCTGCACTGGAGGGGCGTCATACTGTACAGGTGACGTGCAGTGAGGGGGCTGCACTGGAGGGGCGTCAT
Organism: Ranitomeya imitator; assembly: GCF_032444005.1. Classification (NCBI taxonomy): domain Eukaryota; kingdom Metazoa; phylum Chordata; class Amphibia; order Anura; family Dendrobatidae; genus Ranitomeya; species Ranitomeya imitator. Next base: position 687,948,313 of record NC_091286.1, on the reverse strand, counting down.
ACTGTACAGGTGACATGTAGTGAGGGGGCTGCACTGGAGGGGCGTCATACTGTACAGGTGACATGTAGTGAGGGGGCTGCACTGGAGGGGCGACATACTGTACAGGTGACATGAAGTGAGGGGGCTGCACTGGAGGGGCGTCATACTGTACAGGTGACGTGCAGTGAGGGGGCTGCACTGGAGGGGCGTCATACTGTACAGGTGACATGTAGTGAGGGGGCTGCACTGGAGGGGCATTATACTGTACAGGTGACATGAAGTGAGGGGGCTGCACTGGAGGGGCGTCATACTGTACAGGTGACATGCAGTGAGGGGGCTGCACTGGAGGGGCATCATACTGTACAGGTGACATGTAGTGAGGGGGCTGCACTGGAGGGGCATTATACTGTACAGGTGACATGCAGTGAGGGGGGCAGCACTGGAGGGGCGTCATAGTGTACAGGTGACATGCAGTGAGGGGGCTGCACTGGAGGGGCGTCATAGTGTACAGGTGACATGTAGTGAGGGGGCTGCACTGGAGGGGCGTCATACTGTACAGGTGACATGAAGTGAGGGGGCTGCACTGGAGGGGCGTCATACTGTACAGGTGACGTGCAGTGAGGGGGCTGCACTGGAGGGGCGTCATACTGTACAGGTGACATGTAGTGAGGGGGCTGCACTGGAGGGGCGTCATACTGTACAGGTGACATGAAGTGAGGGGGCTGCACTGGAGGGGCGTCATACTGTACAGGTGACGTGCAGTGAGGGGGCTGCACTGGAGGGGCGTCATACTGTACAGGTGACGTGCAGTGAGGGGGGCTGCACTGGAGGGGCATCATACTGTACAGGTGACATGTAGTGAGGGGGCTGCACTGGAGGGGCATTATACTGTACAGGTGACATGAAGTGAGGGGGCTGCACTGGAGGGGCGTCATACTGTACAGGTGACATGCAGTGAGGGGGCTGCACTGGAGGGGCATTATACTGTACAGGTGACATGTAGTGAGGGGACTGCACTGGAGGGGCGTCATACTGTACAGGTGACATGCAGTGAGGGGGCTGCACTGGAGGGGCGTCATAGTGTACAGGTGACATGCAGTGAGGGGGCTGCACTGGAGGGGCGTCATACTGTACAGGTGACATGCAGTGAGGGGGCTGCACTGGAGGGGCATTATACTGTACAGGTGACATGCAGTGAGGGGGGCAGCACTGGAGGGGCGTCATACTGTACAGGTGACATGAAGTGAGGGGGCTGCACTGGAGGGGCGTCATACTGTACAGGTAACATGTAGTGAGGGGGCTGCACTGGAGGGGCATTATACTGTACAGGTGACATGTAGTGAGGGGGCTGCACTGGAGGGGCGTCATAGTGTACAGGTGACATGCAGTGTGGGGGCAGCACTGGAGGGGCGTCATACTGTACAGGTGACATGCAGTGAGGGGGCTGCACTGGAGGGGCGTCATACTGTACAGGTGACATGCAGTGAGGGGGGCAGCACTGGAGGGGCGTCATACTGTACAGGTGACATGAAGTGAGGGGGCTGCACTGGAGGGGCGTCATACTGTACAGGTGACATGCAGTGAGGGGGGCAGCACTGGAGGGGCGTCATACTGTACAGGTGACATGAAGTGAGGGGGCTGCACTGGAGGGGCGTCATACTGTACAGGTGACATGCAGTGAGGGGGCTGCACTGGAGGGGCGTCATACTGTACAGGTGACATGCAGTGAGGGGGGCTGCACTGGAGGGGCGTCATAGTGTACAGGTGACATGCAGTGTGGGGGCAGCACTGGAGGGGCGTCATACTGTACAGGTGACATGCAGTTTGGGGGGCTGCACTGGAGGGGCGTCATACTGTACAGGTGACATGCCGTGAGGGGGGCTGCACTGGAGGGGCATCATACTGTACAGGTGACATGCAGTGAGGGGGCTGCACTGGAGGGGCGTCATAGTGTACAGGTGACATGCAGTGTGGGGGCAGCACTGGAGGGGCGTCATACTGTACAGGTGACATGCAGTGAGGGGGCTGCACTGGAGGGGCGTCATACTGTACAGGTGACATGTAGTGAGGGGGCTGCACTGGAGGGGCATTATACTGTACAGGTGACATGCAGTGAGGGGGCTGCACTGGAGGGGCATTATACTGTACAGGTGACATGCAGTGAGGGGGCTGCACTGGAGGGGCATTATACTGTACAGGTGACATGCAGTGAGGGGGGCTGCACTGGAGGGGCGTCATACTGTACAGGTGACATGTAGTGAGGGGGCTGCACTGGAGGGGCATTATACTGTACAGGTGACATGCAGTGAGGGGGCTGCACTGGAGGGGCATCATACTGTACAGGTGACATGCAGTGAGGGGGCTGCACTGGAGGGGCGTCATAGTGTACAGGTGACATGCAGTGTGGGGGCAGCACTGGAGGGGCGTCATACTGTACAGGTGACATGCAGTGAGGGGGCTGCACTGGAGGGGCATTATACTGTACAGGTGACATGCAGTGAGGGGGGCTGCACTGGAGGGGCGTCATACTGTACAGGTGACATGCAGTGAGGGGGCTGCACTGGAGGGGCGTCATAGTGTACAGGTGACATGCAGTGTGGGGGCTGCACTGGAGGGGCGTCATACTGTACAGGTGACATGCAGTGAGGGGGCTGCACTGGAGGGGCGTCATAGTGTACAGGTGACATGCAGTGTGGGGGCAGCACTGGAGGGGCGTCATAGTGTACAGGTGACATGCAGTGTGGGGGCAGCACTGGAGGGGCATCATACTGTACAGGTGACATGCAGTGAGGTGGGCTGCACTGGAGGGGCATCATACTGTACAGGTGACATGCAGTGAGGGGGCTGCACTGGAGGGGCGTCATAGTGTACAGGTGACATGCAGTGAGGGGGCCGCACTGGAGGGGCGTCATACTGTACAGGTGACATGCAGTGAGGGGGCTGCACTGGAGGGGCGTCATAGTGTACAGGTGACATGTAGTGAGGGGGCTGCACTGGAGGGGCGTCATACTGTACAGGTGACATGCAGTGAGGGGGCTGCACTGGAGGGGCGTCATACTGTACAGGTGACATGCAGTGAGGGGGCTGCACTGGAGGGGCGTCACAGTGTACAGGTGACATGCAGTGAGGGGGCCGCACTGGAGGGGCGTCATAGTGTACAGGTGACATGTAGTGAGGGGGCTGCACTGGAGGGGCATCATACTGTACAGGTGACATGCAGTGAGGGGGCTGCACTGGAGGGGCGTCATAGTGTACAGGTGACATGTAGTGAGGAGGCTGCACTTGAGGAGCGTCATACTGTACAGGTGACATGCAGTGAGGGGGCTGTGCTGGAGGGGCGTCATACTGTACAGGTGACATGCAGTGTGGGGGCTGCACTGGAGGGGCGTCATACTGTACAGGTGACATGCAGTGAGGGGGGCTGCACTGGAGGGGCGTCATACTGTACAGGTGACATGCAGTGTGGGGGCTGCACTGGAGGGGCATCATACTGTACAGGTGACATGCAGTGAGGGGGCTGCACTGGAGGGGCGTCATAGTGTACAGGTGACATGTAGTGAGGGGGCTGCACTGGAGGGGCGTCATACTGTACAGGTGACATGCAGTGAGGGGGCTGCACTGGAGGGGCGTCATAGTGTACAGGTGACATGTAGTGAGGGGGCTGCACTGGAGGGGCGTCATACTGTACAGGTGACATGCAGTGAGGGGGCTGCACTGGAGGGGCGTCATACTGTACAGGTGACATGCAGTGAGGGGGCTGCACTGGAGGGGCGTCATAGTGTACAGGTGACATGTAGTGAGGGGGCTGCACTGGAGGGGCGTCATACTGTACAGGTGACATGCAGTGAGGGGGCTGCACTGGAGGGGCGTCATAGTGTACAGGTGACATGTAGTGAGGGGGCTGCACTGGAGGGGCGTCATAGTGTACAGGTGACATGTAGTGAGGGGGCTGCACTGGAGGGGCGTCATACTGTACAGGTGACATGCAGTGAGGGGGCTGCACTGGAGGGGCGTCATAGTGTACAGGTGACATGTAGTGAGGGGGCTGCACTGGAGGGGCGTCATAGTGTACAGGTGACATGCAGTGAGGGGGCCGCACTGGAGGGGCATCATACTGTACAGGTGACATGCAGTGAGGGGGCTGCACTGGAGGGGCGTCATAGTGTACAGGTGACATGTAGTGAGGGGGCTGCACTGGAGGAGCGTCATAGTGTACAGGTGACATGTAGTGAGGGGGCTGCACTGGAGGGGCGTCATACTATACAGGTGACATGCAGTGAGGGGGCTGCACTGGAGGGGCGTCATAGTGTACAGGTGACATGTAGTGAGGGGGCTGCACTGGAGGGGCGTCATACTGTACAGGTGACATGCAGTGAGGGGGCTGCACTGGAGGGGCGTCATAGTGTACAGGTGACATGCAGTGTGGGGGCTGCACTGGAGGGGCATCATACTGTACAGGTGACATGCAGTGAGGGGGCTGCACTGGAGGGGCGTTATAGTGTACAGGTGACATGCAGTGAGGGGGCTGCACTGGAGGGGCGTCATACTGTACAGGTGACATGCAGTGAGGGGGGCAGCACTGGAGGGGCGTCATACTGTACAGGTGACATGAAGTGAGGGGGCTGCACTGGAGGGGCGTCATACTGTACAGGTGACATGCAGTGAGGGGGCTGCACTGGAGGGGCGTCATACTGTACAGGTGACATGCAGTGAGGGGGGCTGCACTGGAGGGGTGTCATAGTGTACAGGTGACATGCAGTGTGGGGGCAGCACTGGAGGGGCGTCATACTGTACAGGTGACATGCAGTTTGGGGGGCTGCACTGGAGGGGCGTCATACTGTACAGGTGACATGCCGTGAGGGGGGCTGCACTGGAGGGGCATCATACTGTACAGGTGACATGCAGTGAGGGGGCTGCACTGGAGGGGCGTCATAGTGTACAGGTGACATGCAGTGTGGGGGCAGCACTGGAGGGGCGTCATACTGTACAGGTGACATGCAGTGAGGGGGCTGCACTGGAGGGGCGTCATACTGTACAGGTGACATGTAGTGAGGGGGCTGCACTGGAGGGGCATTATACTGTACAGGTGACATGCAGTGAGGGGGCTGCACTGGAGGGGCGTCATACTGTACAGGTGACATGCAGTTTGGGGGGCTGCACTGGAGGGGCGTCATACTGTACAGGTGACATGTAGTGAGGGGGCTGCACTGGAGGGGCATTATACTGTACAGGTGACATGCAGTGAGGGGGGCTGCACTGGAGGGGCGTCATACTGTACAGGTGACATGTAGTGAGGGGGCTGCACTGGAGGGGCATTATACTGTACAGGTGACATGCAGTGAGGGGGCTGCACTGGAGGGGCATCATACTGTACAGGTGACATGCAGTGAGGGGGCTGCACTGGAGGGGCGTCATAGTGTACAGGTGACATGCAGTGTGGGGGCAGCACTGGAGGGGCGTCATACTGTACAGGTGACATACAGTGAGGGGGCTGCACTGGAGGGGCGTCATACTGTACAGGTGACATGTAGTGAGGGGGCTGCACTGGAGGGGCATTATACTGTACAGGTGACATGCAGTGAGGGGGGCTGCACTGGAGGGGCGTCATACTGTACAGGTGACATGTAGTGAGGGGGCTGCACTGGAGGGGCATTATACTGTACAGGTGACATTCAGTGAGGAGGCTGCACTGGAGGGGCATCATACTGTACAGGTGACATGCAGTGAGGGGGCTGCACTGGAGGGGCGTCATAGTGTACAGGTGACATGCAGTGTGGGGGCAGCACAGGAGGGGCGTCATACTGTACAGGTGACATACAGTGAGGGGGCTGCACTGGAGGGGCGTCATACTGTACAGGTGACATGCAGTGAGGGGGCTGCACTGGAGGGGCGTCATACTGTACAGGTGACATGCAGTGAGGGGGCTGCACTGGAGGGGCATTATACTGTACAGGTGACATGCAGTGAGGGGGCTGCACTGGAGGGGCATTATACTGTACAGGTGACATGCAGTGAGGGGGCTGCACTGGAGGGGCAATATACTGTACAGGTGACATGCAGTGAGGGGGGCTGCACTGGAGGGGCGTCATACTGTACAGGTGACATGTAGTGAGGGGGCTGCACTGGAGGGGCATTATACTGTACAGGTGACATGCAGTGAGGGGGCTGCACTGGAGGGTCATCATACTGTACAGGTGACATGCAGTGAGGGGGCTGCACTGGAGGGGCGTCATAGTGTACAGGTGACATGCAGTGTGGGGGCAGCACTGGAGGGGCGTCATACTGTACAGGTGACATGCAGTGAGGGGGCTGCACTGGAGGGGCGTCATAGTGTACAGGTGACATGCAGTGTGGGGGCAGCACTGGAGGGGCGTCATACTGTACAGGTGACATACAGTGAGGGTGCAGCACTGGAGGGGCGTCATACTGTACAGGTGACATGCAGTGAGGGGGCTGCACTGGAGGGGCATTATACTGTACAGGTGACATGCAGTGAGGGGGGCTGCACTGGAGGGGCGTCATACTGTACAGGTGACATGCAGTGAGGGGGCTGCACTGGAGGGGCGTCATAGTGTACAGGTGACATGCAGTGTGGGGGCTGCACTGGAGGGGCGTCATACTGTACAGGTGACATGCAGTGAGGGGGCTGTACTGGAGGGGCGTCATAGTGTACAGGTGACATGCAGTGTGGGGGCAGCACTGGAGGGGCGTCATAGTGTACAGGTGACATGCAGTGTGGGGGCAGCACTGGAGGGGCATCATACTGTACAGGTGACATGCAGTGAGGTGGGCTGCACTGGAGGGGCATCATACTGTACAGGTGACATGCAGTGAGGGGGCTGCACTGGAGGGGCGTCATAGTGTACAGGTGACATGCAGTGAGGGGGCCGCACTGGAGGGGCGTCATACTGTACAGGTGACATGCAGTGAGGGGGCTGCACTGGAGGGGCGTCATAGTGTACAGGTGACATGTAGTGAGGGGGCTGCACTGGAGGGGCGTCATACTGTACAGGTGACATGCAGTGAGGGGGCTGCACTGGAGGGGCGTCATACTGTACAGGTGACATGCAGTGAGGGGGCTGCACTGGAGGGGCGTCATAGTGTACAGGTGACATGCAGTGAGGGGGCCGCACTGGAGGGGCGTCATAGTGTACAGGTGACATGTAGTGAGGGGGCTGCACTGGAGGGGCGTCATACTGTACAGGTGACATGCAGTGAGGGGGCTGCACTGGAGGGGCGTCATAGTGTACAGGTGACATGTAGTGAGGAGGCTGCACTTGAGGAGCGTCATACTGTACAGGTGACATGCAGTGAGGGGGCTGTGCTGGAGGGGCGTCATACTGTACAGGTGACATGCAGTGTGGGGGCTGCACTGGAGGGGCGTCATACTGTACAGGTGACATGCAGTGAGGGGGGCTGCACTGGAGGGGCGTCATACTGTACAGGTGACATGCAGTGTGGGGGCTGCACTGGAGGGGCATCATACTGTACAGGTGACATGCAGTGAGGGGGCTGCACTGGAGGGGCGTCATAGTGTACAGGTGACATGTAGTGAGGGGGCTGCACTGGAGGGGCGTCATACTGTACAGGTGACATGCAGTGAGGGGGCTGCACTGGAGGGGCGTCATAGTGTACAGGTGACATGTAGTGAGGGGGCTGCACTGGAGGGGCGTCATACTGTACAGGTGACATGCAGTGACGGGGCTGCACTGGAGGGGCGTCATACTGTACAGGTGACATGCAGTGAGGGGGCTGCACTGGAGGGGCGTCATAGTGTACAGGTGACATGTAGTGAGGGGGCTGCACTGGAGGGGCGTCATACTGTACAGGTGACATGCAGTGAGGGGGCTGCACTGGAGGGGCGTCATAGTGTACAGGTGACATGTAGTGAGGGGGCTGCACTGGAGGGGCGTCATACTGTACAGGTGACATGCAGTGAGGGGGCTGCACTGGAGGGGCGTCATAGTGTACAGGTGACATGTAGTGAGGGGGCTGCACTGGAGGGGCGTCATAGTGTACAGGTGACATGCAGTGAGGGGGCCGCACTGGAGGGGCATCATACTGTACAGGTGACATGCAGTGAGGGGGCTGCACTGGAGGGGCGTCATAGTGTACAGGTGACATGTAGTGAGGGGGCTGCACTGGAGGGGCGTCATACTGTACAGGTGACATGCAGTGAGGGGGCTGCACTGGAGGGGCGTCATAGTGTACAGGTGACATGTAGTGAGGGGGCTGCACTGGAGGGGCGTCATACTGTACAGGTGACATGCAGTGAGGGGGCTGCACTGGAGGGGCGTCATACTGTACAGGTGACATGTAGTGAGGGGGCTGCACTGGAGGGGCGTCATAGTGTACAGGTGACATGCAGTGTGGGGGCAGCACTGGAGGGGCGTCATAGTGTACAGGTGACATGCAGTGTGGGGGCAGCACTGGAGGGGCGTCATACTGTACAGGTGACATGCAGTGAGGGGGCTGCACTGGAGGGGCGTCATAGTGTACAGGTGACATGCAGTGTGGGGGCTGCACTGGAGGGGCATCATACTGTACAGGTGACATGCAGTGAGGGGGCTGCACTGGAGGGGCGTTATAGTGTACAGGTGACATGCAGTGAGGGGGCTGCACTGGAGGGGCGTCATAGTGTACAGGTGACATGCAGTGTGGGGGCTGCACTGGAGGGGCATCATACTGTACAGGTGACATGCAGTGTGGGGGCTGCACTGGAGGGGCGTCATACTGTACAGGTGACATGCAGTGAGGGGGCTGCACTGGAGGGGCGTCATAGTGTACAGGTGACATGCAGTGAGGGGGGCAGCACTGGAGGGGCGTCATACTGTACAGGTGACATGCAGTGTGGGGGCAGCACTGGAGGGGCGTCATACTGTACAGGTGACATGCAGTGAGGGGGGCAGCACTGGAGGGGCGTTATAGTGTACAGGTGACATGCAGTGAGGGGGCTGCACTGGAGGGGCGTCATACTGTACAGGTGACATGCAGTGAGGGGGGCAGCACTGGAGGGGCGTCATACTGTACAGGTGACATGCAGTTTGGGGGGCTGCACTGGAGGGGCGTCATACTGTACAGGTGACATGCAGTGAGGGGGCTGCACTGGAGGGGCGTCATAGTGTACAGGTGACATGCAGTGAGGGGGGCAGCACTGGAGGGGCGTCATACTGTACAGGTGACATGTAGTGAGGGGGGCAGCACTGGAGGGGCGTCATACTGTACAGGTGACATGCAGTGTGGGGGCAGCACTGGAGGGGCGTCATACTGTACAGGTGACATGAAGTGAGGGGGCTGCACTGGAGGGGCGTCATACTGTACAGGTGACATGCAGTGAGGAGGCTGCACTGGAGGGGCGTCATACTGTACAGGTGACATGCAGTGAGGAGGCTGCACTGGAGGGGCGTCATACTGTACAGGTGACATGAAGTGAGGGGGCTGCACTGGAGGGGCGTCATACTGTACAGGTGACATGTAGTGAGGGGGCTGCACTGGAGGGGCATCATACTGTACAGGTGACATGCAGTGTGGGGGCTGCACTGGAGGGGCGTCATACTGTACAGGTGACATGCAGTGTGGGGGCTGCACTGGAGGGGCGTCATACTGTACAGGTGACATGCAGTGAGGGGGCTGCACTGGAGGGGCGTCATACTGTACAGGTGACATGCAGTTTGGGGGGCTGCACATGGGTACCATTCTGCACAGGTGCATGCGGGGCGCCCTACATTTGGGGTCTGGCTGTGTCTGGGGGGCAGTGCCCTGAGGAGCCGGGTTCTTACCATACATCGCTGCTTTGTGCCGCTGCTGTCGGTGTCTCCTCCTCGGCTCAGCAGCAGCAGGGAGGGGGCTGGGGATGAATGGAGGGGGCTGGCAGCGGCTGGAGCGGCTCATTCAGCTCCTATCCCGGGGAGGGGGAGGGCTCTATGCAAATATCTCCGCTCCCATCATGCATCACATCAGCTCTATCAGCTCCCCTCCCCCTGCAGCCGGGAGGTGTGGAGGAGCCTCATCCTCTGCACTGACAGCACAGCCCGTCTCCTCCTGCAGGAGGCGCTGCCGGACCTCGCTGCTCTCCCCGCCTCCTCCGTGCTCTGCAGGCAGTGACCGCGGAGCCCCCGGTGCTGTCTGATGAGGCGCCGGTCCTCGGTGACCATTGCTGCTGAGCACAGTGTGCGGTGTGTGATAGTGTCAGTGGGATCTGCTCCTCTCACACGGGGCACTCAGCTGTTATTATTGTGTTAATAAGTTTATCATTTGTTTCTCACCCCTTTAATTAAGGCCTTATAGGGCGGAAGGGCGAGCCGCCAGGGAGCGGGTTGGGGGGTGCTATTTGTGCAACTGTAGGGGGCCAACCTCCGCACACGTTAGGGCCAGTCAGCGGTAGATTAGGGCCAGTGAGCGGTAGAGTAGGGTCAGTCGGCAGTAGAGTACGGCTAGTCGGCGATAGAGTAATGCCAGTCAGCGGTAGAGTAGAGGTAGCCAGCAGTAAAGTAGGGTCAGTCAGGGGTAGAGTAGGGTCAGTCGGCAGTAGAGTACGGCTAGTCAGCGATAGAGTAGGGTCAGTCAGCGGTAGAGTAGAGGTAGCCAGCAGTAAAGTAGGGTCAGTCAGCGGTAGAGTAGGGTCAGTCGGCAGTAGAGTACGGCTAGTCAGCGGTAGAGTAGGGTCAGCCAGCGGTAGAGTAGAGGTAGCCAGCAGTAAAGTAGGGTCAGTCAGGGGTAGAGTAGGGTCAGTCGGCAGTAGAGTACGGCTAGTCAGCAGTAGAGTAGGGTCAGCCAGCGGTAGAGTAGAGGTAGCCAGCAGTAAAGTAGGGTCAGTCAGGGGTAGAGTAGGGTCAGTCGGCAGTAGAGTACGGCTAGTCAGCGATAGAGTAGGGTCAGTCAGCGGTAGAGTAGAGGTAGCCAGCAGTAAAGTAGGGTCAGTCAGCGGTAGAGTAGGGTCAGTCGGCAGTAGAGTACGGCTAGTCAGCGATAGAGTAGGGTCAGTCAGCGGTAGAGTAGAGGTAGCCAGCAGTAAAGTAGGGTCAGTCAGCGGTAGAGTAGGGTCAGTCGGCAGTAGAGTACGGCTAGTCAGCGGTAGAGTAGGGTCAGCCAGCGGTAGAGTAGAGGTAGCCAGCAGTAAAGTAGGGTCAGTCAGGGGTAGAGTAGGGTCAGTCGGCAGTAGAGTACGGCTAGTCAGCAGTAGAGTAGGGTCAGCCAGCGGTAGAGTAGAGGTAGCCAGCAGTAAAGTAGGGTCAGTCAGGGGTAGAGTAGGGTCAGTCGGCAGTAGAGTACGGCTAGTCAGCGATAGAGTAGGGTCAGTCAGCGGTAGAGTAGAGGTAGCCAGCAGTAAAGTAGGGTCAGTCAGCGGTAGAGTAGGGTCAGTCGGCAGTAGAGTACGGCTAGTCAGCGATAGAGTAGGGTCAGTCAGCGGTAGAGTAGAGGTAGCCAGCAGTAAAGTAGGGTCAGTCAGCGGTAGAGTAGGGTCAGTCGGCAGTAGAGTACGGCTAGTCAGCGGTAGAGTAGGGTCAGCCAGCGGTAGAGTAGAGGTAGCCAGCAGTAAAGTAGGGTCAGTCAGGGGTAGAGTAGGGTCAGTCGGCAGTAGAGTACGGCTAGTCAGCAGTAGAGTAGGGTCAGTCAGCGGTAGAGTAGAGGTAGCCAGCAGTAAAGTAGGGTCAGTCAGCGGTAGAGTAGGGTCAGTCGGCAGTAGAGTACGGCTAGTCAGCGATAGAGTAGGGTCAGTCAGCGGTAGAGTAGAGGTAGCCAGCAGTAAAGTAGGGTCAGTCAGCGGTAGAGTAGGGTCAGTCGGCAGTAGAGTACGGCTAGTCAGCGATAGAGTAGGGTCAGTCAGCGGTAGAGTAGAGGTAGCCAGCAGTAAAGTAGGGTCAGTCAGCGGTAGAGTAGGGTCAGTCGGCAGTAGAGTACGGCTAGTCAGCGGTAGAGTAGGGTCAGCCAGCGGTAGAGTAGAGGTAGCCAGCAGTAAAGTAGGGTCAGTCAGGGGTAGAGTAGGGTCAGTCGGCAGTAGAGTACGGCTAGTCAGCAGTAGAGTAGGGTCAGCCAGCGGTAGAGTAGAGGTAGCCAGCAGTAAAGTAGGGTCAGTCAGGGGTAGAGTAGGGTCAGTCGGCAGTAGAGTACGGCTAGTCAGCGATAGAGTAGGGTCAGTCAGCGGTAGAGTAGAGGTAGCCAGCAGTAAAGTAGGGTCAGTCAGCGGTAGAGTAGGGTCAGTCGGCAGTAGAGTACGGCTAGTCAGCGATAGAGTAGGGTCAGTCAGCGGTAGAGTAGAGGTAGCCAGCAGTAAAGTAGGGTCAGTCAGCGGTAGAGTAGGGTCAGTCGGCAGTAGAGTACGGCTAGTCAGCGGTAGAGTAGGGTCAGCCAGCGGTAGAGTAGAGGTAGCCAGCAGTAAAGTAGGGTCAGTCAGGGGTAGAGTAGGGTCAGTCGGCAGTAGAGTACGGCTAGTCAGCAGTAGAGTAGGGTCAGTCAGCGGTAGAGTAGAGGTAGCCAGCAGTAAAGTAGGGTCAGTCAGCGGTAGAGTAGGGTCAGTCGGCAGTAGAGTACGGCTAGTCAGCGATAGAGTAGGGTCAGTCAGCGGTAGAGTAGAGGTAGCCAGCAGTAAAGTAGGGTCAGTCAGCGGTAGAGTAGGGTCAGTCGGCAGTAGAGTACGGCTAGTCAGCGATAGAGTAGGGTCAGTCAGCGGTAGAGTAGAGGTAGCCAGCAGTAAAGTAGGGTCAGTCAGCGGTAGAGTAGGGTCAGTCGGCAGTAGAGTACGGCTAGTCAGCGGTAGAGTAGGGTCAGCCAGCGGTAGAGTAGAGGTAGCCAGCAGTAAAGTAGGGTCAGTCAGGGGTAGAGTAGGGTCAGTCGGCAGTAGAGTACGGCTAGTCAGCAGTAGAGTAGGGTCAGCCAGCGGTAGAGTAGAGGTAGCCAGCAGTAAAGTAGGATCAGTCAGGGGTAGAGTAGGGTCAGTCGGCAGTAGAGTACGGCTAGTCAGCAGTAGAGTAGGGTCAGCCAGCGGTAGAGTAGAGGTAGCCAGCAGTAAAGTAGGATCAGTCAGGGGTAGAGTAGGGTCAGTCGGCAGTAGAGTACGGCCAGTCAGCGATAGAGTAGGGTCAGTCAGCGGTAGAGTAGAGGTAGCCAGCAGTAAAGTAGGGTCAGTCAGCGGTAGAGTAGGGTCAGTCGGCAGTAGAGTACGGCTAGTCAGCGGTAGAGTAGGGTCAGCCAGCGGTAGAGTAGAGGTAGCCAGCAGTAAAGTAGGGTCAGTCAGGGGTAGAGTAGGGTCAGTCGGCAGTAGAGTACGGCTAGTCAGCAGTAGAGTAGGGTCAGCCAGCGGTAGAGTAGAGGTAGCCAGCAGTAAAGTAGGGTCAGTCAGGGGTAGAGTAGGGCCAGTCGGCAGTAGAGTACGGCTAGTCAGCGGTAGAGTAGGGTCAGCCAGCGGTAGAGTAGAGGTAGCCAGCAGTAAAGTAGGGTCAGTCAGGGGTAGAGTAGGGTCAGTCGGCAGTAGAGTACGGCTAGTCAGCGGTAGAGTAGGGTCAGCCAGCGGTAGAGTAGAGGTAGCCAGCAGTAAAGTAGGGTCAGTCAGGGGTAGAGTAGGGTCAGTCGGCAGTAGAGTACGGCTAGTCAGCGGTAGAGTAGGGTCAGCCAGCGGTAGAGTAGAGGTAGCCAGCAGTAAAGTAGGGTCAGTCAGGGGTAGAGTAGGGTCAGTCGGCAGTAGAGTACGGCTAGTCAGCGGTAGAGTAGGGTCAGCCAGCGGTAGAGTAGAGGTAGCCAGCAGTAAAGTAGGATCAGTCAGGGGTAGAGTAGGGTCAGTCGGCAGTAGAGTACGGCTAGTCAGCGGTAGAGTAGGGTCAGCCAGCGGTAGAGTAGAGGTAGCCAGCAGTAAAGTAGGATCAGTCAGGGGTAGAGTAGGGTCAGTCGGCAGTAGAGTACGGCTAGTCAGCGGTAGAGTAGGGTCAGCCAGCGGTAGAGTAGAGGTAGCCAGCAGTAAAGTAGGGTCAGTCAGGGGTAGAGTAGGGTCAGTCGGCAGTAGAGTACGGCTAGTCAGCGGTAGAGTAGGGTCAGCCAGCGGTAGAGTAGAGGTAGCCAGCAGTAAAGTAGGATCAGTCAGCGGTAGAGTAGGGTCAGCCAGCGGTAGAGTAGAGGTAGCAGCAGTAAAGTAGGATCAGTCAGGGGTAGAGTAGGGTCAGTCGGCAGTAGAGTACGGCTAGTCAGCAGTAGAGTAGGGTCAGCCAGCGGTAGAGTAGAGGTAGCCAGCAGTAAAGTAGGATCAGTCAGGGGTAGAGTAGGGTCAGTCGGCAGTAGAGTACGGCCAGTCAGCGATAGAGTAGGGTCAGTCAGCGGTAGAGTAGAGGTAGCCAGCAGTAAAGTAGGATCAGTCAGCGGTAGAGTAGGGTCAGTCGGCAGTAGAGTACGGCTAGTCAGCGGTAGAGTAGGGTCAGCCAGCGGTAGAGTAGAGGTAGCCAGCAGTAAAGTAGGGTCAGTCAGGGGTAGAGTAGGGTCAGTCGGCAGTAGAGTACGGCTAGTCAGCAGTAGAGTAGGGTCAGCCAGCGGTAGAGTAGAGGTAGCCAGCAGTAAAGTAGGGTCAGTCAGGGGTAGAGTAGGGCCAGTCGGCAGTAGAGTACGGCTAGTCAGCGGTAGAGTAGGGTCAGCCAGCGGTAGAGTAGAGGTAGCCAGCAGTAAAGTAGGGTCAGTCAGGGGTAGAGTAGGGTCAGTCGGCAGTAGAGTACGGCTAGTCAGCGGTAGAGTAGGGTCAGCCAGCGGTAGAGTAGAGGTAGCCAGCAGTAAAGTAGGGTCAGTCAGGGGTAGAGTAGGGTCAGTCGGCAGTAGAGTACGGCTAGTCAGCGGTAGAGTAGGGTCAGCCAGCGGTAGAGTAGAGGTAGCCAGCAGTAAAGTAGGGTCAGTCAGGGGTAGAGTAGGGTCAGTCGGCAGTAGAGTACGGCTAGTCAGCGGTAGAGTAGGGTCAGCCAGCGGTAGAGTAGAGGTAGCCAGCAGTAAAGTAGGATCAGTCAGGGGTAGAGTAGGGTCAGTCGGCAGTAGAGTACGGCTAGTCAGCGGTAGAGTAGGGTCAGCCAGCGGTAGAGTAGAGGTAGCCAGCAGTAAAGTAGGATCAGTCAGGGGTAGAGTAGGGTCAGTCGGCAGTAGAGTACGGCTAGTCAGCGGTAGAGTAGGGTCAGCCAGCGGTAGAGTAGAGGTAGCCAGCAGTAAAGTAGGGTCAGTCAGGGGTAGAGTAGGGTCAGTCGGCAGTAGAGTACGGCTAGTCAGCGGTAGAGTAGGGTCAGCCAGCGGTAGAGTAGAGGTAGCCAGCAGTAAAGTAGGGTCAGTCAGGGGTAGAGTAGGGTCAGTCGGCAGTAGAGTACGGCTAGTCAGCGGTAGAGTAGGGTCAGCCAGCGGTAGAGTAGAGGTAGCCAGCAGTAAAGTAGGATCAGTCAGGGGTAGAGTAGGGTCAGTCAGCAGTAGAGTACGGCTAGTCAGCGGTAGAGTAGGGTCAGCCAGCGGTAGAGTAGAGGTAGCCAGCAGTAAAGTAGGGTCAGTCAGGGGTAGAGTAGGGTCAGTCGGCAGTAGAGTACGGCTAGTCAGCGGTAGAGTAGGGTCAGCCAGCGGTAGAGTAGAGGTAGCCAGCAGTAAAGTAGGATCAGTCAGGTGTAGAGTAGGGTCAGTCGGCAGTAGAGTACGGCTAGTCAGCGGTAGAGTAGGGTCAGCCAGCGGTAGAGTAGGGTCAGTCAGCGGTAGAGTAGAGGTAGCCAGCAGTAAAGTAGGATCAGTCAGGGGTAGAGTAGGGTCAGTCGGCAGTAGAGTACGGCTAGTCAGCGGTAGAGTAGGGTCAGCCAGCGGTAGAGTAGAGGTAGCCAGCAGTAAAGTAGGATCAGTCAGGGGTAGAGTAGGGTCAGTCGGCAGTAGAGTACGGCTAGTCAGCGGTAGAGTAGGGTCAGCCAGCGGTAGAGTAGAGGTAGCCAGCAGTAAAGTAGGATCAGTCGGCGGTACAGTAGGGCCAGTCGGCAGTAGAGTACGGCTAGTCAGCGGTAGAGTAGGGCTAGTCAGCGGAAGGGTCAGTTGGCGGGGTAGAGTAATGCCAGTCAGTGGTAGAGTAGGATCAGTCAGTGGTAGAGTAGGCCAAATATAGAAATATACCGCACACTCAATTCAGGTATGTTGCAAAAAAAAAGGAAGGTTTTGTTCCAAATTTATTCAAATATAGAATACAAAAAATTGCCACATTGAAAACGATAGAGAGAACCCAACGTTTCGACCCTCCCGGGTCTTATTCATGGGGTTGCTAGGAAAGTAGAAAAACAACAGTATAAACAATTTGTCTGAAAAACAGTAACATTATATACATAGGTGACAAAATGAAAATAAAAAATAGCGCAAGTTAACAAAAGCAAAATAACACCAAAAGAAATATAAAAGATATAAAGAAACAGGCAGCCAGAGATCATGTGGGACTGGCAATAGGAAGCGACGGGAATCAGCATCTTTAGAAATGTTGGATAAGGTGAGAAATACACATATTAAAGTAATAGTCATTTAAGTTACCTCAGATTCTTGTTATAGCTATATACAACAGTGGCAGTAGTAGAGGCAAACTAAGCGATCCCTTCCAGGTAAGACCTGTCATTATGATAAGATCTGTATTAGACTATAAGGGTTTACAATATGTATGCAGAAAATCATGTTGGTATTTAGGAAAAAAGGCAACCTTGAGGGGTCATAAGTGTGTAAAACTAAGGAGAATGTATGAAGTAGGAGTTCCCATATAGGTGGTCCCGTTAGAGATAAGCTAGGAACCAAAAGGAAAGGTCCCATGGGGTATGTCACAGAATGTGGTAATAAAAGAAAAAAGAAAAATAGGTCTGTTGTCTAAGTGTCGGGTCCATATAATGTGTCCATAATGTAAAAGGGAGGGATAGTAAAGGAGAGGGAGGGAGGAGGAAGCTCCAAATAAATACCTTTGTATAGGGCCAGATAAAGTCCCTGTGTCCCAGGTGTGTGGAGCCTGACAGGGAAGGCCGTCTCACTGTGGAAAGGTCCATCAGTTAGGGTGTTAAACCAACATATAGAATGCAGGGCAGGTGGTTAAAAAACGGCTAGCTGTAGGGAATACCCGTACCTGTAGGAGCTGTTAACCTCATGTATCAGCAGCGCTCCCGCGCCCTGCTGTAGGAATGTGTGGAGATAGGAAGCGGTACTGCCTAAAATACCGCCGTACCGGAAGTCCCGGACCGGAAATGGTGCGCTGTATATCGCGCGTGCGCAGTTAGCGCAAGGCGCTCGTATGGGCAAACCTGCCCAAAGGGGGGAGTATACTACAGGGCGTATAACATCCTGCTCTAGGTATCAGATGGGAACGGACCGAGGGTGGGGGCGCTGAGAGCGGAAAAAGCGCGGTCAGAGTCGCGCATGCGAGGTTCGTGCTAGAAGATAGGAAGGGCAGCCTGCCCAGAAGAGGGAGTGTCCAGGCGCTGTGGTTATAGCGTTAGGGGAAAAAAGGGTCTATATGAACGCTGGTATTAAAAGAAACCCAACTGCGCTGTGGGCAATATAGAGTCTGGAGATAAGTGGACAACATTAGGTATGGTCAAAATAGAAAAATTATTTTTTATTTTCATTTTGTCACCTATGTACAGTGGGGCAAAAAAGTATTTAGTCAGTCAGCAATAGTGCAAGTTCCACCACTTAAAAAGATGAGAGGCGTCTGTAATTTACATCATAGGTAGACCTCAACTATGGGAGACAAACTGAGAAAAAAAAATCCAGAAAATCACATTGTCTGTTTTTTTAACATTTTATTTGCATATTATTGTGGAAAATAAGTATTTGGTCAGAAACAAACATTCAAGATTTCTGGCTCTCACAGACCTGTAACTTCTTCTTCAAGAGTCTCCTCTTTCCTCCACTCATTACCTGTAGTAATGGCACCTGTTTAAACTTGTTATCAGTATAAAAAGACACCTGTGCACACCCTCAAACAGTCTGACTCCAAACTCCACTATGGTGAAGACCAAAGAGCTGTCAAAGGACACCAGAAACAAAATTGTAGCCCTGCACCAGGCTGGGAAGACTGAATCTGCAATAGCCAACCAGCTTGGAGTGAAGAAATCAACAGTGGGAGCAATAATTAGAAAATGGAAGACATACAAGACCACTGATAATCTCCCTCGATCTGGGGCTCCACGCAAAATCCCACCCCGTGGGGTCAGAATGATCACAAGAACGGTGAGCAAAAATCCCAGAACCACGCGGGGGGACCTAGTGAATGAACTGCAGAGAGCTGGGACCAATTTAACAAGGGGTACCATAAGTAACACACTACGCCACCATGGACTCAGATCCTGCAGTGCCAGACGTGTCCCACTGCTTAAGCCAGTACATGTCCGGGCCCGTCTGAAGTTTGCTAGAGAGCATTTGGATGACCCAGAGGAGTTTTGGGAGAATGTCCTATGGTCTGATGAAACCAAACTGGAACTGTTTGGTAGAAACACAACTTGTCGTGTTTGGAGGAAAAAGGATACTGAGTTGCATCCATCAAACACCATACCTACTGTAAAGCATGGTGGTGGAAACATCATGCTTTGGGGCTGTTTCTCTGCAAAAGGGCCAGGACGACTGATCCGGGTACATGAAAGAATGAATGGGGCCATGTATCGTGAGATTTTGAGTGCAAACCTCCTGCCATCAGCAAGGGCATTGAAGATGAAATGTGGCTGGGTCTTTCAACATGACAATGATCCAAAGCACACCGCCAGGGCAACAAAGGAGTGGCTTCGAAAGAAGCATTTCAAGGTCCTGGAGTGGCCTAGTCTCCAGATCTCAACCCTATAGAAAACCTTTGGAGGGAGTTGAAAGTCCGTGTTGCCAAGCGAAAAGCCAAAAACATCACTGCTCTAGAGGAGATCTGCATGGAGGAATGGGCCAACATACCAACAACAGTGTGTGGCAACCTTGTGAAGACTTACAGAAAACGTTTGACCTCTGTCATTGCCAACAAAGGATATATTACAAAGTATTGAGATGAAATTTTGTTTCTGACCAAATACTTATTTTCCACCATAATATGCAAATAAAATGTTAAAAAAACAGACAATGTGATTTTCTGGATTTTTTTTTCTCAGTTTGTCTCCCATAGTTGAGGTCTACCTATGATGTAAATTACAGACGCCTCTCATCTTTTTAAGTGGTGGAACTTGCACTATTGCTGACTGACTAAATACTTTTTTGCCCCACTGTATATTGTTTATACTGTTTATACTGTTGTTTTTCTACTTTCCTAGCAACCCCATGAATAAGGCCCGGGAGGGTCGAAACGTTGGGTTCTCTCTATTGTTTTCAATGTGGCAATTTTTTGTATTCTATATTTGAATAAATTTGGAACAAAACCTTCCTTTTTTTTTGCAACATACCTGAATTGAGTGTGCGGTATATTTCTATATTTGACTGACCTGGACCACACGGTCCGTTTTACCAGCACCTCCGTGTCCCAGACTCGAGTGCACACCATTACCCCTACATTAGTGGTAGAGTAGGGTCAGTCAGCGGTAGAGTAGGGCCAGTCAGCGGTAGAGTACGGCTAGTCAGCGGTAGATTAGGGTCAGCCACCAGTAGAGTAGGGTCAGTCAGCAGTAGAGTAAGGACAGTCAGCAGTAGAGTAGGGTTAGCGGTAGATTAGGGCCAGTCAGCGGTAGAGTGGGGTCAGCAAGCGGTAGAGTAAGGACAGTCAGCGGTAGAGTAGGGTCAGTCGGCGGTAGAATAATGCCAATCAGTGGTAGAGTAGGGCCAGTCAGCGGTAGAGTAGGGTCAGTCAGCGGTAGAGTAGGGTCAGTCAGTGGTAGAGTAGGGCCAGTCAGCGGTAGAGTATGGCCAGTCAGCGGTAGAGTACGGCTAGTCAGCGGTAGATTAGGGTCAGCCAGCAGTAGAGTAGGGTCAGTCAGCAGTAGAGTAAGGACAGTCAGCAGTAGGGTTAGTCAGCGGTAGATTAGGGCCAGTCAGCGGTAGAGTGGGGTCAGCAAGCGGTAGAGTAAGGACAGTCAGCGGTAGAGTAGGGTCAGTCGGCGGTAGAATAATGCCAATCAGTGGTAGAGTAGGGCCAGTCAGCGGTAGAGTAGGGTCAGTCAGCGGTAGAGTAGGGTCAGTCAGTGGTAGAGTAGGGTCAGTCAGTGGTAGAGTAGGGCCAGTCAGCGGTAGAGTACGGCTAGTCAGCGGTAGAGTAGGGCTAGTCAGAGGTAGGGTCAGTTGGCGGGGTAGAGTAATGCCAGTCAGCGGTAGAGTAGGGCCAGTCAGCGGTAGAGTAGGGCCAGTCAGCGGTAGAGTAGGGCCAGTCAGCGGTAGAGTAGGGCCAGTCAGCGGTAGAGTAGGGCCAGTCAGCGGTAGAGTAGGGTCAGTCAGCGGTAGAGTATGGCTAGTCAGCGGTAGAGTAGGGTTAGTCAGCGGTAGATTAGGGCTAGTAAGCGGTAAGGTCAGTTGGCAGGGTAGAGTAGGGCCAGTCAGCGGTAGATTAGGGTCAACCAGCGGTAGAGTAAGGACAGTCAGCAGTAGAGTAGGGTCAGTCAGCGGTAGAGTAAGGACAGTCAGCAGTAGAGTAGGGTCAGTCAGCGATAGATTAGGGCCAGTCAGCGGTAGAGTAGGGTCAGCCAGCGGTAGAGTAAGGACAGTCAGCGGTAGAGTAGGGTCAGTCGGCGGTAGAGTAGGGTCAGTCATTGGTAGAGTAGGGTCAGTCAGCGGTAGAGCAGGGCCAGTCAGCGGTAGATTAGGGTCAGTCAGCGGTAGAGTAGGGCTAGTCAGCGGTAGAGTAGGATCAGTCAGCGGTTGATTAGGGTCAGTCAGCAGTATAGTAGGGTCAGTCAGCGGTAGAGTAGGGCTAGTCAGCGGTAGAGTAGGATCAGTTGGCGGGGTAGAGTAATGCCAGTCAGTGGCAGAGTAGGGCCAGTCAGTGGTTGATTAGGGTCAGTCAGCTCTAGAGTAGAGGCAGCCAGCGGTAGAGTAGGCTCATTCAGCAGTAGAATAGGGTCAGTTAGTGGTAGAGTAAGGACAGTCAGCGGTAGATTAGGGTCAGTAAGCGGTAGATTAGGGTCAGTAAGCGGTAGATTAGGGTCAGTCAGCGGTAGAGTAGGGTCAGTCAGCGGTAGAGTAGGGTCAGTTAGTGGTAGATTAGGGTAAGTCAGCAGTATAGTAGGGTCAGTCAGCGGTAGAGTAGGGTCAGTCAGCGGTAGAGTAGGGTCAGTCAGCGGTAGAGTAGAAGCAGTCAGCGGTAGAGTAGAAGCAGTCAGCGGTATAGTAGGGTAAGTCAGCGGTAGAGTAGAGGCAGTCAGCGGTAGGGTCAGTCAGCGGTAGATTAGGGTCAGTCAGCGGTAGAGTAGGGTCAGTCAGCGGTAGAGTAGAGGCAGTCAGCGGTATAGTAGGGTCAGTCAGCGGTAGAGTAGAGGCAGTCAGCAGTAGTGTGGGGTCAGTCACCGGTGGAGTTGGGTCAGCCAGCAGTAGAGTAAGGACAGTCAGCGGTAGAGTAGAGGCAGTCAGCAGTATAGTAGGGTCAGTCAGCAGTAGAGTAAAGGCAGTCAGCGGTAGAGTTGGGTCAGTCAGCGGTAGAGTTGGGTCAGTCAGTGGTAGAGTAGGGTCAGTCAGCGGTAGAGTAGGGCCAGTCAGCGGTAGAGTCAGTCAGCGGTAGAGTAGGGTCAGTCACCGGTAGAGTAGAGGCAGTCAGCGGAAGAGTAGGGTCAGTCAGCGGTAGAGTAGGACCAGTCAGTGGTAGAGCCAGTCAGCGGTAGAGTAGGGTCAGTCAGCAGTAGAGTAGGGTCAGTCAACGGTAGAGTAGGGTCCGTCGGCGGTAGAGTAGGGCCAGTCAGCGGTAGAGTAGGGCCAGTCAGCGGTAGAGTAGGGCCAGTCAGTGGTAGAGTATAGTCAGTGGTAGAGTAGGGTCAGTCAGCGGTAGAGTAGGGTCAGTCAGCGGTAGAGTAGGGTCAGTCAGCGGTAGAGTAGGGTCAATCAGAGGTAGAGTAGGGTCCGTCGGCGGTAGAGTAGGGCCAGTCGGCGGTAGAGTAGGGTCAGTCAGGGGTAGAGTAGGGTCAGTCAGCGGTAGAGTAGGGTCAGTCAGCGGTAGAGTAGGGTCAATTAGAGGTAGAGTAGGGTCCGTCGGCGGTAGAGTAGGGCCAGTCGGCGGTAGAGTAGGGTCAGTCAGGGGTAGAGTAGGGCTAGTCAGCGGTAGATTTTTTCATCATGAGTTCTTATATCTCACAAAGTACGTAGTTTCCCTATTAAAAAATATATATATATACAGTACAGACCAAAAAATGGACACACCTTCTCATTTAAAGATTTTCTGTGTTTTAATGACTATAAAAATTGTACATTCACACTGAAGGCATCAAAACTATGAATTAACACATGTGGAATTATATACTTAACAAAAAAGTGTGAAACAACTGAAATTATGTCTTATATTCTAGGTTCTTCAAAGTAGCCACCTTTTGCTTTGATGACTGCTTTGCACACTCTTGGCATTCTCTTGATGAGCTTCAAGAGGTAGTCACCGGGAGTGGTCTCCCAACAATCTTGAAGGAGTTCCCAGAGATGCTTAGCACTTGTTGGCCCTTTTGCCTTCACTCTGCGGTCCAGCTCACCCCAAACCATCTCGATTGGGTTCAGGTCTGGTGACTGTGGAGGCCGGGTCATCTGGCGTAGCCCCCATCACTCTCCTTCTTGGTCAAATAGCCCTTACACAGCCTGGAGGTGTTTGGGGTCATTGTCCTGTTGAAAAATAAATGATGGTCCAACTAAATGCAAATCGGATGGAATAGCATGCCGCTGCAAGTTGCTGTGGTAGCCATGCTGGTTCAGTATGCTTTCAATTTTGAATAAATCCCCAACAGTGTCACCAGCAAAGCACCCCCACACCATCACACCTCCTCCTCCATGCTTCACGGTGGGAACCAGGCATGTAGAGTCCATCCGTTCACCTTTTCTGCGTCGCATAAAGACACGGTGGTTGGAGCCAAAGATCTCAAATTTGGACTCATCAGACCAAAGCACAGATTTCCACTGGTCTAATGTCCATTCCTTGTGTTCTTTAGCCCAAACAAGTCTCTTCTGCTTGTTGCCTGTCCTTAGCAGTGGTTTCCTAGCAGCTATTTTACCATGAAGGCCTGCTGCACAAAGTCTCCTCTTAACAGTTGATGTAGAGATGTGTCTGCTGCTAGAACTCTGTGTGGCATTGACGTGGTCTCTAATCTGAGCTGCTGTTAACCTGCGATTTCTGAGGCTGGTGACTCGGATAAACTTATCCTCAGAAGCAGAGGTGACTCTTGGTCTTCCTTTCCTGGGGCGGTCCTCATGTGAGCCAGTTTCTTTGTAGCACTTGATGGTTTTTGCCACTGCACTTGGGGACACTTTCAAAGTTTCGCCAATTTTTCGGACTGACTGACCTTCATTTCTTAAAGTAATGATGGCAACTCGTTTTTCTTTACTTAGAATTTGTATTATGGCAAGAAAAAAGCAGCTAACAGTCTATTCAGTAGTACTATCAGCTGTGTATCCACCAGACTTCTGCACAACACAACTGATGGTCCCAACCCCATTTATAAGGCAAGAAATCCCACTTATTAAACCTGACAGGGCACACCTGTGAAGTGAAAACCATTCCCGGTGACTACCTCTTGAAGCTCATCAAGAGAATGCCAAGAGTGTGAAAGCAGTCATCAAAGCAAAAGGTGGCTACTGGGAAGAACCTAGAATATAAGACATAATTTCAGTTGTTTCACACTTTTTTGTTAAGTGTATAATTCCACATGTGTTAATTCATAGTTTTGATGCCTTCAGTGTGAATGTACAATTTTCATAGTCATGAAAATACAGAAAAATCTTTAAATGAGAAGATGTGTCCAAACTTTGGTCTTTTCTGTATATTGAATTGTTTTTTTTTTAAAAAAAGTCCAATATATAAAAATTTCAAATGACTGACACAATATATTTAAAACGCTGAAAAGAAAGAAAAGTCGAAACTGGAATTGACGTTTTTCCGTTGCCACACTTCTCTAAAAAAAACAAAATAAAAAGTCACCAAACCATCATATCTACCCAAAATAATATCAATAACATCATCAGCTCAGCACCTAAAAAAAACCCTTACACAGTGCAATGGAGGGGGAAAAAATCCAAAAACTTACAGATATAAAAAAATAAGTTTTGCATTGTAACATAACGCAGGTGATCGGCCGCTTTGCGACATCTGAGGAACTACGACAAGGAAGTTGTACAGACTCCGACTGCGTCCTACGTTCTGTTCTGTGGTTGCGGCGCCCCAGGGGGTCACAACGTGACGCGATTCACCTGCAGTGATGTTTAGCCGTGTGACCTGTGCTGTGACCAAAGTCCCCACTTGCCCCCCATTTAAACATTTCTAATAAAAGTGATATTTTTTCCCCCAGCAGTCCTATGTAAGCTCTCTGCTCTCAGCCCTGCTACATGGCGCCATATCAGAAGCCAAGAAGTTCCACGTTACTAGTTTGGAGACTTCTTGAGAGATTCACGAATTATCTTCTTGTTTTCAGTGAGATTTCACACACAAAGCAGAAAACCAAAAAGCTGGGAAGTAGAGAGACGTCAGGAAGGAAGAGGCGTCCGCTGGAGCCAGAACATCACGTACTAAGTGTTCGGACACACCGGGAGATACCCAGGTTATAGCAACATGCTCCATATCACTAAATACAAGAATATATATATACTATATACCAGCTGTACATATATAATTATATACAGGAGATGCCCAGGTTATACCAGCTGTACATATATAATTATATACAGGAGATGCCCAGGTTATACCAGCTGTACATATATAATTATATACAGGAGATACCCAGGTTATACCGCCTGTACATACATAATTATACACAGGAGATGCCCAGGTTATACCAGCTGTACATATATAATTATATACAGAAGATGCCCAGGTGTTATCATCTGTGCATATATAATTATATACAGGAGATGCCCATGTTATACCAGCTGTACATATATAATTATATACAGGATATGCCCAGGTTATACCAGCTGTACATATATAATTATATACAGGAGATACCCAGGTTATACCAGCTATACATATATAATTATATACAGGAGATGCCCAGGTTATACCAGCTGTACATATATAATTATATACAGGAGATGCCCAGGTTATACCAGCTGTACATATATAATTATATACAGAAGATGCCCAGGTTATACCAGCTGTACATATATAATTATATACAGGAGATACCCAGGTTATACCAGCTATACATATATAATTATATACAGGAGATGCCCAGATTATACCAGCTGTACATATATAATTATATACAGGAGATGCCCAGGTTATACCAGCTGTACATATATAATTATATACAGGAGATACCTAGGTTATACCAGCTATACATATATAATTATATACAGGAGATGCCCAGGTTATACCAGCTGTACATATATAATTATATACAGGAGATGTCCAGGTTATACCAGCTGTACATATATAATTATATACAGAAGATGCCCAGGTTATACCAGCTATACATATATAATTATATACAGGAGATGCCCAGGTTATACCAGCTGTACATATATAATTATATACAGAAGATGCCCAGGTTATACCAGCTGTACATATATAATTATATACAGGAGATGCCCATGTTATACCGGCTGTACATATATAATTATATACAGGAGATGTCCAGGTTATACCAGCTGTACATATATAATTATATACAGGAGATGCTCAGGTTATACCAGCTGTACATGTATAATTATATACAGGAGATACCCAGGTTATACCAGCTGTACATATATAATTATATACAGGAGATACCCAGGTTATACCAGCTGTACATATATAATTATATACAGGAGATACCCAGGTTATACCAGCTGTACATATATAATTATATACAGGAGATACCCAGGTTATACCAGCTGTACATATATAATTATATACAGGAGATGTCCAGGTTATACCAGCTGTACATATATAATTATATACAGGAGATGCCCAGGTTATACCAGCTGTACATATATAATTATATACAGGAGATGCCCAGGTTATACCAGCTGTACATATATAATTATATACAGAAGATGCCCAGGTTATACCAGCTGTACATATATAATTATATACAGGAGATACCCAGGTTATACCAGCTATACATATATAATTATATACAGGAGATGCCCAGATTATACCAGCTGTACATATATAATTATATACAGGAGATGCCCAGGTTATACCAGCTGTACATATATAATTATATACAGGAGATACCTAGGTTATACCAGCTATACATATATAATTATATACAGGAGATGCCCAGGTTATACCAGCTGTACATATATAATTATATACAGGAGATGTCCAGGTTATACCAGCTGTACATATATAATTATATACAGAAGATGCCCAGGTTATACCAGCTATACATATATAATTATATACAGGAGATGCCCAGGTTATACCAGCTGTACATATATAATTATATACAGAAGATGCCCAGGTTATACCAGCTGTACATATATAATTATATACAGGAGATGCCCATGTTATACCGGCTGTACATATATAATTATATACAGGAGATGTCCAGGTTATACCAGCTGTACATATATAATTATATACAGGAGATGCTCAGGTTATACCAGCTGTACATGTATAATTATATACAGGAGATACCCAGGTTATACCAGCTGTACATATATAATTATATACAGGAGATACCCAGGTTATACCAGCTGTACATATATAATTATATACAGGAGATACCCAGGTTATACCAGCTGTACATATATAATTATATACAGGAGATACCCAGGTTATACCAGCTGTACATATATAATTATATACAGGAGATACCCAGGTTATACCGGCTGTACATATATAATTATATACAGGAGATACCCAGGTTATACCAGCTGTGTATATATAATTATATACAGGAGATACCCAGGTTATACCAGCTGTACATATATAATTATATACAGGAGATACCCAGGTTATACCAGCTGTACATATATAATTATATACAGGAGATACCCAGGTTATACCAGCTGTACATATATAATTATATACAGGAGATACCCAGGTTATACCAGCTGTACATATATAGTTATATACAGAAAATGCCCAGGTTATACCGGCTGTACATATATAATTATATACAGGAGATGCCCAGGTTATATCAGCTGTACATATATAATTATATACGGGAGATGCCCAGGTTACAGCAGCTGTACATATATAATTATATACAGGAGATGCCCAGGTTACAGCAGCTGTACATATATAATTATATACAGGAGATGCCCATGTTATACCAGCTGTACATATATAATTATATACAGGAGATGCCCAGGTTATACCAGCTGTACATATATAATTATATACAGAAGATGCCCAGGTTATACCAGCTGTACATATATAATTATATACAGAAGATGTCCAGGTTATACCAGCTGTACATATATAATTATATACAGAAGATGCCCAGGTTATGCCAGCTGTACATATATAATTATATACAGGAGATGCCCAGGTTATACCAGCTGTACATATATAATTATATACAGGAGATCCCCAGGTTATACCGGCTGTACATATATAATTATATACAGGAGTTACCCAGGTTATACCCGCTGTACATATATAATTATATACAGGAGATGCCCAGGTTATACCAGCTGTACATATATAATTATATACAGGAGATGCCCAGGTTATACCAGCTGTACATATATAATTATATACAGAAGATGTCCAGGTTATACCAGCTGTACATATATAATTATATACAGAAGATGCCCAGGTTATACCGCCTGTATATATATAATTATATACAGGAGATCCCCAGGTTATACCGGCTGTACATATATAATTATATACAGGAGTTACCCAGGTTATACCCGCTGTACATATATAATTATATACAGGAGATGCCCAGGTTATACCAGCTGTACATATATAATTATATACAGGAGATGCCCAGGTTATACCAGCTGTACATATATAATTATATACAGGAGATGCCCAGGTTACAGCAGCTGTACATATATAATTATATACGGGAGATGCCCAGGTTACAGCAGCAGTACATATATAATTATATACAGGAGATGCCCAGGTTACAGTGGGGCAAAAAAGTATTTAGTCAGTCAGCAATAGTGCAAGTTCCACCACTTAAAAAGATGAGAGGCGTCTGTAATTTACATCATAGGTAGACCTCAACTATGGGAGACAAACTGAGAAAAAAAAATCCAGAAAATCATTGTCTGTTTTTTTTTAACAATTTATTTGCATATTATGGTGGAAAATAAGTATTTGGTCAGAAACAAAATGTCATCTCAATACTTTGTAATATATCCTTTGTTGGCAATGACAGAGGTCAAACGTTTTCTGTAAGTCTTCACAAGGTTGCCACACACTGTTGTTGGTATGTTGGCCCATTCCTCCATGCAGATCTCCTCTAGAGCTGTGATGTTTTTGGTTTTTCGCTTGGCAACACGGACTTTCAACTCCCTCCAAAGGTTTTCTATAGGGTTGAGATCTGGAGACTGGCTAGGCCACTCCAGGACCTTGAAATACTTCTTACGAAGCCACTCCTTCGTTGCCCTGGCGGTGTGCTTTGGATCATTGTCATGTTGAAAGACCCAGCCACGTTTCATCTTCAATGCCCTTGCTGATGGAAGGAGGTTTGCACTCAAAATCTCACGATACATGGCCCCATTCATTCTTTTATGTACCCGGATCAGTCGTCCTGGCCCCTTTGCAGAGAAACAGCCCCAAAGCATGATGTTTCCACCACCATGCTTTACAGTAGGTATGGTGTTTGATGGATGCAACTCAGTTTTCTTTTTCCTCCAAACACGACAAGTTGTGTTTCTACCAAACAGTTCCAGTTTGGTTTCATCAGACCATAGGACATTCTCCCAAAACTCCTCTGGATCATCCAAATGCTCTCTAGCAAACTTCAGACGGGCCCGGACATGTACTGGCTTAAGCAGTGGGACACGTCTGGCACTGCAGGATCTGAGTCCATGGTGGCGTAGTGTGTTACTTATGGTAGGCCTTGTTACATTGGTCCCAGCTCTCTGCAGTTCATTCACTAGGTCCCCCCGCGTGGTTCTGGGATTTTTGATCACCGTTCTTGTGATCATTCTGACCCCACGGGGTGGGATTTTGCGTGGAGCCCCAGATCGAGGGAGATTATCAGTGGTCTTGTATGTCTTCCATTTTCTAATTATTGCTCCCACTGTTGATTTCTTCACTCCAAGCTGGTTGGCTATTGCAGATTCAGTCTTCCCAGCCTGGTGCAGGGCTACAATTTTGTTTCTGGTGTCCTTTGACAGCTCTTTGGTCTTCACCATAGTGGAGTTTGGAGTCAGACTGTTTGAGGGTGTGCACAGGTGTCTTTTTATACTGATAACAAGTTTAAACAGGTGCCATTACTACAGGTAATGAGTGGAGGAAAGAGGAGACTCTTAAAGAAGAAGTTACAGGTCTGTGAGAGCCAGAAATCTTGATTGTTTGTTTCTGACCAAATACTTATTTTCCACCATAATATGCAAATAAAATGTTAAAAAAACCGACAATGTGATTTTCTGGATTTTTTTTTCTCAGTTTGTCTCCCATAGTTGAGGTCTACCTATGATGTAAATTACAGACGCCTCTCATCTTTTTAAGTGGTGGAACTTGCACTATTGCTGACTGACTAAATACTTTTTTGCCCCACTGTATACCCGCTGTACATATATAATTATATACAGGAGATGCCCAGGTTATACCAGCTGTACATATATAATTATATACAGGAGATGCCCAGGTTATACCAGCTGTACATATATAATTATATACAGGAGATACCCAGGTTATACCAGCTGTACATATATAATTATATACAGGAGATACCCAGGTTATACCAGCTGTACATATGTAATTATATACAGGAGATGCCCAGGTTATACCAGCTGTACATATATAATTATATACAGGAGATGCCCAGGTTATACCAGCTGTACATATATAATTATATACAGGAGATGCCCAGGTTATACCAGCTGTACATATATAATTATATACAGGAGATCCCCAGGTTATACCGGCTGTACATATATAATTATATACAGGAGTTACCCAGGTTATACCCGCTGTACATATATAATTATATACAGGAGATGCCCAGGTTATACCAGCTGTACATATATAATTATATACAGGAGATGCCCAGGTTATACCAGCTGTACATATATAATTATATACAGAAGATGTCCAGGTTATACCAGCTGTACATATATAATTATATACAGAAGATGCCCTGGTTATACCGCCTGTATATATATAATTATATACAGGAGATCCCCAGGTTATACCGGCTGTACATATATAATTATATACAGGAGTTACCCAGGTTATACCCGCTGTACATATATAATTATATACAGGAGATGCCCAGGTTATACCAGCTGTACATATATAATTATATACAGGAGATGCCCAGGTTATACCAGCTGTACATATATAATTATATACAGGAGATCCCCAGGTTATACCGGCTGTACATATATAATTATATACAGGAGTTACCCAGGTTATACCCGCTGTACATATATAATTATATACAGGAGATGCCCAGGTTATACCAGCTGTACATATATAATTATATACAGGAGATGCCCAGGTTATACCAGCTGTACATATATAATTATATACAGAAGATGTCCAGGTTATACCAGCTGTACATATATAATTATATACAGAAGATGCCCAGGTTATACCGCCTGTATATATATAATTATATACAGGAGATCCCCAGGTTATACCGGCTGTACATATATAATTATATACAGGAGTTACCCAGGTTATACCCGCTGTACATATATAATTATATACAGGAGATGCCCAGGTTATACCAGCTGTACATATATAATTATATACAGGAGATGCCCAGGTTATACCAGCTGTACATATATAATTATATACAGGAGATGCCCAGGTTACAGCAGCTGTACATATATAATTATATACGGGAGATGCCCAGGTTACAGCAGCAGTACATATATAATTATATACAGGAGATGCCCAGGTTATACCCGCTGTACATATATAATTATATACAGGAGATGCCCAGGTTATACCAGCTGTACATATATAATTATATACAGGAGATGCCCAGGTTATACCAGCTGTACATATATAATTATATACAGGAGATACCCAGGTTATACCAGCTGTACATATATAATTATATACAGGAGATACCCAGGTTATACCAGCTGTACATATGTAATTATATACAGGAGATGCCCAGGTTATATCAGCTGTACATATATAATTATATACAGAAGAT
Organism: Ranitomeya imitator; assembly: GCF_032444005.1. Lineage (NCBI taxonomy): Eukaryota > Metazoa > Chordata > Amphibia > Anura > Dendrobatidae > Ranitomeya > Ranitomeya imitator. The sequence continues at coordinate 687,917,018 of NC_091286.1, read as the reverse complement.
GCCCAGGTTATACCAGCTGTACATATATAATTATATACAGGAGATGCCCAGGTTATACCAGCTGTACATATATAATTATATACAGGAGATGCCCAGGTTATACCAGCTGTACATATATAATTATATACAGGAGATACCCAGGTTATACCAGCTGTACATATATAATTATATACAGGAGATACCCAAGTTATACCAGCTGTACATATGTAATTATATACAGGAGATGCCCAGGTTATATCAGCTGTACATATATAATTATATACAGAAGATGCCCAGGTTATACTGCCTGTATATATATAATTATATACAGGAGATCCCCAGGTTATACCAGCTGTACATATATAATTATATACAGGAGTTACCCAGGTTATACCGGCTGTACATATATAATTATATACAGGAGATGCCCAGGTTATACCAGCTGTACATATATAATTATATACAGGAGATGCCCAGGTTACAGCAGCTGTACATATATAATTATATACGGGAGATGCCCAGGTTACAGCAGCTGTACATATATAATTATATACGGGAGATGCCCAGGTTACAGCAGCCTGCACCATCCCTGTGTAGAGGTGTGAGGCAGGATGCTGTATGGCAGGAGGCAGTGCTGGGGTCCGGCAGTTGTGGTGCAGCCAGGGATAATTGTCGGTCCGGTCGCTCCTCACCTCTTTGCACTATTGTCACACACACCTGGGTGACTGCTTTACTGCACTGCTGGAAAATAGATTGCACAGAGATCCCTAGATGTATTAACCCTATCCTGCTGGCATCATATTTAAAGGGTTATTTTAGATTGAGCAAATAATAACATACAATTATCCATTATACTTTCTGCAGCCATTTCTGATGGTTTTCAAGATCTCTGCTTGCTGTCATTCAGTATGAACCTTTTATATTTCCTTTTAAGCAAGACAGACGCGTCCTGGCCGTGTGTTGAGCGCACCGGCACACGGCTCTTAACACTGATCTCAGGGTGGCTTCCTTCTAGTTAGGACAATCCCTTTAAGATCAGCACCATTATAACATGATAGATGCAATAAATATAACAGACATTCCCTTTAACAGGTCCTCTTATATGGAGCACATCGCAGGACGAATTCCAGCTCCAGTAACAGACTGGACAATGTGCTGGGAATACTGAGCGCTGCTGGTGACGAGCGGATAAAGAGGCGCTGAGGTCGGCCATTGTGTAGAGGATGAATGCTGCATTGTCCGGGGTGAGAGGCACAGCATTCCTGGCAGGATTACACCAAAGGATTGTGGGAAATGATGGGACTTCATATTATATGTGTGCTAAGGGATGAAAACATAGGGGAGAATAAAAATAAACTAGTCACTGTATAAACTCTGTTTATCTGGGCACTGTATGGCACTGTTTATCTGGGCATTTTTGAACTTTGTTTATCTGACAGTGCATGGCGCTATTAATCTTTGCACTATCAGCCTGTTTATCCGGATACTGTATAGCACTATTCATCTTTGCACTTTTAAACTCTGTTTATATGGTTACTATATGGCACAATTCATCTTGCCACTTTCAGAGTGTTTATCTTGGCACTGTATGGCACTAATTTATTGCCACTATAAGACAATGGACAATGTATGGCACTATTAATCTTTTCACTTTTAGACTATTTATCTTGGCACTCTCAGGGTACCGTCACACAGTGGCATTTTGATCGCTACGACGGCACGATCCGTGACGTTCCAGCGATATATCCGTGACGTTCCAGCGATCTCGCAGTGTCTGACACGCTCCTGCGATCAGGGACCCCGCTGAGAATCGTACGTCGTAGCAGATCGTTTGAAACTTTCTTTCGTCGTCTAGTGTCCCGCTGTGGCGGCGTGATCGCATGGTGTAACATATATCGTATACGATGTGCGCATAGTAACCAACGGCTTCTACATCGCACATACGTCATGAAATTATCGCTCCAGCGTCGTACATTGCAAAGTGTGACAGCAGTCTATGACGCTGGAGCGATATTGTTACGATGCTGGAGCGTCACGGATCGTGCCGTCGTAGCAATCAAAATGCCACTGTGTGACGGTACCCTAATACTCTGTTTATCTGGACACTGTATGACACAACTTATCTTGGCACTTTGAGACTATCTATCTTTGCACTGTATGGCGCTACTTATCTTTGCACTTTCAGACTATTTGTCTATGCACTGTATGACACTAGTTATATTTGCACTTTCAGACACTTTATATGGCACTTTTAGACTATTTATCTAAGCAATTTATGGCCCTATATATCTTGGAGCTCACACACTCTGTTTATTTGGACACTGTATGGGGTTACTTATCTTTGCACTTTCAGACTATCTAGGCACTGTATGGTACTAATAATGGTACTAATAATCTTGACACTCTCAGTCTCTTATTTATCTGGGCACTGTATGGCGCTACGTATCTTGGCACTTTCAGACAAGTTGTTTGGACACTGAATGGCACAATTTGTCTTGTCAATTTCAGACTATTTATCTTGACACTATATGGCACTACTTATCTTGGCACTCTCAAACTGTTTATCTGGACACTGTATGACACTTCATATTTGCACTTTTAGACTATTCATCTGGGGATTTTTAGGCTTTGATTATCTGGCAATACATGGCACTATTTATCTTGGCACTCAAACACTCTGCTCATCTGGACACTGTAAGGCCCTATTTGTCTTGGCACTGTCAGGCTCTTTATCTGAGTTCTGTATGACACTACTTATCTTACCACTCTCACACTCAGTTTATCTGAGTTCTGTATGACACTACTTATCTTACCACTCTCACACTCAGTTTATTTGGGTTCTGTATCTCACTATTTATCTTACCACTCTCAGGGTACCGTCACACTATAACATTTTGATCGCTATGACGGTACGATTCGTGACGTTCCAGCGATATCGTTACAATATCGCTGTGTCTGACACGCAGCAGCGATCAGGGATCCTGCTGAGAATCGTACGTCGTAGCAGATCGTATGGAACTTTCTTTCATCGCTGGATCTCCCGCTGTCATCGCTAGATCGGTGTGTGTGACACCGATCTAGCGATGCGATCCAGCGATGCGTTCGCTTGTAACCAGGGTAAACATCGGGTAACTAAGCGCAGGACCGCGCTTAGTTACCCGATGTTTACCCTGGTTACAAGCGTTAAACTAAAAAAAAACAAACAGCACATACTTACATTCTGGTGTCCGTCAGGTCCCTTGCCGTCTCTGCTTCCCGCACTGTGACTGCCGGCCGTAAACTGAAAGTGAAAGCACAGCGGCTGTGCTTTCACTTTCACTTTACGGCCGGCAGTCACTGAGTGCGGGAAGTAGACTGCAAGGGACCTGACGGACACCAGAATGTAAGTATGTGCTGTTTTTTTTTTTTTTAGTTTAACGCTTGTAACCAGGGTAAACATCGGGTAACTAAGCGCGGTCCTGCGCTTAGTTACCCGATGTTTACCCTGGTTACCCAGGGACCTCGGCATAGTTGGTCGCTGGAGAGCTGTCTGTGTGACAGCTCCCCAGCGACCACACTACGATTTACCTACGATCACGGCCAGGTCATATCGCTGGTCGTGATCGTAGGTAAATCGTATAGTGTGACGGTACCCTCAGACTCTGTTTATCTGGGTTCTGTATCTCACTATTTATCTTACCACTCTCATACTCTGTTTATCTGGGTTCTGTATGGCACTATTTATCTCACCACTCTCATACTCTGTTTATCTGGGTTCTGTATCTCACTATTTATCTTAAAACTCTCAGACCCTGTTTATCTGGGTTCTGTATGGCACTATTTATCTTACCACTCTCAGACTCTGTTTATCTAAGTTCTGTATGGCACTATTTATCTTACCACTCTCAAACTCACTATTTTTCTTTCCACTCTTAGGGTACCGTTACACTATACGATTTACCAACGATCACGACCAGCGATACGACCTGGCCGTGATCGTTGGTAAGTCGTAGTGTGGTCGCTGGAGAGCTGTCACACAGACAGCTCTCCAGCGACCAACGATGCCGAGATCCCCGGGTAACCAGGGTAAACATCGGGTTACTAAGCGCAGAGCCGCGCTTAGAAACCCGATATTTACCCTGGTTACCAGCGTAAAAAAAAACAAACACTACATACTTACATTCTGGTGTCTGTCCCTTGCCGTCTGCTTCCCGCACTGAAAGCAGACGTCACCGCTGTGCTCTGCTTTCACTTTACGGCCGGCAGTCAGTCAGTGTGGGAAGCAGACGGCTAGGGACCTGATGGACACCGGAATGTAAGTATGTAGTGTTTTTTTTTTTTTTTACATTTACGCTGGTAACCAGGATAAACATGTTTACCCTGGTTACAAGCGAACGCATCGCTGGATCGCTGTCACACACACCGATCCAGCGATGACAGCGGGAGATCCAGCGACGAAAGAAAGTTCCAAACGATCTACTACGACGTACGATTCTCAGCAGGGTCCCTGATCGCTGCTGCATGTCAGACACAGCGATATCGTATGGATATCGCTGGAACGTCACGGATCGTACCGTCGTAGCGACAAAAGTGCCACTGTGAGACGGTACCCTAAGATTCTGTTTATCTGGGTTCTGTATTTATCTTACCACTCTCAGGATCTGTTTATCTGGGTTCTGTATGGCACTATTTATCTTATCACTCTCAGACTCTGTTTATCTGGATTCTGCATGGCACTATTTATCGTACCACTCTCGGTCTCTGTTTATCTGGTTTCAGTATGGCACTATTTTTCTTACCACTCTCAGATTCTGTTTATTTGGGTTCTGTGTTATGAACTGGTGGTTCAGAAACACAATGGACCTGGTGGTTAAGAGCACACAAAGTGACCTGATAGTTACTAATAACATAGGACGAGCTCTGAGACGTGGGAACTCTGCTGACCGCAATCCCTAATCCTATCACACCACACTAGAGGTAGCCGTGGAGCGCTCCTGACCAGACCTAGGCGCCTCGGGCACAGCCTGAGAAACTAGCTAGCCCTGAAGATAGAAAAATAAGCCTACCTTGCCTCAGAGAAATTCCCCAAAGGAAAAGGCAGCCCCCCACATATAATGACTGTGAGTAAAGATGAAAATACAAACACAGAGATTAAATAGATTTTAGCAAAGTGAGGCCCGACTTACTGAATAGACCGAGGACAGGAAAGATAACTTTGCGGTCAGCACAAAAACCTACAAACAACCACGCAGAGGGCACAAAAAGACCCTCCGCACCGACTAACGGTACGGAGGTGCTCCCTCTGCGTCCCAGAGCTTCCAGCAAGCAAGAATAACCAATAAAGCAAGCTGGACAGAAAAAATAGCAAACAAAAGTAACACAAGCAGAACTTAGCTTATGCAGGGCAGACAGGCCACAAGACGATCCAGGAGAGAGCAAGACCAATACTGGAACATTGACTGGAGGCAAGGAACAAAGAACTAGGTGGAGTTAAATAGAGCAGCACCTAACGACTTAACCTCGTCACCTGAGGAAGGAAACTCAGAAGCCGCAGCCCCACTCACATCCACCAGAGGAAGCTCATAGACAGAACCAGCCGAAGTACCACTCATGACCACAAGAGGGAGCTCGACCACAGAATTCACAACAGTACCCCCCCCCCCCTTGAGGAGGGGTCACCGAACCCTCACCAGAGCCCCCAGGCCGACCAGGATGAGCCAAATGAAAGGCACGAACCAGATCGGCAGCATGAACATCAGAGGCAAAGACCCAGGAATTATCTTCCTGACCATAACCCTTCCACTTAACCAGGTACTGGAGTTTCCGTCTCGAAATACGAGAATCCAAAATCTTCTCCACTATATACTCCAACTCCCCCTCAACCAAAACCGGGGCAGGAGGATCAGCGGATGGAACCACAGGTGCCACGTATCTCCGCAACAATGACCTATGGAATACATTATGGATGGAAAAAGAAGCTGGAAGGGTCAAACGAAAAGACACAGGATTAAGAACCTCAGAAATCCTATACGGACCAATGAAACGAGGCTTAAACTTAGGAGAGGAAACTTTCATAGGAATATAACGAGACGACAACCAAACCAAATCCCCAACACGAAGTCGGGGACCCACACAGCGCCTACGGTTAGCGAAACGTTGAGCCTTCTCCTGGGACAATGTCAAATTGTCCACCACATGAGTCCAAATCTGCTGCAACCTATCCACCACAGTATCTACACCAGGACAGTCCGAAGACTCAACCTGCCCTGAAGAGAAACGAGGATGGAAACCAGAATTGCAGGAAAACGGCAAAACCAAAGTAGCCAAGCTGGCCCGATTATTAAGGGCGAACTCAGCCAACGGCAAAAAGGACACCCAATCATCCTGATCAGCAGAAACAAAGCATCTCAGATATTTTTCCAAGGTGTGATTGGTTCGTTCAGTTTGGCCATTTGTCTGAGGATGGAAAGCCGAGGAAAAAGACAAATCAATGCCCATCCTAGCACAAAAGGCTCGCCAAAACCTCGAAACAAACTGGGAACCTCTATCAGAAACGATGTTCTCCGGAATGCCATGTAAACGAACCACATGCTGGAAAAACAATGGCACCAAATCAGAGGAGGAAGGCAATTTAGACAAGGGTACCAAATGGACCATCTTAGAGAAGCGATCACAAACCACCCAAATGACCGACATCTTTTGAGAGACGGGGAGATCCGAAATAAAATCCATAGAGATATGTGTCCAGGGCCTCTTCGGGACTGGCAAGGGCAAAGCAACCCACTGGCACGAGAACAGCAGGGCTTAGCCCGAGCACAAATCCCACAGGACTGCACAAACGAACGCACATCCCGCGACAGAGACGGCCACCAAAAGGATCTAGCCACCAAATCTCTGGTACCAAAGATTCCAGGATGACCAGCCAACACCGAACAATGAACCTCAGAGATAACTCTACTCGTCCATTTATCAGGGACAAACAGTTTCTCCGCTGGGCAACGATCAGGTCTATTAGCCTGAAATTTTTGCAGCACCCACCGCAAATCAGGGGAGATGGCAGACAAAATTACCCCTTCTTTGAGAATACCCTCCGGCTCAGGCAAACCCGGAGAGTCGGGCACAAAACTCCTAGACAGGGCATCCGCCTTCACATTCTTAGAGCCCGGAAGGTACGAAACCACAAAGTCAAAACGGGAGAAAAACAGCGACCAACGAGCCTGTCTAGGATTCAACCGTTTGGCAGACTCGAGATAAGTCAAGTTCTTGTGATCAGTCAAGACCACCACGCGATGCTTAGCTCCTTCAAGCCAATGACGCCACTCCTCGAATGCCCACTTCATGGCCAACAACTCTCGATTGCCAACATCATAATTACGCTCAGCAGGCGAAAACTTCCTGGAAAAGAAGGCACATGGTTTCATCACCGAGCCATCAGAACTTCTTTGCGACAAAACAGCCCCTGCTCCAATCTCAGAAGCATCAACCTCGACCTGGAACGGGAGCGAAAAATCTGGCTGGCACAACACAGGGGCAGAAGAAAAACGACGCTTCAACTCCTGAAAAGCTTCTACAGCATCAGAAGACCAATTGACCACATCAGCACCCTTCTTGGTTAAATCAGTCAACGGTTTAGCAATACTAGAAAAATTATTGATGAAGCGACGATAAAAATTAGCAAAGCCCAGGAACTTTTGCAGACTCTTCAGAGATGTCGGCTGAGTCCAATCACAAATGGCCTGAACTTTAACAGGGTCCATCTCGATAGTAGAAGGGGAAAAAATGAAACCCAAAAATGAAACCTTCTGAACACCAAAGAGACACTTTGACCCCTTCACAAACAAAGAATTCGCACGCAGGACCTGGAACACCATTCTAATCTGCTTCACGTGAGACTCCCAATCATCCGAGAAGACCAAAATATCATCCAAGTATACAATCAGGAATTTATCCAGGTACTCTCGGAAGATGTCATGCATAAAGGACTGAAATACTGATGGAGCATTGGAAAGCCCGAATGGCATAACCAGGTACTCAAAATGGCCCTCGGGCGTATTAAATGCTGTTTTCAATTCATCGCCCTTTTTAATACGCACAAGATAATACGCACCACGAAGATCTATCTTGGTGAACCAACTAGCCCCCTTAATCCGAGCAAACAAATCAGACAGCAGCGGCAAGGGGTACTGAAATTTGACCGTGATTTTATTTAGAAGGCGGTAATCAATACAAGGTCTCAACGAACCATCCTTCTTGGCCACAAAAAAGAACCTTGCTCCCAATGGCGACGATGACGGGCGAATATGACCCTTCTCCAAGGATTCCTTTACGTAACTCCGCATAGCGGCGTGCTCAGGCACAGACAAATTAAACAGTCGACCCTTAGGAAACTTACTACCAGGAATCAAATCGATAGCACAATCGCAATCCCTATGCGGAGGTAGGGCACTGGACTTGGGCTCATCAAATACATCCCGGTAATCCGACAAGAACTCTGGAACCTCAGAAGGGGTGGATGATGAAATAGACAGAACTGGAACATCACCATGTACCCCCTGACAACCCCAGCTGGACACAGATATAGATTTCCAATCCAATACTGGGTTATGGACTTGTAGCCATGGCAACCCCAACACGACCACATCATGCAGATTATGCAACACCAAAAAGCGAATATCCTCCTGATGCGCAGGAGCCATGCACATGGTCACTTGGGTCCAGTACTGAGGCTTATTCTTGGCCAAAGGCGTAGCATCAATTCCTCTCAATGGAATAGGATACTGCAAGGGCTCCAAGAAAAACCCACAGCGCCTAGCAAAGTCCAAGTCCATCAAATTCAGGGCAGCGCCTGAATCCACAAATGCCATGACAGAATAGGATGACAAAGAACAGATCAAAGTAACGGACAAAAGAAATTTCGACTGTACCGTACCAATGGTGGCAGACCTAGCAAACCGCTTAGTGCGCTTAGGACAATCGGAGATAGCATGAGTGGAATCACCACAGTAGAAACACAGCCCATTCCGACGTCTGTGTTCTTGCCGCTCAGCTCTGGTCAAAGTCCTATCACATTGCATAGGCTCAGGTTTACGCTCAGATAATACCGCCAAATGGTGCACATTTTTACGCTCACGTAAGCGTCGATCGATCTGAATGGCCAAAGACATAGACTCATTCAGACCAGCAGGCATAGGAAATCCCACCATGACATCCTTAAGGGCTTCAGAGAGACCCTTTCTGAAAATTGCTGCCAGCGCACATTCATTCCATTGAGTGAGCACAGACCACTTCCTAAACTTCTGACAATATATCTCTACCTCATCCTGACCCTGACACAGAGCCAGCAAATTTTTCTCTACCTGATCCGCTGAATTAGGTTCATCATACAGCAATCCGAGCGCCAGAAAAAACGCATCAATATCGCATAATGCAGCATCTCCTGGCGCAAGGGAAAATTCCCAGTCTTGAGGGTCGCCACGTAATAAAGAAATAATGATCTTAACTTGTTGAACTGGGTCACCAGAGGAGCGGGGTTTCAAACCCAGAAACAGTTTACAATTATTTTTGAAATTCAGAAACTTAGCTCTATCTCCAGAAAATAAGTCAGGAATAGGAATTCTAGGTTCTAACATAGATTTCTGAACTACAATGTCTTGAATATTTTGTACTCTTGCAGCGAGATGATCCACACAAGAAAACAGACCTTTAATGTCCATCACTACACCTGTGTCCTGAACCACCCAAATGTCTAGGGGAAAAGAAAGACAAAACACAGTGCAGAGAAAAAAAAATGGTCTCAGAACTTCTCTTTTCCCTCTATTGAGAAGCATTAGTACTTTGGGCCTCCAGTACTGTTATGAACTGGTGGTTCAGAAACACAATGGACCTGGTGGTTAAGAGCACACAAAGTGACCTGATAGTTACTAATAACATAGGACGAGCTCTGAGACGTGGGAACTCTGCTGACCGCAATCCATAATCCTATCACACCACACTAGAGGTAGCCATGGAGCGCTCCTTACCAGACCTAGGCGCCTCGGGCACAGCCTGAGAAACTAGCTAGCCCTGAAGATAGAAAAATAAGCCTACCTTGCCTCAGAGAAATTCCCCAAAGGAAAAGGTAGCCCCCCACATATAATGACTGTGAGTAAAGATGAAAATACAAACACAGAGATGAAATAGATTTTAGCAAAGTGAGGCCCGACTTACTGAATAGACCGAGGACAGGAAAGATAACTTTGCGGTCAGCACAAAAACCTACAAACAACCACGCAGAGGGCGCAAAAAGACCCTCCGCACCGACTAACGGTACGGAGGTGCTCCCTCTGCGTCCCAGAGCTTCCAGCAAGCAAGACAAACCAATAAAGCAAGCTGGACAGAAAAAATAGCAAACAAAAGTAACACAAGCAGAACTTAGCTTATGCAGGGCAGACAGGCCACAAGACGATCCAGGAGAGAGCAAGACCAATACTGGAACATTGACTGGAGGCAAGGAACAAAGAACTAGGTGGAGTTAAATAGAGCAGCACCTAACGACTTAACCTCGTCACCTGAGGAAGGAAACTCAGAAGCCGCAGCCCCACTCACATCCACCAGAGGAAGCTCATAGACAGAACCAGCCGAAGTATCACTCATGACCACAGGAGGGAGCTCGACCACAGAATTCACAACAGTTCTGTATGGCACTATTTATCTCACCACTCTCATACTCTGTTTATCTGGGTTCTGTATGGCACTATTTATCTTACCACTCTCAAACTCTGTTTATCTGGGTTCTGTATGGCACTATTTATCTTACCACTCTCAGACTCTGTTTATCTGGGTTCTGTATGGCACTATTTATCTTACCACTCTCAGACTCTGTTTATCTGGGTTCTGTATGGCACTATTTATCTTACCACTCTCAAACTCTGTTTATTTGGGTTCTGTATGGCACTATTTATCTTACCACTCTCAGACTCTGTTTATCTGGGTTCTGCATGGCACTATTTATCTTACCACTCTCAGGTTCTGTTTATCAGGGTTCTGTATGGCACTATTTATCTTACCACTCTCACACTCTGTTTATCTGGGTTCTGTATGGCAATATTTATCTTACCACTTTCAGACTCTGTTTATCTGGGTTCGGTATGGCACTATTTATCTTACCACTCTCAGATTCTGTTTATCTGGGTTCTGTATGGCACGATTTATCTTACCACTCTCAGACTCTGTTTATCTGGGTTCTGTATGGCAATATTTATCTTACCACTCTCAGATTCTGTTTATCTGGGTTCTGTATTGCATTACTTATCTTACCACTCTCAGATTCTGTTTATCTGGGTTCTGTATGGCACTATTTATCTTATCACTCTCAGTGTCACGCCGTTAACGGCGATAAAGGGGCAGGACGGCGTACTGGGACCTGCACCTGTCCCTGCCACTATAATGGGGCCTTGGCTTTCCCTTATCTCAGGGGTACCTATGATGATTAGGAGACCTGAGCCGCCAGCGTATCCCTGTCTCCTGTGCAGACCCTATCAGTGGCCCCCTCTCTCCCCAAGGGAGGTGGACTGCACCAGTATAACAATGCAACAAATAACAGGGTATACAAACAAGGTAACTAAAAGTCTCAAACTCACCAAATGCTCACACAACCACAGAGGAAACACAGAGAAGGGAAGAGAAGGAATAAACTAGGAAGGAAAACAGGTTAAACATGCAACAAAAACAGCAGACACCAATCTCTGTAAATAAACCTCCAACACCAACACTACGCTCCTTCAACCTCCAGCCAGGCAGTAGAACTGATCACTGACAATAGCTGAAGTCAGGACTGAGTCTATATAGAGGATCAGATTACAAAATCCACTTCAGTGGAGAGACCCAGCTCTCAGCAATAAGGTTAACTCCTGCACTGCTGGCACAAAGCAGCCAGGTCAGAATACAGGTGAAGAGCTTCTGTTCACTGTGTGTGAACGAGGCCCAGAGCGATGAGGTTCTCTGGAACCTCTCTGTCGCGG